>NC_134841.1:28930512-29607925 GCF_965363235.1 Mytilus galloprovincialis
AATCACCCCCAGTTTTTTGTGGGGTTCGTGTTGCATATTTTTAGTTTTCTATGTTGTGTCCTGTGTACCATTGTTTGTCTGTTTGTCTTTTTCATTTTTAGCCATGGCGTTGTCAGTTTATTTTCGATTTATGAGTTTGACTGTCCCTCTGGTATCTTTCGTCACTCTTTTATACAACATGTCATGATAGGGTCGTTACCACAGATTGTAGACTGTTAAAATTCTAACGTGGATAATAGTTTTAAGATACTGAAGTTCAAACTACCTCAGGCAAAGTTGCCCTTAGATGAATTGTATGTTCCTTTAAGGTCCCATTTTGTCCATTTAGCCCCTATTACGCTAAGTATTTACACATCCTGCTGAGTGTCGTCAGCTCAGTACTGAATGCTTTGGAAATTCTAGAAATTATCAAGTGTTATTTTCAAGTTTGTAATGAATGATAAAATAAAATAAGTCATATTATTTAATAACACTCATTGACGTTGAGTCATGTGGATTCAAATGAACCGTAATTTTCATGTTAGTAAGGCAATAGACCATTTTCGAATTCATCCGTCACCGGAAAAAATACGTCAATTAGGCGCGCCTTTGTGACGTCATTTACCTGATAGAGGGGGGTTGCCTGTATCCCTGCACTATCAACGTTCATCAAGCTTCTTAGTGATCGTCATTGTGCAGAATAAACTAGAATTATTTTTTTTTGTTATGCAAGTACTTAATCACAATTCCCTAATGACAGCAGTGCTGATTGTTAATTTTGAGAATTTAGTTAGCCGAATAAATTGTTCAATATAGTATTATAATTTTCCAACCATTCGCTCAACATTAGAACGGAGGTGACGATGCCCCTAAACGCACGAATGATGTTCACTAAAACCAGATTTTTTGACGGAAATGCATCGAACTCGAAAGTTGTATATTAAGGTTGTGCAATATGAAATCGTAAGATGACGTCACGAGAAACTAAAGATGTCTCATAAAACAAAAATACCTTGGTGAACAATAAAGAACTAAAGACATAATTAGGTACATAAAACAATTGTCATCTCGATACTTATGTTAATAAATTTGATTTCAGTACGATTAAAAAATAATCTGGTTCCATACTTGTAACACGCATTTTATTCATTCAAGGACGTAATGCCGTATAAAGATGAGATTCCGTGAGTATCTTCAATACGCTAAAAGCAATTTAAAGTGTCAAAAGAAACCAAGAGGGCAATATAATTGTGAAAAAGATTGAATGGTTTATGTTCGTCGCTTAAGTGTAAAATGCTTTATCGAGACTAGGAAAAAGATAGACAAATTAGTCAATCTCCACGACAACCCTGCCAAAAAACACAAAGTGAAACCAAAAGAAAAAAAAACTGTCTTCAAAAGTTTACACAAATAACTGAATGATGAATAAACAAACTTGTAAGATTTAAAAGAAAATACAATATATTTCGAACTATGCAAATGAAAAAAACTACTAATTTCTTACATCAAAGACACAGATCGACTTAGTCAATGGTTGAATGATAGCTTTATTCTAATGTAAATACTAAGGATTTTCTTATCCCAGGCAGATAACCTTAGCCGTATTTGGCACAACTTTTTGGAATTTTGGGTCATCAATGCCCGGCTTCATCTTTGTTCGGATTTCTTTACTATTTTGACATGAGCCTCACTGATGAGTCTCGCGTATCACGTCATTGTTGGAATACCACACTACGTATAAGCTTGCTTGAAGCAGGAATATCCTTAACTGATTATTAAAATCATTCTCATAATTCGTGTACTAATTTAAATCGGTATTTGTTTAATTTAAAAATAATTATGTTTGCTGTAGATGATTCAAGCATCAACATGCAATACATTTATAATTTGTAGGTCAACTTTCGCGGTAAAAAATAGGGATACATGAGATTGGGGAGAGAAACGGTAGTTTTCATTCTTTCTGTAAAGTTCTGTTTTGAGAATCTTCCTCCAATAAAGGAGCACCCCAATTGATGAGTAATTATTCACTAAAATAAAAGTTAATGTAGCTGAACCCTTAAAATGTAACATTTAGTGTATGATAAGTACTCTTTTAAAACAAAATTTTGTGTACCAACATAATTATTGTAATAGTAAAAAAAATATATTTTTTTTTAAATGTTGCATTTTGTAGTTTAAAACTATTCATTCATGAAATTTGCAAATATATCAAAATGTAGGATCTGGAAACAAGCTTCACACAGCTTATATAAATCATATTGGTTTTTATAAAATTGAGAATGGAAATGGGGAATGTGCCAAAGAGACAAAAACCCGACCATAGAAAAAAAAAACAACAGCAGAAGGTCACCAACAGGTCTTCAATGTAGCGAGAAATTCCCAAACCCGGAGGCTTCCTTCAGCTGGCCCCTAAACAAATATATACTAGTTCAGTGATAATGAACGCCATACTAATTTCCAAATTGTACACAAGAAACTAAAATTAAAATAATACAAGACTAACAAAGGCCAGAGGCTCCTGACTTGGGATAGGCGCAAAAATGCGGCGGGGTTAAACATGTTTGTGAGATCTCAACCCTCCCCCTATACCTCTAGCCAATATAGAAATATAAACGCATAACAATACGCCCATTAAAATTTAGTCCAAGAGATGTCCGAGTCTGATGTCAGAAGATGTAACCAAAGAAAATAAACAAAATGACAATAATACACAAATAACAACAGACTACTAGCAGTTAACTGACATGCCAGCCCAGACTTCAATTAAACTGACTGAAAGATTATGATTTCATCATATGAACATCAGGCACAATCCTTCCCGTTAGGGGTTTAGTATCATACCATCATAACATATATGAGAAGAACATAACCCGTGTCATGCCAACAACTGGTTTTTGAATAAATGTGTTTAGTTCTGATGCAAAGACCCTATAAGTGAATCAATATTAACGCCAAAATATGCAATCTTTGATGACCTGACAACAGTATCGTAACTATATCCCTTCTTAATAAGTCTATTCAAAGGTTTTGTTAGTTTTTGAGGTGAATACTGACACCTTTGTGCTTTATAAAGAATATTTCCATAAAAAATTGGATGTGAAATACCTAAACGTACAAGAAGTCTGCATGTTGAGCTATATTTACGAATGATGTCCTTATACCGATGATAAAATTTAGTAAATGTTTTGACTAGCTTGTGACATCAAAAACCCTGGTGTAATAATTTTTCAGTAATACACAAATTTCTCTCGTTAAAATCTAAAACATTGTTACATACACGAGCGAATCGTACAAGTTGAGATATATCAACACCGTAAGATGGTGACAAAGGAACATCACCATCTAAAAATGGATAATTAACGATAGGAAATGAAAAATCATCTCTTTTATCATAAATTTTAGTATTCAGCTTTCTGTTAGTGATATAGATATCAAGATCGAGGAAAGGACAGTGGTCATTGTTAGTATTAGCTTTATTTAAAGTAACTACATGTATGACTTTGATGAGAGTTGTAACTGGGAACATTATCAATTGAAATTTAAAACTGAATAGATTTTTTTGAGTCCTCACTTTCTTGAGAAAAAATTAAAAATCTTAGAGTACTGTCAAAAAAATTAATGGAGAATGTCCCTAGCCTGCAGTTTAGTAGTACACAATTAAAGTTTCAAAATATATTGTAGTAGTTGTTAAATGATAAAATTCAATTGAATTTTAGATAATTAACTTTCAACTTTAATCAAATGTTTTGATTTAGAAGGTGCAGATCTCTTCCGTTGGTCCAAATTTACTCCATGATGAATTCTTAACTTAGGAAATGAAATAACATTAGACAACAATTATTTCAATATTGTCGACCTTTCTACACGTTCTAGCTGTTCTTTTGCTGGTTCTTTGTATGAAGACTATCAAAATATACCCCTCCCCAAAAATAAATAGAAACAATGGCCCTATTCCTTAGAGCTCTGCAGCTCTTTGATTGTTTCACTTAAGTGTTTCTGTTGTTTCGTAGTTTTCCTCTTATATTTGATGTATTTCACTCAGCTTTATTTTGTAATCCAGATTTGTTTTTTTCTCAGTCGATTTATGACTTTCGAACAACGCAATACTACTGTTGCTTTTATTTACACGGGAGTCGTAGTTTTTAGATAAAATCAATAATCGCCGGTCCTGTTATTAAAGACTCTCCATCCCTGTTTGCAACATGTAGTTTTTGTTTATGTGTTCCCTGAATTGTTACATTTCTACTTTTTTTACAAATTAAGAAATTGCATGTTACAAATTAATTTTATTTACTCTATATGCATGTACTGTTATTAGGAATAGATATGGAACGGAAAACCAAGTAATTTTATTGAGGAATAGTTCTTATCTACCTTCACAGTCGAACAATTTACAAAAAAGGTGTAATGCGTGATGTCATAAAAATCAAACAACTATCGATACTTATTGCCATGTGTAGACCAGTATACCAGAGCCATGTGATTTTATCAGCGAAGAAAAACAGAAACATCTGTTTAAACAGTGCAACATAACACAGCCATCCGCCTTTCTAATTAGATATATGCAGTAAAACAGTATCGTTTGAGTATCATTTGTTTTAATTGGTTTCAATAAAACAAAGAACAGACTTATGTTTTAAACAATTCAGTAGAACAGAGCCATGTGTTTAAAACCTTCAGTACAATACATCAAATGTAAGTTAAGCCGTACAGTAGAACAGAGCCATGTGTTTCAAACCTTGCAGCAGAATACAACCTTTTGAGTTAAGTCGTACAGTAGAACAGAGCCATGTGTTTCAAACCTTGCAGCAAAATACAACCTTTTGAGTTAAGCCGTAAAGTATAACAGAGCGATGTCTTTTTAACCTTGCAGCAGTATACAGCAACGTGATTTAAGCCATACAGTAGAACAAAGCCAAGTGTTTTAAACATTGCAGTACAATACATCCAATGTGAGTTAAGCCGTACAGTATAACCGAACCAAGTTTTTTTAAACCTTGCAGCAGAATACAGCCATGTGAGTTAAGCCGTGCAGTATAACAGAGCCATGTTTTTAAACCTTGCAATAGTATACAGCTTGTGAGCTAAGCCATAAACTAGTAGTAGAATAGAGCCATGTGTTTGAGACCTTGCATTACAATTCATCCAATGCGAGTGAAGTCGTGCAGTTGAACAAAGTCACGTGTTTTAAACCTTGCAACAGAATACAACAATGTGAGTTAAACCGTACAGTATAACAGAGCTATGTGTTTTTATCAATGCAATATTACAGAACCACGTGTGTTAATCAGTACAATAGAAGGATCTTATATGTTGATCAGTGCAGTAGAATAGAATAATATATTTTGAACAGTACAGTAGAACACATCAATGTAATTAAGTCAGTGTTTTTCAAACAGTTATTATGACAGAACTATGTGTCTAATTAGTGCAATCAGTATAAAGCAGCCAGGTGATGTGAGCCTTGATGAAAGCTGTGTGTGTAACAACAGTTAATATATAGGAGTAATTCATAAATTATTTTAATGTTCCGTTAACATTGAGTTTTGGGATTTTCTTTAAATAATTATAAAAATGTATCCATGTCTCATCTATGCCAATTAATTAATAAAAGTCTTGCAGTAAGTTGCATCTGCGTTTCTATCGTTGAATTGCTTAAAGAGGCTTTATTTCCCAAACCAAGAGTACTTTAATATAATGTATAAAAATTCGAACAGATAACTTACTAATATTATTCACATAGTCACATTTATATCTGATCTTAACTTGTATCATACTCAGTATGTGATATTTTTGCAAAATGTTTCAGAATAGAACTTTTCGTCTTCCAATGAATTTGAAAGAACGAATCTTTCCGACAGTCTGTCTAACGAGTTTCGTTCCAATCGATTGTTGTTACTGTACAAAAAGATGTTGGTTGTATATAGTGCAAACATTCAAATTCATTTCAACATAGTGATCACATGTTAATGTGAAATCTATGTATGTACCATAATATAGTTAATTGAAAAAACAATGACATTTCCAGTAGTAAGTTAAAAGTGATCCAAAAATCTTGTAAGTCATAATGATTTAATTTGCCTCCAAATATGTACTTTTAAAATGAGACGAATAAATATGACTGAAATAATTTATAGTTGATAGTTTTAATCACCCTAAAACTGTTAATTTAGATCATGTTGCAGGCAGGGATTTCATTATCATGAATAAAATGGCATATTTTCTCTTCTTTTTGTTCAATTATATTCTAAACTTTGGTTATTTTAAAAGCTTTGGATATATTAACGCGGAGATTTGGTTGTCGGTGAGGGTCGTATAATATTTTTAAGATTAGTCATTTGTGAACTTTTACTCTAAAACTTATTATCATCTCCATACACCTGATCAAATCTACACATACAACTAATACGTAATAAAACTGATACGCATTCAGTCTTTTGAGCTTCTTTTCATTATCAATTATCATACATTCCTCCTTTGAACTACTTATATAATTGACCAATCATAGTATAAACTAAATGTATTCCATAAGAATTGGTCATACAAGGATGTCATCAGTCAAAATGCTTATCACTGATGAGACAACCCTCAAGAGAATAAACTATAATTATGGAGATTAAGAATATTTTCAGAAAAAAATGAATTGACAGACAAGCTTTGATTTGTCAATCACTAAGATTCCAAACCAACTTAAGTAGAAGCATAATGACAAAGAAATGTGCTTGTTATGATTCCTACTGCCTTCTGGTACTGTTATTTTGAAACAATGTATATAAAAGTGTTTATTCTTATATGCCATTGGGTTGTTGTCTTATTAAATATTGGCTTTTCCCATTCTGCGTTTTATTCATGTAATCAAAATCAGAAAACACTTTCAGACAAAACTTAAGAATTTGGCTTCAACTGGCTGAAAGCTTTCTATTATCAAAAAACATTTACTGCAATCATTGAAGAATGAATTGTTAAGAACTGAGTGATTCTTTTTGTTGTTGTATTGGGTGAAGCGTTTAACGAATCATACTGTTTATGATGAACGTAAACGCTTCGTGCTAGAACTGTGCACGGTCAATGTCGTTTAACTCCTCATATGACTTTCACGATCTTAATACTTAAAACATCTAACTATCCAATTTAAATCTTAAAACCTAAAAAATTAAAAATAAAACGAAAATAAAATAAAAAAAAAAAAAAAAAAAAAAACAACTCCTCCGCTTTTTGTAATATTGTCCTGGTGAGTGCATGCAGTCATGCAGTGTTTAATCAATCTAACCAAAGTAAGTAGCATGTACCAGCTAAAATGCTCGTAACATAATAAATCATCAATGTAAAGGAATGGTTAGAGTATAAAACATTGATCTTTCATTTATTTAAAAATATATTGCAAACATCAATTTTAAGGCCTACTGGCTTGTCAGTGTTATTAAACAGTTTCTGCAATTTACTTTCCAAACATGATTGCATATTACACAATTTGAAATGTGATCAAAAAGTAGAATAATCCGATTTGCATATGCTTTTATAATACTGCTATATGTGTAGCCATCATAAGCATGTCACCGTTATCCAATTACACAATCGATTTCTTAAGTTATTAGGACAGTTAAAGGCTAAGTGTCAATGTCAATGTTCTGATCATTTTGTTTTGTTTGAGAAATTGAAGGTCATTAGGAAGTACAAATCCATATTGTGTTAATTCTAAACATATTATGGGGAAGTAAAATATGAATTGTCTATTGCAGTGTACACATGATTCCGGGTTAACGTCTGTATTTTCTACTAACCACTATATTTACCACCATTCCACATAAAAAACATCAACAGAATAAACTGAAAACTAGTCATGACACTTATAATGCATTTATATTTTATCTGGGAAACTCATTGCAATGTCGAATACTGATTTAATATCACCTACAAAACAACGTATACCTAAAATGGTGCATATTTTCATCTTTTTCTTTTTCTCTTCACTATTACATTAGGAAAAGTAGGTACATATAAGAAGTCATGATTTTATAGTTCACTTTAAAAACAAGAATTTTGCAATTAAGATACAAGAAGCAATCATTAAATCCTATGAGAAACAAGAAGTCATTATTATGTACTATGAGAAACAAGAAGCCATCATTATGTACTATGAGAAACAAGTAGCCATCATTCTGTACTATGAGAAACAAGAAGCCATTATTATGTACTATGAGAAACCAGAAGCCATTATCGTGTACTTTGAGAAACAAGAAGCAATTATTATGTACTATGAGAAACAAGATGCCTTCATTGTCTACTATGAGAAACAAGAAGCCATTATTATGTACTATGAGAAACAAAAAGCCATTATCGTGTACTTTGAGAAACAAGAAGCCATTATTATGTACTATGAGAAACCGTGAGAGCCGTGGTGTAGTGGTTAGTGCATCGGACTACTAACACAAAGGTTCCTGGTTCGATTCCCGTTTGGGAAGGAATATTTCAGGAACTCAATTATCGACTCTCCCTTGACACCATCTGCGAGTATGGTCTTGAGGAAACGATGATAGTCCGTCGGAAGGGGACGATAAATGGCTGACCCGTGTTAAGAGAGAGCCATATCTCTTGCACGTTAAATACACCCTTGTAGATTTCGAAAAAGAGTAGGCTAATGCCGCTACAAGGCAGCACTCGCACCCGCAAAGTGGAGAGGGATTAATATAAGTTGGAAAACTTGTTTCCCAATGCACTGTTAATAAATATGTTTAAACTAGAAACAAGATGCCATTATTGTGTACTGTGAGAAACAAAACGTGATTATTATGTACTATGAGAAACAAGAAGCCATCGTCATGTACTTTAGTAGTATAAGAAACAAGACAACACATATCATTAAATTTTATAAGAAACATGTATTTTTTCTATATGAATTGTCAGTTAAATACCTACGAAAAACCTATACGTACTCTTTTAAATTTACATTTTTAAAAACATTATTGGCAATTTTAGGACCTTTTCATGAAATTCTTTTCTCTTTTGCAATTAAACTGTTTTCATATTAATAACATTGCATCGTTGAAAATTTAATAATACCACCATCGCATTCTGTGTATTTTTGACTTGACAAGTTGGCTATTCTCCTTAACTCTACATATAACAAGGAAACTGAAAACTTCCTAAGCTTGCAGTTTTATTCATCTTCTTCAGATATGCGCAGATAAATACCTTCAAAGCATGTTTGTAATAGCAAGTGGTAACTTGAACTTAGTGTCCGTAATTCATACCAAAAAGGAACTCTCTTTTTATCAATTCTCTATCATAGCCGTAATGGGTTTAAATTGGAATTTGTTGAATTAATCCAAATGTGTTGTGATTTAAATGTAAAAGATGTATTGGACCTATTGACACTTACGGATTACAACATTCTACATCGCTTCATTGTTATTCATATAAGGCCATAATTCTGCTCATCAAATGAACATGATGCTTCCACGTTAATGCTGCATCACTTCATATTTAATTCTTCAGATGTATTTAGTAATAGCGTGTTTAGAATAAAATATATCCATTATGGATCATGACATTTCAATATGAGAAATATTATGTTTATGGATAGTGTTTTAATGAAAAGACGTCAACATATTTGATGTCTCTCATGTCTTAACAATGTCAGATTGACTGTAAAACCATTGTTTATACGTATACCGTGAATGTGATTCATGAGGCTTTGGTTAAAAGTTTTGGTTAAAAGTCTTGAATATCATTTTTTGAAATATTAAATGTTTATGCAATTGTCTACTGTAAACTTGATGTTGTATGGCGAATATGAATACCATGCAGCCTTGCATGGGAATAGGACGATCTCGATTGAACTTTGAAAGAACAAAAAATATCACACTAAAAAAAGTATTATGAAATATTTGTTTTTCAAAAAAAAGTTATATTCCAGGAATAGATAACATTAGCCGTATTTGGCACATTTTTTTTGGAATTTTGGGTTATAAATGCTGTTCAACATTGTACTTGTTTGGCTTTCTAACTTTTTTTCATCTGAGCGTCACTGCTGAGTATAATGTAGACGAAACGTGCGTCTAGCGTATTAAATTATAATCCTGGTACCTTTGATGACTATTTACTTGGCCTACTTACATTTGTTATTGGGTTGAACATATAAGATGCATTTTCAGTCGAAAAATGTAAATGATATTGCTTTGTAGAGTGTTACCCACGTGACATTGACCAAAACTTCATATTCCGTTTCGATCCCCATTGTCTTTGCATTGTGCGACGTTATGCTTGGTTTATAAATCATTCCAACGTCTCTACACATATCGATGGTATTGTCAAGATCGTGTTTAAGCTTTATCAGACACTTAGATTATCAAGTTTCCGTTACTGACTTGGTATAATTGGTTCACGACAGACTAACAGTAATAAATACCAACATATACAATGAAAAACAGATAAAAATATAAATTATTAGATAAAAGACTGATTAATAAAAAAGCAATCATGCAGACAGAAACAAATCATTAAGTAATTACACCAAACATGGACTTGACCGGGGCATAGCAGTCCCCTAGGGATGGTAATCGACTTTTCACTCATTGAAATCAAATGTTTTACAATAAATAAATTGCATCTTTCAAAAGAAATCGGCCATTATGATCAACTTTACTAAACTGCGTATCAATGTATTACGTTTGAAATGACAAATTTGGTTTTTTTTACATCGAAAGGAAAATATCACTCTTTTCAAGTTTTTTTGTTATAAAATTATATAAAAAAAATGTATAACGGTTTCAAAACTATGGTTATCAATTCATATCGGATACTCTAGAGTGTATTTAGTTTCCGTAATAAGTTTTTACTTTTCTATTAATGGAATATATGTTTACATATTTTCATTCCCATATATTATAAAAGGCTTTATAAAGCCTGTGTCTCTCATTGTCTAGTTTGCAATGTATATCGTCGTAAGTTATTTTTTGCCCTTTTTAATTCAAGACTGTGGTCATTTATACGGAGTTTAGTGGAACACTTTTTTTTGTAATAAAATCGATGTACAATAAGTCAAATTCTTTATCTTGACCAAGTTCTATATTTTTGTATAAATTAATTTTCCTTTTTCATCATAACTTTTAGATTTGTTTTGATTTTTTTTTATATTTGTCTTAGATCAGTATTTATTTTTTGATGGGTGAACCCCTTTCCAAAGGGTTTTATTGTTTGTCTTGTTACAATGATTGCATTGCCATAGGTTAGGAGAGAGTAATGAGTTCAATCATATTTAACGCAGCCACATTATTTATGTGGCTGTTTAACGCAACCACATTCTTAAACTTTATGTGATGTTTCAGGTTAACCTAGGTGGCATGTAATAAAGTGGATTTAGTTATTTCATGTCTATCTTAATTGATTAGTTGATTGTTTTATGATGTATTATAAATCAAGCCATCGGTTTTCTAATTTCAACTATTTCACATTTGGTGTGCGTTGGAGATGTTTCAAGCTTATGATACAGTTTGGGTATTGCTTATCGTTGAAGGCTCTATATTGACCCACAATTGAACCGATATCTTTTGCCTTTGGTCTTTAATCGACTGTTATCTCATTGGCAATCGTGCCAGATATCCTTGCTTTATAATTTGTTTAAAACAGCTTTCGGTTATCTCAACAAACTTTTAGTATCAATTTTAATTACAGATTAAACAGGTGGTAAAGTTTTCAACTTACAGCATCATTAGACGGACAAAAGAATACCTTTAAAAATAGACATAATTATAAAGTCCGTAGTTAAAATGTCTCTTTGCATTTAATATGCTTATTGATAACATTTTCAGTATAAAATCGCTCCGCTTAATTATTTTTAAGACTACTGTATCAACTTAGAGGGAACATTTGCTACACCTGGCTGACTAACATGCAGCTGCCCATATAGGCACTTATTGTGCCTTTTAACGATAGACTTGTTCGCGTATTTCAAAGAATCATAGTTATTGTTAAACTTATGGAGAATCCACCAATATCTTATATAATAGAAAAATTTACTTGACATTACCTTAATATTTTTTGTTTGTTTAAATTATCTGGTACTAGTATTCGCTAACAAAACTGTGGAAATTTACCAATGGGAACTGTTTAAATAGATCCAACATAAGCACACATAATTTTCCTTTTCAACATTTTGAATATTTCAGTTTCACCCATGAAACTTTATACAAATTATTACGACAAAAGAGACGATGTTCGTTTCCTTTTGTTAATTTTTTTTTGGCTGGCAGTGGTGTTCCTTTGGTCGTTTATTAAGTGGTTTTTATATTTCCACAACTCGTTTTCGTATAACGTCTTAGATTTCAATGAACGCAATCTTTGTGTTACTGGTAAATTATAAGTTCGGGGATTTTGTTACCAGAAAAAAAGTTTTAAAAACCTTTACTGAATTCTTTCATAGATACACAAAATTTGAATTCGAAATCAGAACCTTTAAAACTTATTACACTCGATATATCACTCTAAATTTTTCGGAGATGTCGTTAATAAGGTCTTTGTATTTAAAAACGATTCATGTAACTTGGTGATCCCTTGAATGAACATATTCTTTGAGTTTATCGTGTTGGCATAATAGGACGATATATTAATATTGTCTTTATCAGTACTACCATTGTTTTGTGTTAACACATCTATTTGTGTATTGATATACAATTATGAATTATTATTATACTTATCATCTTATATCGACACTTACATTTTGACATATTGCACAAGGCCAAGCTGTCTCAGACTGTTGGTGATGTCTTTTCGCTAAATATGTTGGATGTGTACTGGTTCTTGAAAATTAGTTTGAGAAAAAAAAAATGATTGGTGAATTTGTTTTTGAACTAGCTATCAATGAATTCGAATACTCTTAGCTTGGTACTCTGTTTCTCTTCATTGTGTGGGCACATAGTATCGAACCAAGAGCCCAAGCCTTTTCCAACTGAATTTTACAGTTTGTTCTTAACGTACTGACTTGTATTGCGTGCATAGAGAATATTTATGACTTAAATATGTTTGTGCGCGCTTAACTATCCACATGACTTAAGACGGTGGAGTAAAAGCACAACATATAGCAAACTGTCATCATCGGTTGTAAATGGCTCAATCCAAAAGATCGACGTAGACACCGATATAGAAGTACTCGCAGTATCTGAAATCTAGTTCAAAGTCAATTACAATAAATAAATGAAAATGTTTCTCCCAGACTTAAGTAAGACTCAGCAAACATCAAACGAATTTAGTGTAAAGACGTCATAATAAGTCCGAGAATCGTATAACCTTGTTTAATTCCAAAATATTATTGACAATATCGACAGGATGAAGTATCATGAATTTTCATAAATGCACATATAAAGCATTTGTATATTTAATTATGTTTTAAATTTCCAAAACAACATTAATTGTAGGGAACGGTAGGGCGTCGAAAAACTTTTAACAAATGTTCACGCTTTGCGCGAAAAAAATCTTCTGACTCAGACAAAAAACATCTAAATTTACGGGTTCTGTAAACAACATCACCGTGAAAATTAGCCTGTGATATCCAGTTTTTAATAAGGATTCTACAGGTAAAGCAAAATGGCCTAACTTAACTAAATCTTTGTACATAGAATACATGAAAGAATTAAGTAAACGCTTAAATAAATGTGTTATATGGAAATCATCGAGTCAGACTTAATAATTTACCAGATATACATAAAGTACATTGATTTAATTCTAAAACGCGACTACAGATACCGAGATTTACCGGAAAAGTTGTTCAAAATGTACACACCGTATAAGGAAGGACAAAAGGAACATCACCGTAAAAATAAGGAATTATATCAATAGGGAACGTAACCCGGTTTTTTTTGGGGGCAGTTAATTCGTGTACATATGTTTCCCTTGTGAAACTGAAATATCCAATTCTAGAAACAGACAATTATTTCTGTTTGTATTTAAAAAGTAAATTTTCTTTGGAAAGATGCCGCAGTAAATTTAGAATACCTTCTTTGTTCCGCGATCTGACTAGTATGTACAAATCATGTAAAAACAGTAAATTGAAAAAAAGATGCATTGCATATCTGAGATGATTTACTATATCATACATCTTGTGTCTAAGAATTACTTGAAACTAAAATGCTACGCTCGAACATGATATTGGAACTCAGAGTAATGCTTAACATACATTGCAAAACATATAGATAAACATTATAACTCTTGATCAACATTAACGAAGACAATTTGTGCTTTGTTTTCCTATTCACTGAATGATGTGTGAGTTTGGAGAAATAAATGTGAAGATGATAAAATAGTAATGAAGTATAAGCTGAGACTGGCTACTTTATTAGAATAAATATAAGGATGATAAAAGTGGTAATGAAGTATGAATTGGAAGTGGTGAGTATGACCGTTAAGGTTATGTTTATTGGAGTTGATGGCGTGAAAACATCATGCTGATTAAATAGAGGCGATTGACACAACGAAAGGAAAATCCTTATTATGTTCATTAAAACAGCAAGTTATTGACGTTCGTTTTTTCTGATAAATTCTTCCGGTCTGTTAGCATCTGTCATGGTGAATTGTCTGTTACTATTTACTCTAGGCTATAAGAATGTCGACTTATGTATATAATTATTGCAATATTTCACTGAAAAAAAATTGTCACCTCAATGAGGACATGTGGAAACATCTATTTTAGTCTAAAACGCCGACTTGGTTCATCTTATCTCCAAGTATCGTGTCTGTTAAATAATCACACGAGGAAGTGTCTCCTGTGATGCTTTTAAAAGGAATTCGACACATCATCCGTGATGCAATTTTTAATCCTGTTTGTTGAAAATTTACAACCACAGAACTGTCTGTGAGTAAACAGACTCAAGAATATTTTGTTCAACTAGATTCTTGTAGGCACAGATTTAGATTTGCAAAAAAAATCCCAAAACACAATTTGATAGCGACATTTTTTTTTTTTATCTATTTCGTGATTGAGCAATAATTTGCCGTAAAAGCGCCAATAACTCTGAAAAAAATCAAAAGATAAAGTTTTTGTTGATGACTTTCTTTCAAAGATATGGAAATGTGAAATTCATTAAATATATTAAAAAAAAAATACAGGTCATTTAAATAACTGTGATTTGACAAAAGCAAAAAATCATTATTTGAATTATAAGACACGTGTTTATTATCATTGCCAATTCAATTGCAGAATGAACTTTTCAACTCAACCTTGATGCTGTAATTTTATCATAAGAATGCATTTTCTTAAAATTTGCTGTCAAAATGATGTAGCATTCCACTCTAAAACAATAATTGCTTCTTGAAATGATAGTTTAGAGTTCATTGATAACATCTTCAAGACATGGAATTACTAATAATGAACTCCCACCTAGGTTTTTGTTGTTGTAAAATTGGAATTTGAAATCAATCAACCGTAAATGAGCAAATGAAAAAAATAATTAAATTTGATTTTCTGTAAAAAAAATAATATTTTTTTCCCCAATTTGTTTTGAAACTATTTTTTTTTATTCAAAAGAAAACAAAAAGTTCATATTAATTGAGTTTCAAATCATTATTGTTTTATTTCCCTTAAAATGACACACTTGCAACGTATTTTAAATAAAAATCTTTTTTGTTTTGAAACTATTATTTTTATCTAAAAGAAAACAAACAGTTAATATTATTAAAGTCAGTTTAAAATTATAATTGATTCATATCCCTGCATAAGCTTCACTTGCCACAACACATAGCACTTACCTTTTTCACTTTCGTCGGAAATTTTCAATATTCTCGCTAATTAAGTCCTGAAAACATTAAAGAAAACCCCTAGCAAATGGACAAATAAACGTCCAAAGATGGAAATAAAATCAATAAAGGATGGGTTTCTAAAAAGATAGTCTTGCTGTCTAGTAAACCTATTATATAAAATCTAATGAGTATTATCATACATCATTTTCCTTCTGGGCAAGAAGTTTAGTGGCTTCACAATCAGTTAAAACCAAGAAGCCTTTATTGAAATATTAGCATCGATGTTTTCTTACACGATAGAAAGTGAACATTGCATAGATGTAAAACATCGACAAAGTCTTATTTGGCTCAAGTACCTTCTGCAAAAAAAATATGTATACAGTTTGCATGTAAAATATATTATTTTTCTTTTAATGAATTTTTAAAATTGGCAATTGTTATAAAAAAAATCTTTGAAAAATATAGAAGTTTTTTTTAGACTTACCAGCAGTTTGGTAATTTTACAAAATCCCTGATAATGTTATGTATTATTATGAAATCAATAAATTATTGCTGGGTATTTTGCAAAATCATTAATTAGAAGTTTAAGCATATATGTATAAGAAATATATTATATTTCATACATTAAAACAATTACAAACGGTTCATTTTAAAACTTGATATTTCCGATATAAAAAGATACACAAGTAACACGAAGGGATAATGAAAATGCATGCATAAGTGATCATAAGACGAAGAAAAACTGACAATACCAAGCGAAAGAAAAAAAGTTGACGAAAAGACTGTTTGATTTAGCGTTGCTTACTTCAACGTCCATGATAAAACATGCACCAGTTGCTTAATTCTACGTTATTTGGTCTCTTATAGATTTTTGTCTCGTTGCTAATCTACACATCTGCTTTTTTATTTTTATAAAGATTGAAATTAAAACATGCAATGGATGTGTGAGGTGACATATACGAATTCTGAATAAAAAATAGACATAAGTACAACTTTAAACACATACAAATATAAAACACCAAAAAAACACAAGGATTATATTTGTGAAAATGAACCCAAATAGAAGATGTTTTAATTTGTTAACATAAAGTGAATTATAGTTTGTAGCATTATTGATGTTCAGCAGTCTTCACGCTGAGTGGCAGCCACGGCAGCCCAGGCTGGTAAAATTGCTCTCGGGCCTGTAAAAATCATATCTACAGGCCAACAGAATCTAACTAAAAAATTTCAGAAATTAAGCTCCGGGCCTGTAGATTTGCAGTTCGTCGTGAAGACTCCGTTCAGTGGCAAATATGTCAGGCAAACTAGTACTTATATTTTTGTCCATCTGATGAGTTAAGCCTCTTTCAACTGATTTTTATAGTTCGTTCTTATGTTGTACTGTTATGCCACTGTCCCAGGTTAGGGGGAGGGTTGGGATCCCGCTACAATGTTTAACCCCGCCACATTATTTATGTATGTGCCTGTCCCAAGTCAGGAGCCTGTATATTCAGTGGTTGTCGTTTGTTTATGTGTTACATATTTGTTTTTCGTTCATTTTTTTACATAAATAAGGCCGTTGGTTTTCTCGTTTGAATTGTTTTACATTGTCTTATCGGGGCCTTTTATAGCTGACTATGCGGCATGGGCTTTGCTCATTGTTGAAGGCCGTACGGTGACCTATAGTTGTTAATGTCTGTGTCATTTTGGTCTTTTGTGGATAGTAGTCTCATTGGCAATCATACCACATCTTCTTTTTTATATTAAACAGATTCAAAAGTTTTACATGATTATTTAATATTTTCAGTATTAGCTGCTGATTTCTTGATTAGTTATCATAATTATAATAATTTTATTTTGCATCATTGCCAAATCCATATTTTGGTTTTTCTATTTTCATATACATAGCATACACATGTAATACAATATTTACATAAATGCAACCGAATTCAGAAAAAAAAAACACCTAAATAGTATCATAAGATAACAAAAATATCGTTATCATAGTCAACACTGTATGTCATTTGCTTAGATACATTTAAATGATTTAGATTTAGTTCTAAGGCTACATTTTCTGTCATTAAAAGTATTTAAAAATCATCTTTGATATCTGTTCTTTTTAAGCCGTTTATTGAGTCCACTGGCGTGTACTAAATTTAGTCCTGGTATCTATGATAAGTTTATTTACAACCACTTGGTCGATGCCACTGCTGGTGGAGATTTATTTTTTTTTTTTTTTTGGATTCGAGCGTCACTGATGAGTCTTTTGTATACGAAACGCGCGTCTGGCGTATACTAAATTTAGGCCTGGTATCTATGATGAGTTTATTTACAACCACTGAGTCGATGCCACTGCTGGTGGAGATTTATTTCCCCGAGAGTATCACAAGCCCAGTAGTCAGCACTTTTTGTGCTGACACGAATTGTCATTGATATTGTTATATTTATAAATGTACTGTTTACAAATTTTTGAATTGTTTTAAATACTAAGGCTTTTCTACCTCAGGCATAGATTGCCTTAGCTGTATTTTATAAAGTTTTAGGAATTTTGGTCCTCAATGCTCTTCAACTTCGTACTTTATTTAGCCTTTTTCTTTTTTTTTTTTTTTTTTTTTTTGAACTTTTTTAGAGTCTTTTGTAGACGAAACGCGCGTCTGGCGTATACTAAATTTAGTCCTGGTATCTATGATGAGTTTATCTACAGAAGTCAATTGGAATTCCATGTTTTGTTCTTTGCAAACCATGAAAGGATGGGGATCTCAGACAATTTGTAAAGACGGATTTTTATGATATGTATACTTTAAATGGAAAGAACCGACTAATTAAAAAAAATGAATCACTAAAAAAAAAAGAGCAATCTGGAATTTTTATCAGTGCTTTGGTACGTCTACATAATTTTATGTGAGAGAGTCTTGTTTGTAAAAATCCAGTAAAGTTAATTATGTAATTGTAAAAGCCATAAGGTTGCAACTCCCTTGGTTGATTAAGTAGGTTCTGTTAGACTGAGGATTATACCAGAAATACCTGCTGAGTAGAAGGATATCATATCTTAACATAATTTCCTGTTTGGCATGTATCATTCGTGACATTATCTGGTTGTCAAAGCTAACAATGTCAAGTCGTAAAAAGTAATTCAAATGGATCAAATGCTTTATATTGATGTATGTTCCGTGGTCTACTTAACTAATATAGAGAACTCGTAAGGTTAAAAACCTTTTCTACAGCTGTATAATTATATTAAACGGAGAATAATCAATGACAGAAAGCGTACAGATTATTTATTTATTTGCTATCTCTTTCTAATTATAAATCATTAAATGGTTGGTTGGATCAATTTTTCAAATCGTTCTGTTGAGGCTAGTTATCTGTATTCGCATGAACATCTATTGGTACAATTTTATGTAAACTCAAATAAAGCACAAAAAATAATTTTGAACAAACCAATAATTTTTAAACTTGTTAACTGCTCATTGTTCTTAAACGTGGACCAAAATACATGCAATGTTATAAATAATTGGCAATGTTATAAATAATTGGCATGTATCATTCGTGACATTATCTGGTTGTCAAAGCTAACAATGTCAAGTCGTAAAAAGTAATTCAAATGGATCAAATGACGAATGATACACACAAAACAAATATGTGATATCTTATTTAAGCCTACATTGTGTAAAGATATATAGAGGCTGTGTATTATTATATGGTCCTTTTATTTTACTGTTACAAAACTTTGAATATTTTTCGAAAAACTAAGGATGTTCTTATCTTTACTGTTACAAAACTTTAAATATTTTTCGAAAAACTAAGGATGTTCTTATCCCAAGAGTAGATTACCTTAGCCGTATTTGGCACAACTTTTTGGTCCTCAGTGCTCTTCAACTTTGTACTCGTTGGCTTTATAACTATTTTGATCTGAGCGTCATTGGTGAGTCTAATGTAGAAGAAACGCGCGTCTGGCGTATTAAATTATAATTCTGGTACCTTTGATAACTATTAATACATCTAATGAAGAAAATTGAATTTCAGATGAGATAATGAATTAATTTAAGTTGATACTAACAATGGGGAATATTGACATGGTGGTACACCTGTGGTAGCTATAAACTGTTACAATATGTTCTAGTGAGCTTTAACTGTATGACAACAAAGGTAAATATAAACAACAAGTCATTTAAGGGTTGAAAGAGGGACGAAAGATACCAAAGGGACAGTCAAACTCATAAATATAAAACAAACTGACAACGCCATGGCTAAAAATGAAAAAGACAAACAGAAAAACAATAGTACACATGACACAACATAGAAAACTAAAGAATAAACAACACGAACCCAACCAAAAACTAGGGGTGATCTCAGGTGCTCCGGAAGGGTAAGCAGATCCTGCTCCACATGTGGCACCCGTCGTGTTGCTTATGTGATTACGAATCCGGTAAATAGTCTAATTCGGTAGGTCATATTCATGAAAGGGAAGGGGATTGTAGTTACGACGTAAGGAACATATCCGATATCATTTGTGAAACGGTTATTCCATAACGGTCAACCAACTCGTGATGGCGTCCGTAAAATTTACGAAGGGATGATTTCAACTTCACCATTTGGAACTCTTGGTTTAATAGCTTCCTTGTGAGCAGTAACCCTCTATCAAGAAAATCATGATAGGAAATGCAAGCACGGGAATATCGTATCAACTGGGAGATATATACCCCGTATGCAGGTGCTGCTGGAATGTTGCTACTTAGAAACGGAAAGTTCACAATTGGAAAGCTGAAATCATCTCTTTTGTCGTAAACTTTTGTTTTCAACCGACTCTCATTGTCATTTTCTAGATGTAAGTCAAGATATGAAGCCGACTTAACTGTATCTGTAGTATCCTTTATCTCCAATTCGATGGGATAGATGCGTTCCACATAGTCACCAAATTTTGAATTGTTTAGTGAAAGAACGTCATCTATATAGCGGAAAGCAGAGTTAAAGGATATTGCTAACTTCTTATCTTTCTTCCTAAGAAGTTCCTGCATGAAGTCAGCCTCATAATAATAAAGAAACAAGTCGGCAAGTAGAGGGGCACAGTTTGTTCCCATTGGGATGCCGACAGTCTGTTGAAAAACACGTCCTCCGAACGTTACAAATATGTTGTCAATCAAGAAATCAAGCATCTTGATAATATCGGTTTCAGAGAATTTTTTGTTTGAATCAGAGTGATTCTTTACAAAGTGTGATTTATCCCTCCATAAGACAAGATACTTGTATCTACGTTGGCCATTCTTTTTTATGAAGCAAAGTAATACCAACTCTTTCAATTTGTCTTTTAGTTTGGAATGTGAAATACTTGTGTAAAGAGTAGAAAAGTCAAATGTTTTAATACTGTTACAAGATGAAAGAGAGTTAGATTGTATGTACTCTAAAAGATCTTTGGAATTTTTATGTATCCACATCTGATTCACGCCACCTCTAGAATAGGCAGTTTCACAATAACTTTGAAGCCCGTCTTTGATTGCTGACAAAATAGATGTTAATAATTTAGAAAGAGGTTTCGAGGAGCACTTGGAAGACCCAGCAATATACCGTTGTTTGTAAGGACACTTATGTAGTTTAGGTATCCTATACAGTGATGGAAGATCCAGTTCTTCATCTTTGGTTGAAATACCAAAAGAACAAAGAACAGACCTATGATTATCCAGGATTTCCTCTTTGGTAAGTGTCGTGAGGGTATATGTTGAGTTTCCAAGTGAATTGTCTATACCTAATTCGTTTATCAAGCAATTAATGTAGTGACTTTTACAGACAAAAACGATGTTATTTGGGGCTTTGTCTGCGGGGACAACAACATATTTATCATGGAGGTCGGATAAGTGTTTAGCAACATTTGGGTCTTTAAAGATTGACGTAGCATGGGCATTGATGGACCCATTCAGTTTCTTAATTCTGATTCGTATTAACGACCTCACTGCCTTAATCCATTCGGATAGAGTGTCTACGTCTTCCTTTTCACGTTTAGCCCATTGCCTGGCATAATCCTCGACTGAGTCCATCAAAATTTTAAAGTTGTATTTCCAATTGATGGATTTAGGCTCACGATATTTCGGACCTTTCGATAACACATTTCGTAGAGAAGTGTTATTAACAATGTTAAGGTCACCGGTAATAACGTGGCCAGCAGGATCATATGTGAATTGGGAACTAGCACAAGTGCAATCAGGAGGTTTAGACTTGAAGTCGTCAATATCGAGATTCTGAAAAACGCGTTTGTAATTGAAAATTTTAGTTGCAATAGGTTTGGTATAGTTATAAGAAATTATTGGTACAGACTGGTCTTTGAAATAAGGAGGTATTTTCGATTGAACTAATTTATGATGAAGGATATTGCCTAGGTTGAAAATTATGTTCTAGTCCTTAATATAATGCCAGACAAAGAATAATTATTTGAATCTATTTTCTCTGATTAGAATATGCAAATAAACTAATCATAGATCTGCTTTATCTGGCATTAAGTATTTGGTTGAACATTGTCTTACTCATTAGTATGAACTGCCCACATTTTCTTTTTTTTTTGGATAAAAAAACCCAAAAAAACTGCCATCACAAGTTGAGGTAAACATATACAAGCATATATTTTTTCTGGATTGCCAATAGTATATACAATGATGTTTTATAAATGTTTTAACAAAGTGATATTGTCAATTCGTATAATTTGGCGTCCTTGGCTTTACTCCTTGTTTGTGTACTACATCCTATATAGAGTTGTCCTGTTGGGGTGAATACAAGAGAACATAGTGATACTATGTTTATGTCACTTGTTTTATAACATGTCACCAGTATGCCAGCATTGTTCAGGATATGGAGTGTATAAGTGTTGATATCAGCAACAATAACATTGTCTCTAGGTGTTGTCACTATGTCTCTTGGATTGAAAGGTATGTCTTTGTTGATCTCTCTATCTCCTGTATAGATATTGATTAAATCGCCTCCCTGTTCTAACACTACTACTCTATGTCTGTTACCACGTACTCCACCATCAACCACATGAATATTACCATTACTGGTACTGGTAATTCTCAAGGGATAGGTAAATATAGGTTGTTTATGTTGATGATGTTCATACACTCTCTCATGGTCTCTATTCTTATTCATCAGTATTACAACTCGTCTTCCTTGTTTAAGGAAGTCTCTATTATTACCTCCTACTAAAATTTTATTGTCACTAGTGATATGGACTGCAGTAGGGTAGAATGGTGACAGATTCTATACTGTGTCTGTAAGTTTACCCGTACTACTGATTACCTCTTTGAGTCTTAATCCCTCAGGACACAGAGTAGATTATTTGATTGAGTAACAGCCATACCATAGACACTGATATTATAACTGGATAGAACCTGTATGTTGTTTCCATCAAGTTTTACTTTTTGAACTAAACAAAAACCACCAGAACTTATCCAGAAAGTCTGTTCAATAGATGAGCTAACAAATGTTACAGTCTCTAATTCAATTTGATATTGTTTATTTATTTCCAGATGAACATGCAGTTCATAAGAAAGATTTTCATCAAATTCCAACACCCCAATGTTAGACTGAGTGATCTCTTCTGGAATGAAGTTTGGTAAAGAGCCATAACTTGATCTTGGTTCGGGTATTTGAATGTCAATAGATTTTTCTAAATTGTTTACTTCTGTAAAGAACTTGGAGGCATCACTGATTTGAATGAATTCCTGGACTTTATTGTTTTTGTTGTCAGCTTGTTTTAGTAAAACTGAGACAGCATTTAAGTCAGTTTTGATCATGTTAGAAACAGAGTTGTGATTCTGATCCAATTTATCTTTAAGCTCTTTAAAATGCCTTTCTACAGCTGCTTTGACAGATTGTTCATGTTTAAGAACATCTTCCCTTACCTGGTTGTATTTATAATTTTCTGATGATAAAAGTTGGCTAAGCTGTTCTTTTTTATATACAATTACTTTCCTTTTCCTTTGAATTTTACTTTGTCCTTTTTCCAATTTGTCAAATTTAACATCGTATCATTCCTGAATTTCTGTTAGATCATGTTTGTTGTGAATTTTTGCTACACAGGTTGGACATAGAAGACTTTCACATGTCTTACAATACAGACATACATATTGTTCAGCATGGTATTGACAGGAAATGTTTGCAAAATCTTCTTTATAAAGTCCAATTTCTTTGATATCAATTAATCTGTGATCCTCTGCTGTTTTTCCTCTTAAACGTACCTTCTTACAATGATTACACAATAAAAGGCCACACTCTGAACGCTTCCATTTAATGGGTCTATCAGTTTCACATAATCCACAATTGACAGGAATTTGTCCTTTTCAGACTGATTGTGAAAATGCCATTTTAGTACACTTCAACAGGTGTATTATTTTCCTTGTTTGTAACCTAGGCCTCCTTGACAACCTTCTCCCAGGTTTTTAGAAACATTTTTCGATCTTTAAATACTCAGTTCTAGCTAGAAGTCAGTCAATTAAGATCTGACATACTAAGAAGTATTGTGACCATGGGGATATCAAATGCCCAATGAAATGTCGAGTTAGAGGAAGCCTTCAAGGTCTTGCTCGTAGTCAGTCAGTATGGATCTGACTCAGTGTGGTCAGGAATATCAAATGCCCGATGAAATGTCGATTGAGAGGAAGGTCTTGCTAGTAGTCAGTCTAATAAGATCTGACTTAATGTGGTCAGGGGATATCAAATGCCCGATGAAATGTCGAGTTAGAGGAAGGTCATGCTAGAAGTCAGTCAATTGAGATCTGACTTAGTGTGGCCAGGGGATATCAAATTCCGATGAAATGTTGATTGAGAGGAAGGTCTTGCTATTAGTCAGTCAATTAAGATCTGACTTAGTGTGGCCAGGGGATATCAAATTCCGATGAAATGTCGATTGAGAGGAAGGTCTTGCTATTAGTCAGTCAATTAAGATCTGACTTAGTGTGGCCAGGGGATATCAAATGTCGACTGAGAGGAAGGTAGCAACTATATTTGCTTGTCATGGGCCCTTTGAAAAGATTTTTTATGTACGGATCTTATTTTTATATATGTAACAATGCTGTTCTAACATAAAACATTTTCATTGATCTGTTCAAATAAACTTTCATCATGGAAAACAATAACGTATGGAAAAACTATTAATTTTCCAACCGGCTCGCTCAAGACGGTATTAGCAAAATAATTATTTAAAAATTCTACATTATAAACTTCTGTCTTAAAATACAACAGTAAAGTAGATTTTGTATTTAACGGCTACATTGATTTGAACCTAGTACCTTTAATGACAGAATATTATCCATTCGTTTTTGATGCGTTTTGTTATTTGATTTTGCCATGCGATTATGGACTTTCCGAATTGATTTTCCTCTAAGTTCAGTATTTTTGTGATTTTACTTTTTATTAGTTACATAGTGTGCTAGTGACCTGATACGGTATACATGGAATTTACTGACCCCATATATACCGTATTATGTCACTAGCACACTATGTAACGAATTTATCTTACCGACTATCTGAACGTGTTAAAATTAGACTAGTGGCCTATCAAAGTGAGCAAGTTTTCAATACAGTTAGCATTAACATGATTAAGAAACTACTTCCTTTGATCCTACAAAAACAGATGCCAACAATGACAACTTGTTAGATTTAAATGTGTTTTATGAATTTATTTCACTATCATCACTTTCTTCGTCTGTTGAAACCTTTAAGATTTTTTTCAGTACTGTTTTGTTTTTCTAAAGGGACGTAACACCACTACTAACCGTGTATGAAATAAGCCCCGCCTCCTTATTACCTTATATGGAATATAAATGGACGCAACTCCACTACTAACCGTGTATGAAATAATCCCCGCCTCCGAACTAACCTAATAATAAATATACACGGTTTCCACGAGGACGCTTTTAACCAATCATATTCCTAGAAATGCATAGGAGGTAAGATAAATATTAATATTGACCCAATCCAAAGTCATATTCAGCCCAGTGGCGGATGCAGAAATTTTCGAAAGGGGGGGTGCTAGCCCAGGGCAAAGGGGGGGTGCAGGGGGGGTGCAAAACATATGTCCCGATTCAAATGCATTGATCGGCCAAAATAAAGGGGGGGTGCGGACCCCCGGAACCCCCCCTCTGGATCCGCCACTGCAGCCTAATAATTCACATTCGGTTATGTCAAATAAAAAAATGTCAGCTGCTGTCACTGATACAGATCTCCCATAACCGCCAAGCAAATCATGATGCAGTCTGTAAACTTTTAATGAAAAACTTAAATATTATCATTATAAATTTTAGCCAAATCAAATAGAATAGATGGCGTAGATAGTATTTGGATTTCGTGCGAGATAAACTGTAGTAAGTAGACTGAGTAAATGTAACGACAAATGTTAGAAATGATATTAAAATAGAAAGTCGGATGGTCTAGCTTATTTGACACTCTAGAGATGCTGGTCTCACACAACTTCCTCAATTACGAGCCGAGAAACACTGCTGTTTGTTTTTATCATGAACTCAACGGAAAAAGACAGAAGATATTGAACTTTAGGGAGCTACTATTTGATTTTTATGGGGGGGGGGGGGGGGGGCTAGGATGAAATTTGAAAAAAATAGGCAGGACAGGAGTTTTGAGTAAAAAAAAAAAGGGCAGGATGAGACAATTGCCAAAAAAAAAATCAGGACGACAATTTAGGTAAAAAAAATCAGGATAAACTAAAAAAAAAAAAAAAGCAGGACCAAACAGAGTGAAAAATAAAAAGTCAGGACAGAGATTACAGCTAAAAAAAAATGCAGGACAAAATTTTTCATCCTAGCCCCCCATAAAAATCAAATGGTAGCTCCCTTAATATGCCGAAACGGACAAGGCGAGTTCACCTACATCATACCATAGATATAATTGCCCATATTACAAATGATGTACATGATCAATATTGGGCCAACTTTAAACTCTGGACAGCATCCATTGAAACTTATCACCTTTCTATATGATTATCCGACATTCTAATAAGACGTGCTGCTTTCGCTTTATGAATAAACCAATGCTCTAAATCCAATAATTATTTTTTTTGCACATGCGTATGTTAACTACTGCAGAATAATGAATTTTATCAAATTGGCATGCATTAAATATATTTCATTAACTTAAAACACTTCCAAACTCTTAAATGATGCACATGTTGTTACTAATTAATTTATTATGACTGTATATGTGTTGCACACTGAAAGTGACATAGTAGATACGACAACCGTTCATGCTGGATGTTCAAAAATTCCTCCCTCTGCATACCTGCCAACTTTTCAAAATGCCCATGTGGGTTTTACGTGAAAGATGGTTCTTATAGTCCTACAAAACCTTCAAGGGGGCCTTCAAATATATTCGTATGAGTTTTTTTTTTTGTTTCTTCGTGCTTTATTAACAAGCTCATAGCCATTGTTAAATTATTTTTTTTCTTTAAAATAGTAGACAAAATTGCTCTTACAAAAATTTCCACTTGGGAGCCTCCATGGGGGAAATCCCCCTCAAATAGTGACAGTTGGCGGGTATGCCTTAGTCTCGATGCACCAGAGTTATCGTTCTTACAGCCAACAATAACGTCTGGTGTCAATTGTAGAGATTTATGTTATATTCATGAGCCTCGTGCCCAATTTTTGGATTTTTTTTCTAATACGCGATTGGATGGTATTTACATGTTGGATAATAAACTCCTCCCTCACTTCAATAACAACAACGTGGTCGAAGCGCACGTGTATCGTGCTGTTATATTTTAACGAGGAGAGTTTTATCTTTTATTCATGTTATTAAGATGCATTTAGGAATGATTTGTGTTAAAAGCGAGATGCACAAACTATTTTCATTGAATGTGTAAAACTCCTGTATTTAGATATAAAAGAATCTTAATAAGGATTCTATAAGTATTTCCATATACATCCTTGGTTAAAAAATAATATATATTGTTTTTGGTATAAAAGAAACATTATAAATCTCGAACCCATTCACCACCTCATGATTGAACCATTTATTTGAAAAAGCAAGTTTTAATTTCAGCCCATTGGTGGCACCACTCTCGTTTTTTTTAATGCGGAAAAAATATATGGGCTGATTATATAGGGAATAGCCACAGCAGACTGCATCGGCCCCTCTGAGACAGTCAGTGAAAACTTCTAGATACGCCACTCACGGCCACTTCATGTATATTGACATACACCAGCTTTGTGTATTATATCAACAAAATCGGGGTTTTAATGGGGTCACGGTGGGGGTGGTCCACAAATCACTGATTTGTCGGTATCAATACAATAGCGAATATATTGTGTTTATCTTGACAACTGATAGTACTTTTACTCCCCCCTTCCATTTCGGAAAGATGATTGATTTGTTGTTAGGAAAATAGGTCATGCATGTATTTTCCAGAGAATGCAAGCTGTATATATATGCCAAGCAGCTATATATATATATATATATACCTATTGGTCATTATTGGTATCAAAAATAATGTTTTACCTTTGATTTATTTATTTTCTTTCTTTCAAATTTCAAGATATGTATACTTGACTGTGACGTTAAACCAAGGAGTTGTATATATACTATCCTTCTGGAAAATGCATGCAACAAACCAATCATCTTTCCAAAATGGAAAGGGCCAGTGGCGGATCCAGGGGGGGGGGTGGGGGGGGGGGGTTCCGGGGGTGCGCACCCCCCCTTTATTTTTGCCGATCAATGCATTTGTATCGGGACATATGTTTTGCACCCCCCTTTGCCCTAGGTTAGCACCCCCCCCCTTTCGAAAATTCCTGCATCCGCCCCTGAGGGCCTTAGTAAATAGTTAAACCTCATAGATTTAATCATATTGACTTTATTTTGTTTTCAGTTTTGCTATTATCCTGACACGGTAGAAATTTGACATAACTGCTATATCTCAAATTAAACATCATGGTGCTTTTTGTGCTATATAATTATTAAAGTAAAAATAATTCGGCTGGCCGGGAGGTGGGTTGCATTTGAAATTAATAAAATGAATATTTTTCACATTTACATATATTAAGATTTAATAAAACACTTCGAATTCAATATTGTAAATCTGCAGGACAAAATTTTTCATCCTAGCCCCCCCCCCCCCCCCCCCCCATAAAAATCAAATGGTAGCTCCCTAACATTGTCTCGCTGTTTTACACGGCTAATAGTTCCATGCGATGGTAAAGGCTCTTCTCTATATCTTTGGGAAGAAAGAGGGGGGATTTATCATCACACGAAAAAGATGCAATTGTTGCTCCTTGTTGACGGCCTCACTGGTTTTGAGAAGAAAACAGTGCTGTCCATTTGTTTGTATATGCATGTAGGGATTAACCCCCCAAAAAATAGAGAAAAAGTAAAATATGACAATGATGACCAAGAAGGCAGAGTAGGGAATTCACAAACAAGGTAAAATAAATAAGTATGACCGCTGTGGAAACTAAACTTGAAATTGATAGAAAATAGCAAGTACAAGTTATTTGTAGTATATTTTAATTCATATGACATAGAAAAACGGGAAAATTTAGAAATTTTTAGGTGAAACCGTAGGGATATTGAAAAAAGGGCTTAACTATTGCTCGGTCCACAAATATCTATGAAATGACCTTGGTTAAAGTATTGTAGTCCACCATACGACATCAATGAACAATGAGCAAAAGTATTACTGTATAGTCTAAACCAGGCACTGACATAACCAAATGAATAAAAATTTTAAAAAAATGAAAGACCAACGGAAGAATGAATGACAAAATAATTAACGAGAAAAAGGCATGCAGCTCACCTTAGCAAATGGCATATACAATTGTGCTGTAGAATATTACATTTTTGCACACACATAAGAGCAGAAGTCTGGAACTCTCTTACTTTGGAGCATAAACATTCTGCAAGTCATATCATCATTGATAAGTTCAAAGATTAAATTAGTGAAAATTGTTACTGTAACTAATAAGAAAACCACACCAGTGTCATTTATCAGGCTTTTTTTTATAGATGAAGATCAATGCATGGACTTTGGAGGACTGCTCGGAATGTGAATTAGTATGAGACATATTGTAAATGCAGTACAAATCCAGACCTCTTTTTTTTTAGAACGATGCATTTGAATCGGGACATCTGGGATCCGCCCCTCTAATGTGCATCTATAAAACAGAGCAGTGCTTTTATTCATTTGGCATGAACTTGTTTTTATCTTATAGGTGGATTTCTCATAAATAAGACTGTTAATTACATCTTTACACTTAAATCAATTGGATGTGTGCTGATTGATACTTTAGTCTTAAGAAACAGATTTTTTTTTACAAGTTGTTATTGACTTTGAACTAGCAGTAACTGCCAGTAAATACAATACAAGTTCAGTCCTAATCAACTGATTTTCATAATTCAACTTCATATATGGTACTGTTAAATCATTGTCCAAGGTTAGAAGGGGGTTTGGCGCTGGCCAACATGTTTAAGCCCACCACTTTTGAATTCTGAATGTGACTGTCCCAAGTCGAGAACCTGTACTTCAGTTGCTGTATATCATATTTGTATTTAATTCATTTTTAACATAAATCAGACTAAGTTTTCTCTATGGAATTGTTTTACATTTCTATTTTGTGGCCTTTTATAGCTCACTATGCAATATAGGTTTTTCTCATTGTTGAAAGCAATATGGTCACATTTATTGAGTTATCAAGTTCCATATCATTTGCTCTCTAGTGGAAAGTCGTCTCATTTGCAATTATAACCGCATCTTCTTAACTAAGTTATTTATGTATAAAAAAAATATTGACAATTATATGTAAATGTTCACTGCAAAAACTTAAAAGACTTAATAATGAAAAGATATATCTGTAAAGTTTGCTTCAAATAATATCTTCCTTACACCAATTTTAAGCAAATCTACCGTCTACATTCTAGGACTGTTTGACCTATTTTTTTTTTATGCATGAACCCAAAAATGCAATCTTCATGTTTATATAAAAATTGCAAAAGACTCAGACCCTATCAGTATAATATAGCAACATGAAATAAAATATTCTGCACTAAATATCTTCTTTAATTTGATCATAAATTATTTTTTTCAAGATTTGTAAAATAAGAAATTTCACCAAGAGATTGATATCTAAAACAAGCTGGAATGTGTTTCCTGCTTAAATGATTTATATTATCAGTCTAACAGATAAAAGTTTACTACAAGTTTAAAGATATTAATGATTCATAACAATGAGGTCAAGGTCTGACAGATAAACCAAGCCTGACAGACTTGTACACCTTACAATCATTCCATAAACCAAATAGACATTTAGAGACAGTTTTTTTTTAGTATCTTAGAGGAGGATCCACCATTCGAAAAGTTACACTGACTTATGAACCATGAACAAAGACAGATGATGCATGCCAGCCATACATGTAAACTTTACAATCAATCTAAATAAAAGCATCTTTGGGGTTTATTATATTTCTTTACGTGTAGGTAAATGTTGTAACTTTTATAAAAATTGAAAATTCAACACAGTTTTAATCATTTTATAGTTCATACTTTTTTTGTTTTGCACTATTGAAAATATCTACAGCTTTTTCTTGTTCAAAGAATTAACTGTCATCCTTGTATGAATTTCATCAATGCATCCAAATTTGATTAAGTCATCATCCACAGTAAATTGCAAAAATCACTCTTAGTCCTGAATCTTTTCTCTTCTACTGTTGATAATAGAATTAGAAAGCAATAGTAGTGTAATGTTATCTTAAGGGCTAGAGTTATAGCTCTGAAGATCATTGTAAATATCAGTTTCATGTATACACTTCATGAATGGTTCTCTGCATCTTATTTCCCTACAAAGATATGACACAAGTTCAGACAACTGCTTTATTAATTGGGGACAAACATTATGTATTTAAAGAATTACTGCATGCGTTTAATCTTTTAATTGTTCGATATTTGACTGTAGGGAGCATTAGGTTTGATTAGGGCTATTCCAGAAAAAAATGTATGGGGGTTGGAAGGCAGTTTTTGTCAGCACCCGCCACCCATACAATTGTAATTGAGAATTATAGCGCACTATAGTGTGAAAAGTTGCTCTGATACCCATCACCCATGTATTATTAATACAATGTGCCTTCCAACCCCCCCATACATTTTTTTCTGGAATAGCCCTTAGACAGTTAAAACAAGTATCTTGATATGTTCCTTTGGTTATTCTTGTAGTTGAGTTGCTGTCTCATTGGCATATACCCACATCTCTTCAAACAGTGTAAGCTCCATGTAATGATCTTAAAAAGGTTCATACAAAAGCTTAAATCTAAAGGTTATTGTGTATAAATTAAGTGCTTTATTTCTTCCAATTAAAGAAATTATAAAAATGCATTGAACAAAGTTAAAACATTATATTTTTCTTAAAAATATGTCTAAATAAAAAAGTTAAGACTTAAATTATACTTAATGTTTTTTTATGGAAACTTAAGACAAGACCATATACATATACATTAGTTTCTTAAAGCCTTACAATTTCAGCATTTAAAGTCTTGAAGCATGGAAAGTCTCCTGTCCTTTGACAAATGAAATTATTCTCCTTCAGTTGTCCATAGAACCGTGGTAAATTTTCACAACTCCATCATGTTAAAAAGAAGTGCTAGAAAATACAATAATGGAATAATCATTAATTTAGTTAAAAAACTATAAAATTTTATGAGTAACAATTTATCATTATAAAAAGTAAATTTTAATAAGTATACAATGAACAATGTCTCCAGATCTGTTTTAATTTGCAGGGTTGCAAAATAATGAACATAGAAATTATGAATAAATGAAATTATATTCACTCATAGCCAAATATGGTTGTGGTTAGAACACATTATGAATGATTAAATCAGCTTGTAACATGGAAGAAACTACATGTACATGTTGTTATGGAAATTCTATTGGTTATTTCAAAGTCAGTTTTATAAAATAAACAATTATAGATTTATCCTATCAGTAAATTTATCAAATAAAGGCAACATGCAGTTGTATACCGCCGTTCAAACAATCTTCATATTCAGCACTCATCAGGAATAATGTCCACTTTGCTACATTCCATTGTTTGTTTTACTTTCTCTCCAAGATGTGCAAAATTGATCTGAAAATTATAAATGACAAAATTGCAACTTTAACTGTTTAATGATAAAGGGGACTGTAAATAACAAACATACGTATCTACAAGAAAGTAATGCACGTACTTGAGTATGCAGAGTTTTATTTCTTTAGAGGTAGAAAATATTAGTGTAAACAGTGCATGAACTTTTAAAGTTATATACATTGATTAGTGTATAATTGACATAACATGTGTGCCTTAAATGGAGTACAAATGTATATAGTATGGTGATGGAACAGTTTCCTGCACTTGTACAAAAGTGATTTTGCATTAAGTTATTTTAATAACACTCAAGTTTTATGTTTTAATTGAGCACCCAGCTGGGATCGCAGCCTTAGCTCATTTTGGATAAGACCAACTGTCGTTGCGTTGTAAATTGGTGGTGGGTACACCAGGCTGTGTTTATATCCTTTACACCAGTATATTGACATATTCACTGTAAAATATTCCTGCACATGCACACAGTTGCTTATCCGTGCTACACTACAAAAGTAGTGGTACTCCAGATAGTGGAGGAAAGAATAAAGAAGAAGAAGGTAGTTCTTATTAATGAAGTATTTGAAAGTATATATTTACAAAAACATAGCTTCAGATATAATTACCTAGCTTTACAAATTTTTCAGGCATGGTGATTGCTACTTCCTCCGTTTGTTTTCATCTAGTTTTATCGCAAATGAACGATAAGTCTAGAAACATTCCGAAAATATCCAACTCGTGTGTTTGCATATTTGGACACGCCCTCACATTACAATCATTCGAACCGATTGGATCCAGACTCTACATATATGCATATGGAGCGTCTGGATAATCGAGACTAGGTATGCCTCTGAAAAATCACAGTTCCAGCCGTTTGCTTGTTTACAAACAAAAGGGGAGGTTTATGGAAGAGCCTACACAATCGCTTTACCCTTATACACATCGGACATAGAAATTACCTTAATTGTTGTCCTAATCAGAATCCTAATAATTGATACAAGTTATACTTAATTGTAGTTTTAACAAACTACAATAAAGTATAGCTTGCATCAATTATTTCTGAACTGATAAGCTTGTATCTCTTTGTTTAAATACACAACAATGCCAGTTAATGTTCTAAACTTCATAACGTTACAAGATAGCCTTTTACTGTGCAGTCTCATTTAAAATTATCTCTAAAAATGTTTTAAAGAAATAAAATTCTTTTAGGATATTAATAAATACATAGTTTTCCCCCTTTTGAAACATGTGCTCCGAGACGGAGGAATATATTTAGAAAAGACGACATTTACTAACATTATACATTCATTTCACTTCCCGGTCTGTTATTTCCCCACAGAAAAAAAAACCAAACTGTACCATGTGGAGAAGAATATAAGTATTTAAAATCAAAACTATTTGAAATTTTCCGACAAATACACACTCGCGTAAGTATATAAAACTGTTGTCATATCTTTCAAATCAGAAGAAAGTTAATTGAGTAAAAAGGCAATGTAATTGAAAATATCCTCAGACACTAGTTTCATGTGCCTCATCTAACCTCTGTCAAAACAGAGACATATAATACATATGTCTCTGGTCAAAACAAGTGGCTGTGATCCGAAGTCGTAGAAAGGTGTCACAGAAAAAAATAAAACAAATAGCATTTCAAGATGTCATAATTATTTGGTCTACTTGTATATATTGTAGCCTAATAGAACATTAAAAACAGCTGAATTCATTTAAAGTCTGACAATGAAATTCTCAGAGGCAGATCTAGTCCAAATAATTCTGACGTCTGGCCAGGCTATTTAAATTTGTTTTCTAAGACACCTTCCTATGACATCATAACGCTGAAGCCATTTTTTACGTCTGGAGTTTTGAGAGCAAATTTTGGGGGGAACTTTGACACCTAATTTTGACAAGAAATTTTCATTGCCTGTTAGAAATTTTTACGTAGTTACAAAGTCCTATAAATAGTTTCTAAAGCGGCAATTACATGTATAACAGTGGTTGCCAATTAGATATATATAGATTCTACCACTGCATCGAGTGTGATACAATATTTATCCACTCGAGATAGTTAAATTTTCAAATTTAGAGCGCGAGGCTCGCCGAGCGTTTTGAATATTTAAAATTTAACTGTCGAGAGTGGATAAATATATTGTATTACACAAGATTTGGTGGTGGAATCTGTTTCTCTATTGATTTTCAAACAATACGCAGGCAAACTTATTCTTTCTTTGCGACTGATCTGCAAAAATATGTGTTCTTTCTACATTGTATGTGACGTCATCAGGCATTGTCGTCTTTTTTCATGCCATTACTTTAGGAAATTCAGAGGAAAACAAGAAAATTCGATGTCATAATCGGATTTTAACCAATGAAGAACTGAGATCAAACGAACCACACGTTGATTAATTTTTTTAATACAATGGTGAATGGGTGCAGAAAGGGATAAATTGACGAAGAATTAGAGAAATTTATTTAAGAGGTTGAAAGTTATGTATGATACATTATACAGCATGTACAGTACGGGTAGGGGAGAGATCCGTTTGCGCCAAAAATCCATCCTTTTGCGCCACCACTTTTTTTCTCAAATGCTACGTTTGCGCCACATGTTTTAAAATTACATGGTTTCATTTGCGCCAAAAATAAAACACACGATTGCGCCAGTTAAAAGAAAATTACTTCCTTACTCCTTTATTCGGACATGGAACTGGCAGTGTAACACGGCACATGTTTCCTTTTCTGAAACATATGTTTTTATTACTGCTGATGCATGGGTACTTCCCAATTTAATGTATGTAGTAGCTTTTAACTTCTTTTTATTGTCCAAAAACACAAACATTGAAGGATGAAATCCATAAAATAGTTAATAATAGTTCATAATAATAATAAAGCCCATACGCATGGTGGGAACAAAGCTCTGTGTCATCAACATTTGTGGCTAAAACATAAAGAGCAAAACTTCTATTTTCTATATTGGCATATCTTAGTTAAGCAAAGCAATAACTTTTATTCTCTCTCTGTACATTGACTGTCTAATGCTGCTTAAGTCATTTAATTCTCTTCAGAAACTCGTCTTTATGGTGAAATATCTCCTAACATGTGATACCTTTTGGGGCAAAAATAAGAATACATATATAGTAATCATTAATATTTATGATAGATATATGTACAGGTAAATTGGCGCAAATGAGTTACGAATATTGGCGCAATTGATACATTTTGAAAATAAAATTTGGCGCAAATGATACCCCTGAAAAACAGTAATTGGCGCAAAAGGACTGCTGCCACGGGTAGAGACTTATTTTTATGGATGTCTTAATCCGTCTAGATGTCAGACTGGTCGGACAGTTGTCCCAGTGTAATAAACACCTGCTGTGATATTAACCTGTGCAATATCAAAGTGGAAGGTTGTAAATCAATCTGTACCAACTTGATTAGAATTAAATTTTACCTGTACAGATATATTAGTATTTATGGAGGATAGACCATACTACCTACCATAAAAATGTCGGATTATTCATATCCGACTAGACGGATTAAGACATCTATAAAAATAAGTCTCTACCCCTACTGTATATACATAATATAAGCTTATTTTCCACTTGCTTATACCCCTGCAGTATAAACAACTCTTGACAATGAAATAAAATTTAAAAATAAATCCTCCCACCGCCCCATTTTTTTTCAAAAATCAGGATGAAAATCTAATTAATTTTAGTTGGCCTAAGAGGGTTTCCACTGGATTCGCTACTGAATCCTTTGTAAAACCCTATTCATGCTAATCAGTAACAATCAGGATTGTACTTTATCAACATTATCTCCTTATTACACAACCTAATTTTTATAATCGTAAATAAGGGAGCCATATTTGTATAGTGTTGTCACTTTCTGTTACCATTTCTGTTACCATTTCTGCAACCCCACAATATCCATGTCTATTGTATTTAAGTGTTGTTTTTGGTCTTTTATTGTCATAAAGGCAGCACTTGAAGTGGTGTAACATGTCAACACATTAAAAGATTTCCTTGCCCTAAACAAAGTGTTGTTGTCTTTTTATGATTTTGACTAAAGTACATGTAGATCTGATCATAGATAAAATGCAGACATCAGAATGTTATCAAATAGCTGAGAATAGATAAAATGCAGAACAAAAGATTTAATAAATTGGCAGAGTAGATAGATAAAATGCAGACGACAATCACTGAACATCAGCATGATCAGATTCCTGACTTAGGATAGGTACAAACAAATGCAGAGGGTTTAAATGTTTTAATAGGTACCAACCTTTACCTTTACCTGAAACAATAGTGTAAAATCACAACATAGAAAGACATAAAATATCAATTGAAATGGCTTAACTTAATCAAAAGATATATTAATAAAAACAAGTAATATAAAAAAGAAGATGTGGTATGATTGCCAATGAGACAACTGTCCACAAAAGACCAAAATGACACAGACATTAACAATTATAGGTCACCGTACGGCCTTCAACAATGAGCAAAGCCCTTACAACATAGTCAGCTATAAAAGGCCCAGATAAGACAATGTAAAACAATTCAAACGAGAAAACTAACGGCCTTATTTATGTAAAAAAAATGAACGTAAAACAAATATGTAACACATAAACAAACGACAACCACTGAATTACAGGCTCCTGACTTGGAACAGGTGCATACATAAATAATGTGGCAGGGTTAAACATGTTAGCAGGATCCCAACCCTCCCCCTAACCTGGGAAAGTGGTATAACAGTACAACATAAGAACAAACTATAAAAATCAGTTGAAAAAGGCTTAAATCATCAGATGGACAAAAATACAAGTGGACGTGGCCCGGTACTTATACATCCCGACACAAAAAGACACAATGAACAGATCTGAGAGTACTCGCAGTTATCTGACAGCTAGTTCAAAGCCACCAACAACTAATAAAAAAATCATGCAACTAAGACTAAACTATCAATCCGTACACATCCAACATCCAATGGATTTAGTGTAAAGACGTCATAAACAGCCAGAGAAAAAACATGACCTTGTGCAATGCCAAGTTACAGGTATCGACAGATTGTAGATCCATGAATATGTATATGCATATAACATACTAGTAGAATTAGTTAGCTTTTAATTTACTGATAACAAAATCAATATTTATACCCATAAAAACAATATTCAATGATCTTATAACAGTGTTGAATAGGTAACCTTTTAGAATAAGTTTATTTAAAGGAGCGACAAGTTTACATGGATCATTTCTAAATTTCCAGGCACGGTTAACAATATTTCCGTAAAAATGAGGATGTGCTATCCCGTTTGAAATAAGTTTTCTTTATATTCTTTTTAAATCTTTATATCTATGGAAAAATTTAGTATAGGTTTTAAGTAATTTATGGTAACGATATCCCTGGTTTAATAATTTACCAGTAATACATAGGTTGCGTTCGTTGAAATAAAAAACGTCACAACAGACACATGCATAGCGAACAAGTTGTGAAATATAAACACCGTAAGATGGTGCCAAAGGAACATCACCATCTAAAAATGGAAAATTAACAATAGGGAACGAAAAATCGTCTCTTTTGTCGTAAATTTTAGTGTGGATTTAAACATACACTGAATGAATAAATTTGATCTATGTCACAATGTAAATGCAAATCAATAAAAAAATAAAGGTTGAGGTGATAAACATTATCAGAAAGACAACAATAGCATTGAACAAAATGCTGCAAAGTAGAATAACGTAAATAGGTTAATAAAAATAATTTTGCTATAAGGTCACACAGTCTTCACTCTTTACCACAAGTCCTAAGACATTGGCTTGTAAAATTGCTTATGCTAAAAGCCAACAAAAGCCTACTCAAATTTTCAAAAAATTGAGCTTCTGGCTTGTTGATCTAAAAGTTAAGGGAAAAGGCAGAAGGTATACAATCATGGAGTAATGGAGTATGGGAATATTTTTTACATATAAACATTAATTTTGTTGTTCATATTACGAGAACAGAAGTGAACATTTATATTTGTTCACCAAGGACAGAACATTAATACTAGTCATGCTAGTAATTAACACATCATACTTTAAAGAAAATGCTTTCATGTTTTTTTTTAATTTCAGAAGAAGTTGAGATGAATTGCATAAGAAGACGTTTGTTTCAGATGGCAAAATTGTCAAGAGGGAGACTGCAGAATTTTAGAAAACAGACATTGCTCCACAGTGAAGGAGGGCATACAATGATGTCAACTTCTTACTTCTATGACAGTGAACATGCTCCCTTAATTGAGAAAGATTATACACTAGACTCAGCAGATAAGCCTCTTTTAGAAGGATTATTTACTCCAGAGACAGCAGCTGAATATTTAAGTAACCTATCTGAAGAAGAGCAGAAAAAACTGCAAGCTTATAAGCTGGAATATGAAGTTACTAGTAGTATTTCAACACAGGTAATAGTTTGTCCTTGTACATGTATATATATAATATAGTTAAAAATCACATTTCTTTTATTCTTTGTAAATAGTTCTAAAACACAATTAATACTCCTTAATTAATTTTTGCTTTGTATGCATGTATTTCAAGTTTTGAAAGTGAATTTCATCCTGGTATTTTTTCCTGTATACTGTGGATTCATTTATTATGGTTGGTATTAATTTTAGTGGATTGCTAAAAACTTGCATATTCGTGGATACTTGATTTCATGGTTTTGCCATCTCTGTATACGAAGCCTATTGAAAATATGTTATTCGGTGTACGTTTGAATTCGTGGTTCAACTGTACACATGAAACCCACGAAAAATTGGTATCCAATGAATAATAATGAATCTACAGTATAAAATTTCGTTTTTTACCACTGTATGCTGTAAGGAAGGAAGTAAGATAGCATGTAAAAATATGGATTGTGAAATGTGCAAAGGTATTTCAAAACTTCAGTTTACAGTATATAGGTTTACTTAATACTTAGGGTTAAGTTTACACATATATGTCTCTATTATCCTTTGTTATATATAAACAGGTTTTAAAGAGTGTACCTAGGATTTGGGTTTATAACAAGTTTCCATGTTGCATTGGGATCAGATTACATGTTACACAGTGTTTGGGCTACACAGGTTTTCATGTTAACCATGGTTAGTGTTCAGTTAGTACAGGGTTTCCATGTTACCCAGTGTTCAGTAAAAACAAGTTTTTATGTTATCCAGGATGTGAGCAATACTGGTTCCATATAACCCAGTGTTTGGTAAAAACATGTACATGTTTTCATGTAATCTACAGTTCAGTGGATACTTGTTTACTCAGTGTTTGGTAAACACAAGGTTTTCATGTTATCCACTGTTCAAGTTACCTGTAGTAAGTGTTAATTTAATACAGCTTTAATGTTCCCAAGTGTTTGGTTTAAACAAGTTTTTATACCCTCGTCTTTTAGACGGGACGTATTATGGTATACCGTTGTCCGTCCGTCCGTCTGTCCGTCTGTCGTCCACACTTCGGACAATAACTCAAAAACACTTTCACCAATTTCCAGGAAACTTAAGTGAATTGTTTATATCTATTGACGTAAGCTCCCTTTCGTTTTTTTTTAATTTCAGATTTTAAGTTTTGGATTTATGGGGCTTTATTCATAAAAAAAGGGTGGATTTTCAACACTTCGGACAATAACTCAAAAAAGGCTTTCACCAATGTCCATGAAACTTTGGTGAATTGTTTATATCTATTGATGTAAGCTCCCTTTCAATTTTTATAAATTTCAGATTTTAAGTTTTGGATTAATGGGGCTTTATTCATAAAAAAAGGGGGATTTTTAACACTGCGGACAATAACTCAAAAAGGCTTTCACCAATGTTCATGAAACTTTGGTGAATTGTTTATATCTATTGATGTAACAAAAAATACTTAATAAAATCTGATGAAAACATAAAATTTGTAAAATCTTTAGTTCAATTTAAAACATTAAATTTCTTGTAAAAAATAGGTTCCATGAATGTCATACGTTTGTACTATTATTGAATGGTTGCAAGGATGAAAGCACATTAGCAGTCCCTGAGATACTAACTGTTCCCTGAGGCATATATCATTTTATGATAACATTTTTACTATCTAAGCTATGGATAAAAATCAAATACTGTTTTTGCATATAGGATGTTTTACTCTTGTTAAAATTAGTTGCAATTGAAATCACAAATGATACCTTAGCATTGCAGCTTTTTCATAGAGTTCGGTTTCGGTGGAAGGGTTGAGCGCAATAAAAAATGTTATAAAACATAACTAGTCTACAATAGCACATAATAAGTGAACAAGTGACAACATGAAAATCCTAACATGTGACTAAATATTCCTTAAATGTTAAAGGGTGTCATTTTATGAAAAAAATAAGGAAATCAAGTCTCCTAAACATTTATCAATATGATCATCTTGTGAATATTCTGAACAATAAAAAGGTAATAATCATTATCCACCATATTAAGCACCATTTGAACAACTTTTGCATACATCTTTGTATAATTTAGTATGGATTCCTTACTGTGTTCAACAGAATCTAACTATGAGCAATATACCCCAAGAAAATTACCTTCTTTCAAACTACTATAAAATTTGGAAATCAGCCATAGAGTTGCTAAGACCCAAAATCATATATCACTTTCCTTATATTGCATTGAAGACTTCTATGTTATATGCCAATGTTACTGTCATTACCCAATCACCTTTGTGGTATTTAAATACCTATTGCCTGACCAGTATAAAAAATTGTCAACACAATTTGTCCATTTAAATTGTATGATAGGTATTGTGAGAGCTCGTCAACAGGTGGTCATTTAACTACCCAGTAAAAAAAAATCACTAAAAGGTAAAATTTAAATGACTGATAGATAGCTTGCTTTCCTCATGTATCATGACCAATGTCCTGAATAGACTATTCTATTTAGAGATGGGACATTTTAAGCCATTTCTTTTTGTGTCTCTTTACAGTGAAGATGGAAATTCAATCAGTGAATTTAGTTTATAAAAAAAAGGAGATATATATATGTTTGCTTCATGGTGTTTTAATATATTTTAAGTTTCTGATTCCTGATATGGAATTAATTTAAAAGTGTTTGTGAAATGGATTTTTTTGGATAGCCCATCTAATTGTGAATAATTCTACAAGATGAATTATGTGTGGCTTGGTGTTTTATAATGGGATATATTTTCATGTTATATTACGATTCCTGAAATGGAATAGTAGTGATGCTAAGTTTCATTTAATATTCAGGATCTTCTTCAATCGGAATTACTGTGTAAAATTTATTTTCAATATATCAAAAAAGTACAAATGGCTTAGTGAATAGAAATTTCAGTGCTTTATTCTTCATTATGAAAGTGGGATTTACCAGCAATGATTTATTTGTGATTGAAAGCAAAAAAAAAAATTACAATAATTATCTTTGTTAGAAAGAACAAATAGTGTATCAAATGTAAAATGTCCCATACCTAAATAGCAGTAAATAGAATAGTCCATTCAGGACATTGGACATGAGGAAAGCAAGCTAGCTATCATTCATTTAAATTAGCTCTGTTAAAAACAAACCAGGTAAATCTACAGGTAGTTAAATGACCACCTGTTGATAATAGCTCTCACAATACCTATTGTACAATTTAAATGGACAAATTGTATAGACAATTTTTTAAACTGGTCAGGCAATAGGTAAGTCACTACCACAAAGGTGATTGGATACCCACAGTAATGATATTTGTTTTTTATGCTAAATATTGAAAAGCTGAACTAGGTTTAATCATCAGTGTCTTCTTCACTGTAATCACTGTCCTCATCATCAGAAAAATCCTCATTTTCATTCTCAGAAGAGGCCTCCTCATCATCAATGAAATCTTTATCTTCATCATCAATGAAATCCTTACTTTCATCACCTACTTCCTCATTTAGATCATAACTTTCAGTAGAGTCACTTTCACCATCTTCACTTTCCCTGTTATCTTCTTGCTGCTCCTCATTGTCATTGTAGTCTTTTTTGCCATTTTTATACGCCCGTCGTCAATGAAATCCTTACTTTCATCACCTACTTCCTCATTTAGATCATAACTTTCAGTAGAGTCACTTTCACCATCTTCACTTTCCCTGTTATCTTCTTGCTGCTCCTCATTGTCATTGTAGTCTTTTTTGCCATTTTTATACAAACTTCAAATCTTTCAAACAACGGGCGTATCATGCACTAAAGCGCAGCCTTTTATTATGTTATCCATGGTTTGGTTAAGGTGTAATACCACCAAATCATGGTACATGTACGTCACTGGTTGTATACGAAAATAGGTTTTAAAAAACCATTCCTTTGAATTTGACAGTTGTAGGTAATTAATCCAACATTTTATTGTAGTAAAACATTCCTTTGTCATAAACATATGTCTTGGGTATTTTAAAGCACCATTATTTTTTATTTGAGATTTCTATAGAATATTTTATAAACTTGAGGTTACATGGTTACGAAACCTTGTACACAGATTAAATAAGGGGAGAAATTTGATTGGTTAACTTCCAGTGATGGTTATTTTCTTATATGCAATGAAATGTTATGTGAATTTTTTTCTATAGAACTGGACAGGATAAAACTTTACTCATGCCAAGTATTTCTTTGTTTGAAACAAAGATAAATTCTGTACATTTTTATGAAAATTGCAAATTAAACAAAGACTAATAGGGGAAAAATCAATGGTGGTATATTACACCTAATATGGGAAGCTGTACATGCACCTTTGACCTTGTGAGTAATCTCATTTGTTAAAATTCCTTGCTATTTAAGTGAAATATTACTAGAGATGAAATTTCTATCATAAATGAGTGAAAGTTACCCCATTCATTTTGCAATTAATTTATTTTTAATTATTGGCCTGAAAAGTAGAAATTTTGAGGAAATGAGAGGTATAAATTGACCAAAAGAGACCTTATAAATAAAGAAGACAAAGAGGTTCATTAAAAGTAATTATATTCCTAAAATCATCTTGAGTATCATATTCAACTGTTTGTAGGCAGATAAGATAAATATTTGATGATTTATTGGTCCACACTAATATATATTCTATCTTGATGTGGCTTGGTTTTGATTTGTTGAAGAAATTTTGCTCGAATCGCTGTAGATGTCGTCTTTCATTATACTAGATTTTTCTCAAACTATTGAACTGATTATGACAAAACTTGACAGAAATGCTTGAAATAACCAGTATTACAAAGGAAAAAAGTCACATTCAGTTTATTAAACAATAATGTCTTCTTTATACAGGTTTACAAATGACCCAGGGTTTGGTTAAAACAGGTTTTCATATTATCTTTTGTTTATTTGTACTGGTTTCCATAATCACAATCAATCAGTTAGCATTCCATAACCTATATAAAAAATGTATAATACATTGAGAGAACTTTATTGAGCTCAAATTATACCCATAAGAGCATGAAGAGGGTCAAATGCTTTAATTTTCATCAAATGCCCAATTTTCCTCAGATCCCTAGACCCTTAAGAAACATGTATTTATATGAACATTGGTTAGTTTGATTTTACCTGTTTAATTATAGATAATAACATTACACATGTATGTTTCATTATGATATTTTATTTTGATTGGTTAACAGCAATCTCACTTCATTCTGAAAGTACTGTGAATTCATTTATATTGGTGGGTACCAATTTTCGTAGATTGAGGAAAACTTGCATTTTCCTGGATATAATTTTGTGGTTTTGCTGACCTGTTCATACAAAGCCTATAGAAATTTTTTGTAATTTGTTAAACATTTCAATTTGTGTTCACATGTATCCAGGTAATGCACGAAAATTGGTATCCAACGAATAATAATGAATCCACATTAACCTTCATTTCCAAATAAATGTAACATTCATGATCATGATGATGACAAGAATTTCTACAGAAAAGTGCAAAGGGATAAATGAAAGAAAAACTTCATAGAAACTGTGTTTTCGTGATCCTATCAAACAAATGTTATTGTAAATATTGAATACTTCTTTCAGTTATTTTATAGGGTTGCAAAAGTGTTGACCCTGCATGCATTTTTAGAATGGAGTACTTCTATGCTCTTTACAAAATGTAATTCAATCAGCGCTTTCACAACCAAATAAAATACCAAAGAAGCTGTCAATCCTTAAGCAATATTTATCTTATATGTTATTGTAGTAATATTTATCTTATATGTTATTGCAGTAATATTTATCTTATATGTTATTGTAGTAATATTTATCTTGTATGTTATTGTAGTAATATTTATCTTATATGTTATTGCAGTAATATTTATCTTATATGTTATTGTAGTAATATTTATCTTATATGTTATTGCAGTAATATTTATCTTATATGTTATTGCAGTAATATTTATCTTATATGTTATTGCAGTAATATTTATCTTATATGTTATTGTAGTAATATTTATCTTGTATGTTATTGTAGTAATATTTATCTTATATGTTATTGTAGTAATATTTATCTTATTGTAGTAATATTTATCTTATATGTTATTGTAGTAATATTTATCTTACATGTTATTGTAGTAATATTTATCTTGTATGTTATTGTAGGCACCAATAGAAATGAGAGACGAATGGTGGGCACAGTTGTTAATGACCGGACATTCTTCGTCAAGACGGAAAAACTTGTTGCGTTTCTTTCAAAAAAAGGAAAATGCAAAGTTAGCAAGAGCAAAGAAGAAAGTGGAAAATGAGAAAAAGATGGAGATACATGATGCAGAAAAAAAAATTATGATGGGAGATCTATTGTATAATCCAATTAAGAGAAATACTATTCATTTAAAGATCTTAAGACAAACCATGGTTCATCAAACGGATTCTAAACTAGCACAATCTATGATATTTGGTAGACCATTCGTTGTTGATATGAGCTATGAACCGTACATGGGAATTAAAGAGAAGAACAGTTGTGTAGATCAATTACTAAATGGTTATGGTGCCAATAGATCTAGAAATGAACCTAGTGATCTCATATTTACCAACTGGATTCATGATAGCTTTATCTTTAAAAAGCTCAACTTTATTCAAAAAGAGCGATCTGCTTACCCTACCTTAATGATGAAATGTACTGAACAGAATTATGTGGATCTATTCCCAAAGGAAAGACTGGTATATCTGTCACCACACTCACCATTTGAGTTAACACACGATGACCCAGACAACATCTACATAATGGGAGGATACGTTGACTTGGGTGGCGGCAAGCAAGGACAAAAACCAGTATCCTATGCTAAAGCTAAGCAAGAAAAAATTAGAAGTTGCAGACTCCCCTTAGATAAATATTGTGTGTAAGTTTAAGTTTGTGTGAGTCATTTAAGAACCTCAAACAGAAATTGTGTTACCATCCTTTTCTTGAATTTCTCTAATAGACTGTTGAATAAATGTGAATACAATCCAGGTAAACTCGTAAGAGAGTCACACTATCACTTTTTGATAAACATGATAAAGAGCTGCTGAACAAAAAACAACATTAATGAAATGTGATCAGTATTGTGCATGTGAGTTCATAATATAATGAAATTGAGAATGGAAACGGGGAAAGTGTCTAAGAGACAAAAACCAGACCAAAGAGAAGAAAACAGCCCAAGGCTACCAATGGGTCTTCCACACAGTAAGAAAATCCTGTACCTGAAGAGGCAGGTCTCAGCTGTCCCTTAAACAAAAATGTATACCATGTATACTGACTGATTCACACTATCATACAAAAAGGAAGTCACACTAAAATCCAAAACATAAATGAATCAAAATGAAAAAAACAAACTTACATGACTTACAAGACTAAAATTGGCTGTATGTTCCTGAAGCAAAACTGCAGGGGGATTTAACATGTTTTGTGAGATGTCAAATCCCCCCAAACCCATAGCCAATGTAGAACTTATGTATTTTTATGCTTATTTGTGATGGGGAAAGGAGTTAAATGTAGAATTTATGTATTTTCATGCTTATTTGTAGATAAGGTACAGGAGTTAAATGTAGAATTTATGTATTTATATGCTTATTTGTAGATGGGGTACAGGAGTAAAGTCCTTAACCTTGAACCAAGTGATGAATATAATGTATGAATTTATTGATACAAAAGACTGGAGCAGAGCATTCGAGCATGTGCCACGCAGGAAGTTACAAAGAGATGCGGATTTACGGGAACATTTATACAAAAAGCAGCAGAAAATGAATCGTGTCAACAGACGCCAATTCTTATGACCAGACATTATGCCAGATGTCCTCCCAAGTATATGGATGATGAGACACAGAAGAATAGTTGCATTATTAGTGGTTTCTTATGACCATTATCAAAATTTCTTATAAATACAATTTACTTACTTGTTTACTGTTATCAAGTGTGAGTGTTAATAATAAAAACAAAGCATGTATTAAATAGTATTACCAGTTTTTCTGACTAAATTTTTTATTATTTGAAGAAGAGAAATAGGATAAACAATAATGAATGCACGTCAGACAATTATAATGACAGATACCAGACAATTATAATGATAGATACCAGGCAAACTTTTTTGTAAGCCAGAAACACATTTTATCTACAAAAGATTCATCAGTGACACCGAATCAAAAACTTTTAAGGAAGCTGGCTTGTCATGTTTTGGATTTTTTGTCACATTTTCGGAATCCTCTGGTTTTATCCATTTGAATGGCTTGAAATATTTTGCCCGGTGACCCCCATTTTTCTTTTGGTAAATCTTTTACATGTATAAAGATAAGCCATCTGTTAAAGTTTTATGAAATTTTAATTACTTTTTAACAGTTTTTGAAATCTTCAACTTGTCAATGATAAATCTATGAAAAGTCAAGAGAGAATATTTTCCGCCAAAATTTCAATGGCTAATATCTTGAAAACAAGCACGGTGACTTATTTATTTTATTTGCTCTTTGAATTCATTTATTAATCCCCTATCAATATAAGATAGTGTTTTAAAAAGTTAATTACTTTGAAACTGAGAAGCGAACTCCCTTAAAGGCCAAACAAGAACGTAAAGGAACAAAAATTTTAAAAGATTTTGCCAAACTCAGTTAAGGTAATCCAATCCTTGGGTAACTTGTATCGAAAGTAGAGTTATTATATTCCTTAAAAATTTAAATAAAACACTTATATTTCTATCAGTTAAAAAAAATCATATTTTCTATTTTCTTGAACATCGTTTTACTTGTCTGTGATTTTGGAAAGATTTGAAGAGGAGATGAGGATAAGTACCCTAACTTAAGGAAGTTCGCTGCTCAGTTTCAAAATAAATAGCTTACCATAACACTAGTATATATTGATAGGGGATAAATTGAGGAATCAAAAAAGCAAAATAAATAGGGGTCAATGTGCTTTTTTCGGATATAAGCAATTGGAATTTTGGCAAGCAAATATTCTCTCAATTTTTCATAGCTTTATCATTGACAAGTTAAAGTTTTCAAAAACTATTAAAAAATGAATAGGATTTTATAAGACTTTAACAAATGGCTTATAATTATACATGTAAAAGATTTATAAAAAGAAAAATGGGGGTCCATGGGCAACATTTTTTAAGGCATTCAAATGGATAAAACCAGAGGATTTCGAAAATTGGACAAAAATTCCAAAACATGACAAGCAAACATCCTCAGTTTTCTCGTTTCAATTGTTTTACATTGTCTTATCAGGGCCTTTAATAGCTGACTATGCGGTATGGGCTTTGCTCATTGTTGAAGGCTGTACGGTAACCTATAGTTGTTAAGTGTTATTTTGGTCTCTTGTGGATCGTTGTTTCATTGGCAATCATACCACATCTTTTTTATATTAAGTTTGAATATTGGTTTTTTGTTCGGATTTTTTTTGACTGTTTTTTCCAATAGAAACAAAAGGTTATTCAATTGGAGACATATGTACTGGACATGTGACTGACAACAGTTTCCTTGCAATACCTAATAACTGTACATTTATTCTTTCAAATTTTAATAGGATTTTACTGATGACAAATTGGAAGTCAAGCTTGATATTGACTATTTTCACTTGCATATAATGACATTTCCATGCAACACTTAACTGTTCAACCAACATGACCAATGCCTTTAAATTTGAATAATGTAAATATTGAAAAAAAAATGGAGTTCCAAGTTCCAGAAGGGTTGGTCCCTGATAGATTAGAATCTGGCACTCTTTTCCATTCAATAACTTATGAACCATTTAACCCATGCCTTTCAAAATTTTTATATATCGTTTCTGCAGAAAAAAAGGTGCAATCCCTAAAATGTCGTGTCTGTAATATAAAGGTTTTACTACAGATTCAATAAACTAAACATTATAAATGTTTATGAAAATGAGGTCAGTCAGATGAACCATACTAGACATTTTCATTTAAAAATCATTTCACACACCAGATATAGTGGTCCTATCCCTCATAGTACCTGAGAATCAGAAAGAACCACAAAATCTCAACATTGACCAATGGATTATCACAAGGTCAAGAACGTATAAACCTTGCAAGACAGACATGTATAACTTACAATAATTCTACACACAAAATGCAGTTGACCTATTGCTTATAGTATTTGATAAACTGACAAAACTTTGAAAATTTATCATGGACCAATAAACCATGAGAATAAGGTCACTGTCCTATTAACACTGCCAGACAGACATGTTCACTTATCAATCATTACATACACCAATTATAATTGACCTATTGCTTATGGTATCTTTAGAAAAAGACCAAACCACAAAACTGAACAAGTGTTCGATGATCCATGAATTGAGGTTAAGATCAGATGAAACCTGCCAGTCAGACCACGTATTTGACAATCATTCTATACACCAAATATAGTTGACCTTATGCTTATAGTATCTGAGATACAGACTTGAGTAAGTAACTTTAACCTAGATCACTGACATACAGCACAGTAAAAATGACATAGTTCAACTATCTCCCAAAAGAGCAAATACTAATAAAAACCAAGACCCTGACTACATGCACACCTCCAATATGTGCAAACAGCTTGACCATTTTGTCTACAAAAAAACTCGTCTGTGACACTGAATAAAACATGTTTACACATAATGGGACTGACAGACTAAAACAACAGGGCTGCAAAACCAAAAAAACTGAAATGTTTTTCAAGCAGTTGCTGAATCCTGATATAAATATTTGGATTATATTGAATACAAATATCACTCTGTGCTTGAGATAATGATAATTATAAACTAAGAGAAAATAAAAGCATATTTTTAATATTTTATTTAAAGAATTAATATCATTTATCATGTTCATTGAATTTCATTTCTTAAAAAGAATTTAACGAAGGAAATTTTCTTCAATAAAATATGTATAATACATCAACATTACATATGAATGTACTTATTTACAATATTTAAAGGCATTTGAAAGGCAGGAAAGGATACCGCAAGACAAATCTTTATATATAAAATATATGGTAAGAAATACATGTTTCACTTAACAAAGGAAGAGTACACATGCTGTTATGTCTCACCTGCTTTATTGATTATACTTGAATTTATGTTGCGAGTTTTTAAGAGAAAAGAGTTTACCTTGTATCACCCAAACTTAACATAATCAATGAACTCTGTAAATAAGGTCAAGGTCAAATGCACCCTACCAGACAGATTTGTACACTAACAATCATCCCGTACACCAAATATATTATATTGAGAAACAAACATAACTGTGAAAACTTAACATTTACCAATGAACCATCAAACTGAGGTCATAGTCGCATGAAACTGACATTAAAGGAGGCTTGCAGGTATAAGATTTTCAGAAAAAAATTAAACTTTAATTTTTCATTACAAATTTTATTTAATACCTTTAGTAGTTGTTACTTAATCATATGGTACAAAAGTGATTCCAAAAAATCAGTTCGTGTTGGCCCCAGGTGATTTTTTAAAATGTAGATATCACCGAAAAAGCTCCAAATTATCGCCCTTTGGTGCAAAAATGTCATTATTTGGCATTAAAATTGAAATCTCTTTTTTTACTCATCGGTGACCTATATTTTTAATTGTTGTTTTCAAATAAGCTGTACATAAACTAAATAATTGTAAATTTTAAGCGATTTCTGTAATTAAGTTCTTTTTTTATTTCAATATTACCGTTATTTCTCCTATTAGTTCAACAGAAAAAAAAGGACAATAACAAAAATGTATGCATCTTTAAATGGAAGATTGTTATCGTAAATGAATGGTGACCCCATTTTTTTATTTCATTTTTCTTTTAAGTATAAGATAAAGTTCATTTATAGAAAAATATGGAGAAATCCTATATTAAATAAAAAATTTGAGTTAGACCCGCGAGCCCCCTTAATTCTTTTAATCATTCCATACACCAAATATGATTAACATACTTCTCATAATAACTAAAAAATGAATGCAACAATGATAACCTTACATTGACCATGGCCTTGAACCATTGAGTTGAGGTGTGAAATAAAAAAAACTTAATGTTAATCACTGTTCCAGAAAATGATGTCAAGGTCAGGTGAACCCTGTATGACAGACACATAGACGTTGTAAGTATTCAATAAACAAAATGAAGTATTGTAATCCTTTTTCTCATATAATGTTTTATTTATTGCATAATTTGCCATATTTTATGGCAGTTTTCTGAAAGTTTAAGTTGCACTGACCCTTCACATCAAACATTTTGCTGAAATATTCTTTATACATTAAATTCTTAACTTTTGGACCAACATTTCAATTGGAGAAGGGTTGCTCCACCTATCAAATGATGACAAAGGTAAAAAAAATATACTTACAAAATTAATACACTTAGCAATACATATACACAAGATTTACTCAAATAATTGATGTTTAAAACATACACTGCTCCTTTGAAAATATCTGGTCAATGTATTCAAGATGTCTGTTTTAAAATTTATATTGAGAAATAAAGGGCTGCTTTGCCTAAATATGTATTACCTTTTTGATAACAACAAAAAATAAAACAATTTGAGGTTACAAGAAAATGTGTAGCAAACAACCTTTAATAGTTAAATACAACTTCTGTCTTAAATAAAAACATATGTATTATGTGTTTAAACACATAACATCCACCTACATTTAGAATTGTGTCTTGCATAACAGTAAAGATCAGTCAAGATCATCATGTTTTTACTTATATCAATCTAACTTATTTCCCCTTTTACTAGATGAAACACTACATATGAAAGATGTACCTTTATGTATTTGACTGTACATTTATATTACATTTTTTCACAAAGTAGATATAAGAAGATGTTGTATGAGTGCCAATGAGACAACTCTCCACATATTCTCAATCCAAATCTCAATTGGTAAAAGTATGCCATATTATAGGTCAAAGTTCAGTCTTCAACACGGAGCCATAGACATGTACACGCATTTGTTCTTTTTATATCATACTTCACATATTTCTTTGTTTACTGAATACATTATGGTAAATGCTTGTAGTGAAATATTCTCTATTGAATGAATCTTTTGACAAAGTAACATTATCTAAATATATATAAATTATATTTGTACACATGACCCACTTTTTAACATTGTTACACATGATGCATGTATTGGACTTGTGGGATAAATTTTGATAGGCAAGTCCCACACCATTGTTTCTACATTAATAGTAGCAGGTCCTCTCCAGCTGGCTGCATCATCCATATTTGTAGGTCTTTCTGATTCAGATATTGGATCACTTGAAGTCACGAACTCAAAATGTAGTCTCCATCTCAAACAAACTGTAAATATTAACAATAAATGTTACATTTTATTTATCTAAGTAGGATAAATTCCAAAAATTCTATCTGTTAATTTCACTTGTCTCCCCTTTTGCATTTTTATAAAGAAATACAAATAAATCTTATCATTCTTCACTTGTTCAAATGTAACAGAACATTTTTGGTATTTATATCATTTGGTACAGTGTATTGATGTGTTGGTATATCATTTCATCCGTCATATCTTTGTATTTGTTAGAGCAGGGAACAATGATGTGCTTGAATTATTTATATTAGTTTTAAATGTTTCATTCCGAAATCTATTATAAAGCATTGGGTAGCTGTATATAATTCGATATTGGTGTATTAATATGAGTATTTGTTAGTTCTAACCTATATCTGTTATGAAACATGGCGTAGCTGTGAGTGGTATAGGTATATTGACGTGAGTTTTAGCTGTATGAAGGCACATTTCCTGATGTTTGACATAAGATGTCACAGCTGTTCCTTGACCAGGCTTCTTTCTACATTCTTCTGAGATTTGCTCCTCACTTTGTAATGTTACAGAATACTGAAAAGTGAAAGAAGAAAATATTTGAGCCTTTCAAGGTACTTGTTGTCATCAAAAAGTACATCCCGTTGAGTAAAAGCCAGAACTGGTGTCTTCAATGTATACATACAGATACAGATACATGGATGTGTTCATAGTACTGATGACCAAATCACACTATCATTTTCTATGTTCAGTGGACCGGGAAATTGGGGTCAAAACTCTAATTTGGCATTAAAATTAGAAAGATCATACTGTAGGGAACATGTGTTCTAAGTTTCAAGCTGATTGGATTTCAACTCCATAAAAAAACTACATTGACCAAAAACTTTAACCTGAAGTGGGACAGACACATAGACCAAAAACATAATGTCCCTAGGTGGGACATTAATGTGTAGGAAACCCCCTAAAACTAAACTGATTAATTATTAAAATAACAGGAGCAGATTTTGATGGAAGAACATCATGTTAAAATTAACATAAAAATTAAAAGCTGTCATTTTGTGGCAGTTAATAATATCATGGAATAGATTTTCCATATGAATAAAAGAAGATATGAGCCATACAGCACAAGACAGCAAACCAACTTTTGGTATGCCAGATGCAAGTTTTTTTTTTAGAAAATGTCCAATCTTGATCAATTTTCATAACATTTGACCAAATCTAAGGATTTCAATTCTTCCATTTATATTTTGATTCTGTCATACTGGGACAGATTTAATTGTTTGTAGATCTTTATTTTCTACCAACCTGGACACATGGTATTGTTCCATCTGTGAAGTTGAACACACCTACAATGTCTTCACCTAATTTATAGGCTTGCTTAAAAAGTATAAACTTAGCTACTTTTCCTTTGGCATTTGTAATATTGTATGAATCTGAAATGAAAAAAGTTTGTTTTATTTTATTGCTTATGTATTTACATTGTATTATAGATCAAATTTATTCATTCAGTGTAATGCCACTTGTGTTAATATGTCTTTTGATTGAGTTAAGCCATTTTAATTGATATTTTATAGTGTGTCTTTCTATGTTGTGGTGTAACACTATTTTTCAGATAAGGGTGAAGGTTGGTACCTATTAAAACGTTTAAATCCTAAGCCTAAGTTAGGAATCTTATGTTCAGTAGTTGTTGTTTGTTGATGTGGTTAAAAGGTGTTTCTTAAATAGGTTCAAACATTGGTTTTCCCATTTGAATGGTTGTACACTAGTCATTTTTGGGGCCCTTTATAGCCTGCTGTTTAGTGTGAGCCAAGACTGTGATGAAGACGTACTTTGACCTATAATGGTTTACTTTTATAAATTGTGACTTGGATTGAGAGTTGTCTCATTGGCACTCATACCACATCTTCTTATATCTATTATATAAAGAAAACATGTCCTTAAAATCTTGGTAAATATTAATAAAAACTTATTAAATGAAAACATGTCATTTAGTTTCTTGTGGAGAGTTGTCTCATTGGAAATCATACCACATCTACTTATGCTTAAATGTTAAATGGTAGTATTGCTGTGTGATTGTTTCTTTTCCATTTGCTTGAGGTATAGGGGGAGGGCTTAGATCTTACAAAACATGCTTAACCCTACCATAGTTTTATAACCTAAATTACATGATTACACATAGTATTTAATTTTTTTTGGTTCAACTATGAAATAATAATAATATGTGAACTAAATATAAATATACAGTAAACTTTGCGTCTATCTATGGTAAACAAAAAATATGTCTGGTATACAAAACTTTAAGTCTGGTTACTTTGATGAGTTCATTTTCCCTGACCAAATGACAAACTTATTCCAAACCAAGGTGTGATAATTAATATTCCCGTGCTTGCATTTCCTATCATGATTTCTTGATAGAGGGTTGCTACTCACAAGGAAGCTATTAAACATTAAACCAAGAGTTCCAAATGGTGAAGTTGAAATCATCCCTTCGTAAATTTTACGGACGCCATCACGAGTTGGTTGACCGTTATGGAATAACCGTTTCACAAATGATATCGGATATGTTCCTTACATCGTAACTACAATCCCCTTCCCTTTCATGAATGTGACCTACCGAATTAGACCATTTACCGGATTTGTTATCACATAAGCAACACGATGGGTGCCGCATGTGGAGCAGGATCTGCTTACCCTTCCGGAGCACCTGAGATCACCCCTAGTTTTTTGGTGGGGTTCGTGTTGTTTATTCTTTAGTTTTCTATGTTGTGTCGTGTGTGCTGTTGTTTGTTTGTCTTTTTCATTTTTAGCCATGGCGTTGTCAGTTTGTTTTAGATTTATGAGTTTGACTGTCCCTTTGGTATCTTTCGTCCCTCTTTTAAGTCTGTACAATATCATGATCAGAAATATTCTACACTTGTTCCCTACCAAATTAAAGCTGCACAGACTATTAGTTAACATACACTTTTCACAACGACCTTCAACTTGAAGCTGCTGTTGTTTTGTTTTTCCTTTCAGTAGACACTAAATGTTGATCAAACTTACGTGGTGCTTTTCTTGCTGTAACTGTTGATAAAACCTGCATGGCAATATCTAGTAGCGAGTTCTCTGACTGCTGAGGTTTAAGGAATGGATTTGAGGGTGATACCTCTTCTCCCTCTGTGTACACACTTATATCATTTAAACCTGAATCATACAAGATAACATGATATACTCTCTCTCTGTACACACTTATATCATTTAAACCTAAATAATACAAAATAACATGATATTATGTCAACATATCTAACTAGACATCATTGAGATGGGAGTCATTCAGCTTGGTCCTAACTATCATGTATAATAAATGCTTTGATAATTTTATGATTTTAATTTCAAGGCAAATTGTAATAACACATTTCTTTAACACAAGATAGTTGTAGGTCTTTTCTATTATGTTTACCCTTATCTTTGTCTGATTTGAACATATACAATACAACTCACTAATATCCTCTGTTGTTATACAACACAGTGAGTCTATTTATTCTAAACCATTGTGTTCTTATTCATCTTATTCACTTTCTATGCACTGCCTTCAAAAAGAATTGTAATTTGCTAATACATGTACTGTATTGCAAATGCAGAAGATCCAATCCAATAACGAAAAATCTTGAAAATATCTGTTGGGGTAAATTTGATCTTTCAAAAAAGGTAAAAAATAGAAAAACAGAAAATGCAAATATCAAACCTCGTGAAAATAACCAATTTAGTATAAATTTGTGTTTTCTTTACCGTGTAATACCATAACTCTAAATGGCATTCTGATAAGTTTTGTTGGCTGATTAAATTTCTGTGCACCAATTGTAACTTTGTAAGAATACTTCACCGCCTGGCCTTTATAGGAAGGTGGAGAGTCCACAGGTATTACATCTTCATATATAACTAAAAACAAATGAAACGTTATTTATAAATCTGTCCTTTATTGTCTACAGGTATCACATCTTCATATATAACTAAAAATAAATGAAACATTATTTATAAATCTGTCCTTTATCAGAAAGATCAAGAGTCTACAGGTATCACATCTTCATATATACTAAAAAATAAAATGAAACATTATATCAAAGCCAGTTTTTTATATTACAGACAGGTGGACTTGTCAGGTATCACATCTTCAAAAGTTCATATACTGTAATATCGACATTATAAATAAGTAAGAGTTATCTATCCTTACATTGAATGTTGCTGTGTGCTTATCTTTTATAAGAGAATCATGTAATGAATATGTGTAAGACCTGATGTGTTTGATTAAAGATGGTACCTTCAATGGTATTAAGCATTTGTACATGCCTTGGTTTAATCCAGTATACTCGTCCAATAGCGACATTACATATACAATTTATAAACAAAACATATTATCTTTTACAACCTCTCCTGTTTATGCAAACATAGTCTAGGTGTCAAATCTTGATGAACAGCAGAGATTTGCTCTTCTGAAGATGACTAACAAAATTGGGAGAATCTTATAACTAATCATTGATTTATTGGATGATATCAGCATAAATAGACATTGTATGCCTACTGTAAGGATGCAGTCTTAAAATCTCCTTATCACTTTTACTGGAAGAGTCAAAATTTATTTAATAATAGTTTTGTAATCAGCAATATACTGATTTTCTGCATTTTCATCAAACCTTTGTATACATATATATACATATTTATGCAAATGTTTTTATGTTGTGATGTTACACTAATGTTTCAGATAAGGGTAGCGGTTAGTACCTACTAAATTGTTTAAACCCGCTGCATTTGTTTGCACCTGTTCTTACATGTCTAAGTCAAGAATCTGATGTTTAGTAGTTGTCTTTTGTTGATGAGGCTCATAAGTTTTCATGTTTCTCATATATATTAGACCCTTGGTTTTCTGTTTGAATGGTTTTACACTAGTCATTTTTGGAGCCCTTTATAGCTTGCTGTTTGGTGTAAGCCAAGGCTCCGTGTTGAAGACAGTACTTTGACCTATAAAGAGTTACTTTTACAAATTGTGATTTGGATGGAGATTAGTCTCATTGGCACTCATAACACATCTTCTTATATCTAAAAATATCACATAAGAAATCAAATTGTATAAATTTGTATGTAGTATTGCTGCTTTATCTTACATGACTTTGATTCTCCAGCAGAAAGCTTTAGATCACAGAACAATATCCTGGGCTTTGTTGATAAAACTGTTAGTCCACGTTCACCTATAAAAACATACAGAATGTAGATAACCCAAACGTTCATGTACATATATATACCAGTAACAAAACAGATGATTTAAATTGGATTTATCATTTTTATTTACTAAGGTCAAATGATCTGAATGGCTACCAGATCAATTAATTAAACCTTTGTACTAATGTTATGATGGTCAAGTGGTGTGAGTGTCTGCCTAAATATATCATTTCAACCTAGTATTACAGTCATGATTGGACTGCTAACTAAACAGATCATCTCATGATTCCCATCTCTTTATCTCTTAAATGTATAATATTAAAACCAACTTGTTTTTCGTGGATATTATATTTTCGCATTAAGCCCTTTCTAGCCCACTTCGTGACAATATAATTTCACAATTTTCAAATTTACTTGATGTAGTTAGATATAAAAGATTCCACTTTTAAATTTTTGTGATGATTTATATTCATGATATTCACATTATTTTTCTACTTGCAAAAAATGTGAAAATAAATTGCTCGAAAAAATTAGTTGATTTACAGAATATCTGAAGCAGGAATTTCAAAAAAATCATTTGTAAAAATAACAATGTGCACTTTACTGTTGTGTTTGGCAGGAAAAGGTTTTTGTTTTACATAGGTAACTTTGGTATTTGTCTCTTATAAAACATTGATCATCACAATATTTAAATGTCTACAAAACTGTGAATTACAATGTATGTTTATGTTTAAAATTAAATAAACAGTTAACACAGAGATACATCTCATGGCCGTAAATCTCTGTATAAATAAGAAATGCCAATGTTAAGAAGTAAAGTTGTATATCAAATATCATTGACTTACCATAAGTAGTTACCCTTAAACTGACCTAATCACCAACTTTAAAAAATTGTTGAAGCATCAGCTGCTACAAAACCCAAGTCCCACCTTTGCAACTTTGTCAAGGAAAGACAAAAATTATACTTACATAAAGTTATGTATAGTTTACCTTTATTGGGTACAAATGATGTGTCACACCCAGTAGTTGACACTTCTTCTGTTGACAGTTGTTGTGACTTAGGAAGGTGCACCCTTGATTCACTCACAGAACACTGACATATTATCTGTACACTAGACCAGGCTAGACTATCTGTATCACTATAAATAAACACATAATATTTATCTGTACACTCGACCAGGCTAGACTATCTGTATCACTATAAATAAACACACAATATTTATCTGTACACTAGACCAGGCTAGACTATCTGTATCACTATAAATAAACACATAATATTTATCTTTACACTAGACCAGGCTAGACTATCTGTATCACTATGAATAAACACACAATATTTATCTGTACATTGACCAGGTTAGACTATCTGTATCACTATAAATAAACACATAATATCTGTACACTAGACCATGTTAGACTATCAGTATCACTATAAATAAACACATAATATTTATCTTTACACTAGACCAGGCTAGACTATCTGTATCACTATAAATAAACACACAATATTTATCTGTACACTAGACCAGGTTAGACTATCTGTATCACTATAAATAAACACATAATATCTGTACACTAGACCATGTTAGACTATCAGTATCACTATAAATAAACACAAAATATTGTATGGGTGTTGCGTATGCATTGTACAAGGGTATTCAACAAAATCTATAAAAATGTAATTCTATTTATGTGCAAACAATGTTTCCAGAAATTATTGCCTTTTTTCATGAATGGATAAACTTGCAAGTTTAATAATTGCCATTACATTAAAATATGCATAAAGATCTAAGTATTAGTTTTCAAAATGCAAGTTTTTATTGTGATACTCACCCAGTCGCATTTTTCACATTAATGTCAAAAATTTTGGATCAACAAGAGTGAATAATTATCTCCCCTTGTAAAGCATTGAGGGGAATGAACTTAGATACCAATACACCTGTACACAGCTTGTAATCATGGTTATGATATATTTGCAATAGTTAAGAGTGTGGCACTATCATATTATGGGTTATGAACAACATCAGTAGACCATTGTAAGGGTTATCGAACTTGTTTTTAAATGTAAATCAATATTAATGAATACATTCAACAATGAAAATATATATAGTTATAATTAATAATTAGATTTGGTGGTTTGATGCATGTGCTAATAAAAAAGTATTGAAGGTAAATTAACAACTAAAAAAATTATAATTAATAATCTAATGTAAATAAAGGCAACAGTGGTATACTGCTATTCGAAATTCATAAATTCATAGAGAGAAAACATATCCAGGTTACAAGCTAAAACCTGTAAAACAAATAAATCATCTATAAGAGAACATATATAATATATATACTACAAACCTTGGATTTTGTGAGGTGTTACTGAAGGTAATCTGACTTTTGACAGTTTCACCAGCTAGGTATACAGACCCTCTTGGCAAACAGGCTGATACTTCTATCATCTCAACTAATTTATATCATGTTTCATCTATATCTGAAGAAGATATAGAATACATTTTTTTTTACATGTACCATTGAGTAATTTTGATCTCTAAAAAGTTATGCAAGATCCTATACAGGGCAGGCTAAAGGAATATTCTTGAATCTTTCTTTTTTTGGTGCACAGTTATAATGTACATTTGTTTATTCATGACACTTTATTTTTGCTTGTTCATTTTTATTCGAGCACAAAAAGGTCTACCAAAAGTTAAGTCTAGGACCATAGACTCACTGACCTTAATTTCTTTTAAATACAGTGAAAAGTGAATTACTAGTGTGCTGACTTTTTTTTTAGCACCGACCAAAAATGTTCCAGATTGGGATCATTTGTCTTAGAGTCTTTCTTTCTTTCTTGATTGAAAAATCACTGAAATCACTTGTAGTACCACTGACTGTCTAGTGAAAAAAACAATCTTGTTTATCAGCATGTCCTTTATGTTTGAACAAACTGCTTTCATCAACATAATGCTATTTAACACTGCAGGCATTTATACTGTCATGAACAAACACACTTACAAAATGTAAGCATATTGGGAATCAGACTTCAGTGTGTTCCATAAAATAATAAAGGCTTTATCCCACTTTAACAGATCAGAAATAACCACCAATTGGTGTATTATACCTCAATTGATGTATAATCCACCAATTGACATATATTTGTATAGACCAATTGATGTATAATGTAATTTTTTTGTAATAAAATGCTAGTGTGAGATAGGAGCATCTTTCTGCAACTTACAACCTATTTTATGACCATTATTGAGTCCTCTGAAAGTTTCAGTTTTGTCAAAGCCTGCTGCACCTCTTGAGAATGCATGTGTGCAACAATTCTTTTGTTAAAACATCTGTGCTATTGACCTTAATTGACTTTTAACAATGAAAGTCAAGTATTAATAAAGAGCTCCATTCACCTGTGGAGTTGTACTCATAATCACATGACTGCATACAGTATTGATGTCCATTGACAGGTGATTACAGGTAAATTTGCCAATCAAGAATTGACAAGATAACAATAGAAGAAACTGCAAATACAATTATTCATTAAATGCAATATGTTATATCACTATACTAAACTAGGAATGTTTGACATGTTTTCATACAATAATATGGTTTTAAGAAAACAATGCTCCATTTTGGTTGAATAATTTGGTTTGAAAAACAAAGAATTATACATCAATTGGTCTATACCATTATATGCCAATTGGTGGTTCTTTGATCTCAAGTGTGTTTTGACAAATTTGTTATACATGTATATGGAAGTGGATTATGGAACCGCTGCATTTTTCCATAAACTATGGAAGTGTAAATGTACATGTGTATTTCTTGTGACAGAGAGGTCCGACCTCGTCAACATGCAGTATCATGTGAAGTATGTGAGAGATGGCAACATAGATTATGTGGCACTGGTAAGTTTTTCAATTTATAAATATAAAATTTTGTTGCAACTATCATCAGGTATTAAACAAGGATATATATACATATCCATATATAATTAATGAGCTAAAGTAACTATATAAAGATAAAATAAGACAATATATATAACTACGTTAGTATGAATGTTTTCTCATATTTAGTATTATGTCCTAGTACAAGTAGATTTATATATATAAAAAATATCAATGTAAGGGTCACTCCTTGTTAGCCATTTATTTTATATTGATGTTTATATTGTTCACATGTGATTATATTTATAATATATAATTTGAATTTTAGGTATAACTCTTCAAGCTTACAAAGACGCCTGACATGGCAATGACCTACAATTCATTTGCACACCCTGTGAACAGATCAACTGGCCAGCACCAGAGCCTTTGAATTCACAGAAATTTATCCTCATAGCAGCAAGACAACATAATAACATTAGCAGTCGGGGGACTTACTTAAATGAGTGATTTTCTAAATCACTGATTCAAGTAACATTATTTCCATAAAGGTTGAAAGTAAGAGTTGTCTTTCTTTAATAATCACCTATTTAAGTAGTACAAAATAATCACTAGAAGAAGTGATTTAATTTTACTGTAGCTTTAAATATAGAATACTAATGATCCAGGGACTAATTATGTTTCTAAACTTATCAGAACCAACATCTGTGTTGTCTAGAATAACCAGGTCATTTCAGGTGATGACCCTGTACTGAATCTAGGATAATGACATAAAAATCACTTGTTTAAGTATCATACCTCAATTTCCTTCCCAAAAATCACTTGTTTAAGTATCATTATTTTAATAACCCCCACTAATTTCAACACCCCCGAACAGTGAAATTTTTATCGCGAACAGTAGAATTTTATTACATACTGACTGATTAGTCTTCCAGTTATTTTACATTTAAAAATACAATGTAGTGCTGAAATTCTGAGAAACTTATTTCCTAATAGCAGTAACACAGAATACATCATAAATAAATATTCAGTGAATGTAAACATACTTCAACATACATGTATGCAATTTCATACAAATAATTTAGTCTTCAGTTGTTTTACATTTAAAAAATTTAATGTAGTGCTGAAATTCACAGAAACTTATTTCCTAGTAACGTAATTACATACAGACAGTTACAAACTTAGTCCTCAATACCTTGAAGTCACAATATCTTGTAGTCCTGAAATGAACAGAAACTTACAAAAATGCTAGCTATAGACAACATAATACATCGTAAATATTCGGCGAAATTGTAGACCGACTTCAACATATGCAATTATATACACACAACGCAACACTATACAAAAAAATAAAAATCAGGGCGAACATACTGGGGGCGAACAGGTATTAGGGCGAACAGTCTCAGGGCGAACCGGTATTAGGATGAACAGGAACTAGGGCAAACCGGAATCAGGGCGGACAGACATGGATTCTTTGTCCATTTGTTATGATGAACCTTAACATATCAAACCATGCCATCACACTCAACAGCTCAAGTGTGTCCATTGTGTTTTAGTGTTTCAATGGCATTTTAGAGTCCTTCATATATGATATCACAAAAATTATATATAGGAAGTAATGACAGCATATATAGGTGGCACTGTAGTATTTGCATTCCAGAATTTAGGTTGCTCTTTTGTGTACCCTACCTAAGTCAATGTATCTGAACGGTGTGATTGGACAAAAAATACAGTATCAACTGAACCTGAGACTACTATAACACTAATACTGTGTTATAGTAGTGACTAGTCTCAGACTGAACATACTTTCCCAAAATGAGGGATGAATCAGGTGTAGAAAAATATGAAATAATTTTACATACAGATGAAAATGAATTTTTGAGAATTTTTTTAAATTGTGTATTCACTGCATGATAAAAGACCTAAAAGCACTAGTGGCCTTAGGTTTTTCAAAATAAATAAAAAGTAAACGGTCATGATACACATTCAAATTCATTTCTGAATAGTAAAATGATAGTACAGTGCATTCCGGTTATTTGCATAGCCTATTTGTCAGACGAAATTATGCAATAAAGCGGAGTATGCTTATATCCGAAATGCCAGAATACGGAGTCAAATCGCCGATAGTGCAGATCAGTAAAGGAAATACCGAAGAAAGACATCTAAAGAAAGATGAACATCCTTAATCCACTTGCATTGACTTGCAACATATTGAATGCTTACATGTACTTATTCTAATAAAAGTTATTTGTCTAGTGTCATGCATTTTATTTCATTGTGTATTCTTTCAATAAAGTTGATCAACACATTTAGTTTTAGTTTATTTATGTACCGACTTTTCCTTTACCTGAGATACGAAAATAAAATTGTTCTAAAAATAGATTTGTTTCTATGACCCGGATGTACAAATTATATTGTTACGCTTTGATTAAAACAAACTGTTGAACAATGCTACACAGTTTATAATCATTTTATACAATAAATGTGTAATGAACTGCCTTTTATATGCAGTATTTACCGATTGCACAGTGATGTAACACTGTTACTTTGCCCTCGTTAGTTTCGTATATATGCAAAGTAACAGGTAATGGGGCCCTGCACGGGTTATTTGCTGGACACGAGTGTTGAAAGTGAGAAAATATAATAATTAGAAGTTAATATTCTTTTAAAAAAATATTAAAAATGAAAGATTGATGTATGAAATTCTTCAACCATATATAAATGCCCTGTAATATTTAACATAAATGTAGATCACCCCTAGCCGAATTACGAGATTGCACATTTGATAATGATCGATAATTACCCGGCTTTATATTTTTAAAAATACACCCAAAATGTTATCTACGAGTTATCTATGAATAATGTTTGAAATCCAATCAATAATTAACACCTTTCTAGATAGAAGATCATAGAATCGTTGTGTTTTTACAACAATCAGCTGATTGACATTTTTATGACCTCGAGGCTTAAAATAGAATATGGGAAACTTTACCTGTGTACACATCGAGGCCTTTTTTATAATCATATAAACACGAAAGAAACTGTTTTAAAACTTTATTTAAATAACACAGAAGTAAATGTGAAATAATATAAAAAATTATGATGCATTCAAGAATAATATACTTACCAAATTGGGTTTCCGGTCAAAAATCTCGTCAGTTTTAACTAAGCATATCTAGCTGGCGATTTTTTTCTATGCAATTAACCGAAATGGCACTTGTGGGGCTATGCATATAACCGTACAATTTAACATTAGATGAATGGGAAATGGTTTTGTGCAGGAGAAAAGTATGCAATTAACCGAATTATGCTATTAAGCGGTATGCAATTAAGTGGAATTGACTGTACTTCAGTTAACTGTGAATGTAGAATTTTTAGCAGTGTTAGAAAGTGGTGAAAACTTTAAAAAGGCTATCATTATCCCTTATGGGCCAGAAAATACTACCGTGCCACCTTAAGGCATGCAATAATACATTGTACTTGATCAGAACAGTGATGATGATACGCTTGGAGATACATTTATCACCAGGATATTTCCTAAAGTCGATCAATGTTTGTCTTAGTTTTGACCCGAGAAACAAAGGTAACATTCAGAAAGTATAACCAATCCTTACATTACTTCATTTACATGTTATTCTATATTCGCCAAATTTCTGTCATCTGTCAATTTTTTGACAAGGCAATTCTAATAAATAAACAAGTTCGGAAATAAAAGGAGAAACGGAAATCAGTTGAGAGTCAGTTCGTCCCTTCGGTTTTATCGGCACAAATTGGAAATTGAGCTCACAGTCACTATTTAATTCACAAAGAATTTCATTATTTTTGGCTAAAATTAAGATTTTACCAAAAAATTTAAAAAAAAAGTATTGGTCACCGTGCTATTTTTCAAGCTACAAGTCGTTAAAAATTGCAAATGAAAAAAAAACCATTAATATATATTTTGGTGAATAAAAAGAAACCTATGAGATAGAATTTGGAAATGAAATATGAGAAGATAGGTTTGATAATATGCTTTTAAGAAAATTAAAAGAAAAAAAAGTGTCACCGGCTGTACGTGTTTCCTTGCTACAAGTATTATTTTTTTTTTGACTAGATCGTTCCAGTGTAAATTTTAAATCCTTAATGTAAAAGTATAATTTCCCCTTCAATGGCTAGGTTGAGAAATTGTTGCCAAAACACAAATATTTGGTATTTAGAAAAAATATATTTTGGATAAACAGTCTTACTCATGACTGATTAAAAACCAGTCTCAAAACTTTGCAGATTTAGTCAACTTGAATAACGAGACAGATTTTATACGGCATTTGTACAATACAACTTTGTGTGGCAGTATACAGTATACTACACCGATCGTGCAAGGGCTGTAAAGCTAGTCAATGTCGTTAAAAACTTCCACCGTCGTCTACATTAAGTCATATGATACATGATGAGGTTGACTGATATGTTTTAGATACTTTAATGTAACTGTTACTATAAAACACTTGAGCGTGCCATAGGCTCCTCTAATCGGCGTCCGGTTTATCAAAATGTCGAAATAGAGTCATAACTTTATTAAACTGCTTTAAAAGACCCCGCCATGAAAAATGTAAAACAAGATTCAAACTAGAAAACTAACGACCTTTATCTATAACAAAACAATTCAGAAAAAAAACATGGATTGATGGAAGATACTTTTAAAATACGGTTGATTACACGATCACATCCGCATTTTGTCCGTTTGCACTGAATAAGCGCAGATTAAACAAAAATATCAATATAATAGTTGAGTAATAAAAAGAAAAAAAAAAGAAAGAATACTGAAAAGCATAATTTAACATTCCAGTGACACAAAAATACTATCTTGAGTTAAGTTATAAAAATACCGAAACTGTATGAAATAATTAAATATAAAGATCTCGGAATGTACGTAGATAACGCCCCGTCACACTAGACGACGATCGCACCACGCTCACCGCGATCTAAAATAAATCTAAATCGTGATGAGCTCGTGGTTTGAGCGGAATGAAAATGTAACTTTCGTTGTCTTCACGATGCTACGTCCTCATCACGATGCTAAACGTCCTCATTACGCTTCTACATTGACCCGCTACGATTATACAACGTTCCCACCACACTAATTCTGCGACCTCACTGCGATTATCACGTTTTCACTTCGACCATATGCCTCGCTTTATCCGATTGCAACCCGATCTTAATTACCACGCTTCTAATTCGACCATAGCACGCTTCTAATGCGATCATAGCACGCTCTTAACACGACCATACCACGTTCACACTGCGATCTAACTACGCTCTCGGTAATAACGTCTACATCGTCTTCCATATAAATACAGTTCTAATGAATCCTTTTATTTCTCACTAGCCGACCGTGCAAGGGCTGTATGATCCTGTGTAGCCAGTCAAGGTCGTTAAAAACTTCCATTTGTTGTACTTGTCATTTATACGTAGATTTCTCGGGAACAATACAACCATAATTGACCAGAACTCGTGGGCGAAGGGTAGAGGTAGAGTTCGAGACAGAAGGGCCTCTGATACGAATCTTAATGTAGTAGAGTGATAATACTATATGATTAGCATATATATTATACGAAAAAGATAGCCATATTCACTGATGCAGCTATTCGAATCGACCTTCATGTAATCATATAACTAATAAAAGTGAAACTGCAGCCTAGATAAAAGGATCTCAAAATGATAAAAAAAAAAAAAAAAAAAAAAAAAAAAAAATAGAACTAAAAAATGTCGATTCTTGTATAAAAAAAAACCCACTTCATACCTCTTTGAAAAGATTAAATTTTGTGATGATGTGTTTTTTTTTTATCATGAGATGTCTCTTCATTCAGATTTGTAAATGAAAAAGAAAAGTTACTGTCAAAAAGTTATATATATTAAGGGAGAAGGTTTGGTACCTATAAGGTACGTAGATCATAGGTATAAGTTTCCCCGAGATAGAATTTTCTTATACTTTGCCACAATGAAGACTTTACTATGCTCTTTTCAAAAATATAATAAAAAGGATGGGTCACCGTTCTAATTTTCAAGCTATTAGTCGTTGAAAATTGCCTAAATTTGCATAGAATGATCATGAAATTACACATTTTTGTGCATAAAAAGAAATCCATGACATAGAATTTTGAAATAAATTGTGAGAAGATAGGGTTTATTATATGTTTTAAGAAAAGAAAAAGAAAAAATGGTGTTACCGAACTTATTTAGATTCATTAGAAAGGTATTTTGGCTTGATTGAACAAATTGATTCTCAAACACACATGTTTGGTTTTTATTTGAATATTTTGATTAATGCAATAAATCAGCAAGTTTTCTTCATATAAATAATATATGATAATATTCTTACCAATAAAATTGCACATCTGTCTACGAATTTGCAGATTTGGGCAAATAACTAGACCGATTTTGTACTGCGATTGTACAATTCAAGATGGCGGTATACCATGAATCTACCTTAAAACGTTTAATACCGCTGCAAATGTTTGCACCTGTCCTAAATCAGGAATCTGATGTACAGTAGTTGTCGTTTGTTTATATAATTTATACGTGTTTCTCGTTTCTCGTTTTTTATATAGATTAGACCGTTGGTTTTCACGTTTGAATGGTTTTACACGTCTAGTAATTTTGGGGTTCTTTACAGCTTGTTGTTCGGTATGAGCCAAGGCTCCGTGTTGAAGGCCGTACATTGACCTATCATGGTTTACTTTTATAAATTGTTATTTGGATGGAGAGTTGTCTTATTGGCACTCATACCACATCTTCCTATATCTATGGTTTGTGCGATACCACGTTGCAGAAAATGTCTAAGGTTTCATATGATATTTCTAGATATTAACTGAAACTTGATACGCTATTACACATTTTAAAATCAAGTCTTTACATTTGTAATACCAGTATTTTCTTTTCAGACATTTGATATTTAAGAATATTTAACGAGAAAAAAATGGAATTTCGTGATCAATCATTAAAACAATATTCCTAACGGGAATAACGGATAAAAATAAGATCTCGGATACACATTTATAATTGATTGATACATTTTTTTATAAGCAAAGGGTAAAATAATTTAAAAAAACGAACTCCAAGAAAAATTCAAAACGGAAAGTCCATAATCTCATGACAAAATCAAAGGTTACCAACACATCAAATGAATGGATAACAACTGTGATATTCCTGACTTGGTACAATCATTTTCATACGTAGAATTTTTTTTTTTAGATTTATATAGACAACGATGTGTGAACAAAACAAACAGATATAATCATGATAATAGGTATAAATGTAAAAAAAAAATAGGGAAACAGCAGTCAACATTGTGTTATAATCTTAATTAATCACTATAAAACAAACAAAGATGTTACACAGAAACACAAAAAGGCACGAAGACCATTAGAAAAAATGAAAGACAACAATACAATTCATGTGTTTTCTTTTACAAATTGTGACTTGGATGGAGAGTTGTCTCATTGGCACTCATACCACATCTTCTTATATCTATCTATCTATCTATCTATCTATATAATATATATATATATATATATATATATATATATATATATATATATATATATATATATATATATATATATATAGACAAAGCTTTTGCGAATGCGAATGACATTTTCCCTGTGTACTAAATATTTACATCATGTATAAAAATAAAATACAAAAATTAACCATAGCACAAAAACACAATAACGGGATATATGAGCTAGTACAGAGCCACGTCACATGTAACAAAGAAACACAAAAAGGCATATAATTATTTCGTTCTGTGAATGTTCACTTTTGTTCATATGCCTTTTGTTTGAATTACGCCATTTCAATAAATATTTTACAGTGTGTCTTTCTATGTTGTGATGTAACACTATTGTTTCGGTAAAGGGCGAAGGAGGTTGGTACCTATTAAAATGTTTTAACCCGCTGCATTTGTTTGAATCTATCCTAAGTCAGGAATGATGTTCAGTATTTGTCGTTTGTTGATGTAGTTCATAAGTGTTTCTCGTTTCTCATATAGATTAGACCGTTGGTTTTCCCGTATGAATGGTTTTACGCTAGTAATATTTTAGGGCCCTTTATAGCCTACCGTTCGGTGTGAGCCAAGGCTTCGTGTTGAAGACCGTGCTTTGACCTATAATGTTTTTTTCTTTTAAAAATTGTGACTTGGACGGAGAGTTGTCTCATTGGCACTCATAGCACATCTTCTTATATCTATATATATATATAAACAAAGCTTTTGCGAATGCGAATGAAATTCCCCCCTGTGTACCAATTATTTACATCATGTATACAATTAAAATCAACTGACCTTGGGTTATTCCCTCAGTCTTGGTTACACCTTTTGCAAGAAATAACAATTGAAAAGTAAGAATGATAACACTTTTAGGAAAATAAGATATCATGTATTTGTTTAGAAACGAGAAAATAATTGTATAATATTAATGAATAAGGACATAAGAATAATTGACTTATAATCATCTTGTTAATTCATAATTCTGATATTTAAAACCGTGTTTGACTTAAATATCTTTAATATTCAAATTTAAAATAAATTTTATCTGGACAATCATATATCAGCGCAAACCAAATTTTATATTTAAAGAGTCCTATATATATTATGATAAACAACCAATACTTCTTCAATTGTTCCGTTGAAAAGAAAACGAACATCGCTTTTCATTGGTTACAAAGCTAAATTGTGAAAATGAAGTAATGAGCATGCAGTTTTTAAAGTATTCAACACGGAATTTTAATATATAATTTTAGAACTATCTGTACGTTTTGGGTAACATGGCGTCTTCTTTAACAGTTCCCAGTACAAAAAGAGCGCAAGTTTGCCTAACCGTGAAATGTTATTTCTGCAGAAACTTTGTGGCTGCAAAGTGGAAGTGCTTGAACTGTAAAATAATTATGTGTGAAAAATGTAAGGTGGCTGAACATTCTAAGAATGTAAATGCACTGAAACACAATATAGTCGATATAAAAGAAGACGGAGATATACATGGTATTCCATGCGACAAACATGGTGATAAACTATGTTACAGTTATTGCAGAAATTGCGAAGAGATAATATGCAAAGAATGTTTAGTTAACTCCCATCTCGAACATTCAAAGGCAGACATACAAACCATTTATAACGAAAAACTTCAATATTTTCGGAAGCAGTTTTCACCTGAAGTTCATCCAAAGGCTTTCAGTTTCATATTTGGATATTTTAACAGACTGGATGTTTCTGAAAAAGCAATGGATATAACTTTGAAATTAAAGAACATAATAGGAACTAATCTCTCGTTCATCTGTCCCATTTTAAGAACAACAAACTCTCTGTGGATCAGCTGTTGGAAAGACCAGTCCTTAAACGAATTAGGAATTGGGCCAGAAATAACAAATCTCCGAACTTACAGTGATAAAAAAGTCTACGATATGACAATGTCAAATGACGGAGAACTACTTACGTTTGTTGCAGACAGTTGTTTATATCATCTAATTGATCATTTAAACATTGTTCATGACTTTAGTCCTCTCTTTGCCAAAGCAGTTCATGCCACAAGCTCCGACATTATTGTTAGTACTCAGGATAAAAAGGGTGCTTTTCCAATTACGGAACATAGTAGACGTCAAATTGTTATCCTTGAACTAGATGGAAAGACAGTTCTCAACATCATAGAATTCAATGAAAAGAACACACCACTATTTTCCCTTCCAAACAGAATAACAACTAACTTGAAAGGTGATATTTTGATTATAGATACTTTATCAATGAGTGACCTTGGAAAGATCATATGTCTTGACAAAGTGAAAGGAAATGTCAAATGGAGTTATCGCGGATATCCCAATGTAAACGACGCACGTGGCGATAATAGCTTTAGTCCTTTTGATTTCGCTGTTACTCCAGTTGGAAATATAGTTGTGGCTGATACAATTAATAGCGCTTTGCATTTTTTATCGGAAGCTGGCATAATACTGAAATGTTTCTTAACATTGTCTATGGATATTAAAATGCCATGTAGTTTGGATATTGATAGGGATGAAATGCTTTGGATAGGATCTAATGGATACGAGGGTCAGTCAGGAAATGCCAAGATTCAGGTTCTCAAATATAGCGGCTGTTAAAATGGAATGATTATACAGTTTTCATGCTTCCATTGATTTACTTTATGGTTTGATCATTCATTTTCATTTGTTGTTATGCATGCTATTTTTTTCTGACTTTTGAACACATTTGTATCATCAGAAATTCTGCATTGTATCTTGTCAAAAGTAAATTACCCCCCCCCCTCAAAAATATAAAAAAAAACCAGATATCACATTTAAAGTAATTTAGGTTTGTTAAATAAAAGAATTATATTAAGTTCTTGATAAAGTGACCTCTCAATATCATTTATTACAAAATTGGAATATACCATCAAATCGTTTTTGAAGACATGACTTAGAACTAGAAAACATAACAACCTCATCATTCTGCATACACAAGGCTGTCAATTCTGTGGCTATTAAGTGAAATATCAAAAACATCTGGAATTTCCTCAACTGCTTCTGGTAAATCCGTTATGAAGATCTATTTAAACACCACCTTGTTTCACACCAATTTGAGAATGAAAATTTGGAGTAAGCTAAAAATGTTGCGATGTTTGAAGGATTTTTTCAACGCATTATTTCCAGATTTCCTGCATACTTTTTATTAGCAGCAAAATTGCAGATCTGCAGTTTCAGTTTCAGTTCTGTAATGGGCATTTATTTCTCATATGCTTTTTCAAAATCGACAAAGCAAGCAAAACATGTCCAACCTTTCATACTTTTGTACTTATAAATTATAGTTTTAATACAAAAATATGATCAGATAGTCTACTTTTACTAAAAAAAACTTTTCTGTCAATGTTATCATTCTACCTGGTCTGGTATTTGAAACAAACATTAATACAGTATTACAATACATTTAGAAAAAAAAATGAATTAGTAAGGGTATTTGAGTGTCATCTCTCATCAGCTCTTTCGTAAAAGATGAATTAAGATATGTATAATCATGAAAGTATTATATTGAATATAATACTTCCATGGCATAATGAACGTTTAATTATACCATATATAAAACACCCCGGTTAAGTAATTGGATATTTTGACTCCCGTAGCTTTTACATTCTGCAATGCATATGTAATTTTGATGTGTTTAGATAAAGAATTTTTAAATATCTATATAAATAATTAATTGAAATATAAATATGCTATTTGATATATATTAGCTCTTGCACAAACGATATGTTGTAGATAGTACATTCATCTTTTAATATTGTAATCACTGAAAAAATATAATGAGCATATGCATTTCTTTTTATAATGATTTTTGCATTTCTATCCATTCTTTTCAAGCGACAAAATTACTTGAATAGAATTATCTTAATATTATTTTATTGTAAAACTCATTTAATGAAATAACAATGCATATTTTATAATTTATTCATAGCTGTTCTTGAATTATAATTTTATGAAATAGTACTCGCATACAATATTTGTTCCTGTACAAAGCAGTTACTTGGATTACTTTTCAGTTTTATCTGACTTCATAAATAAATGCAATACATCATGTCATCGTTTATCTTTCTATTGAGATCAAGAACAACTTGAATTATACTTTTTTGTAATGGTACTCGCATATAAGATTTGTTCCTGTTTCTTAATGGCCTCATTATTTTCCACCATTTTTTTTTTATTAAAATATTCTGTACCAAGTCAGGAAAATGGCAGTTGTTATCTTATAGTTCGTTTCCGTGTGTGTTTCATTGTCGTTTCAGTTTTTTGTTGCACGTCAGTGTTTCTGTTGTTTCATTGTTTTCCTCTGATAAATGATGTGTTTATCTCAGTTTTAGTTTGTAACCCGGATTTGTTTTCTCTCAATGGATTTATGAATTTCGAACAGCGGTATACTGCTGTTGCCTTTATTTATACCCACGTGACACTATAGGCTACGATCACACAACAATTTGTTCTACTCATGCTCATCATGCCCATTGTCATTGTCACACACATTATATACATACTCTCAAGGTTTTGTTTGTTTGTATTTGATTTGTATTTGCTTGACACATCTGATCGAGTCATCCCAACTATCGTTCACTATAACATATGTTGTGATTCAGGTTGAATTGGTGCGACATCACGATACTCATCATACACAAAGAATAATGTGAACTGACATTATCTGTTCGTTTTCAACTTATGAGTTTGACTACTGTAACCCCTTCGGAAATTCCTGCATATCTTTAATTTCACGTCGTTTAAAAACTATGTGTACATAGTCTTGTTTTTACATTTCCCCTCATGTTGTATAGCCAAGAATAACATTTGAAAACAATGGAAAACAACACGTTTAATAATTCATTGCATCCGGCTTTTCTGGATTTACCTTCATCAGCTCAACGCTCAAAGCCAAACATTTGAAATCCGAAGAGGAATAAGTGCCGAAAATCGTTGAAGAGCTATATGTCAAAAATACCTAAAATAAAAAGCCAAATTCACCTAAAGCCAACTTTGCCTGAGGGAGTTGAAACCATAGTTTCATAATAATTTCAAGAACGGACAATTTTAGTAAAGTTTGTTAAATCATGTCAGTACCGAAAAACTGGCTACTGAGCTGATGACACCGTCGGGGACTGATAGTCCACCAGCAGAGGTATCAACCCAGTGATGTAAAAAATGGAAAACAACACGTTTAATAATTTCTTGCGTCCGAAGCGCTTTTCTGAATTTACCATCATCAGAAACGCTCAAAGCTAAACCTACTCGTCATAATCAAATACGAATCAATTCAAACGAGGTAAGACGTATGCATGTATATGAGAGACAACAAACGACAGAAACAGAAGTACACGGACTCCTGAAGTGAAACAGGCAAACGAAGGATTTTGTTTGGTAGAACACAGTTATAGGCAGACTACCCTTACACATATAATTCATTTGGCCACGTTTTTACCGGTGACCTTACAACTGTCCACAACACGTCTCTGCGAAATGTGTTATTCAAAGGTCCGACATATCCAGTGCCTAAATCCATCAACTGAAAAACAACACCAAAACAAGGAAACATTCAATCGAGGGTTTAGCCAAGGTTAAACACGGAAAAGAAGACGCACATCCTCTTTCCGAATCGATCAAGGCCGTGGGGGTCGTTGATACAAATTAAATTTATGAGAAGCGAATGGGTATATTAATACCCAGGCTACATCAATCTTGAAAGACCCAAACATTGCAAAACACTTGTCCTAGCACCATGACGAATATTTTGTCCCAATAGATAAAGCCCCCAAAACATAGTTTAGTTGTGTACCTCACATAACATCAACTGCTTGATTGATAATGAATAAGGTATTGGCAATTCACTTGGACACTCAACAAAAACTCCCAAGACACTTTCTAAACAGGAAATCCTTGAAACAGACCGTTCTATGTTCCTTTGAAATTTCAAACAAAGAGGAAGAACTGTATCTTTCATTACTGTATTATATCCCTAAGTTACCTAATTTTCCATACAAACAACTGCATATTGCCGGGTCTTACAAGTGCTTCATGAAACCTTTTCTAAATTTATTATTAATCAAAGCCGGGCGTCAAGGTTATTGTGAAACTACATATTCTAGGGGTTACTAAAAAAATCACAACATCTTTAAGATAACATACAATCTAAGACAATATAAGACTATTTAATATTGCAATTATAAAAATAAACATTTGACTTTTCTACACTTATCACAAGTACTTGATATCTTCATTGACAACAAATGTGTGACGTTACTTGGAGATGATTGTCCATACACAATCGGCTTACAATGGAAGCTAACCGTGCTACTCTTCTTGCCATTTGTTTTTTTATTAATATAAGGATGACTTCATAAAAGAACTTCTTAGATAAAAAGGAAAGTAGTATCATTTGATTTTAATTCTCGCTTTATAAATGATTTTCTCTCACCAACTCATTCAAAATTCTGTGACTATATTGAACGGATCTATATTATGGAACTTGAGATAAAAAAAAAACCAGATACAGTTAAGTCTGCTCCATATCTTGACATACATGTAGAAATTGACAATCAGGGTCGGTTAAAAACAAAATTTATCTAGTGATATTTTGGAAGTATAAACGTTTATCGCCTGTTCCTTGCCCCATATGTCAACGCTTATGCTAAAGAATGAGTAGTGCAAATTTAATGTTTAATGTCTTTCCCTTTTCTTACCAGTTATTTTCTTTTTTTACGATCAATGAACTCTTAACACTCCAAAACGAGGTAGCTGATTTTGTTTTACCCCAGATATGAATGTCCGCATCCAAATAAGAAACGACAATATGATTGTTTCGGTTTAAAATCTCTGAAACTCCGTAAGCCTTCCCATTTTTTAGAATCAAGATCCTTTGATGATAGTTCAATGAAAAAAATTATGTAAGATAACTATAGTGAGTGAAAGAATGAATTCATGTAATTCATCACTTGATGTAATTCATACCGACTATATTGGAATCGTTCGTATAAAACTACCTGTTTGTTTATTATTTCTGTGATATAAAACCAATACAAAGTTGCAAGTAGTGTTTATTTCATATTAAACTCATACACATGAACAAGTATTTTATCTCATTTAAATGGAACAATATATCGATTCAATTTTTAATGAGTTCAATCGTATGCATCCCCATTCACACTTAACATCTAGGTATATCGCAAAAATCCCATCTGATATCGGGGTCAATAGTGTAACACCATGGAAAATTGTCACCAGGTGCTGTGGGGTTCCTACAATAGTCATCCTGGTCCTTTAGCTTCGTATTGTATGAATGTGAATGCGGGGTCAGGTCACTCCATTTCTGACATGGAATTCCATTCTTTGTCTGGCGGACAGTTCCAAAGTAGTCTTCTCCATAAAGAGAACTCACACATTCTTGAGCTGGAGTTGCTGGAATGTTACAAACATGCAATAAGGAAATGTTTTACAATGTCATCAAATATACTAGACTTATAATTTGTAACGCCAGATACGTGCGTTCCATCTTCCTTTTAAACCGGGAAGTCAAAAAAGTTGTGTGAAATACTGCTGCGACAATCTATACCTGGGGTAGAAACATCTTTTCATTTCGAAATAAATAACATTTTATAAACTAGGAAATGAACAAAGTAATAATTTTTTACCATGTTCACTTTAAATTTTGATATAAAGATTACAAAACCCGAAGAATCGATTTTGTTTTGCTCAAATTTACTCTTACCTCGTTTTTAAAGTTTTTTGAAGATAGTTCAATGGTGATGACTTTATAGAGTTTAACGTACCTGATAAAGGTTTCCTGAAAATACATGTTTTGTTTTTGTTGTTTTGTTTAATCACAGAACACTGTTTGTTACGTATAGGTAGCTACCACTGCTGTGATACGTCTGCTGGTTGACCATAAGTCCCCCGATTGATTTGACTTATAAATACTTATTAAATTTTAATCTGACAAAATTTAAAGATCTCAAAGGTATCGTAAGCTTATTAGTCCCAAACATCTAGAAAATAGCTACGAGCGTATCAAATTCATGAAGTGTTATTTTCACATAATGAATTATACAATTGGTCTAAAATCAAGACTAGGAAAACATGACCTTGCATTGTATGGTAATTCTGTTTGAAGGAATCACCATTATTGGTTTTAAGCTACTTACTACAAAATGGAATATCACAAATTTCCCATCGTTTATTAGGGTCAGTAGTATAACACCAAGGTTCAGGTTCATTGTCTGGATTACGACAATAGTTCTCTGCATTTAAATTATTAAAGTTGTGACCATGAGGAATATCTGAATCCCACCTCTGACATGTCCTGTTGCTGATGGTGGTGTTAATCATTCCTCTATACTCAAAACCATTGGTTGACCTCTTGCAATCCTCCTTAGTTTTGTCTACAAAAATACCAAAAAAATTACAAAATAAGAATGTTTAAAATGTTCAAGTTTAAGTGTGTTACATAGTTGAATATGTATCTATATCTTGCACATAACTATATATAAAAAGTAAAATGATAAAAGATAACGAAAGCCAAGAAAAATTCTAAACGTTTGACATGTTACAAACCCATCATCAGACAAACCAAGATGCCAGATGACAATTTACCCAGCCTTGATGTGTACGATTCATACCAATTGTCCTTCAGGACTATATATAAAGAGACAAAGGATGTAATGCAGATATAAATGCACTGTACCAAGTCAGGAAAATGGCCATTGTTACATTATAGTTCGTTTCTGTGTGTGTTACATTTCGGTGTTGTGTCTCTGTTGTGTCGTAGTTCTCTTATATTTGAGACGTTTCCCTCAGTTTTAGTTTGTAACACGGATTTGTTTTTTGTCTATCGATTTATGAATTTTGAACAGCGGTATACTACTGTTGCCTTTATTTTCATATTTTACGTTCAATTAACTTACGATATAGATCATCATTATCTCTATATATACACTATACGATCACCCTTCAATTATAAGTCACTATTTATCCTGATGCATTTTTAGATTTAGTCAGAACATTCTGAGAACATTCTTGTGCACGCACTCGTATGAACATATGCATTGTAGCTTCATATTATTTTCAGGTAGTTTTTATAATACGAGAATATCATCCATCATTGTATTATCAAACCATTACCTGGTATGTGTTCCTGATGACAGAAAATCAATAAAAGCACTTCGGACGAAAAAAAAAATATATACAGTTTTATTTAAAAAAATAAAAAAAAATATATACAGTTTTATTTAAAAAAAGAAAAAACAAATCTTCCTTGCTTTATTTTTGAAATGTTCAACATGCTTTTTTTAAACGAACTGGCAAACTTTTTTTGAATAGAAAAAAAAATTTTACACGGCAATACAGTTCTCCAATAATTCCGTGTGTAGATACAGTCTCATCGTTTGATTTTGTCAGGGAATTCCCCTGTTTGAATTTACCTTGGAGTTCGGTACACTATTTTTGCTATTCATTTTTGCTTAGTTTAGAAAATATAATTTACCGCAGTGATGCCATAGCCAAACAAACAAAATTAACTTGAAACCCGAGTTTTGCGTTGCTTTATATTTGTAATATTCAAGCTTATCAACTGTAAGGCATATGTTGTATGACAAGATTGCTTTTTTAATTGCGTTTTTCTTTGTTTATAATTTATTCCTCTTCAATAATCTATTTCAAAAGCCACACACACAAAACTGTTCATAACTTACAATCTCACAAGTTCACATAGATTGGATCATAAATTCAAATTTTTAAACGTCGCTAGTCTCACTTTTCTGCTTGTGAATTAAATGTACATGCGTTTTCCAATGGCCTTATCTATTCGCATGTTGAATGAAATTTGGAAATAAATCCTGTTATGAAACAAAAATTTTCTCCAGCTTAACCTAATTCATCTGCGCTTAACTTTATAGAAATAAAAATATGTACCTCTAGTGCTGCAGGTATCCCCTGTATACCCATAGGGACATTTACATTTAAATCCTCCAGCTTCCTCCGCACAGATTCCCTTATTTTCACATGGGCTAGATCTGCAGGCTAAGTCCTCTGAAAATAAACAGAAATCTTGTTTTCCATTTGTGTGACTTTAAAAGGAGCCTATCAAAATTGATATTTAGTATATTTGATATGTTTGTTTTATATAATCCAAATGGTTTATGTCATGCACAAACCATCATGCCTTGCAGTGTAATCGAAGTAAAAAAAAAAGATGAAAATACATCTGCAACTTACGACAAAATGGAATATCGCACATTTCATATCGTGTCTCACTATCAGTTGTATAACACCATGGAGCTGGTTCTCCGTCTGGGTTCCTACAATAATTGCTCTCATCATTCATTGCCCAAAATCCATGTTTATGTGGTTCCTGTTTACTCCAAGCTTGGCAAGTCTTTCCTGACTTGGTGGTACTGACTGTACCAAAATAATCCTTCCCTAGTGGTGTCTTGATGCATTCGTCTGCCTGGGTTGCTTTAAAATAAAAAAAAACAACACATCGAATTTTATGAAATTTATTGCGTTGTGTCATGTGTTCTATTGTTTGTCTGTTTGTCTTTTTTCATTTTTAGCCAGGCGTTGTCAGTTTATTTTCGATTTATAAGTTTGACTGTCCCTCTGGTATCTTTCGTCCCTCTTTAATGAATACTATAATGATAGTTCCAATCTTAAGTCTAACTGACATCATCTTTTATAAACAGTTATTAGTGTTTTTGTACGTATCACTTAACCATTCTTACAATAATACAAAATCATAAGACATCAAGGTTAATTTCAGGGACTTTTATTAAGGACTTTCCTCTTTGAATTTTCCGCGGAGTTCAGTATTTTTGTGATTTTACTTGTTTTGCCTTATATATGCATTATTTATCTAAATCCACATATTGGAAATCACAAAATTATGCAACATCAAAATCTATTTTTATCAAAACAAATGAACAAAAAACAAAAATAGTAACATACATGTATACGCTTCAGATGGGTAACTTTATAATTTCTACATCTTATTGATAATCCAAAATTTCCTAGTGTCCATATACAATTATATCAGTACGAATGAATGACTATCGAACACATTCTCCGAAATCAAAGGCCGCCATAAATTGTAGTCCACGAGGAGTTGCATCCACCAAATGAATATCATGTAGCAAAAACAGTAATGAATATAGTTTTGCATTGTGGCCCAAGGTGAATTTTCCAAATATGAAAGTTATAGTGCAATAAAATTGAATATAAGACAGATATAGAACTATATAGAATTTCAAATGGGTCTTTATCACCTGTCTTACTATATGATTATTATTCAGCCAAATCGCGCGTCTGATACCTTTGATGATTTTTTTATTCAAATCCTGATGAATTTATGCAACTGTAAATATTGTTTGCTTGCCAATGAGACAGTCCTGAACCAGAAACAAAATGCCGTAGTCCAGCATTATAAGTCACAGCACTGCCTCACATATTAAACAAAACCGATACCGCATAATTAATTGTAGATTAATTTGTTTTATGAACATTTTTTGGTTTGTTTCAGATAGGTCGAGAAATGTTTTTGCAAAGATAACTGACATATTTTTAAATCCAAGGAAATTTTAAATACAATTTTAAGAAAACAAATAAGGTATAAAGAATCTGGTATTTGATTTCGTGATCAAATATTTTAGGTAAATTTCACAAAGGATTGCAATTATAATTTGGACCACGTGGAGACACGTGACTATGTCATACCTCTTTCTGTAATGTTCTACGGCAAATGCATTCTGAATGCTGCGATTGAAACACAAAAAATAAACAATATTTCGTCATTTCCAACTATACAAAATCAGATTTGGAAAATACTGAATAGAAATTTACTATACGACATAAAGATGTACGATTGATTAGTAAGATATCCAAACATCAAAGGAATTAATCTTACTATCATTTTCTCACTTGGTATTTCTATCAAGTACAAAATAACAAGGTAATGATGTATATTCGATGCATCATTTGTACATTTAGATTTTTCTTTTCATATCGATGTTTATCAAAAGAGGAAGTATGAAAAGTTTTAATTAATTTTACTAATAGTTCAATTGATCGATAGACTAAAATGGAACAATAATATGGGAAACTTTATTTAAAAGAAAATCTCAATTAACTTAGTTCAATAGATTCCCTCAGTTTCTGTGTTTATTACGATTTGTATGGTATTAATAATTTATGAGTGTCGAACACTTACAAACTACAAATGTATATGTCTAATTGTGCAAGTTTGTTCAATTTAAATTTACTGTATATGTTGACTTTGACCATTTGATTTTTATCCTGAATGAAACGGCTCTGGACGATGAATTAAAAGTTAAATATATTTTTTTCTATTTATTTTGTCATGACCAACAATTATATATATATATATCATCAATAAACTGTATAAGATATTTTAAATTGAAAATGAAAATGGGGAATGTGTTAAAAAGACAACAACCCGACCATAGAGCAGACAACAACCGAAGGCCACCAATGGGTCTTCAATGCAGCGAGAAACTCCCGCACCCGGAGGCATTCTTCAGCTGGCCCTACACAAATATGTATGCTAGTTCAGTGATAATGGACGTCATACTAAACTATGAATTATACACAAGAAACTTAAATTAAAAATCATACACAAGACTAACAAAGGTCAGTTGCTCCTGACTTTGGACAGCCGCAAAAATGAGGAAGGGTTAAACGATTTTTTTTAACCTCTCCTATACCTCTAACCAATGTAGAAAAAAACAAACGTACAGCAATACCCACAGTAAAACTCCGTTTTAGGGAATTCCGAGTCCGATGTCAGAATAGGTAACAAAAGAAAATAAACAAAATGACAATGATAAATAAATAACAACAGACTACTAGCAGTTACTGACATGCCAGCTCCAGACCTCAATTAAACTGATTAATAGATTATGTCTTCATCATATGCATATCAGATACAAGCCCTCCTGTTAGGGGTTTACTATTATACCATAATAAAATACACGAGAAGAACATAACCCGTGTCATGCCAACGACTGGTTTTAGAATAAATGTGTTTAATTCCGATGCATAGACCCTATAAGTGAATCAATATTAAAGCCAAAATATGTAATATTTAATGACCTGACAACAGTATCGTAACTATATCCCTTCTTAATAAGTCTATTTAAAGGTTTTGTTAGCTTTTGAGGTGAATACTGACATTGTTGTGGTTTGTAAAGAACACTACCATAAAAGATTGGATTTGAAATACCTGAACGTATAAGATGTCTGCATGTTGAGATATATTTACGAATGATGTCTGTATGCGAGAAATAAGGTGGATGCTATTTTGTCTTCCCCTTTAAACTTACTGCATTTAGGTATGATACATGTATCCCATCGGGTGTCAGGGTCATCGACGTAGCAAAAAGGTGCAGGTGAATTAGCGCTAGCCGTACAAAACGTGCCTTCTTTACAAGTCAATCCCTGTTCTGTAGTTTTTTTGGTTCCCATATAATCGTAACCGTTCTTAGACCTTCTACATTCTTCTACGTCTGTAAAAAAATGAAAGAAATTTTGAAAATAATCAAATCTATTTGGGATATTATTTTTTGTACAATAATAATCTTTGATATGATATACTACCAATCTAAGCCTGCTATACACAGGTAACATCATGTTCACGACGTATTATTGGCAATTACTTTCTTTGCTCTGGCTTGTTCTTATGTTAAAGTTATGTATATAGTTATCAAAAGTACCAGGATTATAATTAAGTACGCCAGTCGCGCGTTTCGTCTACATACGACTCTTCAGTAACGCTCATATCAAAATAGTTATAAAGCTAAACAAGTACAAAGTTGAAGAGCATTGATGATCCAAAATTCCAAAAAGTATCATATTTGAATGGTAACATAAATCTACATACACACCATATGAAGCATTTTTTCAAAAAGAAATTGATGATAAACACTATCATGCTTTGCGTAAAGAATCTCCTCTTCAACAGTTTTTTTTCGCCAAGGCGTTGTCTTTTCATCTTGGACTTATGAAGTTGAATGTACCCTGGAACTCAATCCTGCATTACCTTTTTTTTATCAACATGTCAAGTAAGAAGATAAATATCAAACAAACTCATCATAGATATAAGTATTGAAATTTTGCATTTGCACCGGACGTGGATTCTAATTCTTGTAGTAGCTATCTCCCCCTTTTTGACCGAACTATTTTTCAAAATAAGATGAAAAATGAATATTATCTAAAGAGCCTAAAAGTACAGAAAGTTGTCTTTTTGCTTCTCAGCAATACTCCCCTTAGGACTTGCTGCTTCATTTGATACTGTTTCCAATTCGATTCATTGTGCGCAACATTGGGTCTATCCCAGGGTTTGAAACGCGAAATAAAACATTAAATGCGAAAGTAAGAAAAGGAGTATCTAGTTTTTTTGTCATGAACTTGCAAAATCATAAATTCAATTCTCATTAATCTTTTACGTTTTGACTGCAAATTTAGCGCTTATTTTTTTAGTTTTTTATATTCCAATAAATATATTTAATATTAATGTTTTATAAATATACAAAGGAATGCAGATTATATATTATCTTACCTCCTATACATTTCTAGGAATATGATTGGTTAAAAGCGTCCTGGGGGAAACCGTGTATATTTAATATTAGGTTAGTTGGGAGGCGGGGCTTATTTTATACACGGTAAGTAGTGGAGTTGCATCCCTTAATATTCCATATAAGGTAATAAGGAGGCGGGGCTTATTCCATACACGGTTAGTAGTGGTGTTACGTCCCTTTAGAAAAACAAAACAGTACTGAGAAAAATTTTTAAAGGTTTCAACAGTCGAAGAAAGTAATGATACAGTGAAATAAATTCATAAAACACATTTAAATCTAACAAGTTGTCATTGTTGGCATCTGTTTTTGTAGGATCAAAGGAAGTAGTTTCTTAATCATGTTAATGCTAACTGTATTGAAAACTTGCTCACTTTGATAGGTCACTAGTCTAAATTTTACACGTTAAGATAGTCGGTAAGATAAATTCGTTACATAGTGTGCTAGTGACGTAATACGGTATGTATGGGGTCAGTAAATTCCATATGGGGATTCGCTCGAATCCCCATATGGAATTTACTGACTCCATATATACCGTATTACGTCACTAGCACACTATGTAACTAATAAGATTCCAACTTTATTGAATATTTCAAGTCAACGTACCACTCATTTGGACAATAAATGTGTTCCAAATATTGTCTAAATCCTTGATATACAACCATGCATCATGCCTCCTAATCCTCCTTTATTGCGAAATTCGTTCCTGATTGTTATATGACAATCACTAAAAGGGGATTACGAAGGTCTAACTGAAATCCATTGTAAATCCTGGAATTCAACTGATATAGTGTTGACTGTATCAATATGGTGTAAACCTTTAAATGGTTGGCATGCATTATAATGAAAATATAAAATATAAATGTTTGAACATATAATCGAGTAATATGAAATTCCCTTACCACAACGTGGGACTTTACAAAAATCCCATCTCGTATCAGGGTCAGTAGTGTAGCACCATATATTATTTTCATCTCCTCGTATATTACGGCAATAATTTTCGTGATCATCATAGTCATGATAAGAGTGCTTAGTCGGACTATCAGAGTCCCATCTTTGACAGGTTAGTCCACCCACTGTAGTGTTGACGTTGCCAGTGTAATCTGTACCCTTTAGACTTGCTATACAATCTAATGGTTTTGGTTCCTCTGAAATGTAGAACATACATTCATTCATCAGATGTTAAAAGAAATATTCACTCAAATTTAATAAGTCGGTTTGTGACAAGGGAACATGTAAACCCTTACTACAACATATCATAATCTACCACCTGCCATTTATCCCTGTGCGGAACAAACTCATTGAATTGTATACTGTCATACAAGTGAGAGGTTTAGCTAGTTATACAGACAGGTTTAATCCAACATTTTCTACATATATAAGGAAAAGTATATAACAAGTGAAGAATATGACAATTGTTTTTCAATCCCTAGTTGTGTTAAAGTTTTGATTTGACTGTGAACTCTCCGTTTTAAATTTCCCTTGGTATCCGGTATTTATTTTCTATACCTTGTTTTTAATTTTTTCTCTTCAATACTGCTGGAGTAGTAATAGCTTTCCTATATGATGAATTTTTATTTATTTTTATATTTTAACTTTTTTTATCTCGATTTTGTTTTCAAAAGGCCAGAATTTTATATCTTCTTTTAAATAAAAAAAGGAAAGTTATATTCGTAGTTTGATAGATTATTAATTTCGCTTACCACACAATCCAGGAGAAATTTTTAAATCATCTAAAGCTATGTCACTTTCCCAGTTACTGCCTCGTACTGCTTCAATACGAATCTAGTAATACAATCAGAAATATATAAATAACAAATTTGGAGATGGATTATATTTAACAGTATCGAGAAAATTTACATACTAAACAAGAACAACACTAACTGTTTATTTATGTACAAACGTGGGTTTATATGTCTCTATACTATTCAGAACTATCAATGTGAATAAAACGAGATCAATCTTTAAAAGAGGGATGCAAGATATCAGAGGGAAAGTTAAACTCATAGATAGAAAATAAACTGACAACGCCATGGCTAAAAATAAAAAAAGACAAACAGACAAATAATAGTATAGAAGACGCAACATAGAAAACTAGAGACTAAGCAACACGAACCCCACCAAACACTTGGGGTGATCTCAGGTGCTCCGGAAGGGTAAGCATATCCTGCTCCACATGTTGCACCCGTCGTGTTGCTTATGTTATTACTAATCCGATAAATAGTCTTATTCGGTAGGTCACATTCGTGAAAAGGGAAAGGTATTGTAGTTACGACATAAGGAATATATCCGATATCATCTGTGAAACGGTTGTTCCATAACGGGCAACCAGCTCGTGATGGCGTCCGTAAAATTTACGAAGGGATGATTTCAACTTAACCATTTGGAACTCTTAATTTAATAGCTTCCTTTTGATTAGCAATCCTCTTTCAAGGAAATCATGATAGGAAATACAAGCCCGTGAATATTGTATCAATTGGGAGATATATAATCCGTATGCATTAAAGGTTTTGATAAACTGGAAAAGTTTAGTAAAACAGTGTGTTTGTGTTGTTCCCTTGGTTTATGTCCCTAATTTGTTTCAGTTAACTCGATTTACCACTTTTGAACAGTGGTATAAAACTAATGCCTTTATTGTCATTTCCGTGAAAAACATTTGATATCGTTATCCTATTTTGTCCTAACTAAGCTACGGCCATAGTGTAAATTAAAACTAGAAACAATAAAAAAACAGCACTGAAAAGTATATAAACAAGAAATATGTTCTAAAATAATTAAAAGAAAAACAAATATAAACAGAATACAAAAAGTCAGAATGTAGCAAATCCAAACTAGAAAACTTTCTCTTAGTAACTGCGCGTACTTGGAGATCTGTACTATGTGTATTTTTGTTGATTATCGATTTGATGACTGGAGCCCTTTTTACTTTATTTTATATTTTGTTCATATGTTGAACTGTTACACACATGTTCCAGGTTGGGGAGGGTTGGGCTCCTGCGTTTATGTTTAAACCCGCCACATTTGGTATGTACATATCCCAAATAAGGGACTTGTAATCCAGTGTTCATCGTTTCTTGCTATATATCATATTTGTATTTCGTACGTTGTATTTTCACATAAATCAGGCCCTAATTTTTCGTCTGAATTAGTTTACATTTGTTATCTCGTGTTTTTTTTTTATAGCTGACTATACGGTATGGGTTTTTCTCTTTTAAGAAAGTTGTACGTTGACCTATAGTTGCTTATTTCAAAACATAGATATATGATACCAGAGACCACATGGTATAAATATACATATATATATATATATTTCATGTGGTCTCCGGCGTCATTTGGCAAGAACAATCTTCTATTAAAATATGGATAGATTGGGAGAGAATAGAGTAATAATATTCTACGAGTTTAAAATGTCCTTCCCACTATACAACAGTAAAATTGAAGAGAAAAAAACAAACATTTAGAGAAAAAAAACATTCAAAAACTTCAAATCTTCTTTTTAGTCATCTTTCATTTTAAAACACAGGTTTACTGATGCCTAATCATTCTCATTAAAGATCAGAGCGCATGTCCGTGAATTTGAGTGCGTTAATTACGTTTCTATATACATTTATTGTATATATGTCTTGTACTCATTTTGTTAAGAAACGCTCTTTGGGTGAGATTGCAACACTTTATATACAATTTATTAAAGTTTGTCAGGTAAGAAAATTATATTAACTTAAACAAAAACATTCATATCAAACAGTTTTCTTCTTACCTTGAAGTCCCCTTCTGATAGTATATACACATTGTCTGTTCTCCAACTTGATCCTTGATTACCAGATAATGTCCATAACTCGCGATCTCCTTTAGAATCCTTCACGGAAACAGTTAGCGATCCCACATCAGCACCAAACATGTTATAATTAAGTCTTAAGCAGTAATCTCCCGCTATTGTATTGAAAGAATTAGAAATCATTGCAGCCCAATGATACTTTTCCACAGATTCACATGTAAGTTACCTATCTATTCATATTTTTGTAAGTTTCTTTGTCCCATCTAATAAATACAATAGCTATTGTTCTCTGTGTAGTTTATACAATATGACCTTTCAATTTCTTCCAAGAGAAATCTATCACTCACTGATTAATTTACCAGAACAAAAAATGGAACTGTCAATAATGAAAATACTAGAAGCAATACTAAATAAGAACCCACAAAACTGCATGTGCATATTCAATATCAATAACTCAATAGTACATTTTTAATGTGCTCAATGTAAACACCGATTCAAAAGTTAAAAGTTGATTTCTGATTAATTTTTCAATATTTTACATATCAAAACTTGCATTTTTTTGTGTGTTTGACTAATAAAAACTTGATTATTATTATTTTCAAATTCAGATCTTCATAAATGTATTCTATAATTGAACAATAACAAAAACATTCATTTGACAACTACTAAAAAATGTGTTAGAAATAAACTCTTTATTATTAAATCAGAACAAATTGAAAACATATTAATGATATTGAATAAATACAAAATTGCATGCATTTATGTGAGTTTATAGAAGTATTTCATAAGAAAAAGAAGATAATTTTTTGGTCAATGAATGATTGAATTCTGCTAGAAGAAATTTGAAGGTCTCAGTGAATAAACTACACAGAAAACAATAGCTATTGTATCTATTCAATGAGACAATAGAACAGAAAAAAGTTAAAATCGACAGGTAACTTTCAGGTGAATCTGTGGGAAAGTATCATTGGGGTCGCAATAAAACGTATAAAATATTGTAATGTACTTCACATGGTACTTCCAATATAAATACAAATCTTGTTAATAATATAAATATATGATATAAACAGAATGAATCTTTTGAACATCAATGCAAATGAATGACTTTGAAAATGAAATAAAGCATTTGAAATTTTTTTTTGACCGTCCGTTGAATGTACTCAAACGGAATATATCGTTTTAAAACAGATATAGATGCTTGATCATGACAGGCAGCACTTGCATATGGAGAATATATGTTTGTATAGCAGGATCTGCTTACCCTTTCGGAGCATTTATGTGTCACTGGTTTAACTGGGGTTCGTGTTGCTCAGTTTTTATGTTTTTGTTGTTGTGTTTTTTTGTGTAATTTTGTGTTTTTCATAGTTCTACAATTTTTGCAATGGCATAGTTTATCTTAGACTGATGAGTTTTAATGTACATTGGGTATCTTTCATCTCGCATTTAGCTAATAAATGTTTTAAAAATCTACAATGGCCCTGGATAAGCTTATAAATACATGAATACATTAATATCATTTTTAAAAGTATTCATGTATCCAATACTAAAACAGAAAGGATTATAATAGATACGTACGAAGCAATGTTGAGTAACTAGAGGCGTGCAGCATATAGAAGAATATTTAAAATAAAATAAAATTCACACAGATCATTTTATTGCAGCCTGATTTTTTTGTTTTGTTTCCATTTATAGATTCCCCTCCTGACATTATCAAACTAATGTCCAGTGTATTCGAAAACCAATATTTACCTGGGAAGTTAATGTCTGATATAAGTATAGCTGTTTGTCCCGTGGTTCTAGGAGATGACCCTTCAGCATATATGTAGTTTTCTCCTGTGAGTGCCCCATCTGGTCCGGTTAAATCAGAAGGTGTTTGGCCCTGCAGGAAAAGTCAATTTATGAACATCAACGTTTGCAACATCCGTATTCAAACTTACCCTTCCGGAGCACCTGAGATCACCCCTAGCTTTGGTGGGGTTCGTGTTTCTTATTCTTTAGTTTTCTATGTTGTGTCATGTGTACTACTGTTTGTCTGTTTGTCTTTTTTCATTTTTAGCCATAGCGTTGTCAGTTTATTAGCGATTTATGAAATTTGACTGTCCCTCTCAGGGATCTCCATGTATGAAAATTGAACGATGGAGGAACTTTTACCATCATAACCGTATCTACGCCGTACAGTGAACAGAATACTAAAGTTTTTGCATGATATTTTGTTTAAGTATATGCCCAGCCAAGAAACAATTTTGTATTTAAGGATAGGTGAACATGCTAATTCATTGCTTATTTAAATTATATTTATTTGAATTTTCATTATAGATACTATATAGAAGAATATATGTCGTGTACAAGTTATTATTTTGTACAGATTATTACTTGTAAAAACATTTTGAACAAGTAATTACTTGTCCAATTTTTATTGAGAAAAAGATAATAACTTGTACAAATCATTATTCTACCTTGGCCTTTTTCCTGATTACAACAAAAGTTTCCCTTTAAACAAATAATTTATTATAAGTGCATCAGTGAAAACTTGAAACATTTTGAAATTTTATTTGATAAATATGGTAGCCTATTTGTACAGTTTAGTAGGGTATTAAAGGATAAAAATGGAAAACATCAAGTAAAATCTTCAAATAATTCAGTATTCACTTGTGAAGAGAAAGAGATACTTTAAGTAATGTAAAGGAAGCCAAGTTAAGTTCTAAAAAGACAGCACTTCAAAAATATTTCTTAAGATGGCATGATGTTTTGAATGTAGCAGGAATTAAATTAATAAACTCATTTGCTAAGGAGACGAAATTATTTATTAATGTAAAGTTGATCCAAATAATGATTATAAGGAGTTAAAAAACACAATTTGACAATATAAGAAGAGAAATTATCCGGATTTTCACTCATATGTGTGAATATTCTGAAAAAGGTCGCTCCTTCTATCATTACTACAGTCTTTAATGCTTGTAGTCAAGTCAAAGTCAAAGATGTTACTGTCAGGTAAACCATGTTGATAATCAATCATGTACTATCAGGATCACTGTATCAAAATCAGTGGACTGCGCCCGTAAAAGGCAGAAGTGGCTAACCAACTCACTGACATTGTTTTTACTATTTGGAGCCCCACATATCCTGCATGATGTCAATTGAAGGGAATTTCGTCTTTGGCTAGAACTTTCATTCATGTATGATAGACCTCTTCAACCTCAAAGTCACGTGTCCATAAAAACGCTGGACTTTGAACAATATAGAACGCTGACATAAAGAGTTTGATGAGTTCACTCATTAGAACAACTGACACTGGTCTGAATAATTAAGAATTGTGCAATTCCAAACAAAAAAAAACCAAGTAAATAAATATTTATAATTAAAACCCAAAATAATAAAATGTACACGACATATACATGTGTTTTCAATAATTGCCGTTTGTAACCCTTCAAAGGCCAAGCGCGCATGCCCCCTCCCTTTCCCTTAGTCGAGAATGACCAATAGCTATCATGAAGGTCCCCATGTAGTTTTCTTGCTATTTTTAGTAATTGTTATGGGGGTTAAAAATCATGTGGAGCTTACTTTTCACGGACACTGTCAGTCATGAACCCATTACCGGTACGGCTGGTTTGCAGCAACGACTGTGTTTCTTTGTTGAGCTGTTATTTGTTTGTTTTAGTGACTTAAATCATAACACTATGTTGACTGCTGTACCTCTATTTTTAAATTTTTAACTACAATGTCTGTTTCTTTTGTTCACACATTGTTGTAAATAGGAGTAAATGTTATGCGACTGTTATACAAGTGAGAGATTAAGCTAGCTTAAAAACAAGGTTAAAACCACCATTTTCTACATAAAGAAATGTCTATGGCATGTCAGTAAAATGACAGTTGTTTCTTTTCATTCGTTGGATGTGTTTGCGCTTTTGATTTTAGATATTTGATTATTGACGGTCCGTTTTCAAATTTCCTTGACGTTATTATTGTGTTATTTTACTTTTTACCCAAGAAAATTTGTTTTACATCTCATTTATGTGTAGAATGTAAAATCCATATCATTGATAATTATCGTATAATCATTTTGTTATTCCTCATTAGAAAACTTAAACGTTATGCAACACACACTGTCTTTTAGAATTTCGGTATGATTTTCATTTAATTGCTTTTCAGTTTAACAATCAACAGAAATATATCTGAAACTATAAATTAAAGAATTGTTAAAATACTTATTAAATGAGAACACATTTACTCACAGAATATATTATCCAGTCAAAATCGTCCTCTTCTGTATTTTTCAGAAAACATTGACTGGAACGTTCAAACGTGCAATCAAGTTGTGCTGAAGCTGAAATAAATTGAGATATATTTCGTTTAGGTAATTTGGTTTTATTCAATTTTATTCGTTTTCTTTAAGCTTTAATACATTTTAATTAAATAGTAACCATAAATATTTGCTGTATTTGCAAACAGGGTGTATATGCCAATAGATTCTAGAAATTAAAGCAAAATATGTATTTGCACTCAAAAGGGCTCGTATCAACTTTAGAATTATGGTCTATTTCGAATTCTGTTTTAAAGGAACAGGGAGTGAAAAATAATCAAACATAAAGTAAAATACACGAACAACATCGTCTTAACCACATATCTAAAGGATTGTTAAAAGGAATGTGTCAACTGTTTTCATACGTTGGATGTGTTTGAGATTTTGATTTTTCCATTCGATAAGGAACCTTTCGATTTGAATTTTTCCTTGGAGTTCGGTGTTTTAATTTTTAGGTTTTTTTTTCAAGCACGCTTTACAAAAAAGCATGCAAATTGTGTAAATAAACGGTAAAGATCGTCCGAAATATGTTAAAATATATCCAAACACATCAATGTTTTGATAGATTTCCCCTTAAAATTATTTTCTGTCGCAAAACCTATGACGATTGAGGTCCTACACGTCATTTGTAGTTGGTATTATAATGTTATACCATGTTTTGTTTTGACCTTTTAACCAAATCTGTTTGGAAGTGTATCAAATAGTTATCAAAGGTACCAGGATTATAATTAAGTACGCCAGACGCGTGTTTCGTCTACATAAGACTCATCAGTGACGCTCATATCAAAATATTTATATAGCCAAACTAGTACAAAGTTGAAGAGCATTGAGGATCCAAAATTCCAAAAAGTTGTGCCAAATACGGCTAAGGTAATCTATGCCTAGGATAAGAAAATCCTTAGTTTTTCGAAAAATTCAAAGTTTTGTAAACAGGAAATTTATAAAAATGACCACATTATTGATATTCATCTCAAAATCAGTTTATAATACAAAGTAAGCCGACCAGAAAAATTGAATTTAAATGCATTGTTCATTTCATCATGTATCACATTACTAAGGTGATCTATATTTTCAGTAAGATTCCACTTGACATGTTCTTACCTTCCATAGTATCGCACAGTGTCCCTTCAAATCCTGGATCACATTGGCATCTAAATTGTCCTGCTTCGCATTCTTTACACACTCCATTGACACATGGAATAGGAATACAACCTTTTTGAAAAAGAAGAACATGTCTGTAAATAAAGGATTCAATTTGTTTTTTCGTGTAATAAACGTGTATAGACAGATGTTTGACATTATCATACGAAAAATATCGAATTAGTAAAATTTTATAATGCATACGATAGCAGCTTTCCATTGAAACGTCGTGAAAATACCTAGCTTTTGACAGTTGATTCTTCAAGGATAATGTGTCGATTTTGTGTCATTATGTCATTGTTCCATTCGTTTATATTTTTATATGCTATTTTAGTTCGCGTGCAGATTCTTACTTTATAGTGTAAATGTTATGTAATTTCTGTAACATATTAACTTCTTAAGCTAAATTGTAATACTGAAACACTATCAATGACTTGATAACAAAAAAAAAAAAAAATTAATCTAATTGACCTTTAGTGCATCTGGTAAGAGTTTCATGATAATTACCACAGAAAATACATTTGAAATTATACAAAATTAAAACAAATACGCAAGTTGATAAAAAAAACATCGTTGAATATATAATTTTCAGCAAACGAAAAAGGACGTCAGTGTTTTTCTTGGACAGTGATTGATCAGTCAATTAATACTGACTAACTGTCCTCTCTGCTAGTAAACTGCAAATACCTAAATGTATATTCAGACATGTAGCCAGTACTTCGGTTCTGGCACAAAAATTTAAATATTGTGTTATTAGAATTGTTGTTACCAATTTTGTTTTTGAAATTATTCTAAATTATCGAATATAACTCCCTGATGCAATACTTTGAATCATTGCCCTGATATGATTATTAATTTTGGCCTTTTAATAAGCTCCTCATTTTTATTCAATTTTGGATTTTCAAATATTGTTTTTTCGAGCATCAAAATCTACTACAATGTGGTTGTTTAAACATATTCAAACATGCCGACCCCAAATTCGGTTTATTAATTATAAAGTACCTTTATGGACAGTTTTTGCTCTAAGAGAAAATCCTTTATCGGCAGGATGGTTCTTTCCATAAACACTATCAAATATCAACAACATTAAGTTTTGTTCACCCCATGCAGATGTTGTCCAAACATCACCAGCAGTTGTTCCACATTTCCTGAGATAGGGAAAACAAATTAAAAAAATACATATAAGTAGACGATTAGGTTTGCCAGGTTGCAATAAAAATATTTCATATACACTTTTAGGTGTGTAAGGATTGTGTAAGGATTGCATAATAAGTTTTAAAAACTCTACGGTGTATAATTAGAAGTAAAACAAAATTCATAAAAATGTAAAATTTTCTCGTTTGAATTGTTTTACGTTTTGTCATTTTCGGGCCTTTTACAACTGACTATGCTGCAAAGTCTTTGCTCATTGTTGAAGGCCGTACGGTGACCTATAGTTGGTAATTTCTGTGTCATTTGGTCTTTTGTGGAGAGTTGTGTCATTGACAATCACACCATATCTTCTTTGTTATATCTAGAGCGTATGATGGTTCCATAATATATAACAAATAGTGTTTCAGGTGTATAACAATGTAGGATAAAATAATAATGTAAAATCAATACTACGAACAGTGAAGTAACAGAATGTCCAAAAACATATAGTTTCGGTAGGTAGGCATTGTTTTTCAGCATAGACTAACGACATTGATAAAGCTGAATCTGATCCCATGACAATAGTTATTGCAGAATGCTTAAACAAATTAGGGCCTTGTTACCCTAACTAAACTATTTCTTTAGGACTATAAATTGCAAGTTAAAGTTACATTGTAATCAAGAATTTATAGAAATGATATTTAATATTTACCTGACACCTGTTTGACCAACCAGGTTATACCTGACCTCTAACCAATGATAACATTTGTTATTATCAACCAAAGGCAAATGAAAGACATCAACATTCACTCTGACATGTAAATTCTCTGGAGCCTATGGAAAAAAAAATTTGTGTAAAGTATAGTGTTGTCCTACCAGATACAGTTGTAAGCTCTTGGAAAAAAGTACATGACAAAAACACCGAACTCCGAGGAAATTTAAAAAATGAAAGTGCTAACTCAAAAAGCCAGTGATTCATTTTTAATTTTACACAAGAAATCTAAAGAATTCATTTTTTTTTATTTTTTTATCTGGTACCGCAAAATTTAAGAATTAAAGAAATACTTAACAAAGAAAGAACACACTTAAAAGATACAATACATGCTTCAAGTCACAACCAAAAGATTCTTCGTAAAACAAATAAAGGTTAAATTCCGACCTGGTAGATGGAACTCGTTATATACATTATATATTATAATTGATCTGTATAAGAAGTCTCAGTCCACTTGAATGAAATGACCTCGAAGTCACAAAACACTTAACCGTCTATAATATATTCATTCATTTTGAAGATTAAGGATTTTGAATTCATGCTTTGACATTAATAACGATATTTTGTAATCATAATGTCAAAAATCTTGGAACGTTATTTCAATTAAGACAAAAAGCTTGTGGTGGTCAGACTTCGGCAAATTACACTTGCTTCTATATAGATATACGAAGTTGTGGTATCAGTGCAAATGATACAACTCTCCATCCAAGTCACAATTTATGAAAGTAAACCATTATAGGTCAAGGTACAATCTTCAACACGGAGCCTTGGCTCACACCGCACAACAAGCTACAAAAGGCCCCCACAATTACTAGTTTTAAACCATTCAAACAGGAAAACTAACGGTCTAGTTCAAATAAAAAACGAGAAACACTTATGAACCACATCAACAAACGACAACTACTGAATATCAGATTCCTGACTTAGGATAGGTGCAAACAATTACAGCGGGATTAAACGTTTTAATGGTACCAAACAATCTCCCTCATCTGAAACAATAGTGTAACATCACAACATAGAAAGACACACTAATTTTTTTATCAGTAAACCTACTTACCCGTAATAACCAGACACATTTTGTATCAAGATTGTAACTATCTGGATAATTTGGTGTTGTAATAGTAGTTTCTTGTCCTGGATAAATATCAATTATTCCACCACATACTGAAACACAATTGATTTTCAGATGAATACGATTCACGTTCGTACAAGTAGATAAAGCCCTAAAGAATATCGAAAATTTCTTCAATCCCATTTTCAAAACTGTTTGCTTTAAAATTCAGTGATAACAATTGGCCTAGAAACCCAACATTTACTCACACGACACCTATTAAGATGTGCCTTTGGAAATCCAACAAAAAATAAGGGACAGAATTCTTTCACTCTACTGCATAATAAAATTAAGCAAGTGCCCTTACAAATAGAGTTTCATGACTAGATCTGTTAAATGCTGAGCGAAAGCTCCAGTTATCCACACTTTTTTTTTTATCAGCGATTAATCGAAACCGGATGTGAGAGGTACTGGAACACAGTCAACTCTATTGTTGTTATGAATCAGATGTGAATACTAAACAGTTCTAGAGATCTGATAATCTAACTTAAATCTTACAATGTCGATCTCTAGATTGTATTTGGTTTTTAGTGATTTGTATAGTATATTCTTCATTTTCTTCATAGAAAACTCACCTTCCACGTTTATCACGGACTCACAAGTATCTCCTTCAAGTCCTTCAGGACATTTACAAATACATTGGAAGTTCAAAAAGCCACCATTTTGACATTTAGGTGGATTCACACACTTATCTGTTCAAAAGAAAAAAAGTTTAACATAAGTGTATCTTTTAAATAAACAGTTTTTATTTCTCATTAGGATGACAAAACTAAATTACTTTATCTTGTTCTACACCTAATCGTATTGAATATTTTTCTTCGCCAAATGATATCTCTGTAACGAAATAATACCAATACATGTATGTTTGATTACAAACCGTAATTTTGATTAGCTGACAACAATAGATAGTTATTAAAGGTACCAGGCTTATAATTTAGTACGCCAGACACCGCATTTCGCCTACATAAATAAAGGCAGTATTATACCGCTATTCGAAAGTCCTCAATCGATTGAGAGAAAACATATACGGGTTACAAACTATAACCGAGGGAAATCATACTAGTTAACTGTTAAAACTTAAAACATAAGCTCAGATCAAAATAGTTAGAAAGGCTCACAAGTACAAAGTTGAAGAGCTTAATACGGCTAAGGAAATCTATGCCTCGGCTAAGAATATCCTTAGTTTTTCAAATAATTCATAATTTATTGATAAAATAGACCATATAATTGATATTAATGTCAACACCGAAGTGCTGACCATTGAGCTGGTTATACCCTTGGCGACGAAACGTCAACCAACAGTGACACTGACCTAATGGTGTAAATAGTTATCAAAGGTACCAGACTTATAATTTAATACGCCCGACGTGACTTTTGTCTATATAAGACTCATCACTGACGTTCAGATCAAAACAAGTACAAAGCTGAAGAGTATTCAGGACCCAAAATTCAAGACATTGACCCAAATACGGCTAAGGTAATCTATGCATGCGCTAAAAATATCATTAGTTCTTCGAAAAATTCATACTTTAGCAAACAGTAAGTTTATAAAAAAAATCCCATATCATTGATATTCATGTCAACACCGAAGTGCTAACTTCTTGGCTGGTGATACCCTCGGGGACGAATCTGCAGCCAGCATTGACATTGAACCCGTGGTGTATTAAAATAGTTATCAAAGTTACCAGGCTTATGATTTGATACGCCAGACGAGCGTTTCGTCTACATTATACTCAACAGTGACAGTCAGATCAAAATTGTTAGAAAGCCAAACAAAACAAAGTTGAAAAGCATTGAGTACCCAAAATTCCAAAAAGATTGTTCCAAATACGGCTAAGGTAAACTATGCATTGGCTAAGAATATCCTTAGTTTTCCGAATGATTCATACTCAAGCAAACAGTCAATTTATAAAAATAACCATATGATTGATATTCATGTCAACACCGAAGTGCTGACTACTTGGCTAGAGATATCCTCGTGAAGAGACACTAGTTTGTTAGATTTGTATTAAATGCAACAGCTTTGACTGCACGTACTATCCCCAACATTGTTAAAATAGTTCATAGTAAAACAATCAAAAAGCTTGATATAACTCTTAGTTTCATGATTGTAGCATACAAATATAATTATAAGATTTGAATACTTGTTTTTTTTTGTTTTAATTTTTTAGGGTTGTAAAAGCGTGGAAAGCAAAACAGAAACACCTTAGAAGAGACCATTGAATATGTGTCAACAGACACGGAAATATTTTAATTTGACACTTGCAGCGGTACTAATAAATTCGGGTGATATTTCAATGTATTTCTTCCTCGAAATTAATATTGCAAAGATTTATGTTAATAACTCATTGTAGGTATACCTGTACATCTGTATGCGTCCGTTATATCTTTTATGTCATAATATGATAAATCACTCCCATAATATGTCAAGAACTTTAACTCTGGTTGTAAAACTTCCATGCCGCTCTGTAAAACGACAATTGAAAAATTAACAAAGGTACTTAATTTGAAACGCATTAACTGATTTTTATGTTTTCTTTTTTATATGACAATTATCATCTGTAAATGAATGAATTTTATCGGTCAAAATAAAACACACATTTTCGTCCTTTACGTTTATGTAACCTTTCAGCAAAAAGTTTGAAAAGCAAACAAAAACAAAAAGATGAAAAAAGAGGGTGAAGACATCAAGAAGACAAATAGTCGAAGAGAACAGAAATCGCACTGGCAATAGCAAAAACTGACAAAACAGACATTGTAGACAATAGACGGAAAGAGAGCTTGGCATGTATATTGAAAAAAAGTAAATTAAGATTCTTGTACTGTTGAATTATATGGTTGATATCAAAGTAACAAACTTTCAAAACGTCAAATGAAGATCAGTCACAATACATACAGTACGATGAAAAAAATTGTTCCTTTTCAATAAATTCCCTTATTAATTTTACAATTTGTACCTTTAAACTAGAGGCTCTAAAGAGCCTGTGTCGCTCACCTTGGTCTATGTGAATATTAAACAAAGGAAGCAGATGGATTCATGACAAAATTGTGTTTTGGTGATGGTGATGTGTTTGTACATCTTACTTTACTGAACATTCTTGCTGCTTACAATTATCTCTATCTATAATGAACTTGGCCCAGTAGTTTCAGTGGAAAATGTTAGTTAAAATTTACAAATTTTATGAAAATTGTTAAAAATTGACTATTAAGGACAATAACTCCTTAGGGGTCAATTGACCATTTACGTCATGTTGACTTATTTGTTAATCTTACTTTGCTTAACAGTATTGATGTTTACAGTTTATCTCTATCTATAATAATATTCAAGATAATAACCAAAAACAGCAAAATTTCCTTAAAATTACCAATTCAGGGGCAGCAACCCAACAACGGGTTGTCAGATTCATCCGAAAATTTCAGGGCAGATAGATCTTGACCTGATAAACAATTTAACCCCTGTCAGATTTGCTCTAAAGGCTGCGGTTTCAGAGTTATAAGCCAAAATCTACATTTCACCCCTATGTTCTACTTTTAGCCATGGCGGCCATCTTGGTTGGTTGGCCGGGTCACCGGACACAATTGTTAAACTAGATACCCTAATGATGATTGTGGCCAAGTTTGGTTTAATTTGGTCCAGTAGTTTCAGAGAAGAAGATTTTTGTAAAAGATAACTAAGATTTACGAAAAATGGTTAAAAATTGACTATAAAGGGCAATAGCTCCTAAAAGGATCAACAGACCATTTTGGTCTTGTTGACTTATTTGTAGATCTTACTTTACTGAACATTTTTGCTGTTTACAGTTTATCTCTATCTATAATAATATTAGAGATAATAACCAAAAACAGCAAAATTTCCTTAAAATTACCAATTCAGGGGCAGCAACCTATCAACGGGTTGTCCAATTCATCTCAAAATTTCAGGGCAGATAGATCTTGACCTGATAAACAATTTTACCCGATGTCAGATTTACTCTAAATGCTTTGGTTTTTGAGTGATAAGCCAAAAACTGCATTTTACCCCTATGTTCTATTTTTAGACTTGGCGGCCATCTTGGTCGGTTGGCCGGGTCATCGGACATATTTTTTAAACTAGATACCCCAATGATGATTGTGGCCAAGTTTGGTTTAATTTGGCCCAGTAGTTTTAGAGGAGAAGATTTTTGTAAAAGATGACTAAGATTTACGAAAAATGGTTAAAAATTGACTATAAAGGGCAATAACTCCTAAAGGGGTCAACAGACCATTTTGGTCCCTTGACTTATTTGTAGATCTTACTTTACTAAACATTTTTGCTGTTTACAGTTTATCTCTATCTATGATAATATTCAAGATAATAACCAAAAACAGCAAAATTTCCTTAAAATTACCAATGCAGGGGCAGCAACCTATCAACGGGTTGTCCGATTCATCTCAAAATTTTAGGGCAGATAGATCTTGACCTGATTAACAATTTTACCATTTCAGATTTGCTCTAAATGCTTTGGTTTTTGAGTTATAAGCCAAAAACTGCATTTTACCCCTATGTTCTATTTTTAGCCATGGCGGCCATCTTGGTTAGTTGGCCGGGTCACCGGACATAAGTTTTAAACTAGATACCCTAATAATGATTTTGGCCATGTTTGGTTAAATTTGGCCAAGCAGTTTCAGAGAAGAAGATTTTTGTAAAAGTTAACGACGACGGACGACGGACGCCAAGTGATGAGAAAAGCTCAATTGGCCCTTCGGGCCAGGTGAGCAAAAAATATTGAACTCATTACTATAACAATTTTTTTTCAATTTTTCATCATTTTATACATTTGCGAATGCCAGTACCAATTCAGGAATATGACTGCTGTTGTCCATTCGTTTGATGTGTTTTATCATTTGATTTTACCATTTGATTAGGAACTTTCCGTTTTGAATTTTCCTCGGAGTTCAGTATTTTTGTAATTTTACTTCATGCTGTTATAACTATAATATTTTGGAAATTATTTCAAAATAAGGAACTATCTCCCTCATGGAAAAGTTTGAATCCTTGTCCGGTTAGGCTATAACTTAAGTCCTTTTTGATTTGATTAACTCACCAACGTTTGTAAAAGGTTTTGGATTTTCAAACATTATGGCCTCGAGTATCGCCGACATGGCCGAAGAGACATTAGTTATGGAAATGTGCAGCTGGTGCATTAAAATTGGTACCGTTAATGTAATAAGCTTAGCTATATGTATTGTTTTCTAAATAATTTCTAATCATGTTGCTTGTTTGCCATAATTCGAAAGTTAAACAGAAATTTTGACGTTATAGTTAGTATAGTTTACGTGGTAATATTGTGACTTCCAAACTACGTTCGCAAAAAATATAATAAACTCTTGTTAAAAAAAATTGAGAATGGAAATGGGGAATGTGCCAAAGAGACAACAACCCGACCATAGAAAAAAACACAACAGCAGAAGGTCACCAACAGGTCTTCAATGTAGCGAGAAATTCCCGCACTCTAATCTTCAGTAGAAACTACTTACAAATATGTTAACCCTCATGACATAAATACTTAGCAAACTAGTTTTAAAAACAAAATGGCATTAAAAAGTTCTGTAAGTGGACACTTAGGAGAAAGTCTTTGATGATGATGACGTTGTTCTATATCACAAGTTCCATTTCAAGCAACAATACACATGATGTATTTAAAAGAAATTTAGATGAACCCAAAGACGGCGTTAAGTTAGAGAAAAACAGAAAAAAAACATGACAAAAAGGTGAAAGACGTCCAGACAAATATCAACCACAAAAACAAGACAAAACACCTATCAATTACGCAAAATTTGTCACAAAACACGACAAAACACATAATCAGCCTAGCAGTTTTGCTAAACATCATGCAATTAAAACAAATGAATTGTTATCTAAATGAAATTAATCAAACGTACCCCAGCACCGTATTGCATAACTGATTCATAATCATATGGGTTATAGTTTCGTGTATCCATTTTACCATAATTTGCACCACCCTTTGTCGACTGTCCCAGAATATCCCATCTCATATTTAAATGGTGATCTCTGTCAGTTCTGCTCTGTTCATGCCATTCACCTAATGCATGACCCATTTCATGGATAGCAATTCCAACCTGAAATCATAACATTAAATCATAATGAAATGAAGAAATTGGCTTGGTTACCGACATTAATATTAGAACACAGGCTCAGCAGATTTAAAGTTGTTTATATATTTTGTCATTTAAAAGAAATGTTTACGGGGGCACAAGCTAAATATTGAAGCGATTCCCAAGTTTTGTCTCTATGAGATGAAAAATAGAGATCATTTCTGGGAACAAGTACGTAAACAAAACAAAATATCTTTGAATAGTGCATATCTGCCTAAAAGAAGCATGGTTTATGAAACAGCTGTATTTACAATGTGCAGCCTATACACATCATTTGACACTAATTTTATTATCCATACATTTAGCTATTTAGACATACTCATTCTATTTTTGAATTTCTCATTATTATCCTTTTAACCAGTTAGAAAAATGGAAACCAAAGACATTGTGAGACGCTTTTCATATAATACCTGGTTTAAGGATTTGATTACTAGTATTGAAAATAATAACAAAGAAACAGTACAATTTAATATTTGGATTGAAAACTTTTATAAATTCGTTTCTCAGTAAATTTTCCTTGCTTTCAAAAAGTATACCACTCTCGCCCATATTGAATATAAAATAGAAATCTTCTTATAAGGTGTGGACGAGAGGACTTTATCCATTTTTGTGGGGTTTTTTTTGATGACTTGAAATATTGACAAATATAGTATGAACTAAACAAACGTATACAACATTTTGTTTATTGCTAAAATTTTTACAAACCCATAAACAGCCTGGCTGTCCTAAACTGATAGACTGTCCACTGAACACTTTTCCAACATAAGACCAGCAGCCGCTGTAATGAAAAATATATTGGAAAAAATCAAAGTTATGTTGGTCATGCTCATATCTGCACAGTAATATACACTATATCTTTCTTCTTTTTCTTTGCTTTTTTAGAGGAACTCGATCTCATTAGAAAAGAAAACTATGAAACAAATATCTACCAGATTTCAAATTAATTCGTTTAGATATAAAAGGAATTTGTGAAGGATCTTTAAAAATAAAAACATATTTTTTATGTTTGCAGGCAGAAAATTGAAAGGGCGTCAAAGGCGTGAAGCAGTTAGATATAAAGTCTAAAATAAGAGTAAAATAGAGACAAGTTTGCAACAACCGATTGTTTTTTATAGAACAAAATTAAACAAGCGATGATGACAAAAAAAAATAATTTCCTTGAAGGTAAATCCAACTAATCTACAATATCATTCTGATTATGAACTTTCCGATTGGATTTTCCTCTGAGTTCAGTATTTTTGTGATTTTACTTTTTCCTTACATGGTCATGTTTTAATACTTATTATTGTATTTTAAAAGACAATAAAAGTGGTTATGGCACTAGTATTTGATATGTTTAATTGAGTATTTGTTTCTTTGGTGCGCACATTTCCATCTTATTGCAAAAATATACCTGTAAGTTGATATAATACAATCAAAATGTTTACAAAATATTAAATGCTCTCATGGTTTGTTGATATGGTAACAAATTGTAATGTGTTTTTAGTTTGTCTTATCATCTTGTATCTTTGTATAGTAAGAACACGTATAAGACTATGTGTATGGTAACTTTTTAATTTGCACTAATATCTTAGCCAAATAATGGCCTATTTGCCTATACTCCTTTACTGAAACTGCTAAGTGAGTTTCAACTGTTGGAAAAGTTGCAAATATCCTGAAAATGAGCACGGGAAGAAATGTTCGCATTTTCAATAAACATAAACATATTATATGAGGCTCTGTTAAAAATGTAATGAAGAGTTGATTACAAATTTTTTTTTAATCATTGTTTTCCAAAAATCCGGACATTTAACTTTGAACTTATTGGAATGCAGTTAATACAAATGTTTTCGATCTTCTAATGTACAGCTTTTACGAATGAATTAAGAATAAATATCTAAACTTACCCGTCACTTACGAAATTAACCCATCCAGTATGCCCTAGTTCTTGTTCTAGAGTCTTTGTGTGAGGAACAAATTGTATACATGTGGTTTCGTTAAATCTTTTAATAGCATCTTCTATCACAGGTAAAGCTCTTTCGTGTGCTAAAGAAAATTGTAAAACTATATTGCCTCAATGTTTTACATTTGAAGTCATTATTTTCCAATCGAACAATACGAATATCTTAACTAGTTTGAAACAAAAAAGAAATGCGAGGCTGAATACTAGTATGTAAAAAGTTGATTACTTTGATCTGATGGAGAATAAAATTTTCTATTTCTGTTAACTGATTACTAATATATTTTTCTAGTTAATAAGCGCTGTATCGAGAAGTATTCTGCGGTCTGAAGAAAACCAAGAGTAATCATATCTTTGTTGTCCAACTACAGAGGAGAAGAGTTTGGTAAGATCTAACGGACAAACGACGACAACGACAAGTGATGAAAAAAAAAACGCATTTGACCCTGTCGGTACCCTGTGGTTAAGGTTGATAAAAAGAATATCTTTGGTTCTGTTAATAAGCTGGGGAAAAAAGGAATTTTTAGTAAGGCAAAAAAAAAAAAAAAAATAAGATAAAAAAGTTTTTGACTGGTTTTAGTAGGAAACAGTTTGACTTTGATAGTGCTTGTCAATATTTTTTAGAGTATGCACAAAAATGAGTGTTGATAGGGTTGGTACAAAACGCATGCACTCTTATTTTTATATTTTGCATTTTTAATACCTGGCTCATGCAAACTTGGAAAAATTTGGAACAAATATAGAAATAAGAAGATGTGGTATGATATTCCAAATTTAAAAATTGGTTCAGGACCATCGAAATACAGCTCAAGCACTTGATTTTGAAAACAAACTACCTGTTATAATATTAGTATTTTTGGAGACTAATGCCTGTGAACTATATATAAAATATGAGACGCATGGTACATGATATTAACTTGTATAAAAAATTCTTCTTACTAAGTGAAGTTGTGTTGATTTCATAAGGTACAATGCCATCTGGCCACAGATTATTTCCTGCAGTAAATGCTCTTTGTGAAACAATACCATGACCTTCACCGGGCTGAAATAAATATAATACAATATTCAGCATATCTGTAAATAATCAAAATGTATTATTTTTTTAAAATTTGTTTATTGAGAAGAAGTGGACGGCCATGACTTGACAATAAATGAACGTAACGCGTCCGGTATGAGTCATTGCACATAAGAGTCAGACTAACTATCATGACTGATTCTGTGTGAGCCATACTGTGTTTACCATTACTTATGCGTTACGTGACTTTAAAAGATCCTATTCCATTCGGTGTGACTCATTAGGGGCATCATAAGGATAGATAAATTATATGACTCATACGGGGTTTGGCCGCCCTATAACGATAGATGACGTCAACGCCACGTCTGTTTGCCATGACTGAAAAACATCTGACCCTGCTACTTACGTCATTTTATTATCAATTGTTATCCATTCGTTTGATGTATTTGAGCTTTTGATTTTGACGTTTGATTAGGGACTTTCCGTTTTGAATTTTCCTCGGCGTTGAGTATTTTTGTGATTTTACTTTTATTGTTGAAAAAGTATTTTATCATCAAGCATATACCTTTTCTGATTCCAGACCAAGTTCCACTTTTTGTTGGTGTGTCAGCATGTGCTTATCTTGTTTGTCTGCCTTGGCTTTGAGTCCGTCTTCCGGATGTAAGCCATTAGCCTGTAAAACATTCAAAACTTTTTACGATGTAAGATTATTGGATAAATAAAAAGTTATGATAAAAAACTGGTGTGGAAAATTTTAAAGTTAATGAGTTTTCCTCAATCAATTACACATTACCTTGAAAACTAATATTATTCCAACGTGTATGCCTTGAAGATTTAGTTTTGTACTGAGTTATACAATAGCTAGATATATATAAGACTAACTTTTCGACGAGCAAAACTTTATTTTAAGATATAGATTATTTAATGAAATTTTGCTTTGTTGTAGTATGTATATATACTGAGCCAAAAAAGTTTTGCAACACTATTTTTTTTTATTTTTTTTTTTTTTGTTGTTTCTGGAAAAAAATTATTTTAACAGCATTGATATAATCCTTAGTTTTACCTGTAATTTAAAACAGTCGTACTTTTTTCCTGGTGATTGATTTCGCGCCATTTCAGCTTTGCACGTGTAATTGATGTTTTAGCTTCTGTACTTTTAAAACGATATTAAAAATTTCTTTTTCAATAACGTTCAGAAACACACCATTGGTAAGAAAAAAAACATACACCTTCGAAAAAATGGCATGGGGCGTCAACCAGGCCTCCCCGAAAATGACTGTCAGAATGCTCTTGGAATGGTTGATGCCGGAATGAGTGTTGCTGACATCGATGCTCGATTTAATGTGCATAAGGCAACCTTTTAGAGACTAACAAATACAGGATATGTCGATATCTCGTAGACCAAAAAAACTATCGCCAAGGGAGGAGCGCTACCTTCACTTTACGTCAACACGTGACAAGTTTTTATTCCGGCCACAAGAGTATGCATTGACTAAGGGCAGCTGCTGGTGTGCCTGCCAGTCCTTCATTGGTGCACTTAGGGCATGGCTGAAAAATTGATTTTGAATAACACTATACTCATTTCTGCATTTTGACCCTCCCGCGCTCCATACAAAGATAATCCTAGTGAGTTATAAACATTCATGTTGTTTCTGACATGTCATAATTCCATTTTGTTATTATTAAAATTATATGTTGTTATGATTTTGTAATAAAATAAAATTTCACATATTTGTTGCTAAACTTTTTTGGCTCAGTATATTTATATGATAAACTCTGTTATCGTATTACATGTAAGATCTAAACATTTATATACTCTTTGATCGGGTTGTTGTCTCTTCGACACATTCCCCATTTCCATTCTCAATTGTATATGAAAGTTTTGTAATCATTTAATTTTTATATTACCAATAATATCTGACCATCTCGTAGAACTTGGAAACTTTCAGCTAATTCCATGAACTTGGAATCTGGATCGACATACTGTAATAAAAAAAAATATATTAAACAGGATAAACAATTTGATCTTCATATTGATAATGGTTGAGGTAGTAGGTTTGACTGTTAGGAAAGTAACCTTCAGATATTTCTTAATGATTTAATGATGTAACGCGTCTTCTGATTGGCTAACAGTGTTTTGTCTATCAGCTCATAGATATAATTTTGTCATGTGACCGTGACGTCACCAAAGTTTTTTCATGATTTTCTCCGGTATAAAATGGAATTTAGAATTAAATTATAAGGAATGACTGTATTATTTTTTTGTCTACTAGTATTTCAAATAACATAAAAAATGTGCACGTGGTGCACACTTTGAAATAATTAAAATTATGTAATGTGCACCACATTTTCTATGTTATAACTAGTATTTCTTTATAGACAGAAAAAATATTACATCCATTCCTTAAATAGAAAAAACAAAAGATATTGGGTATCTATCCATGACACAGATATTTCTTGTTTGAATGGAATTTTCCTATATTTTCGTTTCAAATCCTAATGAGCTTGATCAGTTTGTTAACAAAATCCCCTCCTACGTTCAAAGGACTGAACATTTGCTGCCTACGAAAATTATAGGTTGACACATGTAACTATATATACATGTGGATTTTATATTTGTTTATATCAGCATAAGTATCTTACGAAAGCCATTCCCTTTTTCAAAACCTGACTTCACACTAATGCTTGTTACAGTGCAACAGTACTGAGCTGTAAAGAATATGTCATTGCTTCAGTGCAAAGAATGGACCTGGCTAATAATGATAAATACTAGTTTACTGTAATAAAGGAAGTACTAGTTTATTGTAATAGAAGTAAATACTAGTTTACTGTAATAGAGGCAGTACTAGTTTACTGTAAAAGAAGTAAATACAAGATTACTGTAATAAAGATAGTACTAGTTTACTGTTATTGAGGTAATTATTAGTTTACTGTAATAAAGGTAGTTCTAGTTTACTGTAATTGAGGTAAATACTAGTTTACTGTAAAAAAGGTAGTTCTAGTTTACTGTAATAGAAGTAAATGCTATTTAACTGTAATAAAGGTAGTTCTAGTTTACTGTAATAGAAGTAAATAATAGTTTACTGTAATAAAGATAGTTCTAGTTTACTGTAATAGAAGTAAAAACTAGTTTATTGTAATAAATGTAGTACTAGGTTACTGTAATTGAGGTAATTACTAGTTTATTAAAATAGAGGTTTAAAACACTATATAGTTTACTGTAATTGAGGTAAATACTAGTTTAGTGCAAAAAGAGTAGATACTAGTTTAGTGTAATAGAGGTGAGAACTATATAGTTTACTGTAATTGAGGCAAATACTAGTTAAGGGTAAAAGATGTAAATAGTGGTTTAGTTTAATAGAGGCAAACACTATATAGCTTACTGCAAATACTTGTATTCTGTACTCAAATCAAATAGTATCATTGAACGAAACAAAACACATCAATATTATTGTAATAATGTTATATAAATAATTTCACTTACCTCGCTTTCCAATTGTTTTATGTTTTCATTTGCTCTGCTAGCATCCTCTCGTTTTAAATTCTGTAACTGAATTTTTAGACAATGTTAGTATAGGGAAATAGCTCTAAAATAAAGTATGATATAAAAAAAACAAGCTGTATTCCAAATGTCTACCTATTTACACATTATATTTTAAATTGTGTTTGCGGTCACTTCAGCTAGTGCTAGTGTATGCAAACACAAACAATTACATTTCTATGTTTTCTCCTTTCTCTATATGGGTGATATCCTCTCACTAAATACTCAAAATATGCATATTGTAGATGTGAGGGATATATATAAGTTGTGGTAACGTTTTCCCAATCAATTATAAATCAAATATGTTTAAACTAACATTTTTACCTATAAGCAATATGTATGTTTTAAGAAAAAAAAATAATATATATTTATTGACACGTCACTATACAGACACACATACACATTGGAACAGCGTAGAAATGTACACTCCATAAGAAGTAGTTATCAGAACACCACTATCAAGAAAAGGAAAATTAACAAAGGAAAGGTCGTCTCGTTTATCACCGATTCTATCAAATAGATTACCGTTGATTTTTTTAATCAAAGCTTATTTTGAAAACTCAGAATTGATTACTGACAATGTTTCGTTTAAATACCTGCTGGTATGAATGATATTATCTATAAAGAACCATTTCACTTGATCTCTACGGAGTTATGCCTCACAATAAGGCATAACAGTGGAACAAACCAGTAGTTTGGTAACTTTGTTGATCGTATCTCTCATTGAAAATGACTTTACTAAAAACTTGAAATTGATCACGACAAAGAGTATTGGTTGAGAAATAAACATTGCGATAAAGAAATTAACTCGATTTTCTTATCAGCACCTGCTTATGAATGTAACTTCCATTTTTCCAAGCTGTTCTATTACTTGTGGTTCGTGTATAGAGTGTTAAGCTACTTTTTATTATAAAAATTGTATTTTATGCATTGTTTTAATATTGTCACTGAACGTACCTGCAGTCATAGATGTATTCCATACGGAAATAAAATTGATATTGGAATGCATCATGACTGTTGTCAGCCAAATAAAAAAAACCTAATTCCAATGAGGCATATATGTACTATAATTATACTTGTTAGTTTTGCAGTGGTGTTGCCTGTTTTGTCCCCGAATTATTGTATTTAGAATTTACTTGATATTTTCTTACTTTTTGTGTTGTTTTTGTTTTAATCTAAAAAAAAAAAAAAAAAAGATAGAAGAAAATATGCTATGAGTGCCAATGAGACAACTCTCCGTCCAAGTCACAATTTGTAAAATTAAACCATTATAGGTCAAAGAACGGTCAAAATACCTACATTTTGAAGAGCTTTTAAAACTTCTCTGTAATGGTTTCTTCTCTGTTGATTCCCCTTTAAAGTTTATATAAAAACATTTGGTATTAAAATATAGTTTCAGAAATTGATAAATTCCTCCTGCTGTATTCTTTTGCCATTCAATATCAATCATTTTTTTTGTAACTATGAGTCATTGATTATTAGTTATAAGGAAGAGGCTAAATGTACTAAACGGAAATTTAAAACATAAGTTGAAAACAAACTGATAAAGCCATGGCAAAAAAAAAAACGTAAAAAGATAAAAAAAAAAAAAAAAAAAAAGATGAACACAAATATACAATACACAACATAGAAATCTAACGACTGAGAAACACTAGCCCAAACGATAAACTTGGGTTGTCTCTTGTGATTTAGAGGGATAAGAAGATCCTTCTCCACACGTGGTCCCGTTCAAAGAATGATGTAAACTGAACTATTTTCCGTAGTCAAGTCATTTGTAAACCTTTACCTCCTTGATATTATTCTTTCATCTGCATTGTCCTGGTATATTTCTTGACTTCAGTCTTTTGTTGTGTTGTCATTCTCGGCTTTAGTCTGTTATTGTGTTGTCTAGCTTTCACCCTATATCGTGTTGTCTGAGTTAAGCACATTTTCTTTCTGTCTATTTTTAGTAATCTACCGAAGTTTGTAGCATTTTCTTTTTGTCCATTCTGTGGTTTATCATGTTATGTGAGATATATTAATCTATCGGTTTACCATTTATGCATACATACCCCTCTATGTCTAAACTCCTGATTTATCCTTTTTAATGTGGTCTTTATTTGTTCATCAACACTTTTACCTACAATAATATATACGCAACTTTTGCTTAATGCAATAAAGATACAAGAATAGTCTGTATTGAGTTCAATTCAAAGTAAACAATTACTTTCGATAAACATTAATTTCTAAGCATTTTCATGTAATGATACATGTAAATGCAATATCATTACATCAGAATTTTCACAAATAACTGATGGAATCATCCGAGTGTTTCTTATAAGGCATTTAAAAAAAAAGACAGTTGTTTTTTTTTAAAACAAAATCTCATCTCATAGATGTGTAGCACGCCAAACTCACTCAAACTATGGTAAACTATTTTAAACAAGGTCAACTGAGTAGTGATGCCTACATTGTGTAGTAAGTACTTTGGTTCTTCTGACCAAAACAAAATTTGATGTCTGCAGATAAGTATACTCTCACAGATTCAATCCAATTGTCGCTTGAGTGGAAACGCTATATGTTTTATTTGTTTAAAAACTCCATCTTAATACCTTGATTGTTATGGAAATGGGAGGGGATAAAAAGGGACGGGTTTATTGTATTGTAAGGGTTCCAGACTTAAGTAATCATATATATATATAACAAATCAAATATATTTTATTGTCAATTAAAGACGCCCATTACAGGCAGGATAATCACAAGTTAAATTTGGTACAAATGATTACAAAAAAAAATGATTACAATGATTTGAATACAATTAAATATATAACAAATTTACATTTAGTCAAATTACTTTGATATGTATCTTATACTGATTTTTCGTTTTTACTCATTGGTTATATTTTCTATTTTTTTCCTTATTTAATATTTCTTTGAAAACTTTAAAGGACCAACCGAGATCGTAAAAGAAAAATAACTGCACACATAAACTAAATGAAGCAATCTTCAGCGGTTTACATATATTATATATTAATAAGTTTGCGCGTTTTATGTTAAACTCGAATGAACATTTTTTTGTAAATTATAACGTGGGTGTTCATATAGAAAAATAATATACTGCATCCCACATGTAAAACTATTGTTTTGAATGGATTCAGCACATGCAAAAAACTACATTTTCTACTCTATGGTGCTATTTATAGAGCACTAAACTTTTGAACCTATTGTGTCACAGCAAAAAAAAGTAATCAGTGGCGTAGCCAGGGCTTAAATGATGTGGATGCGAAACTGCGAAAAATTTTGGGACCATTTTATGCAAAACTACATGTCACCCCTACATTCCGACACTGGCTAGATTTGTTTAATTTCAAAATACCCACCAATAATATATATATATATATATAAAATTGTATTTCTAACATTATTTTCTTGTTTTGATGTCAAAGTTTCATATCCAATCTTATATCTGAAATCTCAAAAACGGACCCATTACAGCGCGGCACTTATGTATACGGAACTGCGGAATGTAGAAACAGAAGTGACCCCCCCTTTCCTGGAATCTGATCCTCTTCATTGGGTTTTTGATCACTTGTCTTCACGCGTTGCAGGGGACATGAAAATAGCGGGTGTCTGTCCGTCCGATCTTGTTAGCGCTGCCATGAGTAAATTCTTGCCAGATTTTTGTGAAACTTTATATATCATCAGCAATGTCTTTGACACTTGCGAAAAAAGTTCTGATCAAAAGTATTTAACCAATTATGCCCCTTGAATAAAAAGAATTATAATGGAAATCCCATTGCATTTGGTCTTAAGCTTTTATTTTTTGATTTTTTCAAGTTTAGTTATTGCCCTTAAATCTTGATTAGATAAAATATGAACAATGTGGGGACATTGGAACTCTGTTCTTTTGTTAAATATAAGATGATTATTTGTACCTAGATGGAAAAGCGGATTTATAAGCCCAGGAATGATTACTCTCCATTATAAATACTAGTAGAGTTTTTATCACGTCGTCTTTCATGTCACAGAAAACGATATCAGGATATGATGGTTTAGTTTTGAACTAGTAATTTACGTTGCTATAGGGCTGTTGCTATAGGTCATCGCTCTGCTTGGCTCTATTTGACCAAACATGTCAGCATGTCTGCGTATAATCATCCTATGCGCTTGACGCGCTACGGCTTAGACTTTTACGAAAATGTCGAGATCACTTTTCTGCGATTTATCCATCTTGGTAACATAAAAGTGAGAGGGTTAGCGCTATCAAACCAGGTTTAATCCACCATTTTCTACATTTGAAAATGCCTGTACCAAGTCAGGAATATGACAGTTCTTGTCCATTCGTTTTTGATGCGTTTTGTTATTTGATTTTACCATGTGATTATGGACTTTCCGAATTGATTTTCCTCTAAGTTCAGTATTTTTGTGATTTTACTTTATACTAAATGATTTAAAGGCAAGACCACGTATACTACTTCGGAAATGATTAGACGCTATTCTCATATCCTCACCATTGTTACATTTGGATACTTCAGTGTATCTGCTACAAACACATGCAATTATATTTATTTATTTTCTACTTATTTTTTTTATTTTTTTTTTGTCATAATGATGTGGATGCTTAAGCATCTGAGCATACATGCAAGCTATGCCACTGGTAATTATGTTTATCGAGCTCAGAAGTACCTTGAATTAGGTGTGAATTTACATACTTTTTTGAGGCAATTGTCATTATTATTTTCAATACTATCGAAATTACTTTTTTTGTAACAAAAGTAATGAATGAATAAATAAATCCACTTAAATCTTTAGTGTTGAAATTCTTTCAATTTGTTTTAATTGAATTTACGCTAAAAGAGACACACAATCAATTAACGCTCTCGGAATTATTTTAAAAAGGTTCTTGACATGTATTTTAACTACATACTTATTTTCACATGTAATAAACATAGAATATGAGTGGCAAATCAGGCAATAATGAATCTTATCAAAAATGACATCAAATGTTATTTTGTTGGAACAATTCAGTGAATGAAAATAAGAGTGTCAATTTCAGTCTATTCTATGTTTACTCGGGTTGTATAGGGTTTTCAATCAAGAGAACTAGGAATTATCGATATTTTGTGCATTTTTCCTTTGATCTTTTTTTGTGGTAATTTTTCATATCATGCTACTCGCTTGAGATGGAAAATTATCGCTAAGGAAGCACGTGGTGTTGCTAATGAAATTGACATTAAATTGACAACATCGTCATAGGTAAATAAGCAATAAACAGTTTATCATTGGTCATCTCAACGATAATCTATAATTATGAAAAGAAAAACGATGATGATCGTGCAGATAACCCTCTATAACCTGCCGAAAACTATATAATAATGCAGATACAAATGTAAATGCTTTCTACAGTTACCTTGCAAACCTCAATTTTTTTTAATTTATTGTTGGTAGGTGCATTTTACGTGTTAAAATTTATATCCGTATTGTGAAGGTCCATATTAAGATTTCTTTCTACTAAAGGGATATTTACATGTGTTATCGAAATTCAAATACAGATGTGTGGTATATTTCCCAATGGGACAACTGTTCACCTTTCAAATGAAGTGGATGTAAGCAATAAAGGCAACTATACAGCTTCAACAACGAAAAGACCGCTGCCGTATAGTATGATATTAAAGGCATGGACTTAAAAATGTAGAATAATTCAATTGAGAAAAAAGCGACCCTAACTTATACCAGAACAATATTATAAGAAAAACATATAACAGACATGAACAAACGAAGCTCACTGAACTACAGGCTCCTGACTTGTGGCGGGCACATAATAAATGGGATGAACTGAAAAATGTGAGGAGACGCCAACCCTGAACGTTTAAAAAAAAAACATTGCGCTCATGTAAAATTGATGTACAGCGATCATCTGTATACATCAAAACACACCTTCAGCGTGCACGGCACATTTCATATCTCGATATAAGCTTAAGTGAATATTGATATACTTAATTCTTTATTTAGAACCTATAGGACCATGAACAACCTCATCAATTATGCAGAGACATGGAAATGAAGTCGAGGCGGATCCAAACCAGCCACACACGAAAACAAGTATTTTTCTGTTTTTGTTTTCTTCTCAATTTTTTTTTTAGATGAGTGTCCACTTTTTTTCAATCTTGATCCGAAAGGTATAATAGTAAAGACATTGTTAAAAGGGCTTTTGTTAAGTAAATCATAATAATACGAAAAAAACAAGATAACATTTAAAAGTTATATAGTCTTAACATTTAAACCCGCTGCATTTGTTTGCACCTGTCCTAAGTCAGGAACCTGATGTTTAGTGGTTGTCGTTTGTTGAAGGTGTTCATAAATGTTTCTCATTTCTAGATTTTTATATAGATTATACTCTTGGTTTTCCCTTTGAATGGCTTTAAACTAGTCATTTTTGGGGCTCTGTATAGCTTGTTGTTCGGTGTGAGCCAAGTTGAATATCGTACATTGACCTATAATTGTTTACTTTTACAAATTATGACTTAGATGGAGAGTTGTCTCATTGACACTCATATCATATCTTTTTAAATATATTAACAGTCAGATGCTTCACATTTTTTTAGACATTTGTTTTTCTCAAATATTTGTTATCGTGTATGTATATACGATATGCACACATGTCACACAACCTTAAAAAAAAAATAAAAAAAAAAATTAACCGCAAGTCGACTTAAAATCAAATATTTTTGTGCTGACACACTTTTATATGAATAATTCCATTTGATTTTAAGTCTATGATTTAGGTTTAAGCGTTTATGGTGAAGATAAATCCAGAAAAAAAACGATTCGGACGCAATTCAATTAAATATTTTTTTTTTATCAAAGAGGCTCGAGGTTACCAAAATTTCAGCAAACATTTAAACACTCAATTTTTATTAATGTCGTTATATCTTTTTCTAAATAAAATTAAAAAAAATGAATAAAAAAACACTTTATGAACTTCGTGCGTGAAATATTATAATAAATGAAATATTTTTTCCTACCTTTGATACTATAACTGAAACACACTGAAACTGTTGCAATGAAAGCAAAAAATATAGCCAAATATTTCATTTTTATTTCAAAGTAAGATTTTTTTTAAAACTCTAATGATTTTATATGGATTGAAACGTGACGTTGGTCAATTCACACCTCACTTTCGTCCCCGACTCTCAACCTTAATACCCTCTGGGTGTTTTTAAAACTTAAATACATGTCTGTTACAGGATAACACAGATGAGATAAACGTCGTCATTTTCTTCTTCGTTAGGCAAATAATAAAATTAAAAGTGTAGATTCCATTCGATTAAAAAGTCTTTTGTCATAGAACAGGTTCATCGCCTTAACTGACCTGGATTGGAGATACTTATTTTAAATATTGTGGTAACCTTATAATTTTATAGTGTTCGTCAATTGGAAAAAGACCGTGAGTTGCCTTTTTGTGACGTAAAACCTGTTTTTAAGGTGGTATGGATGTCTTCCGCCATCTTGAGTTGTAAAAAACAGAGAACCTAAGGTCCAGATTTTCTATCAAGTTAGCAAAATATGATTCAGGAATGCAGATATTTGATATGAATTTTCATTTAAAGAACCAATTAATAAGAATATAACTTATAAATATTTTTTTTTAGATTAATAAAAATGTGTAGATTATTTTTGGTTGTTTTTAAATGTTTTTAAATCGGCATTTTAAGGGGAGGTAACTCTTAAACTGCATTTTCTGAAGGAATCTACATGGAATTTTCCTATAATTTTGTATTTTAGTCGGAAAATACGTACGGTGACCCGATCTTTTCTTTTGATATTTTCTCAAAATACTGTCTGAAAGCTATCTCTTCCTAATTTATTTTACAATTCTATCATTTTGTCACAACCTGTAGCTTGAAAAAATGCGCGGTGACCTATCATTTTTATTATATTTTTGAACATTTAAGGAATGACTGTAATGTTTTTTCTGTCTATGAAGAAATAACATAAAAAATTTGGTGTACACTGAATAACGCGCGTAGCGGATTATATAACAGTGTGCACCACATTTTTTATGTTATTTCGAATAGACAGAAAAAAATGTTACAGTCATTTCTTATAATTTAATTCTAAATTCCATTTTACAAACCGTAGAAAACCATGAAAAATCGTTGATGACGTCACTGTCACATGACTAAATTATGCTATAGGCTGATAACAAAATAACGTCAGCCAATCAGAAGACGCGTTACATCCAAAATTAAATTATATATCAATAGATAATACGTTTTAGCAAAGTATGAACAAATTCTATCATTTTTATTTTAGACTCCCATACCACCTTAAATTCAGAGTGATTCCAACACGTAAACGAATATGCCCATAACGATCAGTACAAATGTCATTTCGTTCTATAAAGTTATTGTCTATGATATTAGATGCAGAAGGAATATTACTCTTCATTGTTTGTATAGCGACGAAGAGACCGAATACAATTCAATAACATAAACGGTACCATTTTTTTAATAACACCAATTATCATATTAAAAATTATTTTGAATGAATTTTTTTCTAAAACTCTTAATCCTGTACACTGTAAAGTTTTATCTCATATGTCGGATGTCCCTCCCTAAATTATGTTGCTGTAAAAATCTACTTGGCACTACCTTGACTTATCATTTGTATGATAAGGTGAAATATTTTGAATAAGCTCCAAGTGACTGCAATATAAAAATAAGGAGAGGTGGTATGATTGCCAATGAGACAATTGCTGGTGGACTATCAGTCCCCGAGGGTATCATCAGCTCAGTAGTCAGTGCTTCGGTACTGACATGATTAAACAAACTTTACTAAAATTGTCCGTTTATAAATTTTGAAATTATACGAAACTAAGGTTTCAACTCCCTCAGGCAAAGTTGGCTTTAGATGAATTTGGCTATTTATTTTAGGTATTTTTAACATATAGCTCTTCAACGATTTTCGGTACTTATACATCTTCGGATTTCAAATGTTTGGCTTTGAGCGTTCCTGATGAAGGTAAATCCAGAAAAGCGCTTCGGACGCAATAAATTATCAAACGTGTTGTTCTTTATTTTTACATCACTGGGTCGATACCTCTGCTGGTGGACTATCAGTCCCCGAGGGTATCATCAGCTCAGTAGTCAGTGCTTCGGTACTGACATGATTAAACAAACTTTACTAAAATTGTCCGTTTATAAATTTTGAAATTATACGAAACTAAGGTTTCAACTCCCTCAGGCAAAGTTGGCTTTAGATGAATTTGGCTATTTATTTTAGGTATTTTTAACATATAGCTCTTCAACGATTTTCGGTACTTATACATCTTCGGATTTCAAATGTTTGGCTTTGAGCGTTCCTGATGAAGGTAAATCCAGAAAAGCGCTTCGGACGCAATAAATTATCAAACGTGTTGTTCTTTATTTTTACATCACTGGGTCGATACCTCTGCTGGTGGACTATCAGTCCCCGAGGGTATCATCAGCTCAGTAGTCAGTGCTTCGGTACTGACATGATTAAACAAACTTTACTAAAATTGTCCGTTTATAAATTTTGAAATTATACGAAACTAAGGTTTCAACTCCCTCAGGCAAAGTTGGCTTTAGATGAATTTGGCTATTTATTTTAGGTATTTTTAACATATAGCTCTTCAACGATTTTCGGTACTTATACATCTTCGGATTTCAAATGTTTGGCTTTGAGCGTTCCTGATGAAGGTAAATCCAGAAAAGCGCTTCGGACGCAATAAATTATCAAACGTGTTGTTCTTTATTTTTACATCACTGGGTCGATACCTCTGCTGGTGGACTATCAGTCCCCGAAGGTATCATCAACTCAGTAGTCAGTGCTTCGGTACTGACATGATTAAACAAACTTTACTAAAATTGTCCGTTTATAAATTTTGAAATTATACGAAACTAAGGTTTCAACTCCCTCAGGCAAAGTTGGCTTTAGATGAATTTGGCTATTTATTTTAGGTATTTTTAACATATAGCTCTTCAACGATTTTCGGTACTTATACATCTTCGGATTTCAAATGTTTGGCTTTGAGCGTTCCTGATGAAGGTAAATCCAGAAAAGCGCTTCGGACGCAATAAATTATCAAACGTGTTGTTCTTTATTTTTACATCACTGGGTCGATACCTCTGCTGGTGGACTATCAGTCCCCGAGGGTATCATCAGCTCAGTAGTCAGTGCTTCGGTACTGACATGATTAAACAAACTTTACTAAAATTGTCCGTTTATAAATTTTGAAATTATACGAAACTAAGGTTTCAACTCCCTCAGGCAAAGTTGGCTTTAGATGAATTTGGCTATTTATTTTAGGTATTTTTAACATATAGCTCTTCAACGATTTTCGGTACTTATACATCTTCGGATTTCAAATGTTTGGCTTTGAGCGTTCCTGATGAAGGTAAATCCAGAAAAGCGCTTCGGACGCAATAAATTATCAAACGTGTTGTTCTTTATTTTTACATCACTGGGTCGATACCTCTGCTGGTGGACTATCAGTCCCCGAGGGTATCATCAGCTCAGTAGTCAGTGCTTCGGTACTGACATGATTAAACAAACTTTACTAAAATTGTCCGTTTATAAATTTTGAAATTATACGAAACTAAGGTTTCAACTCCCTCAGGCAAAGTTGGCTTTAGATAAATTTGGCTATTTATTTTAGGTATTTTTAACATATAGCTCTTCAACGATTTTCGGTACTTATACATCTTCGGATTTCAAATGTTTGGCTTTGAGCGTTCCTGATGAAGGTAAATCCAGAAAAGCGCTTCGGACGCAATAAATTATCAAACGTGTTGTTCTTTATTTTTACATCACTGGGTCGATACCTCTGCTGGTGGACTATCAGTCCCCGAGGGTATCATCAGCTCAGTAGTCAGTGCTTCGGTACTGACATGATTAAACAAACTTTACTAAAATTGTCCGTTTATAAATTTTGAAATTATACGAAACTAAGGTTTCAACTCCCTCAGGCAAAGTTGGCTTTAGATGAATTTGGCTATTTATTTTAGGTATTTTTAACATATAGCTCTTCAACGATTTTCGGTACTTATACATCTTCGGATTTCAAATGTTTGGCTTTGAGCGTTCCTGATGAAGGTAAATCCAGAAAAGCGCTTCGGACGCAATAAATTATCAAACGTGTTGTTCTTTATTTTTACATCACTGGGTCGATACCTCTGCTGGTGGACTATCAGTCCCCGAGGGTATCATCAGCTCAGTAGTCAGTGCTTCGGTACTGACATGATTAAACAAACTTTACTAAAATTGTCCGTTTATAAATTTTGAAATTATACGAAACTAAGGTTTCAACTCCCTCAGGCAAAGTTGGCTTTAGATGAATTTGGCTATTTATTTTAGGTATTTTTAACATATAGCTCTTCAACGATTTTCGGTACTTATACATCTTCGGATTTCAAATGTTTGGCTTTGAGCGTTCCTGATGAAGGTAAATCCAGAAAAGCGCTTCGGACGCAATAAATTATCAAACGTGTTGTTCTTTATTTTTACATCACTGGGTCGATACCTCTGCTGGTGGACTATCAGTCCCCGAGGGTATCATCAGCTCAGTAGTCAGTGCTTCGGTACTGACATGATTAAACAAACTTTACTAAAATTGTCCGTTTATAAATTTTGAAATTATACGAAACTAAGGTTTCAACTCCCTCAGGCAAAGTTGGCTTTAGATGAATTTGGCTATTTATTTTAGGTATTTTTAACATATAGCTCTTCAACGATTTTCGGTACTTATACATCTTCGGATTTCAAATGTTTGGCTTTGAGCGTTCCTGATGAAGGTAAATCCAGAAAAGCGCTTCGGACGCAATAAATTATCAAACGTGTTGTTCTTTATTTTTACATCACTGGGTCGATACCTCTGCTGGTGGACTATCAGTCCCCGAGGGTATCATCAGCTCAGTAGTCAGTGCTTCGGTACTGACATGATTAAACAAACTTTACTAAAATTGTCCGTTTATAAATTTTGAAATTATACGAAACTAAGGTTTCAACTCCCTCAGGCAAAGTTGGCTTTAGATGAATTTGGCTATTTATTTTAGGTATTTTTAACATATAGCTCTTCAACGATTTTCGGTACTTATACATCTTCGGATTTCAAATGTTTGGCTTTGAGCGTTCCTGATGAAGGTAAATCCAGAAAAGCGCTTCGGACGCAATAAATTATCAAACGTGTTGTTCTTTATTTTTACATCACTGGGTCGATACCTCTGCTGGTGGACTATCAGTCCCCGAGGGTATCATCAGCTCAGTAGTCAGTGCTTCGGTACTGACATGATTAAACAAACTTTACTAAAATTGTCCGTTTATAAATTTTAAAATTATACGAAACTAAGGTTTCAACTCCCTCAGGCAAAGTTGGCTTTAGATGAATTTGGCTATTTATTTTAGGTATTTTTTAACATATAGCTCTTCAACGATTTTCGGTACTTATACATCTTCGGATTTCAAATGTTTGGCTTTGAGCGTTCCTGATGAAGGTAAATCCAGAAAAGCGCTTCGGACGCAATAAATTATCAAACGTGTTGTTCTTTATTTTTACATCACTGGGTCGATACCTCTGCTGGTGGACTATCAGTCCCCGAGGGTATCATCAGCTCAGTAGTCAGTGCTTCGGTACTGACATGATTAAACAAACTTTACTAAAATTGTCCGTTTATAAATTTTGAAATTATACGAAACTAAGGTTTCAACTCCCTCAGGCAAAGTTGGCTTTAGATGAATTTGGCTATTTATTTTAGGTATTTTTAACATATAGCTCTTCAACGATTTTCGGTACTTATACATCTTCGGATTTCAAATGTTTGGCTTTGAGCGTTCCTGATGAAGGTAAATCCAGAAAAGCGCTTCGGACGCAATAAATTATCAAACGTGTTGTTCTTTATTTTTACATCACTGGGTCGATACCTCTGCTGGTGGACTATCAGTCCCCGAGGGTATCATCAGCTCAGTAGTCAGTGCTTCGGTACTGACATGATTAAACAAACTTTACTAAAATTGTCCGTTTATAAATTTTGAAATTATACGAAACTAAGGTTTCAACTCCCTCAGGCAAAGTTGGCTTTAGATGAATTTGGCTATTTATTTTAGGTATTTTTAACATATAGCTCTTCAACGATTTTCGGTACTTATACATCTTCGGATTTCAAATGTTTGGCTTTGAGCGTTCCTGATGAAGGTAAATCCAGAAAAGCGCTTCGGACGCAATAAATTATCAAACGTGTTGTTCTTTATTTTTACATCACTGGGTCGATACCTCTGCTGGTGGACTATCAGTCCCCGAGGGTATCATCAGCTCAGTAGTCAGTGCTTCGGTACTGACATGATTAAACAAACTTTACTAAAATTGTCCGTTTATAAATTTTGAAATTATACGAAACTAAGGTTTCAACTCCCTCAGGCAAAGTTGGCTTTAGATGAATTTGGCTATTTATTTTAGGTATTTTTAACATATAGCTCTTCAACGATTTTCGGTACTTATACATCTTCGGATTTCAAATGTTTGGCTTTGAGCGTTCCTGATGAAGGTAAATCCAGAAAAGCGCTTCGGACGCAATAAATTATCAAACGTGTTGTTCTTTATTTTTACATCACTGGGTCGATACCTCTGCTGGTGGACTATCAGTCCCCGAGGGTATCATCAGCTCAGTAGTCAGTGCTTCGGTACTGACATGATTAAACAAACTTTACTAAAATTGTCCGTTTATAAATTTTGAAATTATACGAAACTAAGGTTTCAACTCCCTCAGGCAAAGTTGGCTTTAGATGAATTTGGCTATTTATTTTAGGTATTTTTAACATATAGCTCTTCAACGATTTTCGGTACTTATACATCTTCGGATTTCAAATGTTTGGCTTTGAGCGTTCCTGATGAAGGTAAATCCAGAAAAGCGCTTCGGACGCAATAAATTATCAAACGTGTTGTTCTTTATTTTTACATCACTGGGTCGATACCTCTGCTGGTGGACTATCAGTCCCCGAGGGTATCATCAGCTCAGTAGTCAGTGCTTCGGTACTGACATGATTAAACAAACTTTACTAAAATTGTCCGTTTATAAATTTTGAAATTATACGAAACTAAGGTTTCAACTCCCTCAGGCAAAGTTGGCTTTAGATGAATTTGGCTATTTATTTTAGGTATTTTTAACATATAGCTCTTCAACGATTTTCGGTACTTATACATCTTCGGATTTCAAATGTTTGGCTTTGAGCGTTCCTGATGAAGGTAAATCCAGAAAAGCGCTTCGGACGCAATAAATTATCAAACGTGTTGTTCTTTATTTTTACATCACTGGGTCGATACCTCTGCTGGTGGACTATCAGTCCCCGAGGGTATCATCAGCTCAGTAGTCAGTGCTTCGGTACTGACATGATTAAACAAACTTTACTAAAATTGTCCGTTTATAAATTTTGAAATTATACGAAACTAAGGTTTCAACTCCCTCAGGCAAAGTTGGCTTTAGATGAATTTGGCTATTTATTTTAGGTATTTTTAACATATAGCTCTTCAACGATTTTCGGTACTTATACATCTTCGGATTTCAAATGTTTGGCTTTGAGCGTTCCTGATGAAGGTAAATCCAGAAAAGCGCTTCGGACGCAATAAATTATCAAACGTGTTGTTCTTTATTTTTACATCACTGGGTCGATACCTCTGCTGGTGGACTATCAGTCCCCGAGGGTATCATCAGCTCAGTAGTCAGTGCTTCGGTACTGACATGATTAAACAAACTTTACTAAAATTGTCCGTTTATAAATTTTGAAATTATACGAAACTAAGGTTTCAACTCCCTCAGGCAAAGTTGGCTTTAGATGAATTTGGCTATTTATTTTAGGTATTTTTAACATATAGCTCTTCAACGATTTTCGGTACTTATACATCTTCGGATTTCAAATGTTTGGCTTTGAGCGTTCCTGATGAAGGTAAATCCAGAAAAGCGCTTCGGACGCAATAAATTATCAAACGTGTTGTTCTTTATTTTTACATCACTGGGTCGATACCTCTGCTGGTGGACTATCAGTCCCCGAGGGTATCATCAGCTCAGTAGTCAGTGCTTCGGTACTGACATGATTAAACAAACTTTACTAAAATTGTCCGTTTATAAATTTTGAAATTATACGAAACTAAGGTTTCAACTCCCTCAGGCAAAGTTGGCTTTAGATGAATTTGGCTATTTATTTTAGGTATTTTTAACATATAGCTCTTCAACGATTTTCGGTACTTATACATCTTCGGATTTCAAATGTTTGGCTTTGAGCGTTCCTGATGAAGGTAAATCCAGAAAAGCGCTTCGGACGCAATAAATTATCAAACGTGTTGTTCTTTATTTTTACATCACTGGGTCGATACCTCTGCTGGTGGACTATCAGTCCCCGAGGGTATCATCAGCTCAGTAGTCAGTGCTTCGGTACTGACATGATTAAACAAACTTTACTAAAATTGTCCGTTTATAAATTTTGAAATTATACGAAACTAAGGTTTCAACTCCCTCAGGCAAAGTTGGCTTTAGATGAATTTGGCTATTTATTTTAGGTATTTTTAACATATAGCTCTTCAACGATTTTCGGTACTTATACATCTTCGGATTTCAAATGTTTGGCTTTGAGCGTTCCTGATGAAGGTAAATCCAGAAAAGCGCTTCGGACGCAATAAATTATCAAACGTGTTGTTCTTTATTTTTACATCACTGGGTCGATACCTCTGCTGGTGGACTATCAGTCCCCGAGGGTATCATCAGCTCAGTAGTCAGTGCTTCGGTACTGACATGATTAAACAAACTTTACTAAAATTGTCCGTTTATAAATTTTGAAATTATACGAAACTAAGGTTTCAACTCCCTCAGGCAAAGTTGGCTTTAGATGAATTTGGCTATTTATTTTAGGTATTTTTAACATATAGCTCTTCAACGATTTTCGGTACTTATACATCTTCGGATTTCAAATGTTTGGCTTTGAGCGTTCCTGATGAAGGTAAATCCAGAAAAGCGCTTCGGACGCAATAAATTATCAAACGTGTTGTTCTTTATTTTTACATCACTGGGTCGATACCTCTGCTGGTGGACTATCAGTCCCCGAGGGTATCATCAGCTCAGTAGTCAGTGCTTCGGTACTGACATGATTAAACAAACTTTACTAAAATTGTCCGTTTATAAATTTTGAAATTATACGAAACTAAGGTTTCAACTCCCTCAGGCAAAGTTGGCTTTAGATGAATTTGGCTATTTATTTTAGGTATTTTTAACATATAGCTCTTCAACGATTTTCGGTACTTATACATCTTCGGATTTCAAATGTTTGGCTTTGAGCGTTCCTGATGAAGGTAAATCCAGAAAAGCGCTTCGGACGCAATAAATTATCAAACGTGTTGTTCTTTATTTTTACATCACTGGGTCGATACCTCTGCTGGTGGACTATCAGTCCCCGAGGGTATCATCAGCTCAGTAGTCAGTGCTTCGGTACTGACATGATTAAACAAACTTTACTAAAATTGTCCGTTTATAAATTTTAAAATTATACGAAACTAAGGTTTCAACTCCCTCAGGCAAAGTTGGCTTTAGATGAATTTGGCTATTTATTTTAGGTATTTTTTAACATATAGCTCTTCAACGATTTTCGGTACTTATACATCTTCGGATTTCAAATGTTTGGCTTTGAGCGTTCCTGATGAAGGTAAATCCAGAAAAGCGCTTCGGACGCAATAAATTATCAAACGTGTTGTTCTTTATTTTTACATCACTGGGTCGATACCTCTGCTGGTGGACTATCAGTCCCCGAGGGTATCATCAGCTCAGTAGTCAGTGCTTCGGTACTGACATGATTAAACAAACTTTACTAAAATTGTCCGTTTATAAATTTTGAAATTATACGAAACTAAGGTTTCAACTCCCTCAGGCAAAGTTGGCTTTAGATGAATTTGGCTATTTATTTTAGGTATTTTTAACATATAGCTCTTCAACGATTTTCGGTACTTATACATCTTCGGATTTCAAATGTTTGGCTTTGAGCGTTCCTGATGAAGGTAAATCCAGAAAAGCGCTTCGGACGCAATAAATTATCAAACGTGTTGTTCTTTATTTTTACATCACTGGGTCGATACCTCTGCTGGTGGACTATCAGTCCCCGAGGGTATCATCAGCTCAGTTGTCAGTGCTTCGGTACTGACATGATTAAACAAACTTTACTAAAATTGTCCGTTTATAAATTTTGAAATTATACGAAACTAAGGTTTCAACTCCCTCAGGCAAAGTTGGCTTTAGATGAATTTGGCTATTTATTTTAGGTATTTTTAACATATAGCTCTTCAACGATTTTCGGTACTTATACATCTTCGGATTTCAAATGTTTGGCTTTGAGCGTTCCTGATGAAGGTAAATCCAGAAAAGCGCTTCGGACGCAATAAATTATCAAACGTGTTGTTCTTTATTTTTACATCACTGGGTCGATACCTCTGCTGGTGGACTATCAGTCCCCGAGGGTATCATCAGCTCAGTAGTCAGTGCTTCGGTACTGACATGATTAAACAAACTTTACTAAAATTGTCCGTTTATAAATTTTGAAATTATACGAAACTAAGGTTTCAACTCCCTCAGGCAAAGTTGGCTTTAGATGAATTTGGCTATTTATTTTAGGTATTTTTAACATATAGCTCTTCAACGATTTTCGGTACTTATACATCTTCGGATTTCAAATGTTTGGCTTTGAGCGTTCCTGATGAAGGTAAATCCAGAAAAGCGCTTCGGACGCAATAAATTATCAAACGTGTTGTTCTTTATTTTTACATCACTGGGTCGATACCTCTGCTGGTGGACTATCAGTCCCCGAGGGTATCATCAGCTCAGTAGTCAGTGCTTCGGTACTGACATGATTAAACAAACTTTACTAAAATTGTCCGTTTATAAATTTTGAAATTATACGAAACTAAGGTTTCAACTCCCTCAGGCAAAGTTGGCTTTAGATGAATTTGGCTATTTATTTTAGGTATTTTTAACATATAGCTCTTCAACGATTTTCGGTACTTATACATCTTCGGATTTCAAATGTTTGGCTTTGAGCGTTCCTGATGAAGGTAAATCCAGAAAAGCGCTTCGGACGCAATAAATTATCAAACGTGTTGTTCTTTATTTTTACATCACTGGGTCGATACCTCTGCTGGTGGACTATCAGTCCCCGAGGGTATCATCAGCTCAGTAGTCAGTGCTTCGGTACTGACATGATTAAACAAACTTTACTAAAATTGTCCGTTTATAAATTTTGAAATTATACGAAACTAAGGTTTCAACTCCCTCAGGCAAAGTTGGCTTTAGATGAATTTGGCTATTTATTTTAGGTATTTTTAACATATAGCTCTTCAACGATTTTCGGTACTTATACATCTTCGGATTTCAAATGTTTGGCTTTGAGCGTTCCTGATGAAGGTAAATCCAGAAAAGCGCTTCGGACGCAATAAATTATCAAACGTGTTGTTCTTTATTTTTACTATCCACCGAAGTTCAAATGAATTGGATGTAAGCAATTGTAAACAATAGTACAGCCTATAACCCATATCGTTTGGTCGGTTAAAAAAGGCCCCGACATGAAAATTATAAGACAATTCAATTAGAAAACTAACGGCCTATTATATAACAAAACAATTTTTACGAAAAATAAATATTACAGGACATGAACCAACGACCGCCACTGAACTACAGGCTCCTGACTTGGGACATCCACATTTAGAATAAGGCGGAGTTTAACAGATGTGTGATCGCCAAACCCTCCCCTAACCTGAGACAGTGGTGTAACAGTACAACATAAGAACAAACTATAAAAGTCAGTTGAAAAAGGCTTAATTCATCAGTTCCGTCCTGGACCTAGTTGTTCATCTCTCGGTTAAATTTTAACCAAGGGTTAAATTTCATAACCCTTGTTTAAATTTTAACCCTTGGTTATTTTCTGTTGTTCACCCTGTGGTTAGATTTAACCCTCTGTTAAAGCATTAGTTAAAGCAGATATATTTAACCCACCTTTAGGGGCTGGGTTAAATATTTAACCTCGGGTTAAAAGTTTTAAAGTGGCAGCACAACTTGTTTTTAATATTCCAAATGTTAAAGTAAGAAAACCGCGAGTATTTCGGGGAGGAATTAATCTCACCAACTTAACAGAAAGAGAAATGAGAGATAGATATAGATTTGGGAGGGAGACCTTTGATTTTTTAGTGGATCTACTTGGAAAAGATCTGCAACGAGGAACCATGAAAAAGACCATTCTGACAGTGGAGGAGCAGTTATCTATTGCCCTGAGATTTTATGCAAGCGGGTCATTTCTTCAAGTGATTGGTGATACCTTGGGGGAATGATAAGTCAACAGTTAGCAGAGCCGTGGATGATGTTACCAATGCAATGCTAGCCAGAAAAAATGATTTTATATCTTTTCCAACCAGTAAAGCTGACATTGACGAGGTCAAGCTAGGTTTCCATGAACAAGCTAATTTCCAACATGTCGTAGGATGCATTGACTGTACCCATGTACGAATCCAGAGGCCAGCCGAGGATGAAGCTGCTTTCGTCAACAATAAGAACTTTTCTAGTATCAATGTTCAAGCCGTATGTAATCATGAAGGTACTTTAATTTGTTTAAGATTTATTTAAATTTCGGACCTCGGGATTTCATGTTTTTAACCCGGGGTTTCGGGATCAGGACCCCTCCCACCCCACCCTCCCCTATTCAAGTATGGAATTGTCAAAAACAAGGAAAAAGGATAATTATTATCAACCTGTTACCGAGGTTGAAAAGAACAGGGACTTAGGGACTTTCTATACTAACTTAGTATAGAAAGTCCCTGAAAACAAAGAAAAACATTTTAGTGGTTTTGACGCAGCGAGGACATTTTAAAAAGTGTTCGTCAGAGAAAAGATAACAGAATGTAATGCTATTTCATCTCTTTCGTTATCATTGTTTAAGTTGATAATTTGCATCTAAATTCTACTGTAAAAAAGAGAAAAAGCAGATGATATGTTAATTTTTTCAAGTTGTGTTTTTTTTTGCAAAAGAGTTATATACTTTAATTGTTCCGAGATTATATATTGGTTCTTGTGGCTGAGTAAGTAGCGCGCTATAGCCTGCTGATATCATGATAGCGGGTTCGAGCCTTGACTAAGTAGCTTTGGTTTTTTTCTTCTTCTTTTGCTCATATAAAATGATGTGGTATGTTTGACAATGAGACAAAAGTCACAGAAACTAACAACGATAGGTCATTGCACGGCTTTCCAACAATAATTATAACCCATACCGCAGTCAGCTATGAAGTATAAATATATATTTGTACATGAATTACTAAGAGAAAAGACAGAAAATTAAGGCAGATCTTCCTTTCATGTTTTTTTCTTTAAATTCACTTGTTTGCAATTCGGATTCCTTTAAACATACTAAAATTTCTTCTCTTTGTTATTGTTCATTGCTGAAACTTCTATATTAGTATCAGGTCATTGTGAGCTAAAATGCTAGTATCATGTATAAGGTTTTCTTTTCAAAAACGGGTGACTCTTGATACGAAAAGAAAGAATGTAATAAAACTTCGATTATATTTGTTTCATTTTTTTATAAAGAATAAATCCTGCAATTTCAATCATGATTGTCAGTGGTGTTGGTGGTTTAGTATAGATGCACATGTTCAATGTTCAATATGAGTGCATTTTTTTTTACTTTACTTTTAATTTTGAACATACGTGTGAGTCGTTTTGTAAAAACATTGAATTATTTGATTTTAGAACACGATAACATTTTATTTATTGTTTAATTATGCTGTTAAACGTTAAAATATGACGGACATAGATAAAGTATGTACACTTGCAAGCTACTTAGTTATTCTTGAATATGTGCGTAATTGTATAAGAACACTTTTTGTTGAACTTTGTTAAAACTGGCTGACTAATACAAATAACGTATATCAAGTGTTTGCTTCAGATTTTTTATTTATTGATTCGTTTCAATCTAAACTATTTACTCATAGGTAGGACTAAGCATCTTTCTGTATACAAATACATATAGTTTTAATGCATAGAGTTTTTAAAAGTCCAACTCATAAAGTTTGTCTTTGTTGCCCTCTTTTAAAAAAACCTGGATCCGCAACTGTTTCTAGAAATACGTCGTGTGTATGATTAAACATCGAGATGTCCCCGAAAACTGAAGATGTTACTTCTTTAATAGACGTGTGAATGTAAAAATCAGTAAAAACTAAAAGATCTCACTTTTTCTCAAATATATTTGAACGAACCTGATTTTGTTAATGACAGGGTTGCATAGTGTTAAAAGATGAAAATATAATAATATAAAAAGTTTTATCATACATATGTTGAGGGTAGAATTATTATGAAGTAATGAAATGAATGAAATGACTTACTGTTAAAATTATCTGTATAGCATAAACATGCAATAAAGTTGACAATCAAAATGATGACACATAAGAAGGACCTCATTGCTCTAGGAAGTGTGGTGTCTTTAACATATGAACATTTTTATATCCAGAAAAAAGTCATCGGATGAGGGAATGTGCCTTGCTTGACTGCCGATTATTTTCATCGCGAGTCAGGGTTTGTTCAGTTTACATATATAATTTAAATAAAACTGAAACGCCTGTTTATTCATTTAAATATAAATTTTCCTACGTGTAATCATGGAATATTTTCATTTTTTTTTTATTTTGTCTCTATTCCATAAAATCATTTAAATCCGCTCTATGTACAAAATCCGTCGAAAAAATGTAACAAAAATTGTGTTAAAGTGAACAAACAAGTGTTGGCTACAATTAGTTCATTTAAAATTCTGTAGAAATTGAAAGCAAAGCAATCATAACCAGACTTCAGGATAGATCGAAAGCTCATATAAAATAAGAAGACTGCGGTATGATTGACTATGACACAACTATTCGCTATTTTTTATTTTTTGTATGCAAGAAATACAAGGAAATTTCATCAACTTTTAATGGAATGGAAAGCCAGACAAGGAAGATTTTATTATTATGATATATAGGAAATATGGGGATAACATCTTGTACCTGACGAGTTTGGAAGCTATTTGTTAAAATTTTTGATTTTGAAATATTATATCTATACCTGTAAAAATTCAGGAGCGAAAAATAATCTTCAAAAGATAGTACGTTGAGCATCTTAAATCTTGTATAAGGATAAAACAACATACAGAAATTTATATATCCCCTACACAAAAAGAATACAAAAATGTGTATTTATTTAGATCGTTCATATATTAAAATAGATCATCATGCCAAATAATAAAATAACTGCATCGAATGTATCACTTCAAATGCAAATACGAGATATAGTCTATGGCTGGTAGGATAAATAATTTAATACAGATAAAACGAAAAATGCATGCAATCATGATATTTAAAAAATAAAAATTACTAAAAGGTTTCATCGAGACAGATTTTATCAACTTTCTTAGTCATAATAACACTTTCAGAAAAAAAGAGCACAGAATAAAAATCTACTTTAGAACATTTTAAGGCCGTTATATGGCCCAAATCGTATTGCACTTTAAAAAGATATCATTTATAATCTTAAAGTACTAGTAGAATAAGGTACAAGGTAACAAATATCACATTCAACGAGTTACAATCATGATAGCAAACATAGACGAAATTTCTAGATTTGAATTTCCTTATTTTTTCATAAAATTTTAAGAGTATTTCCGATTGAAAAAGTATGCGCACCAAAGAAACAATTGTCAATTGTTCATACAAAAATTCTCTAAAATTAATTTGTTGATTCTTTGCTGTGCGCGATAAAAAAATATTTTCAAATGGAAATAACGATTGGTAAACTGAATAATTTTTCATGGAAACGGTACACATTATCGTCATTGTAATGTCATTAGATAAACAATCTTATGTTTAAATTTCATTTATATTTTTTGGCCCTTTGTATTTCGAAATAATATGTGCCAATTCAAAATATGTTTTTTTATTTTTATGCGCTAAAATTTGACCTTGATGACCCTACTCCCTGGTATTCAAATAGGCTGTTGGATATACCAGTGAAATTCGTTTTGTAATTCATAAACTAAAGTGTTCGTGACTCATAATGTTGCCATCGAATGTATGAACCTTACAGAACCTAAAATAATAATTCCAAATGAAGGATATGAGTATGCAATATTTATAGAAAGTTTGAAAAATGTTTCTTAAAGAAATACAATACATCTCTTGCTTTCAAAATTAAGCATACATGTATACAACAATATCAAATCATTTATCTGGCTTGAGTTGTTGGCAACACCGCATTCCGACTCGAAATTAAGTTTTTGGGAGAAATGATTTGATATTGTTGTTTAGTTAAGGTATAAAATAAAATTGAATTGAAACGTATTACTCTTTAGTAGTAATCTGATGGAGTTAAATAAAGATCATACACATAGAACCATATAAGCATGAGAGATGTACTGCATAACCTTCATTCAAATACTGATTTATGTTTCCTGAAGCCGTAGAAATTTTCCTGCCAAATGTTAGAGTAAAACGAGAGGGTAATTTGTTATTCCGTTGATTCATACGTTAGCGTTTTGGAAAGAAGTGACCGTCAAGATTTAGTTCTTACATCGGTCAGTTTTTATTCTGTCGATTCATACGTCAGCGTTTTGGAAAGTAGTGACCATCAAGTCTTTTTATCGGTCATTCTTTATTCTGTCGATTCAAAAGTTAGCGTTTTGGAAAGTAGTTAAATAAATATTAGAAGTAAGCAATTAATATAGCTTTTCTACATATTTTTACATACATTTATTTTTTATTATAGCTCAATTTATTTCAGACACTTTTTGAAGTAATGATTTATTTGCATCATCAGGGTATTAAAAGACAAATTATTGCATTTTAATAGCAACAAGATTCATGTAAAGATAGTTAATTATAATTGCAAGTTTAAAAAATAAAAATATAATAAAATAGCTGTGTATTCATTTTATATATATTAACAAGTGTGGACACAGATGAGTGTGGATAGTATGTTTGGATGTTTGACAGTGTCTTATGACAAAAGGGAGTTCTATGTTTTCCTATATGGTGTTATTAACTGTGTTCCACGATGACAACCAACCTGAGCATTAGGAGTATTGTTTATTTAATATTTAGTTTTTATGTTCAAGACGGGCATGGAAGAGACAGTAATTACATTAGTTACCAAATGATTATGATAGAATATGTTCCACATCTTTAATTTTGGATACATTTTGTAACTAGGAGAGCAACACATAATAGGTTCATTTTTTCATGTGTTTTTTTTTTCTAAATGGGAGATGATATATAGATTTGATAACATGATATAAGGAGCCTGTAATTCAGTGATTGACGTTTGTTTGTGGGTTACATATTCACTTTTCGTTTATTTTTTGTACATAAATAAGGCCGTTAGTTTTCTCGTTTGAATTGTTTTACATTGTCATTTCGGGACCTTTTATAGCTGATAATGGGGTATTGGCTTTGCTCATTGTTGATGTCCATAGGGTGCTATAAACAGTTTCGTATAAAAAAAACTAGGGGTTATTCCCCGACTAAAAATAGACATGGAGGGAAGTCCCTTTTTATCAACATAATTGGTGAAAAAGTATCATGTTTTTTGTATTTGATTGTAAAAATAAGTTAATTAGCTTCAATTAAAACAGGTTGAATGATTAAAATAATTTAAAAAATTAGATTAGATATACATGTTTTGAGGGAGACAACACTGTAAACATCCTGTTTTTTTGGCAGTGAAAATTGAAAACTTATTTGCAGCCACTGTAGCTCTTTTCGGAGCAGGCGAACGTACCCTGAAGCAAGAATTTTTTGAAAGACCAGGTAAAAACCTATGACATTCATACAGTTTTGATAATGAAAAATGTGCATGTATCATGTATTCATGGGTATGCACATGACCTGATTTCAGGTTTTTATGCATAGATTAGGCAATGTTTTTCCCATTTTCTCTGGATAAAACTTTTTGATACTTTTAAAAGTACAACTTATTTTTATTTCACTATAAACTAGAGAAATTCTGATTCTAATGATATCTAGTTTTATACAAGTATTTTTATTAACATTAACACCACTAAGGGTCAATTATACATGGTCCCTCAAAATATGACGTCATAGAAAAAACTGTTGATTGCACCCATATGGTGACCTGTAGTTGTTAATTTCTCTGTCATTTTGGGCTCTTGTGGAGAATTGTCTCATTGGCAATCATACCACATCTTTTTTATATGTATTTGCTTACTATTTGTATGGTTCTATTTATTTATTTTGTGGTGGCTCATCAGTATCATTAGTACGGAAGCCGATAAGGGCCATTAATTTTTTTTTAATTATGTCGTAATTACGACATAGCATGTCGTAATTTCGACAAAACTTGTCGTTATAACGACATCGCTATGTCGTAATTTCGACATAGCATGTCGTAATAAAAGAATATGTATAATGATTGCCAAGAGACTAAATGACACAGAAATTAACAACTATAGGTCATTATTTTCTTATTCGTGCCCTCAAACGCAAACAAAGTATTTATGAACAAAAACTCAAACACATATCTATGGGAAACAGCTCGCCTAGACGAGTACAGCAAAGTTTTATTATCAAATAATTCAACTGTCCTCAAATCACTTTGCCAGCACACTAAGACCGCTGCAGCATACATGTCTTACAAACCTATCTACAATGAGAAATAATGAAATAGAATCTTTCATATCACGAACCATAATTTCATTATGTTCTTTTTAACATCTGCAGATCTGCATCTGCAGTATAATGCATTTACAATATTATAAGCTTATACAAAAATATAACAACAAACCCATGTGCTATCGATATTTAATAAATACATTCATAATGCCCTCAATAATTAGAAAAGCCCCTGCATAGTCAGCTATAAAAGAGGGACAAAAGATACCAGAGGGAGAGTCCCCGAAATGCTGTGTGGCAGACAGTGTTATTAGTTAATTGTTAGCTCCCTTGGTTATTTTCCAAATTTCATATTTAATGTATTTCATTGTTAAATAATTTACATGAAGCTTAATAAGTATATATATTTGTTAATTGCATAGCTTTTGCTATTTGAATTCGTTGGTTAAATATTTATTTGTATAGTAAAGTTTGATATTTGCATCGTCGCAAAATCTTTGGCTACCTAAACAAAAGTCCTGGTACAGATGGGCTTACAACAGAGTTTTACTGTAAATTTTATGATTGTTTAAGAAATATATTATGTCATGTTTATAATAGTATTTATGATGAAAATATTTTGTCAAGGTCTATGAGAGCAGGAGTTTTAAGCTTGATTTATAAGAAAAAAGGTGATAGAAGAATTTTGAAAAATTATAGACCAATATCTTTGTTACAAGTTGACTATAAAATATTGGCCAGAATAATGGCAAATAGATTTAAAAAGGTATTACCAACTATTATATCAGAAAACCAAACGTGCTGTATTATTGGTAGAGATATTAGTAATAATATTGCTAATGTAAGAGATATAATTACTTTAGTTGAAAATGATGAACTTGAAGGCTATATTGTTAAAATTGACCAAGAGAAAGCTTTTGACAGAGAAAGTCATGAGTTTATTTTTAAAACCTTAAAGAAATTTGGGTTTGGTGATGTATTTATCAAGTGGATAGAGATTTTCTATACAAGAATTAATAGCTGTGTAAAATGCAATGGATTTTTGACACCCTATTTTTGTGTTGATAATGGGATAAGACAAGGGTGTCCAATAAGTGCCCTTCTCTATGTTTTAGCAGCTGAAACTTTACAATGTAATATAAGGAAAAATGTGAATATATCTGGTATTAAAATTCCAAATACCACTGATGAAGCTCTTATTTTTCAGCACGCAGACGACACTACTTTAACTGTGTCTGACAAAAGTTCTATTGATGAAATTTTTAAAGTTTTTGAAATGTATGAAGCCAGTTCAGGCGCCAAAATAAATAGACAAAAATCAGAGATATTGCCAATTGGCAAAGGTAGAATAGCTGATAATGAAAAAAACCAAATATAATTTACAAGTTTGCGAAAACTATATTTTATTGTTAGGAGTGTATGTTGGCAAAGACAAAACTGTTTGTGATCATTTAAATTGGAGTGGCAAAGTTAGTAAAATTAAGTCCTTATTGAATATGTGGATGCAGAGGCAATTGACAATACAGGGTAGAGTGAATGTTATTTCCTCATTATTTATGTCAAGATTATGGTATTCTTTGTTTGTAACATCGATGCCAGATCAAGTTTTACGAGATATTAAAACTGCATGTGTTAGTTTTGTGTGGAATAATGGTGCACACTTAGTAAAATATAACACCATCATTGATCAAAAGTGTAATGGAGGTTTACAGTTACCTGATATTGAATCAAAGATGTATGCATTTAGATTAAAATTTTTAGCCAGGTTTTTAGACAAGAATTATAAAGTGCTATGGAAGTCTACATTTAAATATTTTATTTCAAAAATTTTAAATATGAACTTATCAGAAGAAATATTATTCATTTCTTTACCAGAAAACTTGAAGTGTATTCCTAATGTTTACAAAGAAATGTTTAAAGGTTTTGATCTCTTAAGAGATGATATTGAATTTGATCTTAGCACTGAAAATGTATATGATCAACCCTTATTTTGTAATCCAAATGTGTTGTTCGATGGAAAAACTGTTATATGGTATGCTTTTATAAATGCTGGAATTGTTCAAGTAAAAGATATATGTTATGAAGTTATAGAGGGGTTTTTACCAGAAATGGCTATAGTTGAGATGATACAAAATGTAACTAATCATTGTGATATTAACAGTATTGTAAAAAGATATAATACTTTAAAAGTTGTATTGCCTAAAGAATGGACAGAAATTATTCATAAAAATATTCATAGGAGAAATGTTTCTCGCTCTATAAATATTAATGTCATTTTCAAAGATAAATTGTCAGAGTTTTCTATGTGTTCGACAAAAGAACTGTATTTGTTACTTACTAGTAAACTATGTCAGCATCCTATTTGCTATAAAAAGTGGACAGAAGTTTTTGAGATTGAAGAGAATGATCTTTGTAAAGTATGGAAAAACGTTAATTTCTATTGGAAACCATCTATTTTAATGGATCTAGATTTCAAAATAGCACATTATTGTATTTTCACAAATTCTAAACTTATGACTATGAAACTTATAAATTACAATGTATGTGATGTATGTGAAAAGGAAGTAGAAAATATCACTCATTTATTTCTATTATGTTCTGAATTAGTAGAATTTCATCTGTTTATGCAACAGAAGTTGTCAGTTTTATTTGATAATGTTGATTCTGACAAAATTGATAATTTAGTGTATGAAGAGGTATTTATGTTTGGTTTATTTGGATCTATCAAAGGCGTAAATGTAAGTTTTGTCAATTTCATGTTATCTGTAGCGAGATATTGTATCTTCAGAAGAAGGAATTTACTTAAAAATTTAAACAGTAATGTTGATCTTATTAGACTATTTAAATACACTGTAAAACATTATATAACTTACCTGTATGAATATTTGTGTGATGCAAAATGTATGAGAAATGTTTTTGAGAAACACTTTTTAAAAAATAATATTCTGGTACAAGAAACCGAAGGTGTCATAACATTTAATTTCTAATTATTGTGCTGATTATATATATGTGATTATACTTAAAACATTGCTTTGTGATAATTTTGTGTAATATGTAATATATCTGTTGTATATATATGTTGAAAAATTGAATAAAGATAAAAAAAAAAGCTATATAGTCAGTTAAGGTCATATAAAACTTCCGTTTGATGTAAGATTTAAAAGTGCAATTGTTTGAGGACTGAAATTTAGTCCAATCAAGGCAAGTCAAGTTTTCCAACCCCTTAGATTAGCGCATACTACTTGCCATCTTGCAATAAGGGTGAATTGAAATATAGATTGCTCTATTTCTACTTAAGAGCTGATCTCAGAGAAAACCATGCAAAATGGTCCAGAAGCAAGGTTGTCCAAATTTTATATAACTTGGACAGTAAGTCGGTGCATGGATAAGCTTTCAAATGACAAATTATTTTTTTCTCAAAAATTTAAAATGGCTGTCTCACGGCGTCCATCTTGGAAATCCAGGTTTTCTTAAAATGGCCTCAAACTAACAGCAAAAATGTAGGCAAATCAAAAGAATTTATTTTTTGGCACTGAATTAATACAATCAAACACTATATATCATTTGTAACACAAACATAGTACAATTTGTTTTTACCTTATTTCAAACCTTAATCATATGGTCATCAAAGGGAGATAACTTTTTAAAAATGGCAATTTGCCAAAAAATTGTAAATTACCAAATTTTGACTCTTTTAAAGTATGTAGTGCCTAAAATAACACTTTATTTTTCAAATCACAATTATGAATTGATTAAACTACTATTCCATACTGCTTTCATAAAATATTGTGCTGGGGATTTGAGAATCAAAAAAATTTGGCCACTTCATTTGCTGATTTGGAAAAATTGATGTTTTAATAAAAATGGTGGGTTCAATACCTTAACTGATCCACTAATAATGACTTATATTAAAAATTGCTATACTAAAGAAACATTAATGTATGTCATTAAGGTTATTTTTTTTTAAAAATGATTTATTCTCAAATGATCACTCATCAAAAAAGGGAAAAAAAGGGGGGGGGTCAAATATACATAAATTTTCTGTATGCAACACCTTTTTCTATTTAAGAATATTTTAAGTTTTCTTTTTGTTAGAAATGAATGAAAATCATTTTGTACAGTTTGATATCAGATTTTTTATAAGGCTGGGTTAAAAATATTTTACAAAAACGGATAAAGAAAAAACAATAGTGACACTTGCACGAGTGAAAACTGAGATTTTATTGAACCTATATTCAAAAGATAATCAAAATATACAGTATATTTGAAAAAAAAATGGCACCAACTTGTAATAAAGTTATAATTTCAGTTCTACAATGTACTATTATTATCCCAGTCAGAAAAATATTTGTATCCAATTTAAATATAGGATGTAAAAGTTTCTAGGGTACTTATTCAACATGAACTCCAAATAAAATGTTAAAGTAAAAACCACCATAATCCTGATAATATCTTCAGCCAGGCACATAATTTAAATAAAATGCAAATGCAAAGTATAAAATAGTTAACTTGAAAAATCAACTAAAAATCTGCAAGATGATTAATTCTTGCATACATTTATCTTGACAATAGATCTATATACCCTTGGTTTGTGAGATTTGTATATATAGTCATAGATCAAAAAAGGAGAAAACAATCTGGTTGTATTTCTTTTTCATGAATAATTGTGTTTAATAAAAAAATGTATTCCTCCATAATTTTAAAATTAACATATATTATAATCAACAAATGATCTAAAAAAAATCTCCCTTTTAGTGACAATTCATTTGCAAATTTGAAATCCAAAAAAAGGCATATGAAGACAGAGTCCTGTTTTGTCCGCAACATCTTAGAATAAATAAGTCTTCTATCCAAGACTTTTGGCATACATTGTATAACACTCATATTCAGGAGATAATAATTTTCATAGATCATAAAACATATCTTTTCTGTCACAAATTCAAACAGCTTATAGGCAAAATGATAGAAGGAGATGTGGGATACATTTCCACAAGACAGCATTCCAACAACACAAAATAAGCATTTTTTTTAAGAAACTTCCAATTTTCACGAAAAACCAAGTTTATACACTATACCATGCATACTTCAAGCTCTAAATTCTCCAAATTTGAAAAGTCATGAGTTATATTCAACCACGTCAGACTACATTATAATTTATCATATATACATGTAACTACTTCATATTTCCAATGAACATGTGTATGTGTGTACTGCCTAGTATATCAGATCTACCCTTATTCATAATCATAACTGAACTGATGTTAAATTAAATTCCATTATATCATTTTATAAATAAAGTTATGTTAGACATGCATTAGACAGCTAGAAACACAAATGTCAATAGTTATCAAAGGTACCAGGATTATAATTTAGTACGCCAGACGCGCGTTTCGTCTACATAAGACTCATCAGTGACGCTCATATCAAAATATTTATAAAGCCAAACAAGTACAAAGTTGAAGAGCATTGAGAACCCAAAATTCCAAAAAGTTGTGCCAAATACGGCTAAGGTAATCTATGCCTGGGATAAGAAAATCCTTAGTTTTTCGAAAAATTCAAACTTTTGTAAACGGTAAATTTATAATAATGACCACATTATTGATATTCATGTCAACACCGAAGTGTTGACTACTGGGCTGGTGATACCCTCGGGGACGAATCGTCCACCAGCAGTGGCATCGACCCAGTGGTGTAAATAGTTATCAAAGGTACCAGGATTATAATTTAGTACGCCAGACGCGCGTTTCGTCTACATAAGACTCATCAGTGACGCTCATATCAAAATATTTATAAAGCCAAACAAGTACAAAGTTGAAGAGCATTGAGAACCCAAAATTCCAAAAAGTTGTGCCAAATACGGCTAAGGTAATCTATGCCTGGGATAAGAAAATCCTTAGTTTTTCGAAAAATTCAAACTTTTGTAAACGGTAAATTTATAAAAATGACCACATTATTGATATTCATGTCAACACCGAAGTGTTGACTACTGGGCTGGTGATACCCTCGGGGACGAATCGTCCACCAGCAGTGGCATCGACCCAGTGGTGTAAATAGTTATCAAAGGTACCAGAATTGTCATAATCAAATGGGAATCTATCAATACTTTTTTGTCTTCATTGGTTGTGACTTTACAACTAGCTTTCATGACTTGCTTCCTGAATGACATTTTCATGGTATTTTTGCAAATCAATACATGAGGAAGAATATATCTGAACTGCTGTATCCATAGAAGATAAGGTATTTTTCCTGTAATTATGATTTCCTAAGAATAGCTAGATGACGGTCAAGGTTATTTGATGTAGCAAACACTTTATCACATGAAAAGTCAGGGCAAAAGAAATATGCATTAGATGTAGAACATGTAGAAATACTCATGCTTATTTCTGAGATAGATTGATCCTCCTCTAAGGAAGGCTGCTGATCGTGGGTATCTTCAATTCTGCTATCTGCAAATTTGTGAAGTTTGCCACTGACAGGTTGATCTTGTGCGAAAGCATCCAAAACCTGAAATAATAGAAAAATATTATCATTTGAATAATTTTTGTGTGATCAATTTATTGTATAGAATATCAATCTCAATATTTTATTGAGTGGTGAATTTATTTAAAGATGAAAGATACACGTCTTTTAATTTACTATATGCTGGACACATTTTTCATTTACTTTCAAACCATTTGTTTTGTAATACAGTGTAACTTGCCTAATCTGACACCTTGAGTATTCCAACATCCTGCTTTAACCGACACATTTTCATGGTTATTTTCATATCCTTGCAGAAATAACCTGAGTATTCCAACACCCTGATACATCCAACATTTTTTTCTGGTGACCAAGAGTGCCGGATTACACAGGTTACACTTTATTTCATTATGACCTAGGGAAAGTGCAAAATAAAAATGTTCACAAGGAACACACTACTAATAGATCCCCGTTATTGATAGGATTTCAAACTCCTGTGGTTCAAGGGGAGCAAATTGGAGGGAAATTTTAAAGTTGAGTCATCTTTTTAGACGCAAGTTAAATGAGAGGGGGCAGGACCTTTTTCGGGACGTCGGGATCGGGTGTTTTTAAGTTCGGGATTTCGGGATTGACACTTTCGGGGTCAGGGATCACTTTTTTTTCGAATTTCGGGATGTCAGGATTTGATATTTTTTAAAATTCGGGACCTCAAGATTTCATGTTTTTATGTCGGGGATTTCGGGATCAGGACCCCTCCGGACCCCCCCCCCCTTAAATAATGACTTATTCAGACTAACCTTCTAATTCTATATAAAAAATCACAACTCAGAACAGGAACAATATGACACTGTCTAATTTACTTCGACTACTGATATGCAAACCTAAACAGACACAAAAATATCATAAAATAGTGATTGAAAGATTGATTGCACTTTGAATATATACTTCAGACACGTGTTACATGAGCCGGTTTGTTTACAAATAATAATGTCACGTGCTCGCGCACTCAGTCTGACGTCACAATTTGCATCGATCTTGCAATACACGAGGGTTTGGATGGGGTTAAATGATTAAAGAATAATGCCCTTAAAAAATGAAGATTAGAGAATAACGGGCAAAAAAAATGAAGATTAGAGAAATGCGTGGTCTAATTTTTTGAAGTTTAGAGAAAAATGGGGTTAATTTTTTGAAGATTAGAGAAAAAAGGGGTGAAAATTAAATGTTTACAGAATAACCGACCCCCATCCAGACCCTCATACACTACACAGTTCACTCATAAAGAACCAATTATCATGCAACGTGAATGTGATTGGTTATCAAATAATACAGAAATAATGCATGTACAGTTTTAGAAGAAATTAGTTCATCAAATAAATTAGATTTTTACTTTTGACACGAATAGGTTGGGTTGACATTTCTGTCATCGGGGATAATATTGAGATAATTGGGATTAAACTGACCGTCAAAAATGTCTAGAGAAGCACATCTCGAGAACCTTAACATTAATAAGCCACACTTACTAAAATTACTTTATATATTTAATAAACTCTATGTAAATGAAATTTCACAATGATTACGATAAATATTTTGATGATGGCAATGAGCAATGCTGGTTAAATTGGCGCTAAAAATATTCTTACTCCTATTGCTTTACGTAATAAAATTTGTATGGAATTGAATTAGACTAAAGTTCAGCATAAAAAAAAAAAAACGTGAATATGCAGATGCATGACAATATATTTCTGATAAAGTGTGTATATATTTCTGTAAACGAAGTTGCCTGTATACTTCACTAAGGATTACATTTGAGCGCAAGGAGATCTCTATTTGTGAATCGGTTTATTAACCCCTTTGAACCCAGGGTCGAAGTTCAAGATGTTAACATATTAACGGATTTTTTTTGCGTTGCGTTTACATCATTGAGGCCATCTATTTTATTGCGGGGTTTCACATATTTAAATCGGAATTATAGAAAAAATGGAATGTTGTTAGCAGAATCAAAAAGCAGAATCAAAACAGAAAATGATGAACACTTGATTATTTTCAGCAATACATAAATTGGATTGAGGGTCTGTGTATTCACATTATTTGTAAAACTCTCCTTATTCCTGTGAAGCGTGTGCTTTACATCGAGGCTTGCTATGCTTTACATCGACGCCACAGTACTTCAACCAATCAGGGAATGTTTATTTGGGGCATTCGACCTATTTTAACTCAGATTTTGGCACATTTTAATCGAAACTATAGAAAAATGGAATATTGTTAGTACATATAAAATAGAAAATGATGAATACTTTTAGCTAAAGATGAATTGGATGGGGGTTCTGTGTATTCACACTATTTGTACAACTCTCCTTACTGATGCCATATTTTGGAATTTCCGTGACCTAAATACGGGGCGCCGAATGGGACTCTTGTGGTTTTGTACTCGAAATTCAATTTTGTACGGACAAAAGAGAGATTTGTTCAACAAAAATGAGTTCAGTTTAACAAAATTTGTAGCATACTACAAATTTAAAATTTTGTCATACAAAATTATCTTTCAGTGGACAAAAGTTTATTTTATCATGACAAAATTCATTTTTGTAACACAGACTTTACTTTTGTTACCTAATTTGAAAATTGGTATGCAACTTAGTTTACTTTGGATTCTGTGAACTAATTTGCATACAAAATCGACTTTTGTGACACAAAATTCAATTTTGTCAATTTTGTCTCACAAAAGTCAATTTTGTCGTCACAAAATCAAAATTGACTTTTGTGAGACAAAATTGATTTTTGTGAGACAAAATTGACACTTGTGAGACAAAATTGACTTTTGTGTTTTAATTTCCATATCAGGAAACAAAAGTCAATTTTGTTTGCAAATAAGTTTATATTTGCATATCTTTTTGACAAAATTGACTTTTGTCATGACAAAAATGAATTTTGTCATCACAAAATTGAAGTTCTCATAAAACAAGTCTGTATCACATAGTTTTGTAAGACAAAAGTGATTTTGTTATGACAGAATTGAATTTTGTACAAAACCACAAGAGTCCCATTCGGCGCCCCGTACTAAATGGTTCGCGAAAATTAATATTTTTAAATATTATAGTATAGTAAGAAGAAGATGTGGGACAAAATAAATAAGGTCGACAGCCACTGTATTACATGCTCCTGACTATAGTACATACAAAATCGAGAAAAATGTGGCGAGGATAGAATATTTGAAAGCGATATACATTTCCTTTAACTTTGGACAGTGGCGTAGCAACGCATTAAAAAAATCAATAAATATGTTTGAAAAGACTTAACTCATCAGATAAATGTAGGCGGTATAAGGGCACAATACAAAAGTACATATCTAATGTTTAATATATAGTAAATGCTTTATGCCATGTTCCATATAATTGCATGGTACGCATTTATAAATTGTCAATCTCATTCCGATTTGGAAGTTTACTGGATTTCATTTTTTTTCTTCCTAACATCATATTGGCTTTTTTCAGTCGTAGATTAATTTATCGTTCATTGTTACAAAGAATATTAATGCAATAGTACATCTATATGCAATTTAGAATACACGTTTTCTAGTTTTTGGATTCTTTGAATTATAATGGCAATATGTATTAGTCCATATATATTTGTGGACTTTATGTAAAAATATAAGCCTATAACAGTCCATTCTGTAAAATATTTTACAGGTCGTCGTCCTGCGGTCTCATATCTGTCCAATAATTTACAGAATGGACTGTTAACGGCGAATATCTTACTTAAAACATTGTTTAAAACATGACCAAAAAAAGGAAAAAAAGCAAACAAATAAAAAAAAATTGTTTTGACCTATTTTCATCAAGTGTGCAGTAATTTTTTTTTATATAAACTTTATTTACATTATCCTATATGTTGGTCCCTTTAATAAGTGTAGCTCAAGATAAGGCTTATATCCTTTACATAAAGTCCACATCAATATGGACTAATACATATTAACATTAATGTTATCTCAAAGAAGTTTTAAGGTCACTGCTACACGTCAAAATTGTTTGTTAGCATCTTTATATATGACGGATATACGACGTTTTTACCACATTTGGAACCTGAATTACGTCATCATAACACCTGTTACCAGGGAATACAAATCTGAACCGGGAATGTCACAACATATACTCTGAGACCTTAATAACATATGAAATATGAGGCTGACACGCTTCCGTAATAAACAGTTGGTTTTCAATCATTTTGACAATTTTCAGCTTGAACTTCTGGAGAGGGGCGCTGATTACGAAAAATACAACATTGTGAATAGATACTTTTAAGCAAGGAATTGTTTGAACAAAAGCTGTGAATCTCTTTTCTTGTTCAAAATTAAAACTCATGGTACAACAATATCATAGATTTAGTCAAATTTAAAAAGATGACTGTAAAAAAATACTGCAGCAATGGGTACACACACTGTCATAAATTATATTATTAAACTTTAATTCACATTTTTGGGTTGATGTCAATCTACTATATCGCATATATTATGACTTTTATTTTTCATGACGATTATATTGCTGTAAAGCCCGTTAAACACGTAATGTATTGCTTTAATGTTAGATTTACTTTGACTCTGATTCAATACCGAGTCTGATATAATAATGTGTTATGTTTGTTAATGTTCTCTTTCAAAAGGAACTAAGGGTAAAAACTATGAAACCTACGCAGTTGATCTACCAGACTTGATACGTTAATTGAAACATTAAAATGTAGCATTTGTAAGTTGTTAATTTTAATTGCGTGTTTTCTCTCACGCATTTTTAAATATTATTTGAATTAGATTGGTTCACTCCGTACAGTTTCAGTATGTCTTTGAAATATACAAATATTAACATAAAACGTGCTTTTAGATTGTAATTAACAATTTAAAAAGCGCAAATAAATCACGAAATTAAAAAAAAGTTGCTATGCTTCGATTGAGTCATTATATATAATATTACCATCATTACCTATAATATCAATGGAGAGACATCACAATGACTGAAATAAAAGACTGACAGTGCAAAACATTATTGTAAACATTGGTTTTTTGAACGGGTAAGTAGTTCAGATGTAGGAGTTTATTATAAACGCTTGACAATGTTATCAATCTAGGTTTAAAACAATGCACAATGTTGTTAACCTAGACCTATTCCGCTCCACTGTGTTCTGAACATATTAGATTCAAAACACTTCGCATGTGTTCCAATAGACTGTTACGATAATCAATAATGAATAGCAGAAACAAATATACTCAATTAAAGATAATTAATTCTTGTATTATTTGCATATCTACAAATACTTGAATTCGATTGGTCCCTTATAAGTGTTTCAATTGGTTTACACTTCGACAAACCATGTGACAGAAACTAGTTTTCTGTGATACACGTATTTTCATGCGGTATGCATATGCATGTGGTCCAATGGCTTAGGGTACTAAGCAAATTGAGTTTGAAAAACAAATAACACATTTCGTCCAAACTTGTCGTAGTATGTTCGTGAAATCATTTAAGAGTGTCACTGAAATCAGTTTTCTTAGCATTCAGTTCACTATTGATATTTAATTGTTAAACCGCCATAATACGACACCCAAACACCTATCCCATTATGAAATAAAACAAAAACCAAATGGAAATTGAAACCATAAGAAGGCGTACACAGAACCATTATAATACATCTGTATCTGTTGCAATATCAATAAATAAAACAGCAAAAAAAGTTATTAGGAAAAGAGATACTGGAAAAGACAAATTATGTTATATTACATGCAAGTCTATGCCTTCAATTTCACACTAACAATTGCATCATACCCATAAAATAGGAGTGAATGGTACGAAACTAATGTTCAAAATATTCTTAGACTAGAGTTATGATGTCGGTGAGTGCTTTGAAACTGCTAGACCAGCTCCACTCGTGTTGTTTGTGATAAAACATACTATCCGTTAACAAGTTAGTTCATGACAAAACATTCTATCTGGTAATCAGTCAATTCCTGGCAAACATTCTATCTGGTAATAAGTCAGTTCATGGCAAACATTCTATCTGGTAATAAGTCAATTCATGGCAAACATTCTATCCGGTTATAAGTCAATTCATGGCAAAACATACAATCCGGTAAAAAGTCAATTCATGGCAAAACATACTACCCGTTATAAGTCAGTTCAGGGCAGACATTCGATCTGGTAATAAGTCAATTCATGGCAAACATTCTATCTGGTAATAAGTCAATTCATTGCAAAACATACAATCCGGCAATAAGTCAGTTCAGGGCAAACATTCTATCTGGTAATCAGTCAATTCATGGCAAACATTCTATCTGGTAATAAGTCAATTCATGGCAAAACATACAATCCGGTAATAAGTCAGTTCATGGCAATACATACCTTCTGGATAATCAGTTCGTTGCAAAACACCAAAAATCAAATCAAATCATATGTCGGACCAGGCTAGTTTCCCTTTATTCACATCATCAGGCAGTTTTACCTGAAAACGCGTACACCATCAATGCCAATGGTTCGTAAATATCAGAAATATTAAAGACAGACAAGACTAAGCCTTACGTCGATGTTTGGTATGATTTTGACAATATGAACTGAGTATAAGTTTTGATATAACATTTTCAAGAATTTTATATTCTATGATGAATCCTTATTAGCAGCCAGTTAGGTCCAATTTTTCGAAATAAGCTAAACAGCAATTTGCTGATACAATATTGTCGTTACACCTTTCTTAAAATTTGCCGTTGATTGAAGAAGTAATTAAGAAACTAACGTGAAGGCCAAACTTCCTTTGGTTAAGCCGGCCTATGATTGACTTGGTTATATGCTTTCTTATAACGATTTCTATGTATTAATCTCTGCTGTTTATCATTTGTCATGTTGTAAATATGTTTTTCGTTGCTATAGCATACATATGCATTTTGCAATAAAGTATTCATTCTCATTCATATTCTTTTCAGATTTCTTTTTGGTAATTAGCACCTTACATATTCAGTTGTTATATATCAATGGCTGGTACGGTTTTGTATGGAACGCCGGAACTGTCTTATAGTGTAAATATTTAATGTGTTCTGTCGCTTTGTCTTTACGTCCTGTCGTTTCTTCTTTATGTTATGTGTAAATGTCTGTATTTCATGACACGGCATCTTTGTGTCATGTCAAATTAGTTATTTGTTTGGTCAAACAGTAGTATGATTTGTCCTTGCTAAATTTTGTTGTGTACAATGGGCATTACATCATGCTTTTACTACTATATATTCTGTGAATACTTCGAAACTTTATGATCAACCACCTTTACATTCTCTCATATTTTATCTATGTTCTGTCTATTCTTCTTTTACGTAAGTCAGTTAAAAATTTCGTCCTGTCTCAAATGTGATTGTTATGCCGAATGTTCTAAAGGTTTTGTTTTGATACACCTTTGTTCTATGTTAACCTCATAATATTATAGTCTTTTGGCGTTATGTTGTGTTAATACATATGTATCTCCAGTGACAAACACAACACATCATGGTATAGTTCCTATGAATTTTGCCGAACAATTGATACTCTCTGTGAGCATTCATTACGTCCTGTGCAAATGCCTTTTACATTATGTGCAAACAACTTAAACGTTTTGTGCAAACCTCGTTTACCTTATGTGCATACATCGTTCCCCTATGTGCAAACATCGTTTACCTTATGTGCAAACATAGTTTACCTCATGTGCAAACATAGTTTACCTCATGTGCAAACACCTATTACGTTATGTGTAAATACCTATTAAGTTATATATGACAACTACATCATTATGTGCAAGCACTATTACGTTATGTGCAAATACCGCTTACATTATGTGCAAACACCGATAACGCTTTGTGCAAACACCTATTACGTTATGTCCAAACAACAATTACGTTATGTGCAAACACCTATTACGTTCTGGTAAACGCTTTTTTGACACAGTTTAAAACAAAACGCATTAGTGATATACACTTTGAAATTAAGAAAATTATAAGTTTTAGCTTTCTAAAAAGCTCTGAACTACTTCGCTGTATTCTTTTTCAAGGTAATATCCATTTGATGCTGAATGTGAACTGAAGGTAATATATGTGCATCGGGTTGTTGATTTAGTATTGGAAATGTAGTATTTTTATATATTGATGGATATAAAAATGTTATATAAATATTTAGTTTTTTGTTTTACATTTGTACTTAAAGAGTGTGCGTTATACATCCATTCTTTTTATATTTTGTTCACTTTACTTGTTGAAAATTAAAATATTTACAAAATATATAGACACGATTCTCGAGGTGTGTTTCTCTGGAGGTGTGCCTAGATTGACAAAAGTCATAAAATACATTTAATGCGTTTTTGAAAACATTGTATAGGAACATTTTTTAGAAAACAAATCGTGCATATTGCAGATTGGCAATGCAAATAAAGACGTATTAATGATTGATATTTCAATTTTCAATTTCAGTGTGTAATATATGCATAATAAAACGACCATGAATTAATAACATTTGATCTGAAATGTAATACACATAGTTAATTTTCCGGCATTTGATGGCTTAATATCCTCAGAATACAACAGTCTGTAATTATTTATCTCATTTAAGCCAACAGTTGTTGCTGAATATCAGCCACATCATGAAGCAAACAAACCGAATTTATATGTGACAAGTAATTATTTCAAGATGGCGTGTATATCGACTGAAACTAAAAGCTCTGCCCTGTTATTCGAAGCAAGAAGAAAGATACATGTAAAAAACAAAATGCAACCTCATTTCTTTACGGAAAATGTGAACGGAAAATAAGTTGATATAAAAAAGAAGATGTGGTATTATTGCCAATGAGACAACTCTCCACAAAAGACCAAAATGACACAGAAATTATCAACTTAAAGTCACCGTACGGCCTTCGACAATGAGCAAAGCCCATACCGCATAGTCAACAATAAAAGGCCCAATTCAAACGAGAGCACTAAAGGCCTTATTTATGTAATGTTCTCTTTCATCTGCACCAAGCGGGTCATTTCATAGGTCGCCATATCTTGCATACATAATCATAACGTATGGTTTTGGAAGGTGCCAAATTACATTTATGAATTATAGACTTTTGACAAGGTCAACACATTGTATATGCGTCTGTTCAGATTATATTGACCGAGGACGAAGATATTTTCCCGCCACCTCTTATCTTGTATTTGTTTTTTGAATTAGCAGGGAGTTTTGGCAAAACTGAGTCTAGAGCCCCTCTTAATCAAACTGCGTATAGAACCAACAAACGCAGCTCCATCATTTTCAAAAATTCTGGTTCCGCCACTGGTCATTGAATGAGAAAAAAAAGAGAAAAAAAATCAGGTCCGTGTGTTTGTTTATCTAATGATATCTTAATGAACAACTTCTTTATTCGTTTTACATCGGATGACCGTGAGGGCATTCATGTGCATTGCTGTCGCCTAAATTTCAATTACGTAACATTCGTTTTAAGATTGTGCCCGATCTATAAACATGATAATAATAAATACACGGACATTATCGAGTGTAAAATTACATTCCATATCAATTGTTCTTAATTCATTTCAAATTGATACTCCTAAAAATATATTTTTTTGAACATAAATTAATGATATGAAAATGTCGTTAAACTCGTTAGAAACATGAATAAAGTAAATAATCTTTAATATTTATACACACGTACAGAAAAAGTGTGTTACCGCATGCGGAAGAATATCTCAAGAACGTTTGCAATCTCCCATGCAGAGTTATCTGTCTTTGCTCCCTCTCTCTGTGTGGGACATTGACTGTTTTGCTGGAAAATATGAATGCCCACTCAAATTCAATCTATCAGAAAAATCGAATTATTACAGAAGAGTGTCCACCATGCACTTGCACAGCACTATAATTAATATAGTGCAATAGAATGATATCCAAATGGATAAAAATTATATATACATATCATGTAACTGTAATTTACAAATATTAAAATAATGTATAACAAAAAAAAAAAAAACCCCAGAGTTTACTGATTTGTATCACTTCTACGATGAGGTTGAATTTATCATTCACGCACAGAAAAAATATATATCTGTACTCTAACGTCACCTTCAGGTAAAGTGATGTGATTTGGTTTTCTGAGACAAGTGCTTATGAACGTCCACAAGAACTTGCGGTCATCAGATGTTCAGTACTTCAGTACTTTGATTAATATCTTTAACATAAAGATGTTCTCAAAAAATAACAAAACATAACAAGGGTTTTATATTTTTTACAAATGTCTTATTATCCTTATTTTATCTTGATTCATTTTGAGAACTGAAATCGTATTAATGACATACTGCACATTTAAAGATTTTTGAAAACTGGGAGTTAGCTGGCAATTGTTTCATGGTGCTTTAAACGGATGAACAAGAGGGTTCCGAAATTCCAACATTACAAAACATGACAAGTAAACTTTCTTAATCTATAATCAGTAGCAGGAAAATTACAGAAGAATTTAAGCCTTCCCTTTCGTGTTAAAGTCTGTCACAGTTTTCTTTTCGTTATATAGGTGATTTTTTAAAGGAATTTTGACTAAATATGTTACGTCGATTTCAAGGCGAACAAGATTGCATCAATTCAAGATTGTTTCCGCACTTTGAGGATAATTTGGATTGAAGCATATGAACTTCATGCCTCGCTAGCTATTAATTAAAAAAAAAACCCGTCTCGCTTTAACAGTAGCCGAGAAAAGGGGGACCGATATATCTAAAAATGGCAATATTTAACGGAAACTGTCAAAACATATTTTAGATTGATAACATTTAGATCCAAAAGAATATATTTGTATGAAATTTGATATTTTTTAAAAATAAGATTTCTCAAAATAATGATGTGCAGCAAATCCCTTTTATGAACATTTGGCTTAATTGTGTATTTAGCTATATTTATCGAACCATTCGCGTTCATAACTAAACGCATCGAAGCTTACTGTTTATACCGTATATCCCGCAATAATATTCATTGAATTTATGACTCTCCGTTCGGAAAATAGGTTGATGTTTCTAATTTATACGACGATATTCGTTGAAATATTGAACAAAAAGATAAATTCATATCAACAACTGTGGAATAATGCATTGATTATATTTTGTCAGTAAACGTGAAATTTATTTGTACGAGCTTTAGAAACAGGACGAAAAGCGAGGCTTACCGAATTTTCTCCTGTTTCGCAGCGACAACTAATACATTTTATATTTCTGACAATATACATATATTGTTTACAATTTACACCTGGTATTTGAGCATAAGTTGTTTAAATCTTAACCAATGTCTCTGATTTTTACAATTATTGAAACGCGCACTCGGAGAAAACCCCAAAATGAACTATAACCCAGAAAGAAATATCCATATTACCGATTGATCAACATGGAAGCGGGTAGCAGGAAAATTTATTTGTACATGTACAAACAAAGCAAAAAAAATGTTGTTTACCCGTTATTTGTATACAATAACTAGCTAATTGCAGGATAAAAGCGAATTACAAATGTACTTAACTGTACCCATTTTTTTTTTTAAAACTGGTGAAAAATTAAATGGGATAGAAAAATAAATAGATTAGATGACTAAACGGGATGGGTTTTTTGTTAAAGGCCATAAGAAGATCTATTGTTATTATTTCTTTGTCATTTGGTCTCTCGTGGAGAATTGTCTCATTGGCATTCATACCACTTTCTTTTTTATAGATAGTCATTTTTTTCTGAAATTCAAAGGGAAAATTATGTTATGATGACCATTTTAGCAACGAAATTATTTATTTATTCTTATAGACAACAAAATAAGTGATATGCATATCACTTATAAAAAAAATAATAGAAGAAAACAATTACAATTTACTAGAATATGTATTTTTGTATCGTTCTTGATGACACAGTTCGAAAAGTTACCGGACCAAATACGGATAAATGAAAGTCATTATCTGGAGTTTCAAGTTGCGGGATTTAATTTCGAGTGTGGCCAGTGAAGGTGAAACAAGGCTGATAACCCTTTCATTCAGAAAAAAATATGTGTACGCGTCATTTTTGTGGAATATAGGAGAATGCAGTTTTTTTTTTGGAGAAATTGCATCTTTTTGTTACACCCTTCTACCTGTCGGATCCAAAATCGGATCAAATTTTTCCAACATTCCTGTTAGTTTAAAAAAAAAAATGTCAGATAAGAGGGGCGGGTCACCTGACCACACCTTTTCAGGACACCCACCCGTCTCAACACGCCTTGTCGAGGACGGAGGAAATAATAAGTCTTAGGAAGGTTATTCAGAATAATATTCACAACTGTTAACGGAAATGAACGAAAATAAAATCTTAAACATTTTGTAGGATTCCTTAGCTGCTACATGAATCGTGGGAGACGTCATTACATTTGTAGCATTAATCTAGTACACGTTTCTCGTTAGATGAAAACCCTACTGGGAGGGTAATAACAAATCATCCTGGTCTCTTGTGAAGAGTTGTCACATTGGCATTCGTACCGCATCTTAATTTTTATATCGTATTGTTCCTTTCGGTTGCACCTCTTGAAAACTAAAGTCGTGTCTGTATATTTGTTACAATCTTCAACAAGTAAAGTGAACAAATTTTCAAAGCATGGATGCATAACGCACACTCTTAAAGTAGAGGAAAATAATTTCCCATAAAACTAGATATATTGTATGTATATAGCATTTTTACGCCAATCAATATAATTAATATAAAAATCCACAGTTTGTTAGAAAGGTCAAACTTTTAATTTTTTTTCATTTTCAAAAGAGGGACGAAAGATACCAAAGGGACAGTCAAACTCATAAATCTAAAACAAACTGACAACGTCATGGCTAAAAAATGAAAAGACAAACAAACAACAGCACACACGACACAACATAGAAAACTAAAGAATAAACAACACGAACCCCACCAAAAAACTAGGGGTGATCTCAGGTGCTCCGGAAGGGTAAGCAGATCCTGCTCCACATGCAGCACCCGTCGTGTTGCTTATGTGATAACAAATCCGGTAAATGGTCTAATTCGGTAGGTCACATTCTTGAAAGGGAAGGGGATTGTAGTTACGACGTAAGGAACATATCCGATATCATTTGTGAAACGGTTATTCCATAACGGTCAACCAACTCGTGATGGCGTCCGTAAAATTTACGAAGGGATGATTTCAACTTCACCATTTGGAACTCTTGGTTTAATAACATCCTTGTGAGCAGCAACCCTCTATCAAGAAAATCATGATAGGAAATGCAAGCACGGGAATATCGTATCAATTGGGAGATATATACCCCGTATGCAGGTGCTGCTGGAATGTTGCTGCTTAGAAATGGAAAGTTCACAATTGGAAAGCTGAAATCATCTCTTTTGTCGTAAAGTTTTGTTTTCAACCGACCCTCATTGTCAATTTCTGGATGGAAGTCAAGATATGAGGCCGACTTAACTGTATCTGTAGTATCCTTTATCTCTAGCTCGATTGGATAGATGCGTTCCACATAGTCACCAAATTTTGAATTATTTAGTGAAGAACATCATCTATATAGCGAAAAGTAGATTTAACTTCTTATCTTTCTTCCTAAGAAGTTCCTGCATGAAATCAGCCTCATAATAATAAAGAAACAAGTCGGCAAGTAGAGGGGCACAGTTTGTTCCAATTGGAATGCCGACTGTCTGTTGAAAAACACGTCCCCCGAACGTAACAAATATGTTGTCAATCAAGAAATCAAGCATCTTGATAATATCAGTTTCAGAGAATTTTTTGTTCGAATCAGAGTGATCCTTTATAAAGTAGGATTTATCCCTCCCCAAGACAAGATACTTGTATCTACGTTGGCCATTCTTTTTTACGAAGCAAAGCAATACCAACTCTTTCAATTTGTCTTTTAGTTTGGAATATGGAATACTAGTGTACAGAGTAGAAAAGTCAAATGTTTTAATACTGTTACAAGATGAAAGAGAGTTAGATTGTATGTACTCTAAAAGATCTTTGGAATTTTTAAGTATCCACATCTGATTCACGCCCCCTCTAGAATAGGCAGTTTCACAATAACTCTGAAGCCCGTCTTTGATTGCTGATAAAATAGGTGTTAATAATTTAGAAAGAGGTTTCGTGGAGCACTTGGAAGACCCAGCAATATACCGTTGTTTGTAAGGACACTTATGTAGTTTAGGTATCCAATACAGTGATGGCAGATCCAGTTCTTTATCTTTGGTTGAAATTCCAGAGGAACACAGAACAGACCTATGATTATCCAGGATTTCCTCTGTAAGTGTCGTGAGGGTATATGTTGAGTTTCCAAGTGAATTGTCAATACCTAATTCGTTTATCTAGCAGTTAATGTAATGAGTTTTACATACAAAAACGATGTTGTTTGGGGCTTTATCTGCGGGGACAACAACATATTTGTCTTTGAGGTAGGATAGGTGTTTTGCAACATTTGGGTCTTTAAAGATTGACGTAGCATGGGCATTGATAGACCCATTCAGTTTCGTAATTCTGATTTGTATTAACGACCTCACTGCCTTAATCCATTCGGAAAGAGTGTCTACGTCTTCTTTCTCGCGCTTAGCCCATTGCCTGGCATAATCCTCAACTGAATCCATCAAAATTTTAAAGTTGTATTTCCAATTGATGGATTTAGGCTTCATGCGTTTTGTTTTAATCTGTGTCAAAAAAGCGTTTACCAGAACGTAATAGGTGTTTGCACATAACGTAATATATGTTTAGACATAATGTAATAGGTGTTTGCACATAACTTACAAGGTGTTCGCACATAACGTAAGCGGTATTTGAACATAACGTAATAGTGTTTGCGCATAATGATGTAGTTGTTATACATAACTTAATAGGTATTTACACATAACGTAACAGGTGTTTGCACATAAGGTAAACGATGTTTGCACACAGGGTGAACGATGTTTGCACATAAGGTAAACGAGGTTTGCACAAAACGTATTAGTTGTTTGTACATAATGTAAAAGGCATTTGCACATGACGTAATGAATGCTCACAGAGAGTATCAATTGTTCGGCAAAACGCATATAAATTATACCATGATGTATTGTGTTTTTCACTGGAGATACATATGTATGAACACAACATAACGCCAAAAGACTATAATACCATGAAATTTACATAGAACAAAGTTGTATCAAAACAAAACCTTTAGAACATTTGACATAACAATAACACTTGAGACACGACGCAATTATTAACTGACTTACGTAAAAGAAGAATAGACACAGCATAGATAAAATATGAGAGAATGTAAAGGTGGTTGATCATAAAGTTTCGAAGTATTCACAGAATATATAGTAGTTACAGGATAATGTAATGCATATTTTACACAACAAAGTTTAGCAATGACATATCATACAATTTTTTGACCAAACAAATTACTAATTTTACATAACAAAGAGTTGCCGAGTCAGGAAATAAAGGCATCTGCACATAACATAAAAAAGAAATGACAGGACATAAAGGCAAATCGACAAAACACATTAAATATTTACACTATAAGACAGTTCCGGCATTCCATAGTTTTGGGTTTGAGCGTCTTTGAGGTAATTTGAAAAAAAAATTTAAAAATCGGACACATCAAACCGATCATGTTATTTCCATGTTGTCCACAGTTCATCTGAGGTCATACATGTGCATGCAACATATATATGATGTGAACTCAGTTGGAGATCGATTGTACATATGAGCAGCATGATCAGTTATTGAAATAAATGAAGCTCCAATACGGAAGCTAGGTAAGCAATCAGGAAACCCGATTAGACGCCTCACTGCTAAGGGATCTCAGACCCTCATTAATTCCAATAACTGATGTTCAGTTTTTTTTCTATATAGATTAGACCGTTGGTTTTCCTGTATGAATTACGAGTACTAGTAGTCATTGAGGCCCTTTATAGCTTGCTGTTAGGTGGGGACCAAAGGCTTCGTGTTGAAGGTCGTACTTTGACCTGTACATGTTTCCTTTTTAAACATTGTGACTTGGATGGAGAGTTGTCTCATTGGCACTCATACCACATCTTCTTTTTTATTTAGAGGTAAAACGATTATTTACATTATTTTTTATTCATCAATCTTATGAAATCAAACATTGAACCAAACTATTGGAGTTTATTTTTTCTTTGGAACTAATGTAATTCTAAAATACAAAAACAAACTCAGCTCCAATGAGAAACCATTGAATGCCGACATATTTTCAAAAACTAAATTGGGAAGTGTCTTATTGAAATAAAAAAAGCCGGTACACACGAAGCATTTACCTTGTCCTTAAAAAGTGTCAGTAATCACTTACGGAAATAAAGTGAACGTATATATCTGACTTCATGTCCTATTTTCAATGTTATTTCTTCATTATATATATATAATTAGAAAAGAAAATACTGATGATATTCAGATACTGTTAAATAATCACACTATCAGATGTTCATCTGAAAAGTAAATAAACGCTGACTTCTTTACCTTACGTGCCTGTCACTTGTATATATTTTAAAAAGGTTGTATGGGAGTCTGCTGTTATCTTGGGTAGTAAAATAATAGAACACAAATTAGTGCCTATCATATTTGTAGCAGGCATGCAAATACAAATTTCATTTTTATGAACAAAGTATGTAATTTCATATTATAATTAAAAATATTTTTACAAAGATAAAATATTTATTGCTTGTTTAAAAAAAAAATCAAATTATCATATTAAGCAGAGGCAACTCAGACTATATATGATTTATAAAGGAATCTATATGATTTTTTTCTTCTATTTTATGCCACTGCAGGAAAAATGGAAGTATACCACATTTTTTCTTTTAGTAGTCTGATAACAGTTCATAAGAGCTATCTTCTAATATTCTATAGTTTCTCCCTAAAAACTATAGAGGGGAGATAGATACTTTAAGTAACAAAAATAAGCGTATTACGGTAAAATTTTATATCAGTTATGTTGATCTTTTTTGCAAGTTTCTGAAACAATTTCTTTCTAACTACTAGAAATGGGCAATGACATATACAAAAGTAGTCAATGGACTAATTCATCCATTTGGACATATTATTAGATCTTGCCCTTCTGATAATTTTTGGTAATAACTGCAACAGTTTTTTCTATATATTTACTATTGTTTCCACAAGAATAAATATGTAAAATCCATCTCAGGACATTAACTCTCATAAGGTATAGACTAAAAATTTCAGCCATGTTGACTTTTTACTAGATGTAGTCCTGCAGTTAATTTTGATTTTTTTTGTTTCTCTCCAATATCCAAATTAATATGGATAAAAATAGTTCTTTAAGGAATAACACTCATATAATCAGCCAATTGAAGAGATCGGCATTGCGACTTTGTTGTAGATATTGTCCTGCATTTAATGTTAATCGTTTCCGCCACTCTATGTTAGTTTCCATAATAACCCTACGACAATGGGTTGAAATTGTCTTTTAAAGGCAAATTCCTATAAGAAATCGAATAGAAATTTCATTCATGATGACATGTTGCAGATCTTGTCAACAAACTCAAAACGGATAGACCGTCATTAAAGGAAAATAACTCGTACAAGTCCTAGATGACAACCGTAATGATTTTAACCATTAAACTCAATTTTAGATCTGTGTCCTATTGATAGTTTTTTTCCGTTTGTTTCCCTAAATAACAGACCAACATGTCTTTGAGACTGCGACTGAGAATGTAAATAACTTATTATTTGAAATCAATAAAAAATATTCTTTATTATGCGATACAGTAAAGTAATATATATATATATATAATACACATCAAAGAGAATATTAATATTATTACAACATAACTAATTAAATAAATGAATTGGACTGCAGAATAATATACTCAATGTGTGCTATAACAATAACATACTATACATATTCAGTAAATAAATATTTGATACAAAAGGCAGCCATTTAAAGTGATATGAACCAGATCTTCAGGTTACCTCACAAATGGTACCCACTCCGCAATATAATGAGCATATCGAAGAAAGCAACTTCATTTATTTTCCTCAGTTAACATGCATATGTCGGACCAGGATAGTTTCCCTTTATTCACATCATCAGACAGTTTTTACCGGGAAACCTATACAATATCAATGGTTCGTAAATATCTGTTAAGCCTATATAAAGATACATGGACAGCCATATCGGATAAATTCTGTTTTTTTTTGGTTTAAATTGTGTAAAAGGGGAAAGGGATGGTGGTTATAAATGGAGATATGTTTTTTTGAAAATAGTAACATCTACAATCAACAATGTGGAATGTCACATGACTGCCATTGAATATCAGGATCAGTCGTAAAACACCATGGGCCGTTTTCATCTTGATCGGGATTTCTACAGTAATTTCCTTGATCCTCTAAATAACCATATTTGTGGCTGTGAGGTGTCTGAGCACTCCAACTCTGACATTCTATACCATCTTTTGTCTGCTTCATTGTTCCGAAATATAAAATCCCATTGTCTGTTCCTAGACATTCTTTGGCGGGAGTAGCTGTGAAAAGATAAAACCTTTTATTATTCGGGTTTTATTATTCGGGTTTAAACATAACAAATATATAAACTTGTATAGGAATCATCAATATCCGAACAAACTTTAAAAACTTTTTGATTTATTTGCTAATTTAGCTAAAAAAAGTAAGTATTTACCTATACAGCCAATGAATTATTTTATTTATAAAAGCAAGAAGATGTGGTATGATTGCCAATGATACATCTCTCCAAAGGAGACCAAAATGACACATACAATAACAACTATATGTCATGATCGCACGGCCTTGAAGAACGAGTATAGCCTAGTATGCCGTATTGTCAGCTACATGTATAAAAGGCCTCGAATTGACAAATGTAAAACAATTTTTCACATTATTTCCTATGTATGGTATAAATAACATATCAACAGTTATATGTGCAATACGAGGAAACAAGGAAATTGAAGGGATTCAAATACCTGGTGGAGGGGGGGGGGGGGGGGGTAAAAGTATAGAAACTAAATTATGCATGTTTGCTGATGACACTCAGCTTTTTAACAAAAATGAGAAATCAGTAGAAAAAAGTCTTTTGATGTCCTAACGCTATATGAAAAAGCTTCGGGATCTAAAATTAATTTTGATAAAACCAAAGGGTTACTTATAGGATCTCTTAAAAGGAAAAAACTAAAATTTAATAAAATTAAATGGATTACAGGTAATGTAAAAACTCTCGGAGTAAATCACGGATATGAAATTGATAATGATGCTATATGGTAAAGTATAATAGAAAAGATTAAAAACTGCGTCCACGTTTGGAAAAGCAGGAAACTTTCATTTAGTGGTAAAACCTTAATAGTAAAAAAATTCATATTGCCCATGTGTAGTTATGAAATTGAAATGCGGGGTATTCTTGAAAAATATTCAAAAGAAATAACACAATATTATTTGGAATTTTATATGGGATGGGAAAGTTAACCAAATAGAAAGACAGGTTTGTTGTCTTGATATAACAAAGGGCGGAATGGGCATGATTAATATCGACTTATTCATTAAAAGTAAGCAAATAAAGTCTCTTTATCGCATTCTTCACGAACCATTAGAAAGCTGGAATGCGATTGGCAAGTATTGGCTTCGACAATTTGACAACAAGTATAATGATCAGTATTTTTTATGTAAATGTTCAAATATTAAAGGACTAAATCTTAAAAATATTCAATTATTTTATCAGAAAATGATTTATACATGGTCTAATTTTCTAAAAATGGGAGATAATCCCAAAACTAAGAACGAGGTACTTAATATGAGATTATTTGGTAATTCAAAAATTTCATTTCAAAATAAACCATTGTTTTTTTCTTCCTTTCTAAAAAGTAACATGAAATATATCAAAGACATATGGAACGAAGAAACCAACAAATTTTACAGTTGTTGTTCTATATTTGAAAAACCAATTGACTTCTTACAAATTTTAGAAATTGATAATGAAATTAATGAAAAAACAAACATAGAATTGAAACTTTCTAATGAAATGGTTATATTAGACAGAAATAGAAAAAAAATCAAACCTAAAGAATTAAAACTCAAATATATTCGAGACATGATTAATAGGAATATATATCCAAAATGTCAACTAAAATGGCAAGAATTTTATGGCCACAAAATTAATTTGAAAATAGTATGGGACAATTTGAAAAAAGTTAATGTCACCAATAAAATGAAAGAATTTCAATGGAAATGCATACACAATATCATATATACGGAAAGTAGACTAAAAAAAATGCAATTGTCAAACGGAAAATGTCATATTTGCCAAACTGCTAACAATACTGAAAATCTGCAACATTTATTTTTCGATTGCAATACAACAAAATTAATCATTAGTAAAATCAAAGATATTTTTACATTATGGAATGTTCAATTAGATGATGAAAATTTAAAACATTTTATGCTTTTGGGAGATAGCACTGGTCAATCGAACCAAACTTTACATGTAAATCTCTTTTTTATTTTGACAAAATGGTCCTTGTGGAAAATAAGAAACAAAATCAAATATGATGGGATAAAAATGTCCTCTTCCATATATTTTGAATCTTTGGAAATCATACATGATAACACATCTGAAATCTGTACCCTGTTACTTATCGAATAATACATTAGACAAAGAGAAAATAAACTTTTATACTATAAGTACATACCTCGCAGGAGACAACAGTCACGATGTTATGTGGTCTGTTTTTTTTTATATCTCTTTAATTTATATTGATTACGGTAATCCACGGTTTAAAGATGCACTCGAGTATGTTATAATGTTATGTGAATCTGGTTTATAGGTGTACTCCTTTATGTTATAATGTTATATTATTTATCACTAGTAATACATTCTAGAAAGATATTCCTTTTTTCACTCATTGTCATATAAAAGAATATAAGTATTATTCCATGTATACTATTTTTTTCTGATAATACAGTGCACTTTTTCAGCCTCCTGCTTCCCGGACAGTTGGTTTAAATGTAAACGGGAATCCACAGTTTGCATTCTGGGAAACTGAGGAAATTGTTAACAGGAAATATTTGGAATAAACAAGTATCAATTTAAAAAAAAAAAAAAAAAAAAAAAAAAAAAAAACATATCAACAGTCATTAATTTACAAAAAATGTACATAAACGAAATGAGATATGCATGGCTCTGTCACTCACTGTTCGTCTTTCGTGACCCCAAGATCTGTTAGGCTTTTTTCTTCTTCACTAACCATTTTCCTGTTAGATGTTACTTTGTCTTTTACTATTCAAACTGTTCAATAACAGTAACTAATAAATACATGTAGTTTTGAAATAAAAAAATAAATACTAACGTACAGTGGAGATCACTTCTTAACCTCTCATTAGAACTGTCAGGAGAACTGTCATAGAACTGTTCTAACCTGTCCTAGAACAGTTCTACCAAGAACAGTTCTACCCTAGAACTGTTCTAAGCAGAACTGTCAGAATCAGTTCTAGGTAGAACTCTAAATCAGTTCTAGGTAGAACTGTCAGGATCAGTTCTAGGGTAGAACTGTCTAAATCAGTTCTAGGTAGAACTGTCCAAATCAGTTCTAACCGTAGAACTGTCAGCAGAACTGACTAAATCAGTCAGTACTGTAGAACAGTTTTAAACTGACGTCACTGCAGTAAGGACACTTTAGAATTTAGAAGAAATAAATCACTTCCAATTACTTTGCTATATAATAGCAGATTTTCTATATTTCTTTCTGATCATACGTTACATGTACAAATATCGAAGTGAATAGGAGGTTATCCAACTCATCGGAGAAATATTTTTATAAGATTGCATAGGAAACATCATTGTTTACGTTTCTTCGTTCCCCGTTTTTAACAGCCTCTTCATACATGTCATATATCTCTGCATTTAATTCATGGAGTTTTAATCGTAATTTACCTTGTTTGCCTTGGATTTACATTCATTTAAGATTCTGTTTTGACAAATGTTCATACGAAAATTGTACAGTGGATGAATTATGGGATATTAATGATAAAAGTGTTGTATTATAACGTAAAAAAACTATATACATTTGCACCATCTCGTCAATTTAGCCAGACTTATCCATAACGATTATAAATGATATCTGGGAGTCTGAAACTCAGAAAAAATATACTCATCTGAACATGAATGAAGCATTTGCCACTGGACGTTCGGCTACAAAAAAAATCATGTATTTTTCTTTGCCTTCTTCCATTTGTCTTCAAATTATATTAACAGTATACTATTCCAAGAAGAGAACTTCCCATACATGTACTTTTTATTTTAAAATAAAGTATATGAATCAGTCATGTGAGTGTTGGATGATGCCGTAAAATAGTTTTGTTTAAAAAAAACATCACAAACTAACTGACTTAAAAAGTCACTTTAGTGACGGTTCATTATTATGGATACAGAGAGAAAATAAGGGTGCGCTAAATTTTTAGATATGGTATAAATACACCTTACCGCTATTTGTCTGCCATTACTGGATATCGCACAGGTTCCCGTAAAAATTTGACATCATAAAACAAAATATCTGACGCCACAATGGAAAAGTGATTGTTGTATGCTTCAAAAGTTCAAGAGGCCGGGTCAGCCAGGATTAGCAATATAGGTGTATTGTGTTCCAAAGTTGGTGTCATTTTTATCATAGGATCCGTCCTGACATAGAAATATTATTGGTTTACAATGAGGCCATATATATTTACATGATAAGTGTAAATAAGTTCAGTTTTGGTTGATATAGTCAAATAATTTTGTTAAAACGACTCAGTCTGATACATATATATCGAAACTACTGAAATTTGTTTACAATTCAATATTTTGAATAAAAAGAGGACTTGCAGAAAATTGCTGGTACTCTAAATTGATGTGAAAATTTTTTTTTAGCCAATGTGTTACAATATTGCTGTCATTCGAATTATACAATCCATCGTGATATGTAACTACATGTATAAGTGATTTACTATGCGGCTATATATATATATATATATATATATATATATATATATATATATATAAGTACGTCTGAGTCAGTGACAACCCTACAACAGATGTATCCATCGGATCGCCATCAATGATGGTGATACATGGCTGTGTACATAATGTATATACAACTCGTCTAAAGCCTCGGTCACACCTTACCGGATAGCTCGAACGGACGCCTAACGGATAACTTTTTTTCAATCCGTTCATGTCCGTTAGACGTCCGTTCTTATCCGTTAGACGTCCGTCCATATCCGTTGCATGTCCGTTAAGCGTACGTTTTATCCGTCGACGTCCGTTCTGTCCGGTCGAAAATTTTGAGCATGTTCAAAACTTTGAACGGACGTCCAACGGATAAAATGTCCGTTGAACGTCCGTTAGGCGTCCGTTTTGTACGGTACTCGTCCGTTTCGTTTCCGTTTTTTATCCGTTACGTGTCCGTTATACATCCGTTGGAGGTCTGGAAGATAAATTCACCAACTGACTTCTACCGGACGTTTAACGGATAAAACGGATGAGAAAATGGACTTCTACCGGACGTATAACGGATAAAACGGATGATGAACGGATCTGAAACGGATAAATTTCAATTGCAAATTTCGCGTCAGAAATGCCAATTATTGGTATGTCAGATTTCTTAAGGTTCATGAATTCTTATTATTCATAATCGATCTTAGAGTAAGACAATCAAACAGTTCTTATTCAGACCAGACACTGCCTTTGGCGAAATTTTGAAGAACAAACCAAAACCAGTTACACAGAAACAATTTGAATATTTATGCGATTTACATGTATTATTTATTGTCGCCTTTGATTTTTCCGTATATCTTGTTCATCCGTTTTATCCGGTACGCTTCCGTTATGTGTCCGTTTTATGCGGTACTCGTCCGTTGGATGTACGTTCGACATCCGTTCTGTCCGGTACGTGTCCGTTTCTCTTACGTTACATATCCGGTGTGTGTCCGTTATGCATCCGTTACACGTCCGTTATATTCGGTCAGTGAATCAACGGACTCCCAAAGGATAACAATTTTGTCAACGGACAACTTTTATTTTCATCCGTTAGGCGTCCGTTCGTGCTATCCGGTAAGGTGTGACCGAGGCTTAAACATCAACCCAACAATGTTAGATCTGTAAATTTGCTTTCGCAAATTTTTGGTTCTTCCCTCGCCGGGATTCGAACCCATGCTACTGTGATATCGTGACACCAAATCGCCTGCACTGCAGCCGTCCCGCTAGACCACACGACCACCTGGGCTCTCAAAAAAGAGCTTTCGGTGGGCATGTGTTACCTTTCCACGTCAGTTTTAATCTAGCGGCGTACTACAGTACATGATATATAAGGCATGAAGATGTTATTGTTACAGATCAGCTAAATTATCTATAGTAAAGGATCCTACAAATTAATGTAAGATACAGTCACAGAAAATAATTATATTCATAAGTACGTCTGAGTCAGTGACAACCCTACAACAGATGTATCCATCGGATCGCCATCAATGATGGTGATACATGGCTGTGTACATAATGTATATACAACTCGTCTAAACATCAACCCAACAATGTTAGATCTGTAAATCCCCGGCGAGGGAAGAACCAAAAATTTGCGAAAGCAAATTTACAGATCTAACATTGTTGGGTTGATGTTTAGACGAGTTGTATATACATTATGTACACAGCCATGTATCACACTGATAATTTTGTTTTCCAATGTTGCTTTCCTTTATCATGTTTATATTGAACAATCCATCCTGACATAAAAATATAAGCACGCGCAATATAAAATTCTACTCGGAACAATATTCCCCAATATTCATGCAATAACCCTATAATATAGATCATTTGTATTATAATGATAATACACTCCATCCTTACATAAAAATATTACAGATTTACTATGCGACTATAAGAGTTGTATAAAAAAGAGCAAATATGGTCAGTTTTGGTTGATGTGGTCAAATATGGTCAGTTTTGGTTGATGCTGTCAAATATGGTCAGTTTTGATTGATACAGACAAATAATTTTGTAACATGAGTCAGTCTGAGGTATGAAAACTACTGATATTTGTTTCTGATGCGATATTTTGAATAAAAATAGGAAATGCTGGCACCCTCAATTAATGCGAAAAAAACATTTGTGGTCATTGATTTCCAATATTGCAGTTATTAATATACAACAGTCCCTCTCGAACTAAAATTATAGCTGAATTGCTGTGCAGCTATATAGATTTACATTATAAAAAGCAAATATGGTAAGTTTTGGTTGATGCAGTCAAAAGATTTTATTACACGACTCAGTCTGAAGTATAAAAACTACTGATATTTGTTTATGATTCAATATTTTGAATAAAACAAGGACATGCTCATTGGAGGATCAAGGGGAGGGAGTCCAGGGGTTGGAACCCCACTTTTTTTTTAACATCAATGCATATGAATGGGAGCATATAGTTGGACCCCCAGCCTGGATCTAGCTGCCCCTGCATGCTGGCGCTATAAATTGATGTGAACAATTACATTTTTTTTCCAAAATTGCTGTTACTTGTATATTACAGTCCCTCTAGACCTAAAATTAAAACTGAAGTACTGTGCACCTATATAGATTTGCAGAAAGAAAAAGCAAATAAAGGCAGTTTAGATTGATGCGGTCAAAAGATTTTTGTTAAACAGGTCGTCCGAGGTATGAAAACTACTCGTAAACAGATATTATATTGGTTATTGAGGTCCGATAATTTTGTTATGTGATAATGAGCCATCCTGACTCCCGGAATAACAAATGTAAAACAATTCAAATAATAATGCCCCCCCCCCCTAATACTAACGGCCTAATTTATGTACAAAAATTGAGAGAAAAACAAAAATTTATGTAACACATCAACAAAAGAAAATCACTGAATTACATGCTCCTGACTTGGAACAGGCACATACATGCAGAATATGGCCAAATCAGTTCTAGCTAGAACAGTTCTAACCTAGAACTGACTAAAAGGTGTCAGGCTGACAGTTCTACGTACTGTTCTAGAACAGTTCTCCTGACAGATTTAATGAGAGGTTAGAAGTGATCTCCACTGTACCCCCTAAAAATCATTTACACCAAAACAAAAGCTCGCTTTAATCAATCGCTCATAACTTTTACCAAGAAAAACACCGTGGTATATGTGGAAAAATGTCTAGTATACTTACTGCAGAAAGGTAAATCGTGGTATGTGTGGAATAATGTTCAGTATACTTAATGAAAAAGGGTTAATTCGTGGTATGTTTTGAATAATGTTCAGTATACTTACTGCAGGAAGTAAATCGTGGTATGTTGGGTATAATGCCTAGTATACTTACTACAGAAAGGTATATCGCAGAAATCAAATACTGTATTTGGGTCTGTGGTGAAACACCACGGCTCGACATCTTGGTCTGGGTTTCGGCAATAATTTTCAGGTAAGTTATTAAATCGATGTGAATGTGGATCATCTTTGGCCCATTCTTGACAAGTAACCTTGTTTTTGGTTTCATGAATTTTTCCGTTGTATTCATAACCAATCTTCGATCTTTTACAGTCATCTATTTAAAAACAAATATGTCATCTGAATTAATAGTAAATTATATTCTATCTGAAATTAGTAAGGGAGCACCATTTTTGTTATATGAATCAGCCTGAACGTGAATAAGATATTTAACACTTGACGTTAGATTAACATCAATCAATCAATCTTTACATCTTTAAAGATATTCGTTTCACTTCAATTTAGAAAACCAACGTATATGGACTTTGATTTTTTATCAAACTAAATGCACTCTAAATTAAATGTATTTCACACAAATGCTTACCATCTGCTGATCGTGATTCACACTTTGTCCCAATGTATCCAGATCGACACTGACAATTGAATCCACCATTTTCTGTGTCTGTACATGTTCCACCGTGTTCACAAGGATTGCTGGAACACGCTAGTTCATCTATTATAGTGATAGGTGAAGGGAATATGAGTTAAAGAAATTTAACAGATTAGGATAAGAATTCTCGTAAATGCAAAAGGCAAGCGACAAACAAGCATTTTTGCATTTTTACTAAATAACTCTGATGTTTTTTTTCCTTTATAAATCAAAAAAAAAGTTTATTAATTATTTTGAGATAATTACTATTCTCTTTTAATGCAGTTGAATTACTAAAGCTTGTATCTTTTATAGGTTTGTAATAATAATGCATACGATGTTCTCGGAGTCAAAATAATTGACCTAAATTATCAACGATTCCAGTGATATTCGTAAAAAAAATCCCATTATTTATCAAAATTTAACATAAAAAAACAATTGAATTTTAACATATTTTATGTAATAAATTAGTGTATTGTTAATAAATACTTGGATCCAAGTTGTCCAAAAACAATACGGTTATACTAATATACTAACTATCTATATTATGCACAATGAACTAAAATATACACGCTGACTCTTTGCCGATACAAAGTAATAACGGACAATTATATATATACAAATATAATACAATAAAACAGCCTGTCCTCAAGATGGGACGGTCTGTCACTAAAAGACATTATGACTGGTACAGTTTGTCTGTATCAGACAGTGTGTGCTGGTACAGCCTGTTCACCAGATCGGGGCAGTCTGTCACTTCCAGACAGTGCGGGCTGGTACAGCTTGTTCTCCGAGTGGGACAGTCTGCTGTGTCAATCAACGTGTACGTCCACTTTGTACCCAGTACAAAGTGTCCTCTGAATATCAAGGCTCTTCTAGCACTTAATATATCCGACGTACGCTCTGTTGAAAGATGACAGCTCATCGACAGACAACCGGCAGCCTCGAGTGCCGTGTCTCATTCCCTTATATACCCATGGTCGATACCACTATTTCCTTAATAGGGATGTTCTCTATATGTTACCCTTACGGAGCATAGAGAGTCCCTTACGATCACCCCTATAACTTTCGACCCTGCCACTTATTTTCCGGCCAAACGTCTAAATCCACACAACATTTCCTACTGCATAAAATATGCATATATAAAACAAGATTTTCCAGGTTTATAACCATAACGACCAATAAACATTACAGTATAAACTACATACCACAGTATGAAATTTTACAGTATTCAAATTCCATATCTGGATCTGTAGTAAAACACCAAGGCCGATTATCACCATCTGGGTTGCGACAATAGTTATCCTGATCTACTAAAGCCCAAAATTTATGTTGATGTGGTTCTTGTTTATCCCATCTTTGACATGTTCTGCCCGTTTCTGTTACAGCAGTACTTCCGAAGTAGTCTATTCCTTTCGGTGTTTGTAAACATTCTGCTGGAGGTGTAGCTACAGAAATAGGACAAAAAGACAACAGTGCACTTAGATGAAATATATCTCACATATGGTCTCCTATCTAACTTTTTCGATTCGTTTTACTAGTATATAATAAATTAACCAACTTGTACATTTACAAGTTAAGCTAGATTTGTACGTATATTTCATGCACAGGTACATTGTACCGTTCTATTTGAATGCCTGTCACCTATATCCTTTCAATAACCACTCATATCCAATTCGTTACCAGTTCGAACATATTTACTATATATTTACGACATTTGAACATCGGTAAAGATCGAAATGTCGCATAGTATAAAAATAAGGAAATGAGAAAACTATCCACCAAACTTCTGATAAAGTGGATGTAAGCAATTATAGGCAACCGTGCGGCTTTCAACAATAAAAAAAACCCACCCAAACATACGGTATAGTCGGCTTTAATAGGCCCCTACATTAAAATATGTAACAAATAAATTGAGAAAACGGCTTAACTTATACCAAAACAGATTACGAAAAACAAATATGACAGATATGAACCTTTTGTTTTGAATGTAATTTCATCAAAAGTAAAAGTCGTTATGGAATTTGTTTAACTCATTTCCGCATACCGGTAGTATGTGCACAAGGATAATAGTTATAATATGTACAGTTGTTGATTAATTTGCAAGTTTACTTTTATAACGTTATTTAGGGTATGTAATTTCGTACTTACTACATTTTGGTATATCACAAGAATCCCAATTTTCATTCTGATCAATAAAACACCATGGAGAATCGTAATCAAATGACCCTCTGCATGCCCTCACGCCATCTTTATTAGGTTCACACGTTTGTCCACGTATAGTTGTGTCTTTAGTGCCTAAGTAGTCATATCCATTCATTGATCGAACGCATTCTTCAATATCTGGAAAGGTTAAAATTTTAGATTAATTTCGGTCTGAATCTTTGTTTCTACACAAAAAATCTTCCTCAGCAAAGTGTTACGATCTGAACCCCTCTCTTTCAGCTATTGTGGATTTAGTCAAAATTTCGAAACCATGAGGTGCTAATTTCCATTGATTGCAGTTGTAACTGGTCGCATCCAATCAAAAATGTCTTTAAAAGAAATATGTGTGAGTATAGAAAATGGAATGTCAACGTATATAATTGGTTTCTGCTTTATGATATTTTTGAACACTGGGCACAGCAATATTTTATTCATCCGAACTAAAATAAGTGCTCTCAAAAGATGAGAATGATTTAGTCGGATTTGATTTGATCTATTAGTCACTGAATAGTACAGTGCATAATTCTCAAATACACTTTGACACCGCAAATGGTAGAGGAGGGAACCGGATTGTAACCCTAGGTTAGAAAAGACACGCAAAGTATATGGTTTAATTAAAACCTTAAAGGTCGAAATTGTATTAAAATGTTATATGCCGGAATCTAAATATGTCAATGAGGAAAAAATAACCACATATTCTGGACGGACTATAATGTTTGAAGTTAATTTGAATTGGCTGCTTTCAAAGGCTTAAAAATGGTGAACTTTTGTATGCTTACGAATCTTTTACAGAATGTAATGATTGGCTAACGTTATTACGATAAAACCTGCCTAAAAATCAAGTAAAAACATTAATCCGTAAATGTAGCCGGTTTTTTTTTAAATTTAATAATTTTGTTTTACAAATAATAAATCCTCTGATTTTAAAAACATCAAATGAAAACCGGAAAATGAGGAATTATGGGATGATGTAAATAAGATTACCAACCTATTACATACTGTGGAATGCCGATGTATAATATCCAACGAAGAGAGTATTCATATTTGTAATTTGTATATTCGTATAACTAACATTACTCATCAACATAGTTTTTCATAAATAACATAATGTAAACTGAAAGAACCGATTTGGTTGCCATTTTATAATTTGAAAAAAAAAACAATCCTTTGTCCCATCAACTCACTATTGTTTTTCTTTCTCAAACACTCGTTTATATCATCAGAAAAACGTAGTTTAATTGTCATGAATAAACAAACATAAACAAACTTGTGAAAATTGAATTATAAAGTTATATATATATATATGATTTAGAAAATACCACATCATTCTTCTAATATTTTTCCTACATTGATAATTTTTGCCTAATATACATCAAAATGTGAAAATTATTTCCTCACTGTCAAAAAAATAAATAATAAAGGACTTACGACAATGAGGTATATCACACAATTCCCATCTAACTTGAGCATCAGTGGTGTAACACCAAGGTGCTTCCGAATCATGTAGGTCATTGCGACAATAATTATCGTATTCATCATACACGTGATAATCATGTGACCACGGTGAGTTAGAATCCCACCTCTGGCAAGTTCTTCCGTTAGTGGTAACACTAACAATGCCTCTGTAATCTGTACCCTTTGGTGATGATAAACAATCAGATTTGCGGGGAGTTTCTGAAATTGTAATTAAATACCATACTGGCTATCGATATTTTCACTTTTGGCATTGCACAAGTCATGTCTTTTTTTAACTGTACATGGGTTTAAAATATTAAATCCCTGGGATGTGTTTTAGTTGATTTTAGTCTCTAATGCATGTTTTTTTATCATTTAATTGTTTTTGGTTTTTAAATAGCTTTCAGAAACTGCGAGTACTCTCAAACCATATAAAATCGTGTAAATTTGACCTGTTGATACAATTTTTAATGTTTATTTTTTTATTTTTTGATGCTTCCTTATTTAGCGTTATATCTCGTCTCTCTTTTTTTTTATATACCAGCTTTGATAAGTGTTTGGTATGACTCTAAATTTTCACTTCTGATCTCGTACTACGAACAACAAAATTATTCATTTTGTAAAAAACCTATCCGTATTCCATTACTTAATACATTACTACAAAATTATTTTCATTTGTCCAATCAGATTGAAATGAGATTAATGTTACATTATGATAGACAAAAAAAATCCTTCAATCAATTCTTTTTATTCAAAAACAGATTTAAAAATATTTTGCAGCCTTCAATTCGAGGTTTTCCAAAGAGAATGTATAGCACAGTACACTTAAAACGAATTTGAGTCTGAAACGGTCATTTTGACTTGAACTTCATCCAAAAGCTGACAGTTAAACGATTTAAAACAAATACTTAACACACTGAAAATAGACGTAATTGAACGCATGATGATGATCTGATTAGTACTGAATTGAATGCATTGGAAACGTCTAAAAAATGAATTAAAGAAATAACAATGACTTTATAATTATTTATTTAGTCTTTATGAGCTGTTACAGTGACGTGACTTGACTGTTAGTGTTTCTCTCCACCAATTGCAACTTATTCAAAATTCTGACCACATTGCAATTTGTTTTATAAAATCAAATTGTTCAACTGGTCAGAAATTTGAACTAACTGCTGTAGAAAACTACAACCAAGTCATGAAAGTGCAAGGTGTTAAAATAAAACATACATATAATCCTATAAGACTTTAACTCCACTTTAATGATGTTGTGCCAAAATCAGTCTATCAGTTTGTATAGGTATATTATAGTCATTTCGATGCTAAAGGAAATGTTATTATTTTGAATTGCTATAAAAATGTCAAAACTAAGCTTTCATATAGATTTTCTTTCTAAAAGTATTTTGTATTCATAAGAATCAGACATTATGTGAATTAAAACATTTCATATTCAGTAAAATATGTGTAAAATTGCAATATGTTTGTAGGAAGTTTCCATGGGGAGATAATATTTTTTTCTTTAAAAAAGTCTTTATTCAAAAGAATACTATTTTAGGTTATCTCCCCATGGAAACTTATCAATAGCATATTGTTATTTCACACGTATTTTATTGAATATATGATGTTTTATTTAAAACGATATCTGATTTTTATGAATATAGAATACTTTTAGAAAGAAAAACTATATGAAAGCTTAGTTTGAACATTTGTATAGCAATTAAAAAAAATAACAATTCCTTCAGCATGGGAATGACTATAATATAACTATACAAACTGATAGACTGATTTTGTCACAACATCATTAAAGTGGAGTTAAAGTCTTATAGGATTGTAAGTATGTTTTATTTTATCACCCTGCACTTTCACATTTTGACTGAACAATTTGTTCAATATTCTGACCAGTTGAACGATTTGGTTTAATAAAACAAACTGCAATTTGGTCAAAATTTTGAATGAGTTGCAATTGGTGGAGAGCAACACTAACAGTCAAGTCACTGTAAGATAAAAAAAAGACGGCCTGAGTCGACCAGTAATTCGGTAGATGTATTTAATCTGATAAAAACAATACGATGATCACATTTTCAATGTGAAGAGTAACAATGATGTATGTATGTTATCCATGTAAATTAGGCCCGGTAGAATCAATAAACGTTGAAAACTTTCATGAAATTAAAAGTTGGCAATAAACATAGGTTCATATTTACGTTCTATTGCTGTTATGAATTGCAATTTGAGATGTTTCTCCTGATCTAAATTAACGAATACAAGAAAACAAAACTTGCTATTTTTATAAAGAAAGTCTGGACAGATACTTATCTCCGTCATCAGACATATATTAAGAATGGAAATTGGGAATGGGGAATCTGTCAAAGAGACAACAACCCAACCAAATCTTACCGCAAGTTCCTGGTGAAAGCTTGACATCATCAATAGCAATGTCACTTTCATAGTCACTGCCACGGGTTGCCTCAATCCTTAGCTAGATAGAATAAATTATTTCATTAATTTATAAATAATCATGTAATTATTGCTACCATTATTACATATGTGAACGACATCATAGAAGTGTTAATATTACAAAACACTATAGGTTGAAAATAGCAATTGTTCAAAAGTTTTCCAGAGAGTGCTTTTTCTTAAATTTTGGAAAAAAAATAACAAAGTAATGTTTATGTGTATATATAAAGTATTATAGTCTTAAGTGATGTGAGTTATGGAATGAAACTATTAGAAGAAAGGCGGTTCAAACATTTTTTTTAAAACAGTAATAATTGTCGTTTTTATTGAAGCTCAATTTTCAGACATTTCTGAATGAGACTTAAAGACAATCATACTCTTAATAAGCTATATTACTGTCTATTATTTATAGAAACGCTATTTTATACATTTGATTAAAGCACACATTTGACTCTGTAGTAACCTTTAGATTATCTGTACTAGGTATATGAATGCTGGCTTTATGCCAACCGAATCCTTGGTTTCCAGTCTTCGTCCACAATACTGCCTCCGATGACTTTACAGTTAATGTTCCCATACCAGAACCAAACATGTTGAAATAAAACTCCAAGCAACGATCTTCAGCTGTGAAAATAAATAAATAATCAAATTGGATTTAAAAAAAATAAAAAAAAAAAAAAAAAAAAAAAATTGAACAGTTGATACGTTTGATTGGGACTTATTCGAACGCAACTTTCAAGATTATTACACATTGTAGACTGCTGTAGTCCTTTTTTTTTTTTTTTTACATTTTTACCTTTTATGTCTGTTTGTTTTGTTCATACTTTGTTGTCAACATAATGGAATTCTAAGCGACTGTCATAAAAGTATGAGGTTAAGCTTACTACAAAACCAGGTTCAATCTATCATTTTTTACATAAAAAAATGCCTGTACCAAGTCAGAATTATGACAATTGTTATTCATTTGTTTGATGTGTTTGAGCTTTTGACTTTGCCACTTAATTATTTACTTTCCGTTTCAATTTTCCCCGGAATTCGATATTTTTGTTATTTTACTTTTTTTTTTACTTTTGAAATCGAGTTCAATGGATTCAGGTTTTATTAACATGTTAAAATTTCCAAACATTCACGTTAATATCAAAATTATTTGAAAAAACTGGTCACCTTAATCACGTTAGTTACATTTGATATAAAAGCCATATGATTTAGATTTTACCTGGAAATGTAACATCTGATTCGAAAATAGCTTTGTCTCCTGGCTTCCTTGGGATTGAAGACTCGGCATACAAATATAAGTCACCACTAATTGCCTTGTCTGGACCAGTTAATTTAGTGACAGTTGGACCCTGTTGACGATACAAATATAGGATGCTAATTCATCTTTCTCGTGGCGGACGTCTGGCGTATTAAATTTTTAACCTGGTACCTTTTGTTGGCTATTATTCGTTTGTTTTTCTGTCCTATATTTTCTCCCATTTATTTGTATTGTAGTCCTGTCATGTAATGTTTTCATTTTAATGTTATAAATAACATTGCCATTAAAGCGGGAGGTTTGGCACGCCACAAAACCAGGTTCAGCCTACCATTTCTTTTTCTTACAATGCCTTGTACCAAGCCAGGAAAATGGCCATTGCTATATTTTAGTTCGTTTCTGTGTGTGTAACATTTTAATGTTGTGTTTCTGTTGTGTCTTAGTTCTCTTATATTTGATACGTTTCCCTCAGTTTTAGTTTGTAGCCCGGATTTGTTTTTTCTCTATCGATTTATGAATTTCGAACAGCGGTATACTACTGTTGCCTTTATTTAAGGATTTATGAGTTTGAAGACTAACGCAGTTTTCAGATAAGTTGGTAAAATTTTCTCTCTTCTAATTCATTCAGTATTAATGATAATGTAATGAGACGAGTGTCGTATGCTAAACAAGATATAGATCCTCTATCGGCCTACCAAATTCAACTTAAGGTAAAATGTTCTGGTCCCAATTTTAAATTTCCTTTTCATGCCTTTTCGTTTACCTCTTGTGTCAAAATGTTTTGATGTTGTGAAATTATTTGTCTTTAATCGAATCCAATAATAGGTCTCCACAATATTTGCATTTGAATAGTTTCTACATAAAAGTTTCCTTTTATAAAAACGTGTTGAATATTGTTAATGTAGATACTCATTCTATAAACAGTAACAATATATATGGCAATGCTCTTATTTAGCGCAGAAACATGGGATGTATGAACACACTGACTTACCACTTTTTCGCTCCAGTCAAAATCATCATTATCTACATTCTTCATAAAACATCTATAATGTTTTTCAAATGTACATTCTAATGGTGTTGAAGCTGTTATTTAAAATATAAAATATGAGAATCAGAATGTAAATCAAAGACGTCACATATCATTCAATATATTTATTTTATATAATATATTAGATTTTCAAAATTATTTTGAGACAAAGAAAACAATATGTATTGGTTTAATTTGGGTATCAGAGGAAAATAATGTTTTATTTGATGCTGTTTGCCCCATACATGAGAAGAACAACAACACTTTCCAAAAAGAAAATAAAAAAAGGTCTTTCATTAATTTCGTAACTCCCACAGTTTGTTTTTAACCCCCCCCCAAAAAAAGGCAAATGAAAATGCAGAGACTGATGTTGTAATTTTGAATAGTTTCCTTATTCATTGCATGTAGAAAAGACTTTGAGCCCAATTCATTTGTATATGGATGCGATCGGTCAATACAAGAAATTACCGTTTCTTTGTGTTTTTTTTCCTAACCATATATCCATCTGAACATCCTATTGCAACACCGTGTACGACAAGGCAGCTACGCAATCAAAATTGATAATCCACGATCAATGCAAATTTGTCCATTAAAAGATTCGTGCAAAAAGAGTTCATGTAGAACATTCCATAAGAAAATGAAAAATTATAAAATAATAGGTGCTTTTTATAGACATATTCGGAACGATATTATTTGCACCTTTTTCAGAACTATGTGCAGCTTTTTCCCTACAACGAAATTTGTTAAACGCTTAATGTACATCATAGATAAATTTGTATCCATATCTTTATTGAATAAAGCTTGCATTAGTGTATTCAATAAAGGTTAAATTTAACTTTGCTTTTTTGATAGATTCATGTGAAGTGATAAATTGAAATTATACTCCATCTGGTGTATTCAAATTTCAAACAATGGAGTAAAAGAGTTGATTTAATTAATATAATAAACATTTACCATTTACGTCACCACTATTTTTGGTTTCGGTATCGGTTTCGGTTTCGGTAACGGTATCGGCCTATTGTGAACGACTGAAAATGGCGAGTTAATCGAGGTTAAAATTTAAAAAAAAACATTTCGTAGGATTTTTCATTTGCATTGTTTCTATTGATTTTTCGTATATTTTTACACTGGTCGATTATTTCAATTTAATGCTTGCATGTAACTTGTTGATTTTTGTTGAACTGATACAAACATTCCCTATCCTAATTTTTAAACGTTTATAAACCTATGGAATGTATAAATCAACTTTAATTCACAAAGTGTTTTATTCATAAACGTATAATTAAAAAAAGGATAGGAATTTATATGATAAATTACAATAATATATACTCATTGGTGTAAGACTTGAGGTCAGAAACTCGAGGTCTCGAAAAGAAAACCAATATAGATAGAACATCTACTATTTGGCAATCCCCGAATTTTAATTTTTTTTCTCTAGATATCATTTAAACAATGTACAAAATGTTCCATTATTTATCAATCAAAATATATGAAGTAATTTACAGTTCAATTATTCTAAATTATATATAACGTGTTCGAAAAATGTCGAACACAAAGAATACTTTATATTTATAACGTCCATAAAAAAAACCATACCATCAACGAATTCACAATGCTGGCCTTCGAATCCAGGAAAACATTTACATTTGAATGAGCCATCATCACAGTCCTCACACATTCCATATATACATGGGTCTACTGAACATCCTTTAAAGAAGTAAAACAAGCTTTTATACGACTACCGGACTGATTTATAACAAAACAATTTACGAAAATCAGGTTTCACCGATATGACCCAATTACAACCACTTAGATACAGGCTTCCAACTTGGGACAAGCACATGAAGAATGTGGATGGGTTAAACATGTTAAAAGGAGCAAACCATTCAATATACTAAGAAAATGGTATAAAGGTTAAATGGTTAATTTTTTGTGTAATATTATCAAGCAAGATAGGCCTGAACGGAATATTGCTTTTATTTAACGAAATATTTGCTAACATCTATACTTACCTATATTTTACACGTTGAAAGGCACGCATAGTTCTGTTTTAAATAAAACGCATTAATGATAATTTTATATATTAAATAGAACTGATCGTGACATTTATATTTATAGCATCGCCTGTCAAAGCCCTTCCGGTAAAATAGTGTTGTAATGATGTCAACATTGGAAAAGTGGTAAAAATTGCATTCAATTTGTTTTTCGTAGTCTAAATTTCCCAAATATTCTCAAGTTGGAAGTTAAATTTATACCATATTTCATTTAAGTACATTAATACAATGTCATAATAAACTGCCGATAATTAAATACTTGATACGAGTCCGACAAAATTTGATACAAAACAGACGAAGACACATACCGGAATATATTATAACTCTTACTATTTTAGACCGGGCATTGCTGTGTCTGTTATGTTGACAAAAATTCAAAAATAGGAGCTATGACCTTTACCGCTGTTTCACATGCTTACCGTCCTTGACCGTTCTTGCCCTTAAAGAAAATCCTTTTTCTGGAGAGTGTCCTTGACCAACCTTGCTATCAAATATAAGAAGCATCAAGTTCTTCTCTCCCCAAGGTGTTGTTACCCAAGTATCGCCGGTCGAATCGCCGCATTTTCTGAGGAAGAAATAATGATAAAATGTGTGCGATGACACATATGAAACAATCAAAGTCATCATTTTTTATAACAACTTTTTCCAGTGCCTTTATCCTTATTATCATGGCATCTACAATTTCTTTTGAAATTGTAGATCTAACAGTCAATAACGGAACAATAGGCAGTTCAATGAACAATGTTATTGAAAGTACAAATTTCATCAACAACAAAAACCCCAAAAGTAAAAAAAAACCAACCAAATAACATGTAGATTTCTACCAACGTTTAATGGTCCGCGACAGGAATGGAAGTGAGGTGATGCTGAAACGTTTTTGGTTGTATCAGTTTTGACATCTTGTTTTGTCTTCTCAAATTTCCTTTTCTATAAAGTACGATACTATTCATAGGCATTACACAAGTTTGCGTAATTTCAAAAAAGTTCCGCAAATGTCTCTTTTTGTGGCACTTTATTAGAATAAATTGATAAGTGGTTTTAAATAGATTGAGATACACAATACCGTTGATAAATCTTCAGTAAGTCTAGGATAAAACAGTGAACGAAAGACCTCTTAAGTACGGTGTTAATTTTTTTTATCCGAGTTTTATGTGTTTAGCTTACCTAATTCCAGTTTGACCGACTAAATTATATCGGACTTGCAACCAATGGTAGCATCTTTTTAGATCATCGTTATACGGTAAATGGAGGAAATCTACATCAACTCTGACACGATAATCTTCTGGAGCCTAAAACAAGTAGATAGTAAAATTTTATAAAGATAAATAAACAAACTGCCCATAAGTATTTAAACATTCGTACACGCTTGTGGTATGTTTAATTTTGAAATAAAATCGGTTTTGAAATCATTATGTTAATATAATCTTGTTGTTTTGAACCGTTGTAAGAAACATTTAGTCAATATTGCTCGTAAAAATCATTAAGTAATGCCATAGTCTCTTTAAGACATTAATAATGCTCGCAGATTAAGTAAATGCATCTTTCCAAACGATCTTGATTTGCTGTTAGGGTCATGCGAATCAGTACACGTGCTGACTCTGAAAAGACGGATGACATTTACATCTGCAATAATTCTAGATTCAAGATTCATTATTATATTAAAATCTGTTCACTTGTATAACATAAAACGTTCGAATACATATAACAGATAGCGTATATCAAAATTACAACTGGTTTCTCAACGTGAAACAAAAGATTTCTTTTGTTATAATGTCACAAGAATCACATAAGTTTAACTTTCCATATATATGCTAGAATTATATAAAAAGGCCACATGTAGTAATGCAGTACAATGGACCAAAGAATTATTCTGAGAGAGTTACTTCTAAGCTAATGCATACGTTAAGAGAGTATTTAGGTCTATTATCTACCAGAAAAACCTTCGTACAATCGGCTCACATGAGAGATTCGAAGTTTAGAAAACAATAGAAAAAGTTTCAAATTTTCAAAGTGTTCCAGTGATTATTCTAATAGAATAGTGTTCATTGACATAAGAATGTTAAACACGACAAAGATGGGACAGACTGAAGCAGTACAAAACAAATATACATACCCTTAACAGCCAAACACATTCCTTACCAGCGTCATAATTATTTGGAAAATTTGGACTTGTTATGGTGTAATCATTCCCTGGAGTCAGATCGATTATTCCACCACAATCTGACAAAATACAGAGCATATAAGAAGTACTTAAAATATGTAAAATAAATAGAACATGCATATGTTTTCATAGTCAACGTGCGTTGGTCAGAACTTGATTGTAAAAAGATAAAACTGATGAATTAAAAGATTTCCTCACCTATTGCTTATTTAATGTAGAGTTAAATGCGTGTAAATTTCCGGAAACAATACTTAAAAGTCATTTATTGCTAGATGATATATATATATATATATATACATATATATTATATAGTATTTGTTTTTCGTCTTTATATAGGTACACAAATAAGTCTCGCTGATATTTACTTGTTTATTATTTCATTGCGGATAATTTTATAACTTTGTTGTTAGATTATAAAACTAATGTTGATTTAATATAATGATGCTTACCAGAAAACAACCCTGGATTTCTGGTATTAACAAACAGGGACTCTGCACTGGTATACTAGACTAGTGAGGTATATTGTTAACAGCAGAAAGTGCAATTTGTTGTTGAATAAAAATAAAAAAAAAATAAATGCGTGTAGATATACAGCAGCGATTCATACAATCAAAATATATTTGTCTTAAGGAGGCTCGCGGTTATAAGATTTTCAGAAAAAAATTAAACATTAATTTTTCATTACAAATTTAAGTTATTACCCTAAGTAGTTGTTACTTTATCATATGGTACAAAAATTATTCCACAAAATCAATTCGTGTTGGCCCCAGGTGACTTTTAAAATGTAGAATTAAAAATTATCTCCCTTTGGTGCAAAAATGCCATTTTTTGGCATTAAAATTAAAATATCTTTTTTAACTCATTGGTGACCTATATTTTTATTGTTGTTTTCGAATAAGCTGTACATAAACTAAATAATTGTAAAATTTAAGCGATTTCTGTAGTTTAGTTCTCTTTTTATTTCGATATTACCGCTATTTCTCCTATTAGTTCAACAGAAAAAAGGACATTAACAAAAATGTATGCTTCTTTTGAAGACAGGTTGTGAGCGTAAATGAACGGTAACTACATTTTTTTATTTCATTTTTCTATTAAGTATAAGACAAAGTTCATTTATAGAAAAATATGGAGAAATCATATATTAAATAAAAAAATTGATTTAGACCCGCGAGTCCCCTTAAATAAATGTATTGTTTTATCTGCGAAGTTTGATATTGCTCTCTTCATTTCAGGTCTAGGAATATATGACATCGTGTTATTAAACAAGTAAAGAGCCGTTAGTAAATTGCGTGCTTCAAAATCGCTTGATTCGTCTTCATCAAAGACACTCATAACCAAACATTTGAAATCTGATGATTTGTAAATGCGTTTTTGAAATCCTACTAACAATTAAAATGTGTACACCTTACCATCACTTGTAACCTGCTCACAAAATGGACCAGTCAATCCATAGGGACAGTAACATTCGCATTCAGAGTAAACAAATCCACCGTTGATACATTCTGGAGGATTAACACACTCCTCTGAAATCATACACATTACAATTAAATACATGTTAGACATCTATTTTAAGCCAGCTTTGAAAAATATAACAACCTCATTTTTGTTAGTTCGTGTCAACAACTTTCTGTTCTACTTTGTATATATTCTTGCGCCTTTTATACCCCTGGATAACCAAAGACGAATCAGTAACACAATATCACAATTGGAAACATTGAGAGTAGCACGCCTTTCTCATGAAAATAGATAATTTCTTGCTTTCAAACAGTTATCTTAAAACTAGTATGTTTACCAAAGTTATGTATATGTGTAACATACTTTTGCTTTTGCGAGGGTCTCAGTAAATCGAAAATGCAAATGAGTCACAGATAATATTTATTAAAGTGGGTAAAGGTGTTTTAATAACTAGTAATCTGCAGTGATGGATGTCAGTACTTGTATACATTAATTTTCAAACTTGAATAAACTTAATAATTTTATCTAAACAACTTTATTGTTTGTATCTGCCATTGAGATTTTTGTAAAAACCTTCAATGTTACCAGGCTTATAAATTGGTGCTACAGACGCGTGTTTGTTTCGTCTATATAAGAATCATCAGTGGCGCTCAAATAAAAATTACTAAGTAGCAGAAAATTCCAAAACACTTATACAAGTCTACTCCTTAGCTCCACCATTGATATCAAGTTGATGCACACTCTTATCTTCTCACATCAATCTCTCAATCCTGAACCTCGTTTGATCAATACTTGTTTCGTTGTTATATCTGTGAATTTCTTCAAGCAAGTAGGTTTTATAATTGTACATTTTTATAATTTCATTCGATTTAGAATAGAACAATCGTTTTTAATTCTCGGTTTAACAATGTTTATTGTACTATTTACAAGGTTTTTAATTTTTTTTATCCTCCGCCATTGAATTGTATACGCTATTAGCGGTATCAATGTTACTGCATTACATGTGCATTTCGACAATTAATGTCTCTTCAGTGATGCTCGAGGTATCAAATATATAAAAGTCAAAAAGGTATAGAAACAAGGTGATAAAATAAATATATACAAAAAGTAAAGCCAAACCAGGACAGAGAGCTGTCGATGAAAATCAGAAATGTTTTTCGGTTAACAAACTGAGAGCTCTTAATATTGGGATACCCACCCAGTCGCAATATTCGGATTAATAAGCTCCTTGCATTTATTTCTAAATTAACAAATAAATAACTGGTTATAAGTTTAAGAAAATTTAGTCTAGTGGCCATAAACATTTCGAGCATGACAATCGTACCCAGACTAACAATTCAACCAATCAAAATACTAGATTTGTTGTTTCTAGCACAAATGTCGTACCCCGAGGACTGAGCAAAGTTTTATGAAAAAGAGCTTTTTTTTTACAGTGTTTCACTTTCACAAAGAATAATAAACGTATTTAGTTTTACGTATTTTAAAGTTCCTATTTTTTATGTTCTTATATGAATACTTAATGATATTTTAAATACCTGCACATTTATACGTATCTGTAATATCAGCGATATCGTAGAATGATAATTTGTCGTTACTGTGTGTCAGAAATGCAAGTTCCTCATTCAAAACAGTCAACGGACCCTAAAAGCATTAAAACATACAAATGAAATCACTTATATGTTCTTAAAATATATAAGCTCACATGGTTTCCTCGTTCCTAAGAATATATAAGTTCATAATGGTAATAATAGTGTAATAGAGTGTTATTTGTGTCCAGGTGAACTACAGATAAGTTAATCTTAATTTAATGTAATTCCATACCATCAATTTTTGGTATAGAAAAAGAAGTCAAAAAACTGCTGGATCAAAACTAATGTGTCAAAAAAAGACCGACTTAATCAGAAAACACACTAAACGACATTAAGGCGAACAAAGTTAATTACAAATAACATAGAATTATAAGTCCTTATAACAGAAACCATAATAAAAGTCTCGCCTTTGAACTTGAATGTTCTGAATATGTATTTGGAATATATTTACTTTGAGCATAAATATAATGGTTATATCTAGTTTCAAAACTTTAATCATAGCTGTACAAGGCTTCTAGTTACATTCCAATGCAAGGATTAACTAAGCATTTTTCTCCTGTTTTAACCTGGATTTTTTTCTCTCAATCGATGTATGACTGCTGAACAGCAGTATAATACTGTTGCCTCTTATGAAGAAATTTCAAAATAACTTTACTATGAAAGAGGGACGAAAGATACCTGAAGGACCAATCTCTTTAACTACAACTTTCTCACGACGTTATGGATAAAAACGGAAATACACTATCTACTTCACAAACAAAGTTTTATACAGACATGGACTGTAAAAGTTCAAAAATTACTGGCTACTACATTAATTTGTTAAGGTCAAATTGTTATCAAAAGTACCAGCACTTTAATTTAGTACGCCAGACGCGCGTTTCGTCTACATAAGACTCATCAGTGATGCTCATATCAAAATAGTTATAAAGCCAAACAATACAAAGTTGAAGAGCATAGAGGATCCAAAATTCCAAAAAATTGTGCCAAATACGGCTAAGATAATCTATTCCTGGGACAAGAAAATCCTTAGTTTATCGAAAAATTCAAAGTTTTGTATCAGGAAATTTATAAAAATGATCACATAATTGATATTCATGTCAACACCGAAGTGCTGACTACTGGGCTGGTTATACCCTCGGGGACGAAACGTCCACCAGCAGCATAGTTGATGAATAAGACTCATTATCAATTTTATCGAACCTTGTGTTTAAAACTTACCGACTCTGGATAATGCATGATTGATTCATAATCATATGGATTTGAATTTCGCGTAGGCCACTTTCCAAAGTTAGCTTTGTCAGCTCCAGCCTGGACTTTGACATGATAATCTCTATCTGATCTACACTGCTCATGTTCTGCACCCATTACATGAAACATCTCATGGAGTATTGTCGAGAACTATTCGAAATAAAAAAGACACTGTGTTTAATGTATAAACATAGAATGTTTGTTTGTTTTTGTTAATTTTGTTAACTTCATTCTGAGGAAATGGGGATTTTACAATTGGATTATTACAGTGCCCGAATATGTATACTTTTACTAGTAAATGTTGAATCTAAACACTTTGCAAGGTAGTTGAGCAATACATGATATGTAATATATATATATATAATTAGTTTTCTATGTAATGCAAATTATTGACGATATAAGAAACAAAAAATTTCTTTATACCAGTCGATGCATATTTTAAAAGTATGATTTAATCATATCACAGTTTATAAGGTTAATAGTTGTATCATTTGATTTCACTATTTTATCATAATATGTACTATCAATTGTTCAGTAAACCAAACTGCATGTATCACCTGAAGTCCTTCCTATGATATAATATATTTTACAGCTTTTTTCGCATCATTATTTACCTCTAAACATTCCCCAGACATACTAAGGTCCTGCTTGTCTTTACCAGTTTTACCTAAATCGGATGCCCAGCACCACCTATGAAATAAAATTAATTTTGTTATCTAATATCTATATTTTCTTATTTTTTTAGGATATATTTTCATATTCAGCAAACCTGTACAGCAAGTCTAACCAATTTTCCTTCGGTTTCAATGGCTTCTTTATAAAAATCTTTCATGTATCAAGGAAACCATCTGAAATAGCGTTTCAACTTGGAAATATGACTTAATATACAGACTATGTTGTCACAGAGAAAAGATAATTCAAAATGGTTATCGTCCATTTGTTGTAAAATTTGTTTTCTTAATCTATCCTAAATGTCAAATTATAAATAGAAATTATGATATTAAATTATCTAAACTGCACCTAGAGTATCCGTAATCAATGTTCATTGTGATAGATGCAATGCACATATTTTCCAAATTGTGCATTATCTAGTGAAAGAACATTACGTTCATAACAAAATGTAAAGTTAAATGAAGAATGCACGAGACGAAGGACTTAGATTATTTTTTTATTCCTATATATATGAATGATGATGATACTAAAGATGTTGATAATTTCAGAAGAATTTTCATTAGCATTTAGAAGACTAATAAAAACATTGTCTGTTAGGAATCGTTTCTGTGATTATAGATTGAAATTCAAATGAATAACAGTTTTTTCCTATTTTATTTTGCATATCTGCGTTGACTTATTTAAACAACCAAATGAATACTAAAATACTAGAAAGTTTCATCAATTCTATTTGATTAGATATAGTTTGATTGACATCAAGCGATATGATAATTGTGTCCAATGAAAAAAAAAAAATGCATGCCATTTTGTTTTACTGTAAGATGTTCCAAACTAAAAAGCTGCAATGAGCATGGATAATCGGAAATCGTAGAATGTTTGATGGATATAATAGATTTGTCATGAGTTTAATTCAAGCCAGATTAAAAGGGATAAAAAAACACAAATATTGAAAAAAAAACAGGCACTTTCATTGCCAAAAAAACACTCCAAAACAATTGGCTAAAAGACAAAACTAGTTTTAGAAAAAAACACCTCCAAAATCTGATGGTAACCTTAAATGCTCTGATCAAGAATGCAATCCGTTCCTGGATCCATAAGACAAACTAATTGGTTTCAGGAAAAAAATTGTCGATAAGTTAACGGTTGAACAATCGCCGTAAAGAAGACGGCATTGTGTGACAAAAATATTGTCTAAATATGATGTCGTCTCAAAAATGCTATTTCCCTTTGCTTTTAATAACTTCTTTATAAATGGCATTCATGTATCAAGGAAATGACGATAATATACTCATGACCTGAAATAGCGTATGAGCTGGGAAATACCACTTAACATACTGGCTCTGTTGTAACAGAGGAAAGATAGGTTCACACTGGTTATCGTTCATTTGTTTTAAATATGTTTTCTTAATCGATCTTAAATGTCAATTTATAGAAATAATTCATGATACTAAGTTATCTAAACTGCATCTAGAGTATCCGTAACTAACGTTCATTGTGACAGATGTAATGCACATATTTAAGAAATTGTGCATTATCTGTGAAAGAACAGTACCTTCATAATAAAATGTAAAGTTAAATGACGAATGCAGAAGACGAGCGACTTAGATTATGTTTTACTCATATATATATATATATATATATATATATATATATATATATATATATATATACAACTATATGAATGATGATGGTACTAAAGATGTTGATAATTTCAGAAGAATTTTCATGATCATTTAGAAGACTAATAATAAAAATCTGTGAGGAATCTTTTCTGTGATTAAGTGTCCAGTAGAGTGAACAAATATCCAATTCGTCATCTCTTTATAAAAAGGTCAAGGGACATAAAATATCCATGACGGTTCCAGATTTCCTTATTAGTACATTATATAAATGTCACAGAAGTATACACGTTCGGATCTACATGACACATTTCAAACTAAACGAAAAAAAAAACACAGATTATTAATGGTTATTAACTATAAAAAAGGAGGAATATCCTTAAAAATTGTAAACCAATGCCAGCTGTATCAGCATACAACGGTCCAAAAAACAATAAAACCATAAACTGCATAAATGGATTAACTGGGTCGATGCCACTGCCGGTGGAGATTTATTTCTCCGAGGGTATCACAAGCCCAGTAAGTCAGCACTTTTTGTGCTGACATGAATTATCATTGATATGGTTATATTTATAAATTAACTGTTAACACAATTTTGAATTTTTTGAAGTACTTAGGCTTTTCTACTTCAGGCATAGATTACTTTAGCTGTATTTGGCAAAACATTTAGGAATTTTGGTCCTCAGTGATCTTCAACTTCGTACTTTGTTTTGCCTTTTTAACTTTTTTAGATTCGAGCGTCACTGATGAGTCTTTTGTAAACGAAACGCGTGTCTGGCGTATATACAAAATTTAGTCCTGGTATCTATGATGATTTTATTTAATACAAAAATTAAGTGCTGAAATCATTATGCCTAGCATAAAGCCTCTTTCGTTATGCCAAAGTTAATGACATCATATGAATCATCAACACACTGTCAAATTCAGCCCAAAAAGGGGTGTCTTTAACCCGAATTTGTTTTCTCTCAATCGATTTATGACTTTCGAACAGCGGTATACTACTGTTGTCTTTATTTAAAACATATACACTTACTCATTGTCGCTCATTACTGCAACGTAAGTCTTGTGGCCAACAAAATCTTCAAGAGATTTGGTATGCAGTAACCACTGCACACAGGTAAGTCTGTTAAACATTTTTATGCCTTTATCAAGGAGATCTTTACCTTCAGGCAAAACTAAAAAAAGAGTAATTCATGATTTGGTCAGATTAAGTTATTCACACAAGAAATACACGTTTATTTAACACAAACTAATTGAGTGTTGAAAGTTTTACGTAATACTCAACAGTCATGTTTTGTTCGTTTCATATGTTAATGTTCACTTTGTCAACTTGGCTCAGATGTATTTTCAAATGGCAGATGAAATGATTTGTCTGCCCTAGGAAAAAATTTCGGATGTAAACACGGTCATTTTAACAGAGATGACAATAATCTGTCTCGTTATTATGTTTGCATCGTTTGTTTTTTTATTTGTTTGTCGATTTCCATGATTATTGTTATTTTCACAGATATTTTATACAGCGCCAATAACACATTTGTTGAAAGTCTTTAATTACATTATAGTCTTAAAACATGATGTCATTGGTTTTGTATTGATATTAGTTATAAATGCATTGATAAAGACTTTCTTTAAAATGATCAAGAATAGCTAAAAATGCTTTGGTTCATCAACGCATACAAAAACGTACAATAATCCCGCCGCATTTATGCGCCTGTCCTAAGTCATTGGGTATTGTAAGTCTTGTTTATTTATTTTTTAAAATTTCTGTTTATTTATATGTTTTTGATTTGAGTGTACGTCCATTTTCTATGAAAAAGTACACATTTTGCTAATGAGTCAGCCAAATCTCGCTTCCGGGTACGAGATTTTCTCGCTGTTGAAGACCCTTTGTTGGCTTTGTGCTGTTTTCTGCCCTTTTGTCTGATTGTCGTCTCTTTTACACACTCAGTACTATGTTTGATATTCATTTATCTGTGTTTCTTTGCCCTATTTCTAATAATTCTTTTTTTTATATAGTATAGTTATCTGTACAAACCAAGTGTATCTTCTATTTTATATGGAACAATTTTCTTTGGCCACAACTGATTCAAAGTGGTCAGGCTTTTCTTTGATATATCACGTTCATCTCCTGACTTAATAATAAGAAAATAAGAAACTATAGATATTGTACGTTATACATGTAAAAGTTAATATAGAAAATTTGTGATTTATACTAGCAATTGTCTGGTAATTTTTTCAAATTGTCTACAAACATTTTATTAGTTTGCAAAAGGGATCAAGACTGATGTCCTCCGTTCACTTTAAGATAGATTCTCTAAAACATACGTTTATACCAAAGATTAACTATCAGTTCACTGAAACATTTTTCTTAGAAGTTATTTCACTAAAGGTGGATACTTTTTACTATAATGGTAAATGATAAGATTTACATAATTATTGGAAGTTAATATAAACAATGGGTAACTTATGTCTCATACTGTGAAAGATTTGCTGATGATGTTTTGTTTTATATTAAAGTGATGGTTTTGAGTCGAATTCGACTGCTCACAACCCAGACGACAACTGCTGATCATATTTGGTCCCAAAGAACGATAGTAATAAATATTACCTCAGTTGAAGACAAAGCATGACAATCAGTTACTACTACAAACACTCAAATTTAGTATTTGTTTATCTTTTTTTTAATAAAACTCGAGACAAAAATTCAGTAATTCAACGTACCTCTTCTGTCTCCAAACCACGTTCTACCTTTTGGTCATGGGTCATTCTAAGAATTTCAGCTTGTCTGGCCAAAAAAGTCTTGCTATTTTCAGGATGCAAATTATTTGCCTGCAAATTATATAAATAAACTAAATAAAAAAAAAGTCATACTGATAAGCATCGCAGTCTACCAAAACAACTTCTAACCAAAGATCTGATAATTATTTCACAAGGTTATCAAGTTATAAGAATAATTAACTCTTGCATCGAATTTTGAGGTACTCATCCCCTTTCGTCCTTCCCCACTAATGCATTATAAACAGAATGTGAGTGTTAGTTAACGTAAACTAGAGGCTCTAAAGAACCTGTGTCGCTCACCTTGGTCTATGTGAATATTAAACAAAGGAAGCAGATGGATTCATGGCAAAATTGTGTTTTGGTGATGGTGATGTGTTTGTACGTCTTACTTTACTGAACATTCTTGCTGCTTACAGTTATTTCTATCTATAATGAACTTTGCCCAGTAGTTTCAGTGGAAAATGTTAGTAAAAATTTACAAATTTTATAAAAATTGTTAAAAATTGACTATAAAGGACAATAACTCCTTAGGGGGTCAATTGACCATTTCAGTCATGCTGACTTATTTGTAAATCTTACTTTGCTGTACATTATTGCTGTTTAAAGTTTATCTCTATCTATATTAATATTCAAGATAATAACCAAAAACAGTAAAATTTCCTTAAAATTACCAATTTAGGGGCAGCAACCCAACAACGGGTTGTCCGATTTATCTGAAAATGTCAGGTCAGATAGATCGTGACCTGATAAACAATTTTACCCTTTGACCGATTTGCTTTTAATGCTTTGGTTTTTGAGTTATAAGCCAAAAACTGCATTTTACCCCTATGTTCTATTTTTAGCCATGGCGTCCATCTTGGTTGGATGGCCGGGTCACCGGACACATTTTTAAATTAGATACTCCAAAGATGATTGTGGCCAAGTTTGGATTAATTTGGCCTCGTAGTTTCAGAGGAGAAGATTTTTGTAAAAGATTACTAAGATGTACGAAAAATGGTTAAAAATTGACTATGAAGGGCAATAACTCCTAAAGGGGTCAACTGACCATTTCGGTCATGATGACTTATTTGTAAATCTAACTTTGCTGAACATTATTGCTGTTAACAGTTTATCTCTATCTATAATAATATTCAAGATAATAACCAAAAACAGTAAAATTTCCTTAAAATTACCAATATAGGGGCAGCAACCCAACAACAGATTGTCCGATTCATCTGAAAATTGCAGGTCAGATAGATCGTGACCTGATAAACAAATTTACCCTTTGACAGATTTGCTCTAAATGCTTTGATTTTTGAGTTATAAGCCAAAAACTGCATTTGACCCCTATGTTCTATGTTTAGCCATGGCGGCCATCTTGGTTGGTTGGCCGGGTCACGCCACTCATTTTTTAAACTAGATATCCCAATGATGATTTAAGTTTAGTTTAATTTGGCCCAGTAGTTTCAGAGGAGAAGATTTTTGTAAAAGTTAACGACGACGGACGCCAAGTGATGAGAATGATCATTTTTTTACTAGAGGTTGGCTATTTCTAAGACTTCCTTTTATATTTCATTTTTGTTCATTTTATTTGATATCTTATTTATAATTTGATAAAAAAAAAAACAGTATACATTGTCCGATGTCTCCTATTAAAATGAAACAATATGTAACAACAACCAAAACAATTTAAGAAAAATAAAGGGAATATTAATAAAAAGGAAATAAGTTTGTGTCCATAATTGTTACCTTATATTTTATATTATGCTTGATGACTTGGAAACTACTAAGAAGTGGCATGTTCTCTGAATCTGGATCAACTGTCTATGAAGATAGGAAACATATGTATTAAAACTTCGAATTAGTCGGTAATATTCCGAATTTGTTACAGATGTCAAAAAGCGAGTTAACATTTCACTGTTATGAGATATTGTTAACAGACATAATTATTGACAACAATACCGACGATGCACCAACTTTCCTGATATATTTTACTGTGAAAAGTCATTTTCGAAACATTGTTTAAACTTGAATAATTACATTAGATGTTTGTTTCATTATGATACTTTATTCTGATTGGCAAACTGCACATCACGTGTTATTCCGTAAGCAGTTGCATTGCTCAATAAAACTTTTCATTCATGATAACACGTGGTCCCACAATAAAGTGCACAGGTGAATTTAACAAAACAATAATAAAATTGGTGTTTTCATGATCATTGCTAAAAAAATGTAATTATAAGTATTGAGTGCTTCTTTTTGTAACTTCATAGGGCTGTAAAAGCGTTGACCGTGCGCACATTTTTAGTATGAAGCGCTTCCGCGCTTCATACAAAATGTACGTCGGTCAACGCTTTTACACCCCAATGAAGTTACAAAAAGAAGCATTCAATTCTTAACTACAATTCAAAGATTATAGCTGATTTTTTGGAAAATTAAGGGTACGATATGAGACATTTCTTACCTTTTTTTAAGCATTTTACTATCATGATTGTACAGCTAAAGATATTTGTATTTACATCTTTTTACTTCAGAAGAATTTAATTTTTGGCTCTTACGTTCATCAACACAAAAACGAGTCTTATATGCAATTGATTGTCTGCGTCTGAAACGCTTTTATGGATTAATTGTTGAAGACCCTACTTTGACCTATAATGGTTTACTTTTACAAATTATGTCTTGAATGGAAAGTTGTCTCATTGGCACTCATACCACATGTTATTATATCTTTTATCGTTTTTTAAAGATGAAGTATGTATGCAATTGCGACAACTATCCACTCAAGACCGAAACACATAGATGTTCGCAACTATGTGTCTTCAACAACAAGGAAACCCATACCGGTAACCATTGTGTCTTTAAAGATCTGTGTACTCAATAGTATTTAATATCCGGTACGAATATCCATACTTTAAATATTTGATTAACAGGTTAATTGCATGTCTATAAGGAAGACATACAGAATTAACTTATTGAAGATTACCTCATTTTGAAAAATATCCTTTTCCCTCTTTCCTTCGGTTCTACCTGCAACCTTTGCTAGTACTTCTTTTGCAACCTTTTATTGAAAATCATGCATTAGGTTTTAATACAATTTGAAAGATCTTTTTTCACCATATAATTCAAGAAAATGCCTCGGATTTCCATTTATAAATTGTTAATTTTATTTCTGTGTAAGAATATCGGTATTGGTATTGATATTGGTATAGAATGATGCCATATTAGTGCACAGTTTATTTTTAGAAAAAAAAATCATTGGTTTCAGTCATTCGTTTTGTCCTTGATTTGCAACCTTAATATCATTTCTATCCAACAATGTCTATTTTGAATACCAAAATACCCAACAATTATATAAATCATCTTTTCATTGAAACCAATCACTTGTCCTTTTACAACTTTTTAAAGAACTTTACAAAAGTTTATTGTAGAAAAGTTTTTCCAATTACAAGCTTTTTTCAGAAAATGTGTTAATATTTCAATTATCCAATTAGCTATCGGTGCACACGTTTTTACTCAAATAAAGTTTTGTGGTGTTAAAATATCAATACTTCTGCATATGTACAAACTATTTTTACTATGATTAACCTGAAACACTGTTCGCGTTATGTTCTTGTCATGCTAAACTTTCTTGAAATAAACCTGACTTTGTGCATCCTGTAAAGGTGTATTTGATTCCAACGCCACAAAAAAAAAAAAAAAAAAAAAAAAAAAAAAAAAAAAACCAGGATAAAAAAAACAAAAAAAAAAAAACCAGGATCAACCAGGGAAAATATAGATTGATCATATTATTACATTGGTTTCAATGAATTACATTAATTATATGATTTCCCAGTTAAATAAAAACCGATAATTTCACATGTTAAATAAACGTGGTTATTTCACTCTCTTACGTCATACATACATATGCGTTGTCAAAACGTCGATAACGGCGAATCGAAACACATTGTGAATGCGTAGAAAAAAGATATAGTTCCTTACATGTTTTACATTATTTTCTTTAAAAAAAAGCCATTTGCCAATGTAATAAAAAGAATAACTAATTAAAAAATTCAAATATCGAAAAATATTCAACTCGTGACCGAACAACACTGACAATTAACTCATGCGCTACGCGCATTCGCGAATTAATGTGTTGTTTGGTCACTCGTTCAATATTTTTCTCTATTTGAATTCTTCGATTAGTTATTCTATAAATCTTACTATAACCTGCCAAAATATTTGTCTTACCTGTTCACGTGTGTTTTTTCTCTGTACTAACGCATCGAGAAGAGACTGGATACGACTGTCAACATTTTCATCTGGAAAATATCATAATTGAAATTTAAAATGGATAGAAAATTCTAGGTTCAGTTGTTATAATGCAAATAGTTTTTCTCTATGACAAGTAACAAGAATGAATGATTGTAACTAGAAATGGTGTTTAATGCGTGTGCAAAGCACATATCAACCACAATGACGGACTCAATAAAGAACAACATACATTTTTATTATTTATTCATGAAATTGTTTGAAAAAAAACGCCCAGTGTTAACGTTCAGTGCATATTATCATTGAAAAAAATCTGATTCAGATTGAATATAATGTTCAATTCAATCTCTAGTAGCAAGGTTCATATTTCACCTTGTAAAGTATAAAGACTCCGATAAAGTATTTTTCAGACTTACTCAGTAAAGTGCAATGTCTGAAACCAGTTTTGAAAAACAGGCATTATGTCATCACAATTTAGAAACACATATTACAGACCAAGATAGTATAATTATTATCCTTGTAGTGTCTTGCAACCATAGACGACCAAAGCGGTGATGTTAATAAGGTTAAGTAAAACACGGTTAACAGTATGTTCATATTGTTATAAAATCAGGCAATTTGAGGCCTATGTTTTTTTTTTATTTTAGTGAAATGCGTATGACTTGCGATTTGTTTTACTATTAAATCTTGATTTGTGAAAGTCATTATCAAGTTATTGACTTGAGCACAAATATAACATTGAAGTTTTATTTTTACAAAATGCATTGGGTGATGACTATCACTAAATGGGAATTTCTTTGTTTGTTGTATACACATGATCACTATTTGTCCGCCAATAATGGACATCACAAAGGTTCCCGTAAACATTTGACGCGACAATAGAAAAATATCTGACGCCACAATGGAACAGTGATTATTGTATCAAGTCAAAAGTTCCAGCGGTGAAGTTTCTCGGGTTTAGATTTCAAAATAGCGGTAAGAAGTATAATTTACTTTGTGTTCGTTCGTGATAAGTTTATTTCAAAAGAATCTGTATTGGTTTTCTTTTGGCTTTTTTGGGGGGATAGAGAGAAGATAAATGATCGACCCTGAAAAGATCTCTTTAAAGGTTCTAAAGAAACATTTAACAATGCTTGGGCTTGCTATGATGTATCAGCATTTACTACGTATTTTAGACCGGTCGTAATCAGATTATCCGTGGAGATGACTACCTAAAACTGATGTCGGTTATATAATAAAAATAGTTTCCATTTTCATGTATGTAAAATTTAAAATGATTAATCAGCTCATTTATATGATTGTTAGTCATCTATATGACACAGGTTGTTTTTTTTGTTTTTGTTTTGACACAGTTTTGATTAAGAAAAAAAAAAACGACATGGTTATAAAATACCTAAAATTACATCATAACTAATGCACTACTGTATTAAACATTTTCTATGGTGAGCAAATATATAAAATAACACCATTCAGTCATTCCCAAAAAATGGGTACAATTACAAAATTACAGTGTCGCCGGCAAATAACCACAAAATGCAAGCTTAACATATGTCACAGATAATCTTTTTCGTGTTCTAAGTGATTAATATGTATACTAAAATAAAATTATATTCTTTTGTGATGTATATCTTAAATATATTTGTGTGATTTTCTATTTAATATACGGGTATCACACGAATTCCGAATGTCGCCAAGAAAAACTCCAAATATCGGTGTGAATAAAAATACTTTATTTCATCTAAATCATGATTAGATTTGCTTTTTTTATTTAACACTATATTGATTTTTATCCACAAAAATATTTTAGAATCAAAAGTTATAATATACACTTAGATTTACACATTAAACCAATGTCGCCGATAAACGTATAACCTACCGTAACGTATCTTTAGGTACAGTCAAAACATATTTATATGATTGGAAATCATGCCCAAAGTGACTTTAAGCAAAGTTGATACATCAAATTTTAAAATCCTGCCTTTAACTTTTATTGCAATGAAACGAAAAATTAAAAAAAATCTTCTTTTTCTCTTTTTTTCGATTGTCGCATATAAGAATCCAACCTACGTAACGCGTATTTTGGAACGTACTAACCAAGAACAAATCAATTTGATGATTATTTCATTGAAATCACCCATAAAGCTTCTCAATAATCAGTTTTGAGAAAGCAACTCAACAATATTGTTACATATTTCCATGTATAATGTAAATAAATCTAACCTCCGTTTGAATAACCTCCGTGACGCAGTTATTTACAGTTAAGTTGTCAGACTTTTTTATCAGTATCAGCGGCTGCTGACACTGCCGAAAGTCATTTTTGTAGCAGACAGCATTTATTATAAAGGAAACAGACAAACAAAATACAGATTTTGAGAAAAAAAATGTTGTTTTGAGAAAGGTAGGTTAACTTGTTTTTTCCTCTTATGTGAGCAACATTATAACGTTTAATAAACGTTATATCAGCCATTTTCTCAGATGTAAAATAGTCTACAACACAACTTGTGTAATTACGACGACAATCATAACTTTAACAGCGGTTAATGGCAAACATTTTCAAGATCATTTAGGACTCATCAATGTAACGGAGGTTATACAAATTAAAAAAAATCTAAACATGCATGTAAACACGATCATACCAATTGAAATTCTTGTACATTGGTATAGATACCAAATCAGTCCATCAATTATCACTAATAAATATCAAAAGGTGATGTAAATCATAACCGATATCATTGATTTACGTTACGGAGGATAGAAATTTTAGGAAAAAAAAGTTTTTTTCTCTAACAGGACTTTACTCTTTTTCGATAAGGATTTACTAAGAATTTTTTTTAATTCTGTTGTCTTGTTTGTCATTTAATTCCAATATTTACATTCATTTATATGTTTGCTGTTGGTAAGAACTGGAATTGTCCGTTATGGAGGTTTTAAATGTCGTTACGGAGGATAGAAATTTTCGAAATGAAATTATTTTGACCCCAAAACTTCATAGTTGAGTATAATATATACATTATAGTGTGAAGGAAGATGACATTATATGTATAGAGCTAATAAAATTAAGTTGAACAGTATTCGGTTTAGGTAAAACATATTTTTGAGTGAAAGTTCATGAATCGTTACGGAGATTTTGACAAGAACAAGTCCATTTGACTAAAAGAAACATGTAACTTGATAGAAAACAGTTTTTTAGTTTGTAATGTCAATAAATTGTTTAGAAAAGCTAGCATTAAAGAGTTAAGTGTTACTTTGTATCAGCATTTAGATACTGGTTTGATATTAACCTCCGTAACAAAGATGGGGGTGTGGATTAATACAAGCATAAAAAATACATACAAGTGATTCAAAACATATATAATAGGGTTTTTCATGGAAAGCTGTATTATGAAACTAAAATATTGTACAGCATAACATTTCATTAGTTCAAATTCATTACTAAATAAGTTGTGAAAACTACTAATTTGAATTATTTTTTAAACGCTATATTGATTCAGACCTTAAAATTGGTATTTGCTTTCAATATATACAGAATAATACGTATACATCAGTTTGATATGGTGGTTAATGTAACCCATTTCACATGAGCCTGGATTTAAATCTTGTGTTTTTCTCTAATGCAATTTTTAAGATGACTTTATACAACACTAACCTCCGATACGTTCATACTTACCTTGTCTTACAAAAAATGCTAAAACTTGAAAACAACAAAAATGGTGTAAGTAAAAATTTAAAAAATGACAGACTAAATATAGACACAGAAGAAAACAGCACTCTCTCTCTGCTCAGTTGAAATTTATTTTTTAACAGTGTCTACATTCGAATTGTACCCATTTTTTGGGAATGACTGCATTACACGCTCAATCCAAATTTTCTCTTCTTGTACGTGTCTACAATAAAACTCATCTATTCTATTTTTAGAAATTTACCTGTGATATATTAGACGTCACAAAAACTACGTCACTTTTTGCGGCGATGATAAATTCGTGTGACGCACATATTATAGCTCTATTGTGGTTTACTGATTTACTATTGTAAATTATTGAAAGTTTGTCCTTTTCAATTATGGGGTTTACGTGTTGTAATGTTATGAACTATTACATTATTAAACCGCATGCAACGAAGTTGCGGAGGGTATAATGTGTTTGACCCGTTCGTCTGTCCGTCAGTCCGTCATTGCGTCAGTCCTGTTTCTTGTCATCACAACTCCACTCAAACCACACAACAGAATTTCATGAAACCTTTTTAGATAATAAGGACATAATATGTAGATGTTCAACGCGACAGGAAATTGCGATTTTTTTTCTGGGAGTTACGCCTCTTTGAACTTATTTGCTTCAATATACTACTGCAACAGTTTGTCATCGCAACTGCTTTGAAACCACACAACAGAAATTCATGAAACCTGTTTAGATAATAAGGACATACTATGTAGACGTGCATATCAACAGGACATTATGATTCAATTTGTTTTCTTAACAGTTTTTTTTATTTCTCCAGTGACAATGTGGGGACGTGGGGTATGTGAGCGCGCTCACTAAGGTTTTTAATTTATTCATGTGTTTCTCTCGGCTGAATATTCTTGTTTTTATTGCACTGTATTTCAGTTATGAAATGTTGTAATTTTTGCGGTGTTTTGGCTTGGGTAGCAATAAATCCAGATTCAACCCACCATTTTTGTAATGATATCCTGTAACAAGTCAGTAATATGGCAGTAATAATCAAATAGTACGCTTCTTAAAGTTGATTTGTTTTCCTCGGTTTTGGTTTATGACCCGGATATGTTTTCGCAATTGAACTTCGGTATACTACTGTTGCCTTTATTTATCAAATAGTCCGTTAATATGTATGTTGGTGTTTACTACTGTTGCCTTTATTTATCAAATAGTCCGTTAATATGTATGTTGGTGTTTTTTACATTTCAGTTTTTGTGTTGTTTCGTTGTTTTCCTCTTATAGCTGCTGTATCTCCCTCTTGGTCTGGTTTATGTCCCAGGTTTGTTATCGCTTAATAGATTTATGACTATTGAACAGCTAACTGACTCGTGGTGTTTTACTACATTGATTACCTTAGCTGTATTTGGCAAAACGTTTAGGAATTTTGGTCTTCAATGCTCTTCAACTTCGTACTTTATTTGGCATTTTTAACATTTTTGGATTCGACACTGATAAGTCTTTTGTAGACGAAACGTGCGTCTGGCGTATATACAAAATTAAGTCCTGGTATCTATGATGAGTTTATTGACTGGTTCGTAAGCCCTCGTACGATCGGAATTGAACAGCGGCGTACTAATGTTGATTTTATACAGCAACACACGACAGCCTTTTAAATTGGATTGCAATGCACATAACTTTCTAAGTATAAGACTGACCCCCCCCCCTTAAAAAACATAGAAAAATAATTAAAAATTCAACCAAAAAATACTAAATATAAGCAAGCCTTTTCCTCAATGCAATTTATTCTTATTCAAGAATGATTGAACAGAACAGTTAAATAAAAGTTCAACCATGATACTAGACCGGTGTCTTTGGTCGTTTATTAAACTGCGATGCATCATTAAAAACTACTTTAATTAGCATATAAAAGCGATAAGTACAGTGATACGTACTGGGGCTGATTACAACCGTATACGCAGTTTGAATCAATTATTTAGTGTTTGTGGTTATTACGACTGCTTTTAAAAGTATTTATGAAAATCCCATACTGTGACAGATGAATTTTTCATCGTTAAAACTGCTTACTTAGTCAAAATAAATATCCGTTATTCATAATTACATGCTTTGATAAATTTCACATTAGAGATAAATATCAACAGCGAGCCACAACGTGAACCGTTTTGTGTGTGAGTGCGTTATTAAGCCACCCGTCCAGTGTCACGGGAATGAATATACTTCATATATAAATTATTGATTAGATATTTTGGCTAATAAAATATCAAACGGTGTGAATTTAATCGAATATTTTCGTTGAAATTGGCAAGGCCGGTTATTAACCTCGATAAATTGAACCGTATGGTGAATAACCTCGACAAATTGAAACGTCCGGTAAACAACCCTAGTACTCAACGCCGTTATTAATGATGGTCTTTTTACCATGCCAAATTAAATGCCAATATTTGTTGAGTATTAATAAAACAGCAACGGTTCTATGAGATTTTGGATATATCCAAAATTATCAACACTCCTTCGGGATATTTCCCCGAGGGCCTTAATTTTATACTTTTAAGGTGCAATAAAATTGATTAAATTGTGTTTAAATTGTGTTCTACAAAAAGAAATCACCAATTCACCAACATTCCAACTAACTCCATTTTCAAAAAACGACATCTGTAACAAACATAAACTTTTAGCTACCGCTTTACAAGCAGAACCAAAAACAATGAAAGTCCCAACTATGTATTGGCTTCCGAAACTACACAAAACACCTTACAAATATAGATTTATTTCGTCTTCAAGCCATTGTTCCACTACTAAATTATCTATTCTTCTTACCAGTACACTTGGTACAATCAAAAACCTGATAATAAATTGTTCAAATAAAGCCTTCGAAAATAGTGGAATTAATTACTTTTGGAGTGTCAAAAACTCGTTGGAAGTACTTGATAAATTGCATGCTTATATTGGTGATTTTGAATCTGTTCAAAGTTTTGATTTTTCTACCCTATATACCACATTGCCTCACATTCTCATTAAGAAAAACTTCACACACCTAATTAAATGGGCATTTAAAAAGTCAGAATGTGAATATATATGTTCAAACTCTTTTAGGTCATTTTTTAGTAGCAATAAACAAAAAAAACTATGTCAATTGGACATGCTTTGATACTATATCTGCTCTTGAATTTTTACTAGATAACATTTTTGTTCGCTTTGGAGATTCCGTATATCGTCAGGTTATCGGAATTCCAATGGGGACTAACTGTGCACCACTTATTACGGACCTGTTTTTGTATTGCTATGTGTTACAATTTATGACAAAAATCAGCAAAGACCCATCGAAACAACATCTGATACACAAATTTAATAATACTTTTAGATATTTGGATGATATTTTTAGCTCTCAATAATGACGACTTCAGACCAGTATGTATACTAAAAAAAATTATCCTGTTGAACTTACCTTAAATAAAGCTAATACTTACAATGACCACTGCCCTTTCCTCGATCTTGATATATATATCATTAACGGAAAGCTTAATACTAAAATTTATGATAAAAGAGATGATTTCTCATTTCTCATCGTTAATTATCCATTTTTAGATGGGGACGTTCCCTTGTCACCATCTTACGGAGTTCATATATCTCAACTTGTACGCTTCGCTCGTGTATGTCACAATGTTTTAGATTTTAACGAGAGAAATTTATGTATTACTGAAAAATTATTACACCAGGGTTTTCGATATCACAAACTAAACCAAACATTTACTATAAATTTTATCATCGGTATAAGGACATCATTCGTAAATATAGCTCAACATGCAGACTTCTTATACGTTCAGGTATCTCACATCCAATATTTTATGGAAATATTCTTTATAAAGCACAAAAATGTCAGTATTCACCTCAGAAGCTAACAAAACCTTTAAATAGACTTATTAAGAAGGGATATAGTTACGATACTGTTGTCAGGTCATTAAAGATTGCATATTTTGGCGTTAATATTGATTCACTTATAGGGTCTTTGCATCGGAACTAAACACATTTATTCTTAATAAACCAGTTGTTGGCATGGCACGGGTTATGTTCTTCTCATATATGTTATGATGGTATGATACTAAACCTCTCACGGGGAGGATTGTGCCTGATATTCATATGATGAAGACATAATTTTTCAATCAGTTTAATTGAGGTCCGGAGCTTGCCATGTCAGTTAACTGCTAGTAATCTGATGTTATTTATGTATTATTGTCATTTTGTTTATTTTCTTTGGTTACATCTTCTGACATCAGATTCGGACTTCTCTTGGACTTAATTTTAATGTGCGTATTGTTATGCGTTTACTTTTCTGCATTGGCTAGAGGTATAGGGGGAGGGTTGAGATCTCACAAACATGTTTAACCCCGCCGCATTTTTGCGCCTGTCCCAAGTCAGGAGCCTCTGGCCTTTGTTAGTCTTGTATCATTTTAACTTTTAGTTTCTTGTGTACAATTTAGAGTTTAGTATGGTGTTCATTATCACTAAACCAGTATATATTTGTTTAGGGGCCCGCTGAAGGACGCCTCCGGGTGCTAGCATTTCTCGTTGCATTGAAGACCTGTTGGTGACCTTCTGCTGTTGTCTGCTCTATGGTCGGGTTGTTGTCTCTTTGGCACATTCCCCATTTCCATTCTCAATTTTATTTAAACTTTAAGATTTCACATTCATTTGATTTAACGTTTGATCTTTTAACGTTTTTTACACGTAGAAAAAAGTAAAATCACAAAAATACTGAACTTCGAGGAAAATTTAAAACGAAAAGTCCCAAATCTACGGAAGCCGTAAGGGGACACACAAAACATTAGAAAATATTTTTTTTAATTCGAGATCACGATAAAACATTACCGTTTTACCGAGATCTCGATAAAAAAATATATCGTTATCTCGATAAAACGAATTTGTTATATCGAGATCTCGGATTATTAAATCGTTATCTCGATTTATTATATCGAGATCTCGATTTAGTACATCGAGATCTCGAATTATTATATCGATATCTCGATTTATCAAATCGAGATCTCGGATTATTATATTGTCATCTCGGTTTAATATATCGTTATCTCGAGAAAACGAAACTGTTATATCGAGATTTCGGATTATTAAATCGTTATCTCGGTTTAATATATCGAGATGTCGATAAAAAATATATCGTTATCTCGAGAAAACGAAACTGTTATATTGAGATCTCGGATTATTATATCCCTAACTATTTTTAACCGAAATTCCTTTGTTCAATGTATGGACGACCTGAATACCAAAACATATATATATGTAGGACTCGGAACCGCGATGGTACTCCAAACCGCGATGGTCACGCTGAAGTGCGATGGTCTACGCTGATGTGCGATGGTTAACACGCTGAAGTGCGATGGTAACATTGTGACGTTAACTTGTTGATATTTACGCTGAAGTGCGATGGTGGTTACGCTGTAGTGCGATGGCCAACTTAAGACTTTTGAGTAAAAGCAAAATGCACATGGGCATGTTGTAATAAAATAACACCATTAATATTTGGCTGCTTGCCTCTTATTTTGAAGATGTTTAAATTTCTGTTTAGATCAAACCAAAGACTTTAATTTTTGTTTTAATCTAATTTTCCAAGTCTCCAATTATTCTTTTAGCACGCACGAGTATGGAATAAGGTGTTCAAAGGAGAAATAAAAAAAAAGATTTAGCGTGTAGGTTTTTATAATAGTACTAAGAAGTGTCCATCTCATTTATTTAAATATTATGATAAAACTCAGTAATTGCTCACATTCTTCTTCAATTTATATATACATGTTGTACCTTAAATGTCGGAACAGTATCCTCGAAGTAAAAATACCGACAAGTAAATTTATGCTTTACTAATAGCGAAACTTGTCAATTTTTTCACGAAAAACAAAGATGAGGATGATAAATTGGGAAGTACACATAGGGTTTAGTCAGGTTAATTTGTGTCTTACATGTTTTAGACTGAAACCATAAAAAAACCAAGAGCGACGGTGTTCTTTCAAAACAAAACAAAAATATCTCGGGAATAAGACAACATTATATGAACTTGATATAGCAAAATCATTAAAACATTGCTAATACTATCATATCTTTTTTAATTTTTAAATTGCCCACATAAAATCATTTGACGCTTACCGTAAGATAAATTAAGATTATTATTATATTAGTATACTGTATTTATCGTACAAAAAGTCTGCGGCATAATTCAGAATACTGGTTAGCCCATTTGGTGACCAAGTTCATCTTTCAGCCTCTTTGCTGCCTAAAATGTTTCAACATATTTTTTTAACCTCAACATGTAATGCTTGAAACTGTTCGGGGCTTGAATTGTTTGTTTCTTTCTTATTTCCTTAGTTTTCATTGTTAGCATGAAACCTTCATCTACAAAACCCTATTCTCCTGCCAGCGAATCCATGTTGTATTTTGAAAACGTCATATTTTTCAAACGTCATACACAAAACCATCGCACTTCATCGAAAGGACCATCGTACTAAAGCGAGGACCATCGGACTTCAGCGTGACCATCGCACTTCAGCGTCCCCATCGCACCTCCGAGTCCTACATATATATATATATATAAGTATTAAAATACTTTCAGAAGTTCACTCCATTATTCAAAATAAGCTTTTTCATAATGTTCACCCGTATTTCTATTTTTAGGTCCTTCGTTACTCCTCTTATATGCGTTGCGGAACATATTGACTATATAACTTTTGTTCCTCTATTAATAGGCTTTCGAATGAGGTATAATAACAGCAAAGGTAACGTGAAAATAAAAAAAAAGATAACGTTGAGTATTTTAATACTTATCTATAATACTAAAATTACGAGGTCCAATTTGTCAGCCGTCATCGGGTAAAAACGACAAATCAAAGAATTCAACTCTATATATAACTAATATAGGACAATGCTGTAGATTAAAAATTACACCACTCCAGACCCTTTTGTTTTCAGCATAATTAATATTGCCAATAATTAACAAGTTCCGGGTCGAATCCGATACCGATACAAATAGTATATTCAGCTATTACCTTATCTGTACGTTCCGCATTTGACAGGCGCGCCACCAAACGGTGTATTTAGGATTTTGCTATATACACGGGTCATAATCAAAGGACTGACACTACTAAATTCAATCATTGTCAAATTGTTCCCTATTGTAGTTTTATTCAGCAATCAGCAAGACTTTCTAAGATAACTAATATAGGACAATGCTGTTGATTAAAAAGTACTCCATTTCTGGATAGCCAGGACCTTTTGTTTTCCAAATAATTAATATTTCCAATAACTGATAAGTTCCAGGTCGACGGGTTCAAACAGAAAGATTTGAAAGCAGAGAAAACTGTGTATCTTATAATCGACATGACTTATCAGATGACAATACCAATTACTAAAATAAGGCTTAGGCATAGTTATATACTTTAATTCAGTCACGGACCCGCGATATCACGGGTGTGTACTTGTCTATATATATGTTTTGGAAGTCAGGTCGTCCATACATTGAACAAAGGAATTTCGGTTAAAAATAGTTAGGGATATAATAATTCGAGATCGCAATATAACAGTTTCGTTTTCTCGAGATAACGATATATTTTTTATCGAGATCTCGATATATTAAACCGAGATAACAATTTAATAATCCGAGATCTCGATATAACAGTTTCGTTTTCTCGAGATAACGATATATTAAACCTAGATTACAATATAATAATCCGAGATCTCGATTTGATAAATCGAAAATCGAGATAACGATTTAGTAATCCGAGATAACGATTTAATAATGCGAGATCTCGATATAATAATCCGAGATATCGATGTAATAATCCGAGATCTCGATATAATAAATCGAGATAACGATATAATAAATCGAGATAACGATTTAATAATCCGAGATCTCGATATAACAATTTCGTTTTATCGAGATAACGATATATTTTTTATCGAGATCACGGTAAAACGGAAATGTTTTATCGTGATCTCGAATTAAAAAAAATATTTTCTAATGTTTTGTGTGTCCCCTTACGGCTTCCGTACTAATCAAATGACAATATCAAATGATAAAACACATCAAACAAATGGACAACAACATACTTCAAATGTAGAAAATGGTGGGTTGAACCTGGTTTTATAGCGCTAAATTTCTCACTTGTATGACAGTCGCATCAGCTCTAGTGTAGAGTCGTGTGTTTGACGTCAGAATGTAAACGTCACACAGGAGGAAATATAAAATATTTTTTGTCGTTCAAAGTATTTTCAAAATTATAATTTCACGTGGGTAATGGTGGTATACAGGGTTGAAAAATCAAAAGTTTTGATAAAATAATTTCAGAAAAAGACCGAAATTTAAAAATTATCCAAAAGTTTTGATGAATGTACATATGGTTATAGTAGGGTGCCAAGTATCGAAAAAGACGTCTAGTTAACGAGTTTAAGTTAACGAATAACACACGGCTATATGTATATGCAAACTATTGGAAATTCATTATATTTTCCAATCATGAATGTCGTCGTAAGCTACTGTGGTCACGTTTTTCAAAATTTTGTAGTTTCTTAGGGTACCCAAAAATACCTCCTCACACAGGCCATCTTCAACACGAAAAATAAAATTATTGCTTTCTGTGTTATTTGTTCAAATGATACTTATTATTTAGCTGAAAAACTAAATTTATCATATAACGAAAGCTGAAAAGATTTGTACAATTTAAGTATAAGTATTTCATAATTTTAGTAAGACTATTTTTTTTCGCTGAAATTTACCACATTTTGAACGGAAGAACATTTATTGTGTGTTGCTTGCACGGATTTTTCTCTCTGATTACATCATTAAGACATGGTTCATATGTGTGCCAAATAACTTTTGTGTAATGTTAATAGGTGAGAAGAAAATACCAATTTAAAAACGAAAATTTAGTGATAATTCTGCCTTGATTCAAACACGCCTTTTTTCGTATCGTTAATCGTTTTGTAGCTTACACTATCAGTCATTACCGTATCACCATGGTGATACGGTCTGATTAGTCAGAGGCTAAACGTCAGGTTCGGGTAAATCTGTTAACGGTACTTCTGTTATTTCATTGGTGCTTCGTGGCTGTTTCCGGAATGATTCTGGGGGAAATGAAGGTCATTTTAACGTCTGATTGGCTATTAATGAGTGGCATGCATTACATGTTCTACGCGTCCGTAAATGGGGTCGGATTGAAATCATGATACTAGGTTATAGGTACATATTATGATAAAGTGTTCATTTGCTATAGTGATTAGTTATGATGATAACTCACGTCAAACTGTCAATTTGGTGCAGATTATATAATCATGTGACAATGTGATGATTTAATCTTGAAATTATGTTGCTATTTTGGTAAGAAACTGTACATTTATGTATTATTGCTATTCTCTAAAAATAGGACAGTGATGTGTATAATTTACACTTTAAACTGCGTATTAAAACGGTTAAATGATTGAGATACTTTTGTGTTAGATTTCTTCGTCAGCTAATAGAATACACGTATGCTCTATGTATAAAAATAATAACCATTTATTTTTCATTGCTTGGACATATTGATTAGAAAATATTAAAATCACGGAATTTACCGAAGATGTAATTTCGTTTCTAGCACTTTCATCGCTTCATTGATTTCTGGTGTAAATAAACAAACCCGACGTTACTGATTAGAAGAATACAAAAATTACAAGGTGAGCAATATGGTTTCTTATGTGCAAAGAAGCCTACACCAAGCATCACGGTATTGTTATTGGCAAGGGTTTCAGTGCACTATAGGATACTATAGTGTCAGCTGTTGCAAATTATATAATATAGCTTTATATTTGACAATGACCCCCAAGGCAATCATTTATACGATCCTTCAAACCAAAAAAACTTGCAACACAGTGAACTCCGAAAAAGATGTTTGCATGTGGGGTAGACAGTTTGATGATCTTTGATGCACGCGTACATGATGTTTTATTCTTTGGAGTTGTCAGGAGTCTGATTTAGAAGGGGCCAGGGGCATGCCATTCTTTTCTTGGAAATTTGGTCTGAACTTATGAAAATTTCTGGATCCGCCACTGGTTGTTGGACCATAATAGTCCCAGTATGGACACAGTGGTGATCAGCAGTCATTATAAAAAAGATGTGGTATGATTGCCAATGAGACAACTGTCTACAAGTGACCAAAATGACACAGACATTTTAAAACAACTATAGGTCACCGTACGGCCTTCAACAATGATCAAAGCCTATACAACATAGTCAGCTATAAAAGGCCCTGATATGACATGTAAAACAATTCAAACCAGAAAACCAACGGCCTTATTTATATAAAAAAATGAACGAAAAACAAATATGTAACACATAAACGAACGACAACCGGTGACTGAATTACAGGCTCCTGACTTGGGACTGACACATACATAAATAATGTGGCGGGGTAAAACATTGTAGCGGGATTCCGATCCTCCCCCTAACCTTGGACAGTGGTACATGTATAACAGTACAACATAAGAACGAACTATAAAAATCAGTCAAAAAAGGCTTAACTCATCAGATTGCCCATTGATATATCAAAAGCACTGAAAACTCTTTTTGATATATCTGATTTCAATTTATTCACATCATCAGGTCTTACACTTAGTATATTTTTTCGTGATGAACATTACTATTTGGTTGATTATGTAGGGAAGCACTGAAGCATGAGTGGAGAAGTCCCCCCCCCCCCCTTATTGTCCCAGCTGACCTGAGAATCTGTCCCTCTTTAACCATTAACGTCATTCAACAATTACTTTTCCATTGTGGCATCATATATTTTGTATTAAAACATCAAAATTTTACATGAAATATTTGTGATGTACATGTACAGTTTGTAATGGCGGACATATACATATTGTAGCAATAAGGTGTATTCAAAGCAAAATAATTAATAATAAATCAACTCAATGGAAAGAAGCATACTGGTAAGTCAATTGTTTTTTTTCGCACAGCATCTGCATAGAGTGATGAGATATAAATCAGGAGATCAATCACTGGTTTTAGAAGTCAAGAATTTTTATATTTTACTTATTTGGGTAGATACATGTAACACAACATTTATCTTTATGAAAACTATCACACTGATTTTAAATCATTATAGGAAAGCACAGTGTATAAGCAAACATTTCAGGAGGCAAAGAGTCTTTTATAGGCTGACTGCAATAGTCTGTATATTATCTGAAAAAGCTTAGTTCTTCTCAACTTTATTATTATTTTAAACATTTTAATAGATGTCTCCCAAATTTGGTGTATTTCTATTTAATGAATGGCTATTATCTATTTTGAATTTATTGAACCTTAAAACTAGTTTTTGACTCTTCACATTGAATAATCCGCCAAGCGGATTATGTAAAATGTGAAGAGTCAAAAATTAGTTTTATGGTTCAATAAAATCAAAATAAATTATTGCCATTCATTATAAATAAATTTCTATCAAAAATAAGGCTCAAAGAACTTTTTATATTATTTATATTAACAATAACAACGTACACACATGTTGGCGTATGAATACACAACGTCAGAGTGGGCGTGTCGCCATCAAAATTGACAACATTGAAAATAAAACTAATAATTTTAACCAATCAGAAGATAGTAAAAACACCAAATTTATTTATTAGCTTTTTTCAAAGTCATTTTCATTTATTTTTCAACCCGGCCCAGAAATATGTGGTTGCCTTTAATATAGCTGATTTAGAGAAAGGCGACCTGGGTCACCTCTAACAAAGGCTATATTTATTGTCCATGCCCCTTTTTTTCATAATTCATCTTACATGTACATCTCCTTTGAATTTGTTTGCCTATTTGTTCTATGGTCTATGCATATCTATCTTTATACCACATTTTCATGGTCCCACAAAAATGTTTAAAATGTTTACATTTTACTTTTTTCTAGCTTCTCTCATGTGATAGCCGTACCTTTTTGGTCACTATTTATGTATTGCGTTTAAATATAAATTGTAACACTTTACAGTGACTGAACAGGTAAAACAAATACTTCTCAAGAAACAGAAAAAAGAAGACTACTTGGAACAGCACCAGACTACATGTATGTATGAATAAAAACTCAGATCGGAATAGCATGGAGGATATTATATGTGATTGTGAATAAGCAAGGAAAGCTTTTAATAATAGTGCCTATTTTTTAATTTACTAGATTTTTCATTCATTATCTGTGCAAATTTCAAAATAATTTGTCATAAATTCTTATCTAACTTTGTTCAAACTTTCAGTGGTGGATCCAGAAATTTTCATAAGCGGGAGCCCACTGACTGCCTACAAAGGGACCAACTCCAGTCATGCTTGAGTGATTTCCTATAAAAACAACAAAACTCCACCTCTGACTTTAATTTAATATGACAAGTGTTTCATTCACCAAAATACTGGTGCGTTTCTGTGATAAATATCATGCACAATTTTATAAATGAGAGGGGAAAGGAGATCCACATGTGGTGTACCTGCACATGACAATTGCAAACTGCCCCATTTTTTTTTTATCACAACCATTCAACTGATCATGCTGAAACTGACATTACCAGAGAGTACACATCAAATGAAAAATCACAAATAGCTGATACATATTATCAGATATTACAGAATTAAATATGTTTTAAATTTATTACAAAAAAATGTGTTCTCAATCTTGTAGATAGATATTACAGGATCTCATATACATGTAAATACCAAAGACAACTGTCTATCCAAGTCACAATTTATAAAAGTAAACTATTAAAAGTTGTAGTTTGGTCTTCAACGCAAAGCTCGGTTCACACCAAACAGCAATTTTATATAGTCGATATCAATCATGACAATGGCGTTTGGGGTTAAACATGTTTTCGTAGGTAAATAATATTGCCATGGAACTTTTTTCATGAGAGTGTTATAGTCTATAGAGTATTACTTCTTGTTTGGTAGAATAGTGAAATAGAAGTCAATACGTTCTTGCTCAATCCTATGTCGCTTTGAAGGTGTCATGATTGTCATCCTCAGCTTAAGCAATGTGTTACTGTAATTTGAATTTCAAAATGACTGAGTGACGTTTTTCGAAGCACTGGTCAACTCCACCATTGCGAATCACATGACTTTGATAATCAGTTAATTCCAGCGAAAAATGTCTATATAAGTAAAGAATTGTCGCATAAAAATTAAATAATAGAGTACACAGGAAATGGCAAAGTTCACATAGTCTAGTATGATTAATCATTTAAAATAAAAACAAAAACAAAAAAACAAAAAAAAAAACGAGCAAATGGGGGGCGGGGGGATGGGGCATACGCCCTCTACGTCCCCCTCTGGATTCGCCACTGCCTTCTGTTGTTGTCCATTTTGTCAAATAGTAATCCTCAAAAGTACGTGTAGGTTATATGCTATTTTTATCACGTTGATTATAGACACAGAATACATTTTATTATAATATCATTCCCCATTTCCATTCTCAATTTTATAAAGTCTCCTACCATTATAACAAGGGTCCACCAATAATACAACAAAAATGACAAATTAGTAGAAAAAAAGCGCTATGTTTTCATATTGCTTGAAGTGCAATATTCCAATTAAAAAAAAAACTACTCACAAACCACTGATCTCAATATAATCAGCTAAAATACGGCAAGCTTTTTAGAAAAGCTATTACTTGTTAACTAACTAACTTCAGTTCTCTTTTTTGCTAATTGTATGGTCGATTTGTATGTTTTGAATAGTCCAGTTAGTTTGAAGATCATTGTTTTGTTTTAGGAAATATTTTTTTCGTTGGTTTTTATAACTCGAATAATTCAAGCCCTTTCCGTGTCAGATTTTCTCCCACAAGAGGAATGTAGCCTTCGCAGATCAGCGGAATATAACGACTGAATTATTCGGGTTATGGTTTTTATAACTTTTATTGATTTTTTTTTAATTGACAGTTTTGTTATAATTGTAATATACAAATCAAATCATTAGGCCACGTTATAGACCCGGAATATGGCACACATTCACAGTCCTGTTAAACTTATGTCCATCAAGCCCTATTTGAAGAAAGACTGAAATACAGTGGGATGTAAGTGTGTTATATGTCAGGGTTCTTCTTCTGAATTGCGTATCAATATGCGAGGAATTAGCATACACACAAACTTTATCGACGCTAGGGGAACGCGGAAAGATCATGTATAATTTAGTCTATTACATGATGCTTCAGACCTAGACCATCTTCGTACTCATGATTAGAAAATATCGTACCATCATTCTTGCTATAAATCTTACACTAGCTGACGCAACTGCAGTTATTCTTAAACTGAATCAAGTGTGTGTTCGTCTGTAAAAGAGTTTCCGGTCATATATAGAATATATCAAATTCCTGACTGGAAAAAAGTTCTTTGAGTCAGTGAAAATCGGTAGACCATAATCAGATTTCTTGGCGAATTGATTGTTCAGCATCATGGTAGATCAACAGTTACTATGATACATGAAGAAGCACTTCCAGGGACCCTAATTCTGCTCAGAAGGAGTATTCAGGTTTTAGGAATTATTTTGTATGCCCGATGAATAGATACTCGCATATGATATTACATGCTATTCGTGTAGCCAACGAGTTCGGTGTAAAAGGAAACAGGAATTGGTTAATAATAAAGTCACAAGATACAGATGTACTGATCTGATGCGTTCATTACTTCCCCTCCATGCAGCATACGTATGAGCTATGGTTTCAAACAGACACTATAACTTGCATACGAGATTTGCGCCGTTATATACCTGTCCACGAAATATGTAAAATAGATCATTGTGACGTAAACAAATTGAGCGTAAAATTGGCTAAAATTTTCTGTTCTATGGTCGGGTTGTTGTCCCTTTGGTACATTCCCCATTTCCATTCTCAATTTTTTAATTTAAAATTTCTCCCTAGTCACACGACCTCCTTGTGAAACTACTTTTAAACAATATATAAAGTTCGGATGGAAAAAGAAGAATGACTTGTTCCTGTCTATCTTTCAGCATCATTTAGTTTGTGCTTGAAAGAGAAATCTGTGTTTTCAAAGGGTTGCATTTGCTTCGAACAAAATCTATCATATGTCAAAATGTCAATACTCGTCTGATTGCAGTTAGAAACATTGATGACGACGAAGATGACGCTGTATAAGATTTTATTTTTCTGTTTGTACCTTTAATATGAATCATTGTGCAGCTATCGACTGAAAATTAAGCAGTTCATACTACTTTCTAAACAATAAAGAAAAACATCTACTCAATTTTTAAATGGTGGGAAATATAGTAATAATCTATCTAGTGGGGAAAGATATGTAAAAAAACAACAAAAAAAAAACAACATGCCATATGGTCTCTGACCTTGACGTGGTTGGTGGGCTTAAACTACAGGAGACCATAGAACGTAGGTTAAAAAAATTGAAAACCACACGTGTAATATTTTCTTGCGTCCGAAGCGATTTTCTAGATATACCGTCATCAGGAACGCTTAAAGCCAAACATTTGAAATCCGAAGTTGTATAAGTACCGAAACCGTCGAAGAGCTATATGTCAAAAATACCTAAAATAATTAGTCAGATTCATCCAAAAACAACGTTGTTTGAGGGAGTAACACATTGTGGCGCCGCTGCTATCTTCTACTCGGACATTGTGACGTCGATTATAGTATCTACTCACGTCTCAAAACCATGATATATATTAAGACTAGACAGGAATATGTAAGCAAAAGGAAGACGATAAATATGGATTATCATTCGACTGAAATACTAATACGATAAAACAAATAACAATCCTTTCAAAAATTGAATTAATTCCATTCATAGTTGACTAGGATTGTGAAATGTAAACCCCAATTTTTAACTAGCACAGCAATATCAGATTTTCACTTTCATGTTGAAAATAAGATAATTTCATTTTTTAAAATAGACGTTTTATACCTTGTTTATAGCAAATTAATCATGTGCTATAGCATTAACCATCCAAATACTTTACACATCTTTGCGTCTTTGAATAAATTACTTTTTGGGCGGATTTGATCGTTTATAAAAGTGCAATATATCATTTGAAACGTCTTCTTAAGCATATAAAAAATGTAATTTCTAAGGTGACCACTTATACGGATATAACGGTTTTGGAAATTGACATTTATTATTTATGGATTAAAAATTTGATTTATGTGGTTAATACGAATGCATTCAAACGTATCATTGAAAACCCATAAGTTGTATTTTTTATGGTTTGAACTGTCTACCTAGTCAAAAGGTATATAAGTAATTCAGTAAAATTACATACTTAGATAAGCTTTCACATTTAATTACCTTAAAAAGAAGGGTTAACTCATGATAGAATAAATCCTCTGGTGATGATATGATTTTAAATGAATATTTAAAACACTCTTTTAGTGTTAGTGAAACTTTTTAATATTATATTTGACAGTTGAAATATTCCTGATATTTGGCTTTCCGGAAATATAAATAAAGGTAACACACATGATCCTAGCAATTTTATACCTATAACAGTTATAAGCTGCTTTGGGAAATTATTTACTTCTAATTTGAATTCACGTTTGAATGAATTTTCTGATGATTTTTGTTTACTATGTTAGAATCAAGCTGGTTTCAGAGAAGGTTAATATTCTACTAAAAATAATTTATTTGTTATCTCATGCTTATTAGTATCATGAAAAATAAGAAAAAGAAACTATTCTGTGCATTCCTAGATTTTGCTAAAGCCTTTGATACTGTTTGGAGAAAGGGTCTCTGGCATAAATTACTTGTAAATGATATTAACGGTAAAATACATAATGTAATTTTTAATATGTACACTGGTATTAAATCTCGTATTGTATAAAATTATGAAATGTCAGAATACCTTACATGCAATATCGGTGTAAGACAGGGTGAAAATATGCCTCCTTTTTTATTTTCATTGTATTTGAACGATCTTCAACAGTTTATTGAAGAAAAAAAATGTATGTGGTTTAAATTATATTACTGATGAAATAGAGAATGAGTTGGATATCTAATTAAAACTGTTTGTGTTATTGTACGCAGATGATACAGTGTTATTTTCGGATAATGCATCCGATCTACAGTTGCAATTAGATATATTATTTGAATATTGCAGTACCTGGAAATTAAAGCTAAACACAAGTAAAACTACGATTACATTTTTTTCTGGTGGTAGATTAGCCAAAAATATTAACTTTATATATGATGGAAATGCATTGGAGATAGTCAATGAATTGACATGCCTTGTGTTGAATTTTTCAAGAACAGGTAGCTTTATGAGTGCTAAGAAAGGGGGGGGGGGGGGTTGCACAACTTGTCAGTGAAATCGCAATATGATCTATTTGATAAAATTGTGAGGCCAATCCTCCTGTATGGTTATGAGATTTGGGGTTTCTGTAATACTGATATTATAGAAAAAGTGCACTTAAAATATTGTAAACTATTATTAAACCTTAAGAAGTCGACACCTAATTTTATCATTTATGGTGAACTTGGTATTTATATATGGGTCTTTATATATGGGTCATTTTCAAAAAATGTCGAATTTTGAAATTGAAAAAAATAAAGTTACTTATTCAAACAACCCTCTACATAAGCAAATCAAAACAAACAGTACTTTAAGAACAGCATATTAAAAGATGCAATCTTAATAATATCATACAAGAATATCTTGAAACATTATTGATCGGTGGTACAATATATTGTCTATCCTGTTACCATTTTCAAAAGAAATTTTGGTTATTAAGAAAAGGTTTAGATAAAATGTTAAGCTTGTTTTACGTAGCCAATTAGATGGTTTTCAAGAGAATAACTTCTATATATATAAAAATAAAAAAACGGAAACAAATTGCGCACTTACAGATGTTATAAACAATGTGTGAAAACAGAACCTTATGTGCTTTTAAACATTTCTAAACAGGAAAGGCGTGTTATGGCTCTGTTTCGCTCCGGGGCTCTACCGCTAGCGCACGAAACTGGCAGATACTCCAGGCCGCCTACACCCGTAGAAGATAGACTTTGTTTGTTTTGTGAAAGTTGCAGTGTAGAGACTGAAAAACATTTTCTGATGGAATGCACACTTTATGACGATATTCGGTATGACCTTTTTCATGAATGTTCAAAATTAATTCAAAATTTTCACAGCCTTGATATAGATAATAAATTTATTGAAATTATGAACTGTTATGATATACAATATTTCCTATGCAAATTTTTATATAAATTTTTCTGGCGAAGAAAATTGTTAAACAGCTCTTTATGAAATTTTTACTAGCTTCAGAGTTTTATTATTTTAATTTTACCAGGAAAGTCAGATTTCGACAATTTTTATATATATATATTTATTGAATATAGTGATTTTTTATTTTTTTTTATTTTAATTGTGACTTGTATGTTTTTTACGGAATATATTTGAATTTTTATAGAATTTTAAGCTTTTTAGTGTCTCATAAGTCATTTTTATGGCTGGATATTGATTGTTTTCTGTGTATATATTTATATAATGTTGCTTAAATTTATGTCAATCAATATGTGACACTTTAATAAACTATTTACTTACTTACTTTACTTACTATATTCATTCTGTAAAATAATAGATTAATTGCCAATTTTCCAGGTTGTACTGAAAAATGCCTCTAAAAATTGGGTTTCAAAGGTTGTAAAAATTACCACCAGTAATGCAAGTCTAAGATAGCAATTTATATTGTTCGGCATTGTTTCACCCTTTCAAATAAACCCAACATCAAGTAAATCCGTCATATAGTTTACTTTTCTCTTTATTTCATTGGTAACAGGAACGTACGTTTCTGATATATCACCATATAAAAGTCTATCCTGTTACCTTTTTGTCTATCCTGTTACTGATATCAGTGTTGCACCTGCAAATGCTTAATTGGGAAGATTAAGACGTTATAACCTTGAGATGAGTTTAAGCAACGAAATATTTCATTCGTTTTGCACCTTTATGTTAAAACAAAAAAAAATAAGGACGTTTTTGTCTACAATTGTCTATATCCTGTTACTGTAACCATAGCAACCATAGTAACAGGATACTAGACATAACAGGATAGACAAATTTCTTCGTTTTTGATTGCTGTTGTGAAATGACTACTCCCTTTGGTGAAGTGATTATGGTTTTCTATTGTGAATTTGGTTTCCAACACGTTATTGCACTTTTTACAAGCATACTGTTGGTGTAATTAATCAAAATTGTTGGTTACAGCATAGACACTAAATGTCTTGAAATTTCTTTTCTCTACACTGTCGTTCAAGAAACGAGGCGTTTTAAATGTAAAGATTACTTTGCACTTTTGAAATCAACACTGACTGATTCAATATTCATAGGGAGAATCATTTAACGGCTGATTTAAGTAGCGGTAACAGGATGGACATGAACCTCCCGTATCCTGATTGAATTTAGTTTGTAGAAAATATATGTTACATACAATGATAAAGAAGCTAAGATTTTTCGTTAGAGTAATAATTAACGTTCGTAAAAAGTCCCTTTTGCAGATATCAAGGCGATTAGAAAATCGGAAAAAAATCATTTGAAATGTGTTTTTCTGACACTGTACGCACACAAATACCCCCGACAGTGGCGTAACCAGGGTTTACATGATGTGGATGCCTTTACCGCTCGGAGCGAGGCGAAATTTTTTTTGGACTATTTTATGCAGAAAATTATATTTTTTTTCAGACATTGTTCCTGTAAGCACATGTACTCCCCTTGAATCCGACACTGGTGAAATTTTTGTTTAATTTCAAAATACTCACCAATTCATATAATTATATTTCAAACAAAATTTTAATGTTTTCTCGAAATTGAATGCAATTCATAATTTATTTATTTGATGTAAAAGTTTCCCACCAATCTTATATTTGACATCTCATAAACGGTCCCATCACAGCGGCACTTCTGTAAAGGAACTGAAGTGATCCCCTTTCCTAGCGTTTCTCAAAAAACGGCCCCATCACAGCGGCACTTCGGAATATAGGAACTGAAGTGATCCCATTAACGTGTCGCAGGGGACATCATCGAAATTCCTGGTGTCCGTCCATCCGGTCTTGTTTGCACTCTCACGTGTACAAATCTTGCCAGATTTTTATATCATTAGCAATGACAATTTCGAAAATAAGTCCTAAGCTTTGACCTTTGGAAATATAAATTATAACCTGATAACGGAAATCCCATTGCATTTTCTCTGAAGCTTTTATTTCTCCATTAAATAAAAGGAAAAGGAAAACATTATTTTTTATTAGTTATTGCCCTTGTTCCTTGGTTACATAAAATATGTGCAATGCAGGGGACAAAGGAACTTTGTTCTTTTATTGAAAATAAAATTAATATGTGGACCTAGATAGAAACTGGAATTTACTGATAAGCCTAGGAATGATCACACTCTATTATAGATTTTTTTTCACGTTGTCTTTCATGTCACAGGAAAAGATATTAGGATATGGTGGTTTAGTTGACTTGTCAGTTATCAGAGGCGGATTTAGGAGGGACAGGGGGCCCGGGCCCCCCTTTTTGGGAAAAAATTTGGTTGCTTATATAGGGAATCACTGAAGCGTGACTGGAGCGGGCCCCTCTTATGTCAGTCAGTGGGCTCCCACTTATCAAAATTTATGGATCCGCCACTGGTTATGTTGTTAGTCAGTTGTAGAAGCCATCGCTCCGCTAGGCTCAATTTCAGATGAAACATGTCAGAGGATCTGACTGTGCATCGTCCTCTGCACTTGCCGTAGCCAACGACGTAATCTTTTTACGAAAAAAATAGAGAACACTTTTCTGCGATTTATCCATCTTGTTTAATTACATAAACTAAATTATCCTTAATAAAAGACCATGCATACTTCATCGGAAATAATTGGATGTTAATATCCTCATATCCTAACCCTTGTTTATATACCTCCGAGTTTAACTGCTGCGAACATATCTTTATAATTGTTTTCCTGTCAAAATGATGTGGATGCTTGAGCATCTGAGCATATATGCAAGCTACGCCACTGCCCGAAATCGGACTTAAATGCAGTTTAATCTTTAAAGTGTGTTTATTATTAATGTTCTGAATCACAAATCCGACAAGCTTTCATTTAAACCATTACAACTGAAATTTCCATTAGTAATAAAAAATTTAGCATGGGTGTACTGAAAATTCGAAAATGACCCATATACTGCTGCGTATGGTTAATTTTTGGTCATAAATAATGAATGGGGATGATAACAGGATTGCTAAAATATTATACAAATACATGTTCTTGAAGAATTTTGACAACCAATTTAGGTCACATTGGTTGAAATATGTTAAAGATACATTAGATAAATGTGGATATAGCAATATACGGTTGTCACAAGGAAATTTTAATTATAATAAGAGCTTGGGTATTAGTTTAAAACAAAAGTTATTTGATCAGTTTCAACAGAAATGGAGAGCTGATATTGGCAGTTCATCAAAAGGTTTGGCCTACAAATTGTATAAACAAAATTTTGAATTTGAGGAATATCTGAATATTTTAAGTAAGAAAGATAGAATAACATATTGTAGATTTCGATCTGGTAACCATAAGTTACCCATCGAAACTGGTAGATGGAATAAAATTGAGCGAAACCTTAGCTATTGTAAAAGAGGGACGAAAGATACCAAAGGGACAGTCAACTTATGTCATTGTAACTTATGTCATGGTAACGAGATTGGTGATGAATTTCATTACACTTTTCAGTGTAGTTCTTTGTCAAATTTTCGAGCACAATATTTAGATATTTTTTTCTTGTACAGATGTAACATACTAAAATTTGAAAAATTATTTCATTAAAAAATATATTCAAAGCGAGAAAAAATAAAAACTAATCAAATAGATGGATGAAAACCTGAAAAATGAGATTGCCACCTGGAAATAAAAATAATTGAAGAGAAGCAGAAGTGTTTGCTTTCAAATAGTTTACCTTAGACCTGGGACATGAAATATTGGTTCTCTCTCTACACGAGGCATTGAATGAGTATACAAAGTAAAACACCAACACATCAAAGCATATAGCTCTTTAACAAAGGATTTGATATTCCAAAGGTTTTTATATACCATAAGTTTTAACTAGCGCATGGGAGATGGCTGTATTTCAGTTTACTTAAATGATTTCTACTGTTCGTTCTATTGAGTTACAGAGTAAAATATATGTCACAACGAATTGCATATACTCCTTCTAATGTATCGGTGTTCGGAAGGGGTTTCCGAGAAAAAAACTTATTGAACAAATAGTTCTTTAAATCAAATCAATTTTAGTTTTTAGTTTCTAATCTTAAATAGAAAACATAATGTTTTTCGTTTCCCTTCTTACACGTTACACAATCCTACTAGTCAATCGTGAACGAAATTACCTATTGTTTTGCGGATAAACGATTTTTTTTATATCGTCTATGTATTTTTCAGTTGTCAGATAAAAGTATATAGATACACAGCACATTCTCAATGATCTTCAACTTCATTCTTTTTTTGGCCTTTTTAATAATTTTCATTATGCGCGCGTCACTGGTGAGGTTTTTTGTAGCGTAACCCTTGTTTCTAAGATTCAGGATTCTTTATTTCGCAAACACCATAAACCCTTATGGAACTGAATTGTTTGTCGCAAACTTGCAGCAGACTTGCTGCAAGCTTGCGGCAAACAAAAAGTTTGCAGGAACGCAGGAAATAGTGTTTGCAGATGTTTGCCATCTGAAAATATTTATTTTATATAACATGCAATTAACATTTGTGTAACTTACCTAAAGGATAAGAATTTGTCAAAACTGCAATACTGGAAAGCAGTACCCCACAAAGTACATTTACACCAAACCTCATTTTGTGTGCCGTTATGGATGCTCTGCATGTACCCGACTTTTATACCAACAAATTGCAAACATGATCAACAGAGTGAAAAGGCTACTCTGTTTACACAAAGATGAATGAGCAATAAATTTGATTTCAAGGCATATTTAACTAAATACAACCTTGTGCTCACGGACCGTTAACTACCTTCAGTATTTAATTGTGAAAGCGATCATATTTAATTTGTTTACTTCAAAATGCTCATCAACAAAGTTAATTTCACAGTAACTGATATCTATGCAATTTTATGATTTTTTGGTTTCATTTGATGTAAAAATGAATTTGAAAAATCATCGTACTGATGACACAGAAGACGAACTTTTAATACTTAAAGGCGTATCAAAATAGAGAGTCATGTCTAATGATATTAAATACGCAACAGTGTTTATTTAAACCATCAGATGGTAAATATTATAAACACTATTTTTGACCTTAAATGGCATGCAGAAAAAGTAACCTCACTATATATTTTGAAAATTCGAAAAATTAAAAGGTTCATTAGTTTTCAATTGATTGCATGCAAATTATCTACAAAATACTTCAACCTACACGAGTACTATTTTTGAAAAAAAAATTATCTGACGCATTTCGATGTGTTATATAGCATAGTCTAAGAGTTTAATTTTATCATTTTTGTTTTTATCATAGTTTTAGAAAATAAACAAATTTGACGACATAATAAAGGCATTTAGGTGGCACGGTAGTATTTGCATTCCAGAATTAAGGTTGCTCTTTTGTGTACCCTACTTAGGTAAATGTATCTAAACAGTGTGATTGGACAAAAAATACAGTATCAATTGAACATGCTTTCCCAATGCAAACTGAGGGATGAATCAGGTGTAGAAAATATGAAATAATTTTACATACAGACGAGAATGAATTTTTGAGAATTTTTTTAAATTTTGTATTCACTGCACCATAAAAGACCTAAAAGTACTAGTGGCCTTGGGTTTTTAAAAATAGCATAAAAGTTAAACGGTCATGATACATATTCAAATTAATTTCTGAAAAGTAAATGTCAATAAACTATACGTCAAAAACAATTTAAAACAATTAGAGATACAACCTATTTTGCTGTGTATATCGGTGACGGACGGACACCAAAGGAAGAAGATCTATATGATATATACATCTGTTGACAAGTAATTAAATCTGCGATATATATATGTGTTTTACAATCTTTATTTTTAGAATATTTTGTACTGTTTGAGACTAGCATTACACATATACAAATTGGATGATTTGGTCTATAAGATATATGTATAGCATTCATGCTATCAAAAGCTTATATTGACCTGATATAAATCTACTCTTGATAAAGCTAAGCCTACAAAATCCAAACAATTTGACAGTGATAATAATGACAACTTATGTTCTCCTTTTTTCATACCATATATATATATATATTTATTTGTTTTGATTTTTGTTCAATTCAATTATTTCGCCCAAACAAAAAAAAAAAGATTTGTGACATCATGCATCATACTGGTTGCGTCCGAAAAACTTCTAAAATCTAAAGAAAATTGAAAAAAATCACTTTATTTTTAGAATTTCCATTCAATCAAACCATATTCGACAACTGCTCGTTTTAAAAGATATTTCCATGACATTAGTGAAATATATGTTTAATCGAGAATGAGACTGGTATTTGTCAATAATTGAAATCATGTTTTACATTGTATTAAAAGATTGAAGAATTTGGCAATTTGGTAAATTTCATGCGTTAAATTTGAATGGCAATTCGTTGTTTGAATATTATACTGATTAACAACATTTTTTCTTGATATTTGGAAATTAAATGTGAACTTTAACAGTGTTGCATCCTTCAATATCTGACCAGGATATAGAAGAAGTCGAAATTATAGTCTTAAAGAGCAACTACTTGTCGATTATTATTTTTTTAATAACAATCGTTTTAAATAAATAAATAATTGCATCTCCGTTTATAGAAATAGAACGCCAAAATACCCCCAAAAAATTGTTATTTAGAAACTTTTTGCTATATTTCTATAGGAGAAAGACCACGGATTTTTAATTCTGTGATATCCATAATTATCTTTTTGCTTGACTTACTGCTCATAATAATTTATATCATGCAACACATTTAATCACAGTATATTTATGAGATAATTTTGATAAATAGTAGAGATACAGCACTTTAAAAATATGTTTAAACATCAAATGTCTAACTAAATGAGTAAGACCCCGTTCACACTAGGACATTTTTATCGATTTAAACTAGACCGGTTCACTTTAGATCGGTTTAAGGGCTAATGTGAACGCATTGAATCGATCTTCAATCGGTCTAAACTAAAACACCAAAAGAGGTAGTTTAGTTTGAATCGATCTAAAGTAAACCAATCTTACTTTAGATGTGAAGGCAGAGATCGGTTTAAACTAGAGCGATTGAATCGAAAATAACGTATGCGCATGTATAGCGGCAAAACTATCTCAGAGGTTCGTTGTTTAACCCATCTTTCTCTGTTAAAAGACCTTTAAAACAAACTGTAAACATGTTGTCTTCGCCATGGCATAGATTTGCGAAATCTGTGTCTTTTTTTCTCATGTTGATTTTTTGTCTTTGCAGGAACCGCAGTATATCCGGCGTCGTGTTGTAACTTCGTTGCTACAGTTATTTTTTTTCAAAATTAAATAAAACTGCAATAACACCAGTATCAAAATTTTAAATTGTGATTCAAGAGAAACAGTAACTGACTCATAACTTTATCCAATTTTTTTTTCCAAGTGTGTGTATCAGTGTATCAGCACATGAATTTGATAAATCAGTTCTATTTATGCACAGTGTTTACAGTTTTACGGGCAAAAAGGTTAGATCGATTGCGTTTTTAATTGTAGTGTGAACGCAGTGGTTCATATTAGACCGATAGAGATCGATATGATTAAAGGTAATGTGAACGCTAACTGGTTTTATTTAGATCGATTCAAATTAGATCGATAAAAAAAAAATGCTAGTGTGAACAGGGTCTTTGATATCATAGGTCAATCAAAAGTTTAAAGATAAAACAGGGTAAACAAACCACTACTTCTAGACCTACAACCTTAAATAAATATCTATCTCCATGGATATCAAAAGAACATTACAAGTGATAAAACTCACACGACGAATTATCTTTCTTCCTCTTCATATTATTATTTTCATAAGAGAGCTACCAATTGATTTTTATTTTTAATAAAAAAAAACAACAAAAAAAAAAAAAAAAAAAAAAACACACACACACAAAAACGACAGGACGGAATAGATTGAAAAATAAAAAGGCAGGACAGAGATTACAACTTGAAATAGAAAATACTGCAGGACGGAAATAGAGTGGAACTAAAGGCATATTAAACGTCGATATAATTTTGAATCAAATACTTATTTAACATATCTTCAACGAAATTCAACCTTGTGCTCATGTATCTGTAACGACCTACACTAGTTTGATAATGTGGCGAATATTGTATGCATATATCCCATCAAACTTAAAATAAAGGATACGAGGAAAATTCTAAACAGAAACTCTATAAGCAAATGACAAAATCACAAGGTCAAACGCATCAATCGAATGGTTAACAACTGTCATATTCGACTTGGTATAGGCATCTTTTATGTATAAAATGGTGGATTAAACCTGATTTTATAGCCAGCTTAACCTTTCACTTATATGACAGTAGCATAGAATTCCATTATATTGATAGATACAAATGCTGAAATTTACTGAAGTAGTATTGAAACTTCATGTTAGAATAATTCAGACTACTATGCTTGTGATACCCTCATTGACGAAACGTCTAACAGAATGGGCCATTGACCCAGTCGTGTTGAAATTAAAAAAATGTATCGGGCTTATAATTCGTTAAGCGTGGGATTTGTCTACAAAGGACGCTCCGCTCAAACCAAATCAATAGGGATGCAAAATGCGAATTTTAAGAACATTGATTTTGAAAAATTGCTTCTTATACGAATAAGGCCATTGGTGCGTCTGGGGTACAGAATCCATAATAAATAATTCAAAGTTTTGTAAACAAAACATTTACAGAAACTAAGTTCTAACTATATATTTGGTTGGTGGTAACTTAGAAGTGGCCACAAGCAGTGGTATCGAGTCACTCAGCAAAAACTCATCAAAGATACCAGGGTAATAGTTTATGTTATCAGACGCACATTGAGTCAACTGAAGACTCATTAGTGGCTCTAGAATCAAATCAGTTGAAAAACCAAGTCAAATTTGAAGTTAAAGAGCACCATGCACCAAACATGTTTAGAACCTTTGCCAAATTCGACTGGGATGGAAAAACGTAGTGTTTCGAATAATTCACAATTTAACTTTTTTACAGAAATTGACCGTTTATTTGATACATATTTTGTCGACACAGAATTTGAGATGACGATGTTCAAATGCAGTCCATTTTTTAATATATATATATAACTATATTACTTACTATTTATAGTTGTGAGTTCCTGTTACTTTTCTACATTTGAAAATGCATGTACGAAGTTAGGAATATGACAGTTGTTGTCCATTCGTTTGATGTGTTTTATCCTTTGATTTCACCATTTGATAAAGGACTTTCCGTTTTGAATTTTCCTCGGAGTTCAGTATTTTTGTAATTTTACTTTTTAGTATTTTAATTTTCTGTGCGAACATCATAAGATGATGATTTAAAAAAAAATTAATAATTAAATGTACATATCCAAATCTGTTTTCTTCCAACTTCGGACCATTTTTTCATTTATCATTTTGGAATATTGCCAGTCACAGACTTTTATCAACATTTTGCAATGACAAAAACTCCAACGGAGAAAAGATTTTTTTCACTGACAATATTACCAGCAAATGAGTCAGTATTATTATGTTGACATTAATCATGAATGATGCGTTTATATCTTTAAACTTATTGTTTACAAAACTATTAATTAATAAAAATATTAAGAATTGTCTACCGCCACTACAATCGACATTCCCATTGACACCAACGAATATCCTCTTCTTGTCGATTGTTCCTTTTTTCAGATAAGGCAAAATAAATACATGAGCTTTTTTGGAAGGAGGAAGTATGAATCGGAGCTAGCGCTTTCCTTTAAAGGGAAACTAGCTGTCAAATTAATGGTCACCGATTTGACTCAAATTCTCATATTTGATTCATAACCATGTAAAACATATATGTTCACATGGTTGTAAATTAAAACTGACCAAATTATAAAAAAAGGCTAAAATATACAATTTACAGGGCATGGACTCGATAATATGTAGCTTTGTTTCGGGTTTATTTAAGTCTTGACATTATCTAATTAACTATCGAGTTGACCAACGAAGACCTCCGATGGTCATATAAGCGATGTAAACATACATGGAAATAGAAATAGAAAGCGGACTCGTGTAATTGGATTTTTCTGGGTCTGTTTTATTTCATTTTATAGATTAAAGATATATGTTAATCGTCGTTTGTACCTGTATAAGAATGATTTTTTGTGGATCGAATCAGTCATTCAAATGATTAAGCATTGTTTCACTTTCAATGTTGACATTCTTTTCCTTTAGTTAAGGGCATACGATACAGTTACAGGGGAGGTAATGACGTTGATAACGTATATTCTTATTTTCGCGACGTCAAACTATGACTTATCGGGAAAAGATTTAGTTTTAGACTGATTTTTATCAGTCAAACTGAATTAACCTCTTTTTTAAATACCATTTAGTTTGATTACGCGAGAAGATTATGTTTGCCAATTTTCATGAAAACGTAAATAGTGCAATGTTTTCAAATTGGATAGATATACAGCAAAAAATTTTGTTTTTTTCTACATTCATGAACATTTGATAAATATGAGTTATTTCTGAATAAAAAATGTATATATTTTTAGGATACTTATAAAATACAGAAATTACAAATTATTTAACAAAAAACAATTTGTGTTTATATTTTAAAACAAAAAGTTATGTCTTTTTGTCGAAAGGGAAAATACGGCCACAAATCCGAATTTGAGCAAATTTACAAAAAATCGCCTTATTTTACTCAAAAAGTAGCACATGAAGGTATATTTTTTATACATATTTGATTTAATCAGGTTTTACCTATATGGAATTTTTTCATCAAAATGTAAATACGGGATCAAAACTGTATCGTATGCCCTTAACCGAGCACACATAAGACATGCGTTATAATCCATCTCTAGCTAAGGGGTTGCATTGAAGTTCACACGAATACGGATTCAATGAGGTTGCAAGTGAATACTTCATCATCAATGTTTTTAGCTTAATTTGACAAAATTGAACCATACTGGCTGCTAAAAGCAAATAATCATTTCACTATTTGACTTTCATAAATGATTGAACAAAACAAATCGTACTTTAGATTTTTTTATATATCTCGTAATAAGTGCCCCGTTAAACCTGCGCTTCGCTTTAAAGATGATGTCTTCTCACTAAATGATTTAAATTTAAGTTATTATGTTGAACACATTAATCCCATCGAACTAGAAATAAAAGATGCAACAGATGCGATTAAAACTACTATATTGATTGACAGTTGGAAAATTACAATTAAAACTACTATATTGACTGACAGTTGGAAAATTACAATTAAAACTACTATATTGACTGACAGTTGGAAAGTTACAATGCTTGTCCGTTGAAAAAAAAAATCAACAAGAGAGAGTCTGACGATTATAAATTTTAAATTGTGAACTAGCCATGTCTTTGCAACAGAAGTAAATACTTGCAATTTGTAGTTTTCTCCTACAATTACCATTTCCTGGAGATTTTATTTTCGAAAAAGATGAGATGATCTCTAAGTGCTGTAGCGTAGTAACGTCTTAACAAGAAAGAGGGACGACAGACACCAGAGGGACGGTCAAACTCATAAATCGAAAATAAACTGACAACGCCATGGCTAAAAATGAAAAGGACAAACAGACAAACAATAATAGTACACATGACACAACATAGACAACTAAAGAATAAACAACATTTTATTATTATTTTTTTTTCTACCGTAAAAGGGTTTTCTATGGAAAATTGCATTGTCTTTATAAAGAGAATTGCAACATGTAAAAAAATAGTATAACCATGGCTCCATATTTTATATGAAGTAGAGAGCTTCGACCAAAACCTTATCTAAGGTTAAACCAGAGCTTTACTAACACCTGGTAATGCTCATCTGGTCAAATAAAATAGAAGCTAAAGTTAGAAATGTTTTTAGAAAAGCAAATATTTGTAATATTTTTATGAGAAGGAAGACAACTCCGATTTTTCTAACGTACACATTTTATCATTTTGTTGTATAATTGATTATGAACTTTTTATCATAAAGGACTTTAGTTTAGGCGCCTTAAGTTTTATGAAATATCGATAAATGTTTTTTCCCCCTCTATCATGAAATGTCAAACTATTGATAATTCAACCAAAGATGAAGAACTGGATCTTCCATCACTGTATTGGATACCTAAACTACATAAGTGTCCTTACAAACAACGGTATATTGCTGGGTCTTCCAAGTGCTCCACGAAACCTCTTTCTAAATTATTAACATCTATTTTATCAGCAATCAAAGACGGGCTTCAAAGTTATTGTGAAACTGCCTATTCTAGAGGTGGCGTGAATCAGATGTGGATACTTAAAAATTCCAAAGATCTTTTAGAGTACATACAATCTAACTCTCTTTCATCTTGTAACAGTATTAAAACATTTGACTTTTCTACTCTTTACACAAGTACGTTTCGTCTAAATAAGACTCATCACTGACGCTCATATCAAAATATTTATGAAGCCAAACAAGTACAAAGTTGAAGAGCATTGAGGATCCAAAATTCTAAAAAGTTGTGCCAAATACGAATAAGGTAATCTATGCCTGGGATAAGAAAATTCTTGGTTTTTCGAAAAATTCAAAGTTTAGTAAACAGGAATTTTATAAAAATGACCACATTATTGATATTTATGTCAACACCGAAGTGTTGACTACTGGGCTGGTGATACCATCGGGGACGAACGAAACGTCCACCAGCAGTGGCATCGACCCTGTGATGTAAATAGTTATCAAAGGTACCATGGTTATAATTTAGTACGCCAGACGCAAGTGTCGTCTACATAAGACTCATCAGTGACGCTCATATCAAAATATTTATGAAGCAAAAACAAGTACAAAGTTGAGATCATTGAGGATCCAAAATTCCAAAAAGTTGTGCCAAAAACGACTAAGGTAATTTATGCCTGGGACAAGATATTAAATAAGAAGTTTTATTTTTTTGGATTAAGTTACTTCATGTCCAGCGACAAATATATCAGTCATAATACAATATGATAGTAACATGTATGTGTTTTTAAACATTACATAGTCAATTTGAAACTACAGTTAATAGATTCTACAAGGTATTCGTTAAGAAGTTTAATTTTATAAAACTGCTTCATGTTCAGCGACACATATATCAGTCATAATACAATAAGATAGTAACATGTATTTGTTGCAAAACATGGCTTTAACATAACATTAAAAATCTAGTTAATAGATTCTTGTTGAGGAAACCAAAAATCGGTGCAGGAAACGTCTGAAATACACAATGATTTATTTTATTGATACTTTGGTATTTAATGCCCCTTTGTTCACTATTTGCTTTTTCATTGCAAACAGTTTTTTTCTTAGTAAAAAATAAAAACAAATCGAAAAAAACCCAAGCAAATTTGATAGTATCAGCCAAGTGAATAGTTCGTTCATATATATCTTTAGTCTCTGGGTTGCTGTCTTCTCAAGGAAAACTTAAATCTCCTTTCAGGGGTTAAAAAATTTTGTTACAGCTAACTAGCCCAGGACATATTGGCAGCAGGATTTTACTAGTCCTGTTGGAAGAACTGCTAGTCCACCAAAACTAACCTACTAGCCCTAGTATGCCTTAAAAATCAAGAGTTTGCTGCATAATACAAAGTGGGTGTCCTTTGTTTTGAAGGAGACATTATACACTGTATTTAATAATTTTTGTCGATCTGTTATTTATTCTTTTGGTGCTTAACCTAACTTAGTTGTTCCCACATTCAAAGCAGACTTTTTATTAGCATGCTTGGGGCAACTAACGGCAATATTCACAGAGCATTGTCTGTTTTTTTCATCAGCAACAGCCAACCTTGCCAGGGGAATCATTGTGTCCCAGTTCGGCCAACTTTTCAGGAAGTGAATGCGTGATTTTTTGGCCAAATTGTAAAGATCAAAGAGAAAAAACAAAATACCAAAGGAAAATGCCGCCAAATAAGCATGAACATATGTGAGTCTCGCGCTAAAGACGGCTGTCCTGGACACTATTATTTTTTTTCCCGCGGCTTTTCCCTGTCGTATTTAGCATTTTTGGAGGATGAATTTTCAGCCTCGTTACTCCCTTCATCTACCGTTTTTCGTTTTGAAACTGACGAAGTTCCTGGGGTTCTCGTACTAAAATTTTAAGAAATATTTTGTGGCATGGTTTCGTGCTCAAGAGCTGTGCAACAAGACAGGTCAATACCAATCAATACATCATACCCCCAAATACCGTTAATTGAAAATCTCGGCACGATAAGCAATGTACAATACCCCAAGCCATGGTATAAGAAATCGATATTTAAAGTACGAGAATTGCAATCAACACATGGTACCAGGCCACCAAGACATGCCAGAGTTATTTGTTCTTTTTTTAAAATATGTACAACAGGACCTGTACAAACCAGTTCAAATTCTTGGAATCCTGGATGACTTAATTGAATCGAAATGGCTAGCATAGAATAGTGATGAAGGGATTTTTCACTTTCTATTTTGGAAACGTCAAGAATTTTTTGTTACTAGTCCGTCGGGCATATCGGATTACACATTTTAATTGCCCGAGGCGTAAATGATCTAGTCCCGGGCGTCGGGCTAGTGGATTTTTTAACCCCTGCCTTTTCACCATTTAGCGTGTACATGTCTTTTTGTTATTTTTGTTACAAACCTTTTTATTTTTTTTTAACTTATACAGATTGCGCTGTGGGATTAAGAGTCAAGATGTTCTTCAGATTTAAAGTTTTTTTTCCACTGTAAATATTTTAAAATGTTTGTTTGCCAAAAAATTATGTCTACACTGGGAACTCTAAAGCTTGAAACCTGCAGTTATTAATTTAGCAGGGACGTTACTCTCTAGATGTTTTGTCATAGGTTTCTCTTCAAACCACGATCCCGAATATATACAGTGTAAGTATATATTTATTTTGCTTTACACATGTCACTATAATAAACAATATTCTAACTGTTAACTTATTTTTTTTTATCTCTTAAGGATTGCAAATTATAAAACTTGAGTACTTTGATATTAAGAGCAATTCAAATTTAATCTCAGATTCCTGCCCTGACCTTGATCTGCTTCAAAGTACAAAAAAAAAAAAAAAAACGAAAAAACAAACGTATCCTTTATAAACTGTCATCAACTACAAACTTTAAGTTAAACTAGAACACACCCGTGATATCACGGGTCCGTGACTGAATTAAATAATATAACTATGCGCAAGCCTTATTTTAGTATTAGTATTGTCGTCTGATAAAGTCATGTCGATTATAAGATACACAGTTTTTCTCTGCTTTCAAGTCTTTCTGTTTGAACCCGTTGAACTGGAACTTATCAGTTATTGGTAATATTAATTATTTGGAAAACAAAAGGTCCTGGAATGGAGTATTTTTTAATCAACAGCATTGTCCTATATAAGTTATAAAAAAAGTTGAATTCTTTGCTTTGCTGTTTTACGTCATGCCTTCTAACAAATTGAAAACTGTACCTATACGCCTTTTTTTTAATCCAGATTTTTAGTATTCGTATTGTTATCTTAGAAAGTCCTACTGATTAAAATACTACAATAGGTTACAATTTGACAATTTAGTAGTGTCAACCCTGTGGTTATGACCCGTGTATATAGCATATTAGTCCTGAATACAACGTTTGGTGGTGCGCCTGTCAGATGCGGAACGTACAGATAAGGTAATAGGTAACAGGTGAATATACTATTGGTATCGGTATCGGACTCGACCCGGAACTTCTTAATTATTGGCAATATTAATTACGTGGAAAACAAAAGGGCCTGGAGTGGTGTAATTTTTAATCTACACCTTTGTACTATATTAGTTATATATAAAGTTGAATTCTGTGATTCGTCGTTTTTACGTGATGACGGCTGACAAATTGGACCTCGTAATTTTAGTATTATAGATGTGACACGTATGATAGATACACAAGAAGGCCAATACGTCCGAAAACACAAAACTCCGAGAAAAATTCAAAACATGCAAAAGTCGTGTGTGAATTGTGCGTAGATCGTGCGAATTAGGAAGTATGCATAAAGCGTATGATCCTCGCGTGCGCGTGCGCGTTTCGCACGTTTTTGTACATGCGTGTATCGCATATCATTTTAAACATACACTGAAAAAAAATACCTAGTAAATATTACTAGTTTGGCTAGTACTTCATTAAAAGTCCCTAGTAGATTATCAAACAACTAATTAGACTAGTATGTTTACTATCGTGGATGCGTCGTTTTACCAGGAACCAGCTGTGCAACTGATAACAGGATTTCCCGCCGGACGAGTATCATATTCGCGTGGCCAAGTTCTGTTGTACATGAAGTGATGGCCGCAATCAAACGAATAAAGAACCTGAGTAATGTTTGGCCTGATTCATTGAAAAGCTGTAAGTATTTTAAATAATTTGTGTTTTATTTTATCGTCTTTACTTGTTTACACAAAAAAAGAACCACATCATCTCGCCTTTCACGTAAAATAAAATGTACAGAAGATGGTCAAGATAACCTTGTGATACGTGGAACAATCTTTATCTATTTAAGTTAAGATTGACAAGATGCAGATTTCGTTATTCTAATATTAACATCTTTTCTTCTTTTTTAATACGAAAACTAAATTAATTAATAGGGTATCCTTCTATTTCACCACAGAAAACCGTAACTTAAATCCGAAACGTTTTATGATTATATAATTAAAAGTGCGCCTCGTTATGAAATTAATATGGCTGCGCCCCAATCGGAACAACTCGGCCTTTCTGGCTATTGTACTGCGTAGCGAGAATAGCCGAGTAGTTACGATTGGGCTGCGCCCATGTAGTGAAAAAATATGAACCTGCCAAAACTAACACAGTCAATACATGGTATTTCTTCAATATTTTCACATCAAATATGAAATTGAGAAACATTTGAAAGCACCACAGAATGTACTTGATGACATACATGCACCATGTAGGTGTACACTTGCATCTTGACTCTGAGTGCACAAATGCATTCAAACAAGTAATAGCTTTTCTAAAATGCTAGCCGTCTCTTATCTTCAGGATGAAAGTAGAAAGTGTTAAAATTCATAAAGGCTAATACAATTTTTCCTAATTTACTAATGTTTTTTGGGGATTATTTACCAACACTGGATTAGAAAGGGTGATGCCTTAACTGTTTTTTTTTTTAATTAAATATGAAAATATTTATAAAAGTATATTTTAAACATGGCTCTGGGATAATTATTGTTTTTGCCAGTATTTTAACTCTCTGTATAGCAGTATAATTGTAGATTTAATATTAATGCATACACATTACACTCGTTAATGTCTAACTTCAAATACTTGTATGCAATTGCATTAAAAAGCTATAAAAAAGGACATACATGTAAATGTTCAGTGTGTATCTATATATGTCTGACATGACGACTCACCTATCACACATAAGAAACAAAGTGAAATGTAGTTTTTTAAATACAATGTATTAGTAGAAATTGAAAGTAGAGTTCTAGTTAATCTATATTAATTAATATTGACAACACTACATGTAGTTTTATTATGGATTTTTGTATAATTTCAGGTTCTGAAAAAAATCACAGGGGATGATAAATTTGGATAAGAAGGATTGACCACCAACATGCTACACTTACTGGAACTTGATAAACCTGCAATTCACAAGAACAAGCCAAAGACTAGTATTACCGTACAAAGTGGTTGAGGGTATGGTCCCAGCTATCCAAACCTGACAAATTATTGGTAACAAGCAATCTTTACTAAAAAGGAACATCAAGCCGACACGCTTTGCAGACTTTGAAAATGATAATTTATAAATTTGGTTAAGGCTATTGAAACAACAAACTGTGAAAAGGAGCAATTTAAAAACACATTCTTTGTCAAAACTGTGATTCATTGAAAGAAGACGTAGTGTGCGCCAAGTCAGTTGAGAGCTTCAAAACAGCTCACCAAGGCCGTCAATAGTTTACCTAGTAGAGATTACTAGGTATTTTTTTCAGTGTATGATTTATGCAAGTTGGCTAGTGCATGCGTAATTCAGGCGTGATTCGTGCGCTACTGGAAATATGCGCTAATTGCATTGTCTTTTCATACTGACAAAACAATATCAAGAAAAAATACAGTTTGTGAAATAATAAACAAAACAACAAAAAACAACAACCATTGTCAAAGTTAACTTTGCTATTACGTAGTCTTGCAATGAAAATCGTGTGTATCTATCATCATAAGTAATGCCTGGCTTTCATGCGTACATCTGATTCACACGGCATCTCGCACGTACATTGTTTGTATCTCCAAAATATATATGCGTTGGGTGTGTGATCTTTGTACGTTTAATTGCGCACGATAACCAAATGTAGCTCGAATGTTCCATTTTCCGGGGGAAAATAACATGAGTTTCATACGTGGCAGATTTTTAGTGTAATGGTTACTGTAAAGTTACAGTATATCGCTTCACCAAAATTAAAAAACCAAGGGAAGAACTATGTAAAAACATTATTCCAGTTATTACCTTACTTTTCTGATTTTTCTGAGTTTGAGAAATTTAAATTCATGGTAAGCAGTAATTATTGTTGTGTAATAAGGGAGATAAGCTGTAATTTTTTTGAAATAACTACGATATAAATATATAATATGAAATCAGCCGTGGAATCATTGTTAAATAATTATTGTTCTGTACGATGTATTATTGTGTAATAATTTTATTCGACTGTTTAAACACATGTATGTATAGGTACATCTGATGATAGTTCAATGTCTGGACTTTATTTCAATAAAATTAATTTCTTACTTACATTGACTAACTAACTCAAAGGATAAAAATGTTTTCACAGCCATTTTTTCAATCACAACCGTTGATTGTTGCTTAGTTGTCTTTTTGCTTTCCTCACCATACCTTTAGGACATTTATTCATTTTTTCCATAGTTTGGGAGTAGCGTATAATTTTGTAATTATTAGCACAGTTTGTAGTTAATTTAATAGCAGTTACTAAAGATGAGGATTTAATTCAACTACTGGGCCTACTTATATCTATAGAAATTGTCCTTCATCGACACTAATGTTTATACAAAAATATGAAAAATACACTTTAGAAATAGGCAGAATTTTATGGGATCAGAGTGTGTTTTTATGACTATAGAATATTAAAAGTAGAAAGGAAAGTTACTGCGAAGATATTTGAAAAGTTAATAATTAAAAAAAGAAAGTACAGATCTCTTATCCCAATACACACAGTAAGTGATCCCATTTATATTTCTAATCGACACTGTAAAACTGCCTGCCATTAGTTTGCATAATCAAAATTTGATTAAATTCAAGCTGTTATAAAAAGTAAATTCACAAAAATACTGAACTCCGAGAAAAATTAAAAATGGAAAGTCCCTAATCAAACGAATGGATATCAACTGTCATATTCCTGACTTGGTACAGGCATTTTCTTATGTAGTAAATGGTGGATGAAACCCCAGTTACCTGGTTTTACAACAGGCACCATTGGATAACACAGGCCTACTCAATTCACAGTGTAAATATCATATTATGATAAAGATATTGAAATGTGATATCATTGCCAAAGCGACTACTATCCACCAAAGTTAAAATAAAATAGGTGTAAGCAGTTATTAACAACTGCACGGCTTTCAACAATGAGAAAATCCCATACCATATGGTCGGCTGTAGAAAGCTCCTATATGAAAAATAAGAAACAACGCAAATGAGAAGAAAACTAACAGCAACCTTTATAACAAAACAAAAAATGCGAAAAAACTATTATGACATAAAATTGAGAATGGAAATGGGGAATGTGCCAAAGAGACAACAACCCGACCATAGAAAAAAAAAAAAAAAAAAGAACAACAGCAGAAGGTCACCAACAGGTCTTCAATGTAGCGAGAAATTCCCGCACCCGGAGGCGTCCTTCAGCTGGCCCCTAAACAAATATATACTAGTTCAGTGATAATGAACGCCATACTAATTTCCAAATTGTACACAAGAAACTAAAATCAAAATAATACAAGACTTACAAAGGCCAGAGGCTCCTGTCTTGGGACAGGCGCAAAAATGCGGCGGGGTTAAACATGTTTGTGAGATCTCAACCCTCCCCCTATACCTCTAGCCAATGTAGAAAAGTAAACGCATAACAATACGCACATTAAAATTCAGTCCAAGAGATGTCCGAGTCTGATGTCAGAAGATGTAACCAAAGAAAATAAAGAAAATGACAATAATACATAAATAACAACAGACTACTAGCAGTTAACTGACATGCCAGCTCCAGACTTCAATTAAACTGACTGAAAGATTATGATTTCATCATATGAACATCAGGCACAATCCTTCCCGTTAAGGGTTTAGTATCATACTATCATAACATATATGAGAACATAACCCGTGTCATGCCAACAACTGGTTTTTGAATAAATGTGTTTAGTTCCGATGCAAAGACCCTATAAGTGAATTAATATTAACGCCAAAATATGCAATCTTTAATGACCTGACAACAGTATTGTAACTATATCCCTTCTTAATAAGTCTATTCAAAGGTTTTGTTAGTTTTTGAGGTGAATACTGACACCTTTGTGCTTTATAAAGAATATTTCCATAAAAAATTGGATGTGAAATACCTGAACGTATAAGAAGTCTGCATGTTGAGCTATATTTACGAATGATGTCCTTATACCGATGATAACATTTAGTAAATGTTTTGACTAGTTTGTGATATCGAAAACCCTGGTGTAATAATTTTTCAGTAATACATAAATTTCTCTCGTTAAAATCTAAAACATTGTTACATACACGAGCGAATCGTACAAGTTGAGATATATAAACACCGTAAGATGGTGACAAGAGAACGTCACCATCTAAAAATGGATAATTAACGATAGGAAATGAAAAATCATCTCTTTTATCATAAATTTTAGTATTCAGCTTTCACTTAGTGATATAGATATCAAGATCGAGGAAAGGACAGTGGTCATTGTTAGTATTAGCTTTATTTAAAGTAAGTTCAGCAGGATAAATTTCTTTAATATACATACTGAAGTCGTCATTATTGAGAGCCAAAATATCATCCAAATATCTAAAAGTATTATTAAATTTGTTTATCAGATGTTGTTTCGATGGGTCTTTGCTTATTTTTGTCATAAATTGTAACTCATAGCAATACAAAAACAGGTCCGCAATAAGTGGTGCACAGTTAGTCCCCATTGGAATTCCGATAATCTGACGATATACGGAATTCCCAAAGCGAACAAAAATGTTATCTAGTAAAAATTCAAGGGCATATATAGTATCAAAGCATGTCCAATTGACATATTTTTTTTGTTTATTGCTACTAAAAAATGACCTAAAAGAATTTGAACATATATATTCACATTCTGACTTTTTAAATGCCCATTTAATTAGGTGTGTGAATTTTTTCTTAATGAGAATGTGAGGCAATGTGGTATACAAGGTAGAAAAATCAAAACTTTGAACAGATTCAAAATCACCAATATAATCATGCAATTTTTAAGTACTTCCAACGAGTTTTTGACACTCCAAAAGTAACTAATTCCACTATTTTCGAAGGCCTTATTTGAACAATTTAATATCAGATTTTTAATTGTACCAAGTGTGCTGGTAAGAAGAATAGACAATTTAGTAGTGGAACAATGGCTTGAAGACGAAATACATCTATATTTGTAAGGTGTTTTGTGTAGCTTCGGAAGCCAGTACATAGTTGGGACTTTCATTGTCTTTGGCTCTGCTTGTAAAGCGGTAGCTAAAAGTTTGTTTGTTACAGATGTCGTTTTCTGAAAATGGAGTCAGTTGGAATGTTGGTGAATTGGTGATTTCTTTTTTCAGAACCTCAATGTAAAATTTACGTCAAACAATAATAATGTTATTAGCAGCTTTATCGGCCGGGACAAAAACAAATTTAAAGGCTAGTTCTTTTAGTTTATGTTTGATACGAGAAATAGGTTTTTTGTGGTTATTGTTAATAGTAAAATGTTCTTTAAAATGTTGAATACGTATATCAATTATCTTCATTACTGAATTAAAAAAAGAGTCCAAAGATTTTTTGTCAGCTTTTTCCCGTTTTATCCATTTCATACAGTAAGTATGGAGTGAGTCGTGGATGATATTACGACACTCATTCCAATTAATAATTGACGGGGGACGATATTTAGGTCCTTTACTGAGGAATGATATTAACTCTCGGTCTTGAACGATGTTAAGATCTCCTGTTATAACATGGGAAATGGGTCCATAAATATATTCGGAGGTACTACAATTACATGAAGTAGATGCATTTTCACTGATATTAACATTTTTACACAGTTGTCTATAATTAAACACAAATTTCCGGGTAGATTTCTTGTAAATATAACAAATAAGAGGTAGATACATGAACAAACACCAACCATGCACTGAACTACAGTGTCCTGACTTGGGACAGTTATATATAGAATGTGGCAGGGTTTAACCGAGTTTGAAAGCACAAACTCTTCCACTAACCTAGTGTTGTAACGGCATATCATAAGAATAATTAATGCAAAATAAAATAGAAAATGAAGATGTGGTATGATTGCCAATGGGACATAAAAGAAAATGTTGAGGGGTTTAACATATTAGCTGGATCAGAACCTTCCCCTAACTTGAACACTGGCGTAACATTACAACATAAGAACGAACAAAAAGAATCAGTTGAAAAAGGTTTAACTCATCAGACAAATAGAAATACATATAACAACAAATGTACTTTGGTCAACGCTTTTACACCCCAATAAAGTTACAAAAAGGAGGATTCAATTCTTAATTGAGAATAATTATGTGTGCTGCTTATTCGTTATAATTGATTATTGTAACAGTCTATTGGAACACATGGAAAGTGTATTGAATCTAGTATGCTAAGAACACAATAGAGAGTAATATAAGACACGTTAAATAAATAACTATTGTTGACGTGCATTGAGAGTCTACAATTGAGACTTTAAATTGAGGACCATTTCAATAGAGTAGAACTAATTATTGATGTACTCGGTACATGTACACTAATAAGTTCTTAACATTGCTACACAGGCGCGGATTTAACCATTTTGAAAGTGGTAATGTAACACTCGGAACACTTAATTAAAAAAAATCGGACGACAAAAGAGGAGGCGTCCAACTCTTGGAACACAACCTTGGATCCGCCAATGTTACCTCGTTGGACGATAATGTGTTGCAGTTCAGAGAACAGAGTCTAAACTACATAATAAAAAAAATATCATGAATAAGAACGTCTGTATTATATCTAATTTTTATGCAGTTCCGATATATTAACAAAAATTAATGAATCATATACCAGGATATTCTATTTGAAAAAAATAAGAATCCGATTCTGAGTCAATACCAAAAGTCTTTAAATATTTTGGAACTTGCCTCATTATGAATCGGTCATATGCAACTGGTTTTCCCGAAAACGCCTTTTGTCGGTAATTTGGTGGCTATAAACTTAGGCCGTGTTCACATTGACCTAAACTCGGTGTTGTGTTATAGTTTTTGAAATTTTAATAACTTTCTTAAACTATACTGAATTTCTACCAAACTTGGACAGAAGCTTGTTTATGATCATAAGAAAGTATCCAGAAGTAAATTTGGTAAAAATAAAATTCCATTTATTCCGTATTTTACTTATAAATGGACTTAGTTTTTCTGCGAGGAAACATTACATTCACTCTGTGGTTAAAGTTTTTAAAATTTTAATAACTTTCATAAACTATCCTTGATTTGTACCAAACTTGGACAGAAGCTTGTTTGTGATCATAAGATAGTATCAAGAAGAAAATTTTGTAAAAATAAATTTCCACTTTTCCGTATTTTACTTATAAATGGACTTAGTTTTTTTGCCAGAAACAAAACATTCACTCTGTGGTTAAAGTTTTTAAAATTTTTATAATGTTCTTAAACTATCCTGGATTTCTACCAAACTTAGACAAAAAGTTATTTCTGATCATAAGATATTATTCAGAAGTAAAATTTTGTAAAAAAAAATTTCACTTTTTCCGTATTTTACTTATAAGTTTTTCTTCCAGTTAACATTACATACAGTCTGCAGTTAAAGTTTATAAAACATTTATTAGATTCATAAACTATCCTGGATTTTTTTACCAAACTTGGAAGCTTCTTTCAATCAAAAGACAGTATCGTGAGGGAAATTTTTATTGATGTTTTTCCTAATTTTTGTTGTGTCTGCGATTAACAGAAAAAGTAGGCGAGACACCGGGTTCCGTGGAACCCTTACGAATTTTTGTTTTATTTTTTCAGTTCTAGATTTTCTGAAAATGAGCATTTTTGTGTTACGCTTACTGAAACAGTTTAGAGGGTCAACTTTTTAATGGTTTACATATGAACCCATAAGAAACAAAATTGAAAAATCTCAACTGTTTTCTTCCATTTTTTTATGAGTGAAAACGTCAAAAATCATCATTTTCGTCTTTGTTTACATTTTTTCATTGATCACCAGCACCCGTCAGGACCGAATCACCAGCACAGAACGTTCTCTCGCAGGACAACCATACCCACCGTGTGTATGACCGAAATATTTTATATGAAATTGGGGATAAGAATATTTTTCAGGAAACACTCCATCCCCCCTTTTTTTAAAGTCAAATGATCATTCCTTAACTGCTAGAAATGTTGTCCGAGAAATTTGTATTCGGTTTTACCAGAGACATATAATACTGTATTATATGTCTCTGGTTTTACGTTATGAACATTTAAATGACATATAGTTTACAAGTGTGAACAAATCTTATGTACAGGTAATTAAACAAGGTGTATAGATGTGAACAATTTTAATGTGAAACCAGTGTACATTACGGTAAACTAATTGTAAACATGTTTACTGTACATGGCGTTTGGTGTGAACACGGCCTTAATTCTATTCATGTTACTAGTATTTGATTGTCTTTGTCGTTTGTTGTTTCTTAAATAGTTATCCCACAAGGACGCGGTGTTTCAGATCACCCCGATGGCCGGAGGCCGGAGGGTGATCTAACACTGACACACCAAGTCCGACTGGGATAACTATTTTACATCCCAGCTGTTTTAGATTAGACGAAAAACCATTTACAATTCATAAAATCTAGTTTAGAACGCCACACAACCATAACTATCTCACTTTATATATTACTTTATGATGTATACTCTTTTTGACCCCCAAACACGATGAGTAGATATCAAACAATGTCAACTCGCCCCACTTGCCAATCGGCCCACACTATATCGCCACTTGATAAAAATATTGTCCCACTCTTGTTTACCGACTTGCCCCACTTTGAAAAAATGTAAAATCAAATTGAAAAATCAGTCTGAAAACTTAGTAATTAACGAAAAAGGTTAAAACCCCACTGAATAAAGGTCTGACAACTCACCCCACTTATCAAAAGATCTTGCTTCCTTTAAGTATGTCAAATTATTGTTATTTCGTATCCAGTCGTCCTGGTGTAGTGGTATGTGTCGTGGCTTGATATGTTAAAGTTCTTGAGTTCGAATCCCAGCATATACAGTGGATTTTTTCTACGTGAATTTTGATAGATAGTCTTTTCCGTATAAATAATTATAAGTTTTATAGTGGATTTGACATTCCCACCAAAATGTTACAGAACAAAGGAAAGGCTAGCATGCATAGCAAAGAAACTCAAACTGGGGTGATCTGGTAGGGGTGATCCGGCTCAGATCACCCCTGTTATAACAAAGGAGCTGGGATGTAATCATTCAGTATGTCACATACACTTGATGGAATAGAGCCGTTGTTGTGGGAGATATTGTCTTCTTTAGATTCGACTTTGCATAACGAGAGTTTGTCCTTTCAAGGCTGATGGCCAGAACTGCAAAACGAAATGACAGCAGTGGAAGGTATATCTCTTGCAACTTATCGCCCGCAAATTGAGTCGCAGGAACAATTTTGTCCGTACACAAATATATAGACTTTATCTTACCTCCTATAATTTTCTAAGAATATGATTGGTTAAGAGCAAGCTCGTGGAGACCGTGTATATTCCATTATTAGGTTAGTAAGGTTCCATATTAGGTTAGTAGTAGAGTTGTGTCTCTTTATACACCCAACACGGCGGTGAGAAAAAAATCTTAAAGGTTTCAACAGACGACTAATGGATAAAGAACGATTGAAATAAATTCCATAAAAACTTATTTGAAGCTAACAAGTTGTTATTGTTGGCATTTGTTTTTGAATAGACATATGGAAGTTGGTTAATAATACTGTTCAGTATTGAAGACTTGATCACTTTTGTAGACCACTAGTCTAATCACATATTAAAATAGTCGGTAAGATAAATTCGTTACATACATGTAGTATGCTAGTGAACCCATATATATCGTATTAGGTCACCAGCGCACTATGTAACTAATAATGTATAATTCCCGCGGTTCTATTGTAATATCCACTTAATTATTCTTAAAAGTATCATAAACATGTTTATGAATTACAGATTACAAGTAAAAGAAAGATTTAACTTCACCTGTACAAAGAGTTTCAATTAATATCTATTCGGTGTAATAAAACAAATATATCATGTTGTGGAGGGATATTTACGAAAAATACCAGTCTTGGGACCGAAATTCCCTCGCCTAACGGCTTAGGAAATTTTCAAAATTATCCTTGCTCCGTGCACTATTAAATCGCACTTTCAAGTATTTTATTTATGTAACTATATTTTTATGCTATTGTATTGTATATTGATTTGCTTTACTGATGGTTAACAGTACGGTGACCGAGGGAGGAAAGATCGCATATTGACAGAGTGTAATTGTCATTCGGACTATATATGGCTATAAATCACAATATTGATAGTTAAAAGACTACACTTTATATTTTGACTTGTCAAAAAAATCGTATGGTGCAATTTTTGTAAAATAGGCTTGTAAGCAAATTTATCAGTTTTTGGAGAGTTTTGTAAAAGTTTAATACTTTGCATATTTTACATTTAAAAAATTACGTTTCAATTCAATTTCATGCATTTGTTTTAACGCTTAATAAAAATGTAAATTAATAATTGACATGTCAATTGATATAATATTTTATACCTTACAAAATGTAGCTAAGCAATAATTGTTTATCCCAAAAACTTAATTTCGACTCATGCAGAATGCGGTGTTGCCAACACTTCAAGCCAGATGCTGGGCCTAACGCATTCTAGTAATCTGGTTGAGTTAAATAAAGTTCATAAATACACATAAAAAAATATAAGCATGAGAGATGTACTGCATAACCTTCATTCAAATACTGATTTAAGTTTCCTGAAGCTTTAGAAATTTTGCTGTCAAATGTTAGAGCAAAACGAGAGGGTAATTTGTTATTCCGTTGATGCATATGTTAGTGTTTTGGAAAGAAGTGAACATCAAGATTTAGTCCTTACATCGGTCAGTCTTTATTATGTCGATTCATACGTTACCGTTTTGGAAAGCAGTGACCATCTTGTCCCTACATCGGTCAGTCTTCATTCTCTCGATTTCTTTGTTAGCGTTTTGGAAAGCAGTGACCATCTTGTCCTTACACCCATCAGTCCCTATTCTGTCAATTCAGATGTTAACTTTCTTTTTATCGGTCAGGTTAGTTATTTAATCAAGCGGATAAGAGAACAAACGTATGTAAATTAATATCTTATATTCAGAAAGTAAACAAAGCATTGGCAGTGGAATAAAACATTCATTTCCCATAGCTTCGAAAGATATGAAGATTTGTTCACCCTCGAAAAGTCATTTCACGAGGGCACAGCCCTCGTGAAATATGAATCTTCTTTGGTGAACAAATCTTCATATGTCCCTCAGCCACGGCAAATAAATGTATAATATACTCCGTCTGAGACCTGATTAACATATAAAAGAGGGACGAAAGATACCAAAGGGACAGTCAAACTCATAAATCGAAAGAAAAAAAAACTGACAACGCCATGGCTAAAAATGAAAAAGACAAACAGACAAACAATAGTACACATGACACAACATAGAAAACTAAAGAATAAGCAATATGAACCCCACCAAAAATTAGGGGTGATCTCAGGTACTCTGGAAAGGTAAAAAATATGAGGCTGATACGCTTCCGTAATAAACAGTGGGTTTTCAGTAATTTTTACAATTTTCAGCTTGAACTTCTGGAGAAGGATGCTGAATACGGAAAATACAACATTGTGAATTGATACTTTTAAGCAAGGAATTATTGTTTGAACAAAAGCTGTAAATCTCTTTTCTTTATTCAAAAAGAAAACTGAATGAATGAATGCATCAGTTTTATTTCTCATTAACTAAAAATCACATAATTAATGTACATAGTTCCAGAGAATATATATTATGTATAAACAATTACATTAAATATTAAAGCACATGTGAACAATACAAACATAAACATTAAATTACAAACTAACCAGGAGGAGTGACACTCAAATTTATAATTTTTATAAATATCCATAGTTTTTCAAGAACAATACAATTATTAGAGCTCATCAATTGTTGATATTTATTAATATTTGGACGAAGAGTTACTGTACAATAGTATGTAAACAACCTCTTTCTTTCTTGATTTAGAGCATTGCATGACATAACATAATGATATTCATCACCTACGTCTCTTGATTCGCAAAGATGGCACAAATTCATAGTGCAACAATATCATAGATTTAGTCAAGTTTATAGAGATGACTGTATAAAAAGACTGCAGCAATGGGTACAAGCACTGCCATAAACAATATTATATGAACTTTAATACACATTTTTGGGTTAATTTCTATCTACTATATCGCATATATTACGACTTTTATTTTTTATGACGATGATATTGCTGTAAAGCCTGTTAAACACGTATATATAAAAATATGTTATGTTTTTTTTATGTTCTGTTTCAAAAAGAAAGAAGGGTAAATACTATGTAACTACGTACGTGATCTACAAGACTTGATACATTAATTATCCCACTGAGTATGAAAGCAAACAACATACCAAAAAATGAAATTAACAAACATTAAAATGTAACATTTATTAGTTGTTAATTTTAATTGCGTGAATTGAACTCTCTCACGCTTTTATTCGATTGAAATGCAAGCCCTATTTAAATTAGGTTAGTTCGATCCGTACAATATTCAGTATGCCTTCAGAATATACAAATATTAAAAACATATAGCGGACAAGAAGCAAATTGCTGACAAAAAGCACCGCATCAAACGCGCTGTTAAACAAAGTAAGTTTTGAAATTAAAAATTTACCAAACGGAAATAAATCACTAAATTAAAAAAAAAAGTTATGCTTTCATTGCGTCATTATATATATTATACTCTCCATTACCTGTAATATCAATGGAGAGACAGCACATTGGTTGAAATAAAAGACTAACAGTGCAAAACACTATGGTAAACGTTTATTTTCTGGACGAGTAAGCAGTTCTGATGTAGGATTTTCTCATTATTATAAAAACTGAACTAGGTTTTAAACAATGCAAAGTGTTATCAACCTAGATTTATTAGACGTGTTAGATAATATTACTGCTGACTAACAACAAACGAGAGTCGAGAGACGATAAACATTTTAAAGGGCAAAAGACGTTTTGAATTTCTATCGTTAACATAATTGCACTACGTAAAGTCTAATGAAGTATGATAAAGTAAAATATATTATTACTTTCAGCTAATTAAATTAATATGTCCTCTTTCTACCAAACCAGCGCACAGTTTAACACTATGATATTAACATTTTAGTCTGCGAATAGAATGTTCGATATTAACTTGATCTTATCCACTAATATAAAAAAAAATTTTTATGAAATAAAGTTGAAGTCCGTATCTTATTTCTGGAATCGAGTTGAATTGTTGTCTCATTTTGATGGCCTGGAAACCGCTGCGTACAAGTCGTATGTGGTTTTTGGTTGTCAATCAAAGCCTGTTTTGTATCGATCTAATAAGTTAAGCCATTTTCAACTGATTTTTACAGTGTATTCTTATGCTGTGTTATTAAACCACTGCACTGGTTAGGAGAGGGTTGAGCACTCACAAAAACGTAGACGGTTTTTTTGTTATAAATTATGCCGTTAAACTTAGGTTTTTTCAGTTGAATTGATTTATATTTTTCATGTCGGGACCTTTTTATAGACAACTAAACGGAATGGGATTTTTGTTCTCATTGATCAAGGTCACAAGATTGCCTATACATGTAATTGGTTACATTAACTTTATTTGAACTTGTCGACTGGTGGATAGTTGTCTCTTTGGCAATCATACCTTATCTTTTTTTATATATTTTATGTTTTTTTGTCTTTATCTGAACGTACTTTAAACCAAGTGTTTATTGACACGCAACACACCAATACAAGAATTTACTGGCAATGCATTCCTCAATCATTTGGCTACATGTTTCTTTAACAGCCGCAATCAACTTTTTGTGACACAGTTTTTACCGGTTTTTTTTGTTGTTGGAGGCATTGGAAGTGGTTGTAAACAGTCTGGTATGCGGTTTAAAAAGAACAAAAGAATTCGACCTCTTGTATTTAGAAGGTAGAAAAGTGAAATGAACTTTGTATACGGTTGTCAAGATGTCACAAAAGTTACTTTCCGTGAAATCATTATAATATTTGCATTCACGTTGATTAATTTTCGTATTGTACAACTGTTTACAATGCAACTTGCAGACACTCATTTTTAAAACGATCATAAGTGAAGTTGTTACGTCAATTAGTGGGTCTCCTTATAAACTGATACTTTTTTTGCCCGGCATAGACAAAATCTGGGGAAAGTTACGAATATTGAGAAATGAATTATCAATAGGTTAAGACCATTCCCAAAGTGTTTTTCGAAATTGTAAGAAAACACTTAACTCCCTCAAGGATATTCACGTGCTATAAAAACCTTATTCCAAACATTTATAATTCAACCGCCATCAATCGAAATTCTCCATCTAAATTTAGCAGTTTTTATAATTGTGTTAAAGGTGGTAATGCTGCTGCAGCCAGATTATTCAATAAAAATGCACGTGGATATCCACCAATATTTCCGTGCAATGCCAGAAAATGACAAACCTTTCTAGATTATCTTCTTATAATACTATAAGGTCAACAGTGAACGGGAGAGCTTTTTCGCTTTCCTTTTCCTGTGACATTACATGAAAAATCCAAAGCCTCATTTATCTGGTTACATGAACTAAGCCAAAGTGTGGTATACAATATGTAGGACAAACAGGACGGGAGTTTTTTTAAACGAACACAGGAACATCTATACCGCTTCCGAAAACCTAAGAAATTCTAAAGCATAATTTATCAACATTTAGGTAAACACAACCACAATATATTAAATTTATTAGATTTCGTTCGCTCGAAACGGTCCAGAAACAACAAGGGAAGTCGCATAAACAATTTGAAGATTTCCGTAAAATTATCGAAATGTCTTGGATTGAACGACTGCAAACAGCTTATCCCCTTGGTCTAAATGACAATATACTTGGACAAGGGAACATATCTACTACTTCCTCTATTGCTATCATGAATATTATTGATAAAAAACAACGAATAATAGGTCTCATTGGAAACGTATCAATCGAAATCAACGAGTTAAACATCGTATAAATTATACACTTGATAATCTCCTATCTATATTTAAAAATAATGGTAGGCATCAATTATTATGTAAACTGGGTCAAATACCCATTAGTAAATTACACGATATTTTCAAAGAGTGTGACACCATCTCATTCTTCAGCCCACTGTATGAATATTCTCGTATAATTACAGCTTTTTGCCACCATATGCTGTTCCCGCGTATCGACAAACCTGAAGATGATCATAAACGTCATTTTTTGAAAATTAAATATATTAGCAGAGGTGTTGATTTTATCAACTTATCTAGTATATTTAATGACTCTACCGTTCACAACTTTATACCTCCCTATTTTGATAATATAGAACCACCTATAATTTCATACACATACAAAAAACCTAGCAGAAGTTTTATAATTTTTCTAATTATACGTCAGTTACATCAGACGCTGATTATAGATAGTAATACTCCCTTAACTTGAAACTGTGAACCGTCAAAGTTTAGATATGTTCCCTATGGCCATGTTATTACAGGGGACCTCAATATCGTCCAGGACAGAGAGGTTAAAAACTTTTTGAAAAAAGAACCAAAATATCGTCCTCAATCTAAAATAGATTGGAAAGAGTGTCTGTCAAGTCACCAAAGATGCTCTTTCCTCGTTTTGTAAAATATGGTGTAAACGGGAAAAATCTGATAAAAAATCTCTTGATTCTTATTTAAATAAATGTATGAATGTGGTAGATAAGAGAATTTCACATTTTGAAAATAATTTAGAAGTAAATAATAGAGTACATAATACACCTATTTCCAGAATAAGAAATAAACTTCAAATACTTTCAAAGCGGTTTGTGTTTGTACCGGCCGACAAAGCAGCCAACAATGTGGTGGTGGTATGCCGTAAATACTACACGGACGTTCTTAAGAATGAAATCTTAAATTCATCTACATTCAAGTCCATCCGCTCCACAGAGAGTCATATAGTAAACAAGCACATTACAACCACATCAAAGCTTAAGGCTTCTTCTGAACATTTGAAGGTCCCTACTATGTATTGGCTACCTAAACTACACAAAAAAAACATTTAAATATCGTTTCATCTCGGCCTCTAGTAAGTGTTCTACAACTAATCTTTCAGTGCTCTTAACTAGTTCATTAACTACTATTAAAGAGCTTATCATAAACTATTGTAATAAAATATATGAATATAGTGGTATAAACCATTTTTGGAGTGTAAAAAATTCTTTGGATGTTTTAGATGAATTACGTGCTTTTGATGGTCCTTTTAGTTCTGTTAATAGTTTTGATTTTTCTACTCTTTACACTACACTTCCACATTATCTTATTAAACAAAAGTTTTCCTATTTGATTAAACGGTCGTTTGGTAAAGCTGAATGTAGATATATTTGCTGCAACTCATTTAAAGCCTTCTTCTCAAATGAGAAAGGTAAATATGCTAGATATACTTACTGGAAGTGTGATGAGAGGATTGAAGCTGTTAATTTAACTTACTTTAAATAAATCAAAATTATTCGGTAATAACTGTCCTTTCCTGGATTAAGATATTTCGGTTTTAAACGGGAAACTCCACACTAAAAATTTACGACAAAAGAGACGATTTTTCGTTCCCTATTGTTAATTTTCCATTTTTAGATGGTGATGTTCCTTATGGCACCATCTTACGGTGTTTATATTTCACAACTTGTTCGCTATGCCCGTGTCTGCTGTGACGTTTTTGATTTTAACGAACGCAACCTATGTATTACTGGTAAATTATTAAACCAGGGATATCGTTACCATAAATTACACTTAAAACCTTTACTAAATTTTTCCATAGATATAAAGATTTGGTTTTGAAGTTTGGTTGTACCTGTAGAAAACTTATTTCAAACGGGATAGCACATCCTCATTTTTACGGAAATATTGTTAACCGTGACCGGAAATTTAGAAATGATCCATGTAAACTTGTCGCTCCTTTAAATAAACTTATTCTAAAAGGTTATCTATTCAACACTGTAATAAGATCATTGGATATTGTTTTTATTGGTGTAAATATTGATTTTGTTATCAGTAAATTAAAAGCTAACTAAATATTACTAGTATGTTATATACACAACATACATATTCATGGATCTATAATCTGTCGATACCTGTAACTTGGCATTGCACAAGGTCATGTTTTTCTCTGGCTGTTTATGACGTCTTTACACTAAATCCATTGGATGTTGGATGTGTACGGATTGATAGTTTAGTCTTAGATGCATGATTTTTTTTATTAGTTGTTAGTGGCTTTGAACTAGCTGTCAAATAACTGCGAGTACTTTCAGATCTGTTCATTGCGTCTTTTGTATCGGGATGTATGAGTACCCGACCACGTCCACTTGTATTTTTGTTTATCTGATGAGTTAAGCCTTTTTCAACTGATTTTTATAGTTCGTTCTTATGTTGTACTGTTCTACCACTGTCCAAGGTTAGGGGAAGGGTTGGGATCCCGCTAACATATTTAACCCCGCCACATTATTTATGTATGTGCCTGTCCCAAGTCAGGAGCCTGTAATTCAGTGGTTGTCGTTTGTTTATATGTTACATATTTGTTTTTCGTTCATTTTTTTACATAAATAAGGCCGTGAGTTTTCTCGTTTGAATTGTTTTACATTGTCTTATCGGGGCCTATTATAGCTGACTATGCGGTATGGGCTTTGCTCATTGTTGAAGGCCGTACGGTGACCTATAGTTGTTAATGTCTGTGTCATTTTGGTCTTTTGTGGACAGTTGTCTCATTGGCAATCATACCACATCTTCTTTTTTATATATCAATAGGTTAAGACCATTCCCAAAAGTGGCACACCTCAATTTGACATTTGTAAGTAATATCAAAGTTGGATGTTATATTGCGGGGTTTTGTTAATTAATTTATCGCATCGAACACACCCCATCCTATATATGTAACATCACATGGCTTTTTAGTGATTAAAACTATAATTCAAAAATAATATTTGCATGTTTGAGATGGTTTTTTTTCTTAAACAATTACAATTACTCCGACAGTCATAATTTCTGTATTATTTAAAAAGTTTTGTTACACATTTCGTTACACCTTTAATAGTTATATAGGAACCCGGATTGATTGACCATTGTCAAGTTGAGTTTTTGGGGGTAGCATAGATTTATATCGTTGTATTCCTTTTGTTTGTGTTTATGTTCCGGACCATATGAGTATTTGGACCATACGCGTATGGTCATGATCATATGGGTATATACTCATATGGTCCGACCATATGCGTATGGTCGGACCGTACGCGTTGGTCGGGGTAATTAAGAGGTACATTTATGCTTACCTCTTTATATAACCCTTCTAGTTGTCACGTCATTAAAAAGACACTACAAAGGGTCATTTTTTCATTAAAAATTAGTAATAACAAGATTAACAAAATAAAATATTAAGCAGTTTCACACAGTAAATTTCATCACTAGTCAAAACTATAATAAACACACATTTTTTTTCATTACCGATATGTTATTACGAGTGAATGGCATTAGCAGTGCAATATTCATAATTTTTTATACTTATACGTGTTTTGTTTTAATAAAAATGAATGACGTCACCGGCAAGAACACTAGTTTACATTTTAAAGTTGTCTGGTGATATGATGTACTTCAGTCATGTTAAGATATTGGAGATCTAGAACTTTTTCACCGTAGACACATTGGAATGACCCAGGACCCAAGAAAAGCTATGGTACCGTGTGGACGTAAATGTCACCCTACGCATCCATTCAAAAATACAATTAGCGATGAAAACTAACTTTGGCATCAATGTTTAATGTTAATTGAGTTGCAAATAATACAATTGCATGTAACAATCATTGTTATTTTATAAAGTTTTCTCATGCATATTATTGAAAAATATACCTATATGGTCCAAATATTCATATGGTCCAGTCCGTTTATAACAAAACGAGTATATACCCATATGGTTCGACTATACGCGTACGGTCGGACCATACGCGTACGGTCGGACCATACGCGTATGGTCGGACCATATGAGTATACGCATATGGTCATGACCATACGCGTATGGTCCAAATACTCATATGGTCCGGAACATTTACAAATTGTACTTTCGGAATTATTTTTTATACATCTTTTATTGATCTTGTAATTTCTTGCAATTTAATTTGCGTCGTATTTCTTTAGTGTCATATTTTGGCTATGTTTGTGTTCGGTCATACAGTATTGACAATTCGGCAGTTGCTCGACAATGACGTTATCTTTTTTTTTCTTGTGACACAATACAGTTCTTGTCAATAACATATAGTATGGCACATCGGTCTGAGAAAATCGTCCGCAATAGCGATCTTTGTCCAATTCCCGACACTGACGTCATACCAATTATTTGCTTGCAATCAAGAGGAAGACTATCTTTAGAAATCAACAACTATAAAAAACGCAACAATTATACTCTATCAAAGCAAGCCACGAAACAATACCTCAACAAGGAAGCAACCGTTTAACTTCCAAGGGGGTATGGTTTTCTTGTCTGAGCTCGAACATTTGTTTTCCGCCTTCATCAATCAAATATTTTTCTTTCAAAATTTAACATTATAAGGTATAAGAAATCAGAATTCATAATATTGTTATTGGTCATAAATTTTGCCCGACAACAATATTTTGTTTAAACGAATTTGAGATCAGACGATATTTTTTTTGAATGAATCTTACCCCTATCCCTTTTTTGTCGAGCCTTCGACTTTAGTCGAAAAAGCGAGACTAAGCGATCCTACATTCCGTCGTCGTCGGCGTCGTCGTCGTCGGCGGCGTCCACAAATATTCACTCTGTGGTTAAAGTTTTTGAAATTTTAATAACTTTCTTAAACTATACTGAATTTCTACCAAACTTGGACAGAAGCTTGTTTATGATCATAAGAAAGTATCCAGAAGTAAATTTTGTAAAAATAAAATTCCATTTTTTCCGTATTTTACTTATAAATGGACTTAGTTTTTCTGCGAGGAAACATTACATTCACTCTGTGGTTAAAGTTTTTAAAATTTTAATAACTTTCATAAACTATCCTTGATTTGTACCAAACTTGGACAGAAGCTTGTTTATGATCATAAGATAGTATCAAGAAGAAAATTTTGTAAAAATAAATTTCCACTTTTCCGTATTATACTTATAAATGGACTTAGTTTTTCTGCGAGGAAACATTACATTCCCTCTGTGGTTAAAGTTTTTAAAATTTTAATAACTTTCATAAACTATCCTTGATTTGTACCAAACTTGGACATAAGCTTGTTTATGATCATAAGATAGTATCAAGAAGAAAATTTTGTAAAAATAAATTTCCACTTTTCCGTATTTTACTTATAAATGGACTTAGTTTTTTTGCCAGAAACAAAACATTCACTCTGTGGTTTAAGTTTTTAAATTTTTTATAATGTTCTTAAACTATCCTGGATTTCTACCAAACTTAGACAAAAGCTTGTTTCTGATCATAAGATATTATTCAGAAGTAAATTTTGTAAAAAAAAAAATCACTTTTTCCGTATTTTACTTATAAATGGACTTAGTTTTTCTTCCAGTTAACATTACATACAGTCTGCAGTTAAAGTTTATAAAACATTTATTAGATTCATAAACTATCCTGGATTTTTTTACCAAACTTGGTAGCTTCTTTCAATCAAAAGACAGCATCGAGAGGAAAATTTTTATTGATGTTTTTCCTCATTTTTGTTGAGTCTGCGATTAACAGCAAAAGTAGGCGAGACACTGGGTTCCGTGGAACCCTTACGAATTTTTCACATTTTGAAGTTTAATGTTCGTTCCCAAATAACCACCACAAAGACTTTCATAATTTTTTTTCTACATTCGAAGACGATTTTCGCACTGTTCAAACCAATCTTGCAAACGTTGTCCTCACACATACTTACCTCCATGTTATGGTCTCAAGACTGATTATTCAAACACAAATATTTCAGTCTCTGCACCGAACACTTACAATCAACCAACCCGTTGCTAACACAATGCTTAACTTTACTTGTAGACAGTTTCTGATAATCTGTTCCAGTTTTATACAAGAGTTAGTCCTTTGTTGCTTAAATAATAAAAACGGAACTATTATGATGTTATGGAAAATATCGACAGGTTGCTTGATATTGACAAATCTAAAATGCAAATCACATGGTAAAGTTTGGGATGCTTAAACCTTTGACATATTTTGTACATTGAAAAATGAATATACTATAGACCTTTTTGGGGTGTTAACATTTCCGGTAGACTGGCATTTTGTATATTCTTTTTGTGTAGGGAATAAATAAATTACTATATGTTTTATCATTATACAATATTTAAGATATTCCGTATACCATCTTTTACGATATATTTTCTCCTGAATTTTTACACTCAGGTATAAATATAATATTTCAAAATCAAAATTTTAAACAAATAGCTTCCAAACTCGTCAGGTGCAAGCTGTTATCCCCATATTTTCTATATATCATAATAATAAAATCTTCCTTGTCTGGCTTTCCATTCCATTAAAAGTTGATGAAATTTCCTTGTATTTCTTGCATACAATGGTTTTGGAAAATTAAAAAATGGCGAATAGTTGTGTCATAGGCAATCATACCGCAGTCTTCTTATTTTATATGAGCTTTCGATCTATCCTGAAGTCTGGTTATGATTGCTTTGCTTTCAACTTCTACAGAATTTTGAATGAACTCATTGTAGCCAACACTTGTTTGTTCACTTTGACACAATTTTTGTTATATTTTTTCGACTGATTTTGTACATACAGCGAATTTAAATGATTCAATGGAATAGAGACAGAATATAAAAAAAAAACGAAAATATTCCATGATTACACGTAGGTATATTTATATTTAAATGTATAAACAGGCGTTTCAGTTTTATTTAAATTATATGTGAACTGAACAAACCCTGACTCGCAATGCAAATAATCGGCAGTCAAGCAAGGCACATTCCCTCATCCGATGACTTTTTTCTGGATATAAAAATGTTCATATGTTAAAGACACCACAGTTCCTAGAGCAATGAAGTCCTTCTTATGTGTCAGCATCTTGGTTGTCAACTTCATTGCATGTTTATGCTATACAGATAATTTTAACAGTAAGTCATTTCTTTCATTTCATTACTTCATAATTATTCCACCCTCAACAACACATTTCATTGTAGCATATTTATGATAAAATTGTTTATATTATTGTATTTTCATCTTTTAACACTATGCAACCCTGTCCTTATCAAAATCAGGTTCGTTCAAATATATTTGAGAAAAGTGAGATCTTTTAGTTTTTACTGATTTTTACACTCACACGTCTATTAAAGGGGTAATATCTTCAGTTTTCGGGGACATCTCGATGGTAAATTTACGCACGACGTATTTCCAGAAACAGTTGCGGATCCGGGTTTTAAAAAAAGAGGGCAACAAAGACAAACTTTATGAGTTGGACATTTAAAAACTCCATGCATTAAAACTATATGTATTTGAATAAAGAAATATACTTAGTCCTACCTGAGTAAATAGTTTAGATTGAAACGAATCAATAAATAAAACATCTGCAGCAAACGCTTAATATAAGTTATTTGTTTTAGTCAACCAGTTTTAAGATAGTTCAACAAAAAGTGTTCTTATGTAATTACGCACATATTCAGGAAATAACTATTAGTAAGTAGATTGCACGTGTACATACTTTATCTATGTCCGTTCATATTTTAACGTTTAACAGCATGACTGAACAATAAATAAAATTTTATCATGTTCTAAAATCAAATAATTCAATGTTTTTACAAAACGACTGGGTCTAGCTGTTGGCAATTCATTTTAAATTAATTAAAAAAATAATTTAAAGGTCAAGGAACAGTCACTGGGTTGTGTAACTGATTTTGGTAATAGTTACAACTTTGTCTCGTTAAACTTTAACTGAAAATCGAAAACAAGTTCATGCATTTATCTTTTATCTTATCTGAAATATTAATGATTAAATTCTTTCAAAATATTTCCAATATTTGTTAATAGATTTGTGTTAAAACATAAAATCTCCGAAGTTTAAAATCCATTAATCTTTCGGTATCTCCCGACTATTCCTACATTTTGCACTATTCCTACACACATAGTTCAATAGCTGTTGTTATAAAGGTAATTTGTTATTTTTGAAATTCAGGTTTAATTGATTTATAGGTAAGTATGTGCCCAAAAAAAACACACCTTTTTAAAATGATTTCGTTAGGACAAGACGTCAAGACAAATATTTTATTTGAGTCCCACCTCTTACAAAACATTTACATAGTATTACAACTTTCCATATTAAACAAGAGCCATTCTAAAAAGAGTTATGAATGTTTAAAATTATAAAGATAAAAACAGGGATACATTTCAGAGAATAAAATGAAAACAATATATAAATGTACTTTGAATTCATACAAAAAGAAAAACTAGAATAGTTAAAATATGAAAAATAACGAAAAAGCAAAAGGCTTAAGACAGCAATAAAAAATTCGAATCGAATTAGTAAGACATAGTACACGTTTAATTTAGAACATGAACTGTAATCTTAATCATAGACAGCCTTCGTGCAGGTATCAATGCTACAAAAGTATAAGATGGAATAGGAAAAGACAAATCTTAAATTACACTTCATAACACTAAAAGTAAAATAGGAAAAGACAAATCTAAACCACTTCATAACACTCAAAGAAAAATTATTTTCAATACCAGAACATCGCATCATCATACATATGGCTAAGTCTTGTACAAATTCATGATAAGATCACATGACTTTCTATAGACTGATGCTGTTTTAAATTTTGATTTTTTTCTAGCTTGAATAATATTCTATATTGTAGTAATTTTGCCTTATATCATGGTCATGTACTAACAGTTAAATTAATTTTTATATTTATTACGAATCCTAAACATATTTTTCACTAATGCCCCAGTCCCACTAGACCACGATCCCACCACACGCACCGCATTCTTATTTTTTTTTCAGATCATGGTGAGGTCGCGGTATGAGCGGCATGAACATGTTAATTATCGTTGTTTATACAGCAGTCCCACTAGGCCACGATCGCGCTAAGATCTGTGAAAAAAATGCAAATTTTGACGATCGTAGTGCGTCGTGTAGATCGCAGTAAGGTTGTATCACGGTCGTGGTGAGATCTTCAAGATCGTGATGAGCGTGGCCAACTGTTAACATGTTCAAAACAATCGTGGTGTGGTCGTGGCGAAATCAGTTCATAGTAGAAGCTTAGAGAAAGCGTAGTAAGGTCGTGCTAAGATCGCAAAGGTCACTTTATCATCGTAGCGAGAGCGTAGTGAAATCGTGATTCGGTATGGAGAGACTAGGTTACGATCTCACAGCAATGTTTTTACGACTTCACTACGACCATCACGTTCTCACTGCGACCCAACTACGCTTCCACTACGACTATGCCACGTTCACACCACGCTGTTGAAGATCATAGTACGATTCTAGCACGCCTATGCCGTCCACATGATGCTCTTCTTACGACCTGATTACGTTCATATTACGACCACTGATCATGGACTCATCATGCTCTTCACATTGTCACATGAAATATATAAAAACTCTCCAGGTTTTGTTTTTCTGTATGCTATTTGGACCTCTTGTCATTTTTCTCTAACGCCTCGACCATGCTTGACACATCTGTGTCATCCGTGTAATCGTTCACTAGCACATCGGCATTTGAGCTTGATGGACTAGTAATAGGTTGTGATTAAGGTTTGATTGGTCGGTCTGACATCTCTGCTGGTCAGATCCGTTACTATCAAAGCTCCCTCTGCCTCTATCAAAATACCGCTACTCCCAATTGTTCTTGTATATTTAGGTGGCATGACATGCTGTTTCCGAGAAATCTATGTATTAATCAGAAATAGAAAGAATGGAATCGTATTGATATGCAACACGATGTTGACGTTATTGCTGAAAACGTAGTAAGATTGTGGTATGAACGTAGTATAATCGTGGAAAGAACGTGTTATAATCGCAGTAGAAGCGTGGTAAGATCGTGTTGCTATCGGTAAACTCGTGGGTTGGTCGTAGTGAGAACGTGATGAGCGTAAAAAGATCTTGATAAGCGTAGTGAGGTCGAAGAATAAGCGCGGTGAGAACGTGATATAATCGTAGCGTGGTCGTTGTAGAAGCGTAATGAGGACGTAGTATCATCGTGGAGGCAACGAAAATATACTTTTATGCGACCTCACCACGATCTGAATTAATTTGAGATCGCATTGAGCGTGCTGCGATCGTGGTCTATATGGGACTTGGGCTTTAACGATGATACTACGTCCTTATTACGCCTCTACAACGATCCCGCTACGATTAAACCAAGTTCTCATCGTTCTTTCTACGATTATCATGATCCTACTACTCTCATCACGTTCTCAGTGCGACCATACCACGAGTTATCCGATTGCAACACGATCTTACCACGCTTCAACTGCGACTACAGCACGTTCTTACCACGAGTATATTACGTTCATACTGTGACCTCACTACGTTCTTAGCAATAACGTCAACATCGTGTTCCGTATAAATACTGTTCAATTCCTTCTACTTCTGATTAATACGTATATTTCTTGGAACCAACACAGTAATACCCCCAAAATCTACCAGAACACTTGGGCGTGGTGGTAGGGGTAGATATTGAGGCCGAGGGAGCTCTGATAGCAACGAATCCTGATCCAGCAGAGATGTCGGGCCGACCAATCAAACCTGAATCACAACCTATTGCTGGTCCATCAAGCTCAAATGACGATGTTTTAGTGAAAGATTGCAGGGATATCACAGATATGTCAAGCATTGTTGTGGCACCGAAAGCGAAGAATGACAAGAAGTCCAAATTAAAAAACAAACAAACTAAACCTTGAGAGCCTTTATAAATTTTATGTGAAAATGACAATGAGCATGATTGTTGTAGTATGAACGTAGTCAGGTCGTAAGAAGATCGTGATAAGGACGGCATGGGATTGCTAGAATCGTACTATGGTCTTGAACAGTGTGGTGTTAACTTGGTATAGTCGTAGTTAAAGCGTAGTTTGGTTGTGGTGAGGTCATAATAACGTCGTAGTTGGGTCGCAATAACGTCGCTGTGAGATCGTAGCGCAGTCTCTCCGAATATAATCACGCTTTTGCTACGCTCTCGCTACGATGGAATTTCGAACTTTGGGATCTTACCACGATCTTACTGGGCTCTAACTACGCTTCAACTACGACATAATTTCGCCACGAATACACCACTGAACATGTTCAAAGTTGGCCACACTCATCACGATCGTGAAGACCTTACCACGACCGGGAAACGACCGTACTGCGATCTACATGATCGCAGTACGATCGTCAACATTTGCATTTGTTTCATTTGTTTCACAGATCGTAGTGCGATCATGGCCAAGTGGGACTGCAGTATTACTCTTGATTTAGCGAATGTTGATCGCAATCTAATTAGCTTTCGAGTTTGTTGACTAGGTATTTAATTGCATGTGACATACATGTACTGTAAATTGAAAAAGCTTTGATTTTTTTCTTTATTTTTCATGCGTTTTCATTTGTTAATTAAACTTTTCCTTGTGTAATACGTGTTTAATAATTTGTTGAATTAAATTATATCGTTAAGAATAATTTATTACTTGTTAGTTAATACTTTCTAGTCCACGTATACTTACATTGTTTCATCACGTCGTTTTCTCCCTCGAATCTGCACTTTAAAACATCCGCAGTTCTTACGAGAGGTAACTTAGTGAAGGTCATTGCATACGGGAAAATATTGGCGGATAGGATGTACGGGAAGACAATAATATAATAGCAGTATATTATGATAATATAAAGGATTCTGTTTTACAAAAAAGTTTATGTCCACTTGTTTTTTTAATGGAAAACGTTGCTTATCAAGTATATAGAACATATTCAACTTTTGTCTATGACTTTAACTAACTGCATACACATATACAAATGTACTTAGCGTAGATCATTTTCGTTCTTAAAAAATATTTTGATACGACTTTTGTTATATCGCCCACTATCAAAATGAGTATCGAATTACAAGATACAAGCTCGATATCACAATCTATATTCCCTCATGTAATAGAGACAAAGAAGGGTGGAAGGGAAATTCAAATAAGATTTGTTTCATTTAGTAATATTGGTTCTTTGACAGTAATAAGTGTATATTACTTAAAAATCACAAATATTTTGGAAAAAAAAAAAACATATCTTTTCATAATATAGTGTTCAATCTTTTTAATATAAAATGAAACCTATTTCAATGTAGTTTTATGTTTCAAAATTAAAAACTCCTTTATTGAAACTGCTATGAGCACGCGTTGGTTAATAAGTCAAAGGAATGTCCAAAAGGGGTCGACAGCCGACTATGCTAAATATTCGGCCCGGTTGTATCCTTTGAACCATCGTGTGTTTTTAAGAAAAAAATCACCAACCGTTATTGCTGTTTCACAATTTGGAATTTCACCAATGTTTGTCCGATAGTTCAGTCTTTTTTTAAACGCATGATGCTTTCTTTAATCAAACTGCATTTGGGTACAGTAATCAATTTTTTTGAGTGTGTTGCTTTTAAATGCTAATAATGTCTTTATTCAGGTTGTATGTATGTTATTTGTCTTAAAAAATATATACGAATACTGTTGCAGTTTTCGTAAATAATGAAATCATGAAATAAACGAAATGTCGTTTGTATACAAGACCTCCAAATTCACGAGTACAAGTAAGATCTGTCTCATATCATTGGCCTGAAAATGTATTCGAAACCAGACTACCTTGTAAAAATGGAGATGACCCCTTTATATAAGTGAGAGGTTAAGCTAGCTATAAAACATGGTTTAATCCATCATCTTTTACATAAGAAAATACCTGTATCAGGAATAGGACAGTTGTTTCCCATTCGGTTGATGTGACTGAACTTTTGATTTTGCCATCTTTATTGGACTTTTTGTTTTTTTTGTTTCCGTTTTGAATTTTTCTTGGAGTTCGGTATTTTTGTAATTTTATTTTCATTTCGAAAAAAGTAAAAGAAAAGTTTAAAAGGAAAATCAAATAAACCACACACATCATACACCTCAAAATAAACTGCAACCTGTGTAAATACAGACTGCTGTCAAAATTATTTCATTTTTACATACATAGCTAGAATACAATTCATTGCATAATCTGTCCTCGAACTTAAGGTCAATGGTAACTCTCCCTTTCAACAGGGAACAAATTAAAAAGATATAGTGACATAGCTTGTTGAAAATTAAACTTTTCTCAAACAATGAACCTTTCTTCTCAAAAAGAGAACACATAATACAGCTGTGGGATTTCGTGACAGATTAAAAGCTTGTAAAAAGTCATACAAATTAATCTGAGGTACACATTTTAACATTTATATTTTGTGACACGAAATGTCAGAAAACACGTTGATCTGAATTAACACCTACACGCCTTGTCCTGAAACATAATGCTGGGAAATTAATTGATATTTGATAATTTAAAGTTTCAAATTGAGCATTATCATGCATTTTAATTTGTCGTTGAAAAATAATTTGAAACATATTCAATTGTTAACTGTGATCGTGACATGTAAACAACAAGTACTACGGATCATGTCGTTTGCATCATGAATTATATACAAACTACTAAGATCATTTCCGAACACATATTTACCCAATTATCGTATTCCTTTAAATTCCCGTACCACCAAAAAAACACAGGCTCTACACGTCATAGAGTTTAGTAATAATTTGTCAGATTCAAAAAGTTTCACAATGACTATTGAAATGAGTCATATCAAAAGAAGAATTTTCCATGAAATATGTATTCGGTGTATGAAATGAGCAGATTGAGAGAACATGGGGTTTCAAGTACAGCCTTCTTTCTTCTTCGCTTCGTTTATTCCAAAATTATCAATAGAGATTTTTTCATTCATTTTTTACTTAATTATGTTTTGCTCAACGTGTTTTAATTTTGTTTTTTTGGAATGTGATATCCCCACAAAGCGTGTATATTTTGCAAATCAGGAATATCGGAATCATTTTATTCTGTCTTACTGTACTGAAAAAAGTAAAAACACAAAAATACTGAACTCCCAGGAAAATTCAAAAAGGAAAATCAAAAATCAAAAGGCAAAATCAAAAGTCCAAACACATCAAACGAATGGATAACAACTGTCATATTCCTGACTTGGTACAGGCATTAACACAGTGGTACTGAAGAAAAAATGATTGGAATACTGTTTTTTTCTCATTGGCAACATTTTTATGAATTTGGAGGTAGTCTTTTTATTGATATTACTTTTACTTAAGGATCTTGACATACTATAAATGACTAAACTATTTTATTCAATAAGACTACTTTTTCTGTTTAGTCTGTTTTTTATGATATACATTTGACGTGAAACTGTACTTATGTATCCCGTCATACTTTGAACCACACCATTATTTTATTTATTATTATTACTTATACTGTTAAATCTGGTTTTTGTTATATCTACTTTACGTGAGTCTGCATTTATGTATGCCGTCATACGACAAAATTATTTTTATGTCTACCTGTGCGAATTTCAAACGCGCAATTTTACACCAGTAATGAAAACCTTCTATCATTTATGGGTAGACTTTACATAGATAAATTCAGCCGTATTTGACGTGAAACTGTACTTATGTGTCCCGTCATACTTTGAACCACACCATTATTTTATTTATTATTTTTACTGTAAGTCTGTTTTTTGTTATATCTACTTTACGTGAGTCTGCATTTATGTATGCCGTCATACGACAAAATTATTTTTATGTCTACCTGTGCGAATTTCAAACGCGCAATTTTACACCAGTAATGAAAACCTTCTTTCATTTATGGGTAGACTTTACATAGATAAATTCAGCCGTATAAGAAAAGCAAAATGGGAATGTTGAATTTGATGTATGCCTTTTTGTGCTACTTTGTTACATTTGTTGTTTATGTAGTGATATTAAGATGATAACACAATATTGACTGTTGTACCCCTATTTTTGACATTTTTACTCTTTGAGTATGTTTGTTTTGTTCATGCATCGTTGACAATGTAATGGAATTTGATGCGACTGTCATACAAGTGAGAGGTTTAGCTAGCTATAAAACCAGGTTCAATCCACCATTTTCTACATTAGAAAATGCCTGTACCAAGTCAGGAATATGACAGTTGTTATCCATTCGTTTGATGTGTTTGGACTTTTGATTTTGCCTTTTGATTTTTGATTTTCCTTTTTGAATTTTCCTCGGAGTTCAGTATTTTTGTGTTTTTACTTTTTAAATAGGTTGTCGGAATTCATATCGGAACCATCCCTGAACCTTTATGATTGCGTTCCATTAATTTATCCCCCATACCCAGAATCTGAGAAAGCACAAACAAAGCATCATTTGTCTCCATTTTAGACATATACATCGAAGTGTATTCCAGTGGTCATCTCAGTAAAAGAGCATATGGCAGGTAATACGATTTCAATTATCAAATTATAAACTTTCGTCACTGAAGCATCATCATCGTAAGGATTATTACATTTCTTAGCTCAGGCAATGTTCATGAGCTTGCAGCGGTGTATGACACCAAAGTGATTGACGATACCTGGCTCATTGTTTGGTATGAATATAAGTGTCAACATGTTGTTATACTAGAACTTTGAACGTACTTTCTATTTAAACATATGGTTTTCAAGTTTTTTGTTTTGAGTTTGTGTATTGCGATTAAGTAGGGCGCTTCGTATACATGCCATTTTCAAAGTTTTTTTTCTTTTCATTTTGTGAACTATCGTATTTATGTTGTACTTCGTACTTTATTGGGAAAAAGTGTATATGTAATTACGTTTTTTTTTATACTGTACTAGATAATATTTACTATCAACTACAGACAATTGTATGTTTGTTTGGATAACAGAATATAATCTATCTATGTTGTACTAGTATATATATGATGTATGTTGTATGTTAAAGCAATTTTGCTGTTGCATCCCAATTATTGTCACACTAACTCATTATATCTGGTTTGATTGCTCACACATTGTTTTCAAACAACTTTGAGGTTGCCTGTATCAAGTCAAGAATATAACAGTTGTTGTCCAACAGTTTTGTTGGCTGATATGTTTGAGCGGTTTTTTGTCAGTTTTAAGTTACCCTGAAGTTCGGTCTTTCTGTTTTTATATATTCAACTGTGATTAGTGATTGCTGTTTACTGTTTGCCATTTGGTATTCAATTTCCTGACAAGTTTGCATTTTGATATTGACAAAAAGAGTCAAAACAACGATCTTCATTACAAACAGATATAATTTGCCATTTTGATTTCAGAGTTTCCATTTTGAAATTTTCTCGGAGTTCGGTATTTTTGTATTTAACTTTTTATCGTGGTAGCGTGTTCAACTCGAGTTTGAGAAGTCGTTAGTTTCGAAATCAGACCGGGTAAATATAACAAACCAACCATACTAAGGGAACAACTGTTTAAATTCAAGGGGATTGGTTGGGATAATTACAGAAAACAGTTTTTTGACTTGAGTCATATTTTTTTTTTAAATTTAGTTTTTCAACGCTATCGATCAAATAATTTTGTTCAAAATCTAACACTATAAGGCATGGGGAAACGTTGATTCAGATTATTTTTCAGTCTTCTGCTTGAAACAAAGTGTAAAATAAAACTGGAAATCAACATCAAGTTTAGAAAACCTAATGATTCTTACCACTTAATTTCATGATGTTAGTTAGATTATTTTTAAATTTTATGTTACGATCATTTTCTTCTTAGTTGATTTTTTCATATTCAACCTATTTGTTATGATCTAAAGACATATTGTGTGACTTACCTTAAGAAATAAATTGCAAACACTTTATAGTATGACGAAGGTAACTAATGTAAACTAGGTCAACATGGACTAAGTCTGCTTGAAAAATTGAATAATTTCAATTGTCTATATAAATTTAGTTTAGCTACTTTTGGGGCCAGACATTTGTTTAGATGCTTTTTTTAACTAGAAAATTCAGGTGGTGCGATACCTTTTTCTAGGTGTATATAAACTATAAACACTAAATAAATACCATGGTTAAATTTGTTTGCGCCAGACGTGCGTTTCATCTTAAAAAAACTCATCATTGACGGTCGATTAAAAAAAAATTAAAAGGCCAAATAAAGTTGAAGAGGACAATGGGTAAATTATTAAGGCAGATATATTCGCTATTTGAAAGATTTAATCAGTACGAGAAAGAAAATTAAGCAAAATTGATCATATTAATATTACCCGGTATTGACCTAATGCATGCTTTGACTAACAAGTTTAATTCTGTTTTCAATTTCGGTTAGTGGTAAATAAACTCATCATAGATACCAGGACTAAATTTAGTGTATACGCCAGACGCGCGTTTCGTCTACCAAAGACTCATCAGTGACGCTCGAATCCAAAAAAGTTTAAAAGGCCAAATAAAGTACGAAGTTGAAGAGCATTGAGGACCAAAATTCCTAAAAGTTTTGCCAAATACAGCTAAGGTAATCTATGCCCGAGGTAGAAAAGCCTTAGTTTTTTTTTTTTTTTTTTTTTTTTTTTTTTTTTTTTTTTTTTTTTTAAATTCAAAAATTTGTAAACAGTAAATTTATAAATATAACCATATCAATGACAATTCATGTCAGCACAAAAAGTGCTGACTACTGGACTTGTGATACCCTCGGGGAAATAAATCTCCACCAGCAGTGGCATCGACCCAGTGGTTGTAAATAAACTCATCATAGATACCAGGACTAAATTTAGTGTATACGCCAGACGCGCGTTTCGTCTACCAAAGACTCATCAGTGACGCTCGAATCCAAAAAAGTTTAAAAGGCCAAATAAAGTACGAAGTTGAAGAGCATTGAGGACCAAAATTCCTAAAAGTTTTGCCAAATACAGCTAAGGTAATCTATGCCCGAGGTAGAAAAGCCTTAGTTTTTTTTTTTTTTTTTTAAATTCAAAAATTTGTAAACAGTAAATTTATAAATATAACCATATCAATGACAATTCATGTCAGCACAAAAAGTGCTGACTACTGGACTTGTGATACCCTCGGGGAAATAAATCTCCACCAGCAGTGGCATCGACCCAGTGGTTGTAAATAAACTCATCATAGATACCAGGACTAAATTTAGTGTATACGCCAGACGCGCGTTTCGTCTACCAAAGACTCATCAGTGACGCTCGAATCCAAAAAAGTTTAAAAGGCCAAATAAAGTACGAAGTTGAAGAGCATTGAGGACCAAAATTCCTAAAAGTTTTGCCAAATACAGCTAAGGTAATCTATGCCCGAGGTAGAAAAGCCTTAGTTTTTTTTTTTTTTTTTTTAAATTCAAAAATTTGTAAACAGTAAATTTATAAATATAACCATATCAATGACAATTCATGTCAGCACAAAAAGTGCTGACTACTGGACTTGTGATACCCTCGGGGAAATAAATCTCCACCAGCAGTGGCATCGACCCAGTGGTTGTAAATAAACTCATCATAGATACCAGGACTAAATTTAGTGTATACGCCAGACGCGCGTTTCGTCTACCAAAGACTCATCAGTGACGCTCGAATCCAAAAAAGTTTAAAAGGCCAAATAAAGTACGAAGTTGAAGAGCATTGAGGACCAAAATTCCTAAAAGTTTTGCCAAATACAGCTAAGGTAATCTATGCCCGAGGTAGAAAAGCCTTAGTTTTTTTTTTTTTTTAAATTCAAAAATTTGTAAACAGTAAATTTATAAATATAACCATATCAATGACAATTCATGTCAGCACAAAAAGTGCTGACTACTGGACTTGTGATACCCTCGGGGAAATAAATCTCCACCAGCAGTGGCATCGACCCAGTGGTTGTAAATAAACTCATCATAGATACCAGGACTAAATTTAGTGTATACGCCAGACGCGCGTTTCGTCTACCAAAGACTCATCAGTGACGCTCGAATCCAAAAAAGTTTAAAAGGCCAAATAAAGTACGAAGTTGAAGAGCATTGAGGACCAAAATTCCTAAAAGTTTTGCCAAATACAGCTAAGGTAATCTATGCCCGAGGTAGAAAAGCCTTAGTTTTTTTTTTTTTTTTAAATTCAAAAATTTGTAAACAGTAAATTTATAAATATAACCATATCAATGACAATTCATGTCAGCACAAAAAGTGCTGACTACTGGACTTGTGATACCCTCGGGGAAATAAATCTCCACCAGCAGTGGCATCGACCCAGTGGTTGTAAATAAACTCATCATAGATACCAGGACTAAATTTAGTGTATACGCCAGACGCGCGTTTCGTCTACCAAAGACTCATCAGTGACGCTCGAATCCAAAAAAGTTTAAAAGGCCAAATAAAGTACTTTTAAAATGTATTTTAAACTATCAACCTGCACTTAATACTATCGGTTCTTTATAAAAAAAAAACACATTACTTGGATTAATTTTGTATTCTGTTATAAAATAAAAGATTTCGTAATTTCATGGCAGTATAGTCACAGCATTAACAGTACATGTGTCCCGATTATTTCTATTCAACGTTAGTCGGGCATGTCACTTAAAGTCCGTTTGATTTCTTAATTTAAACTTATACATAAGTAAACTTTTGAATCATGTTGTTTATCATGGAGCGTATCTTTGTGAATATACTCTGCAAATTAAAATAATAAATGTTTGAAGTTGACCTTAAAAATGAGTATGGATTCTCAAAAAAGTCATGATCCAGTATAGTAGGGATAGCAGGGAAATACTTATATTCATTCAGTTAAAACAAAAGTTTATTAGCATTAACTTAGACAGATAACTTTTCTATAAAAAAAAATCACTGTAGATTGATTAATTCGGACAAAAAAAAAAAAAAAAAAAAGGAAAGCGTATAGGTAGTTCGAATGGTATATGTTGATCAACCGACACTTAGGTCATTGATATGTCATAATCAAACATGTTAATCTGTTATCTATTAATTTACGTTTTCCCCTTACACAATTAGTTTTAGAATTTAACAATTGTTAGTTATGTTTTATGCTTTATTATTAGGGGAGATAACCAAATTAGACGTTTATATATAGTCTTTCACAAAAAAGTTCAAATACTTAAAATTTCTCACTTAAACATACGACATAGATGACAGTGGTGGTTTATATGTTTAATTTTATATGTGTGTGTGCGTGCGTGCGTGTGTTTGTTTTTTTTTTCGTTTGAGAGAAGGGGTGTTAGGAGGTACAAAGTAGACATATTATCAACTCAGAAATCAAGTCAGGTATATAAATAAAGTCAATCTTTCGACAACATTTGAAATATGACACTGTTATATAGACAGTATTAAAAAAAGATATGATTTTGTAGCAAGGAAAATTCTGCCGGAGTTTCAGGGGTGCGGATCATAATATAAATCAGAATATTCCTCAAGAACGGATTTTTAACAGTTTAATACTATGTAACAGTTTAAATGAAATAAAAGGTTCACGGTATAAATACTATTATGTTATCGAAATGTGATAGTACGGTGACAAGTAAAGTTAATTAAAAAATTTAATGAACCGAAATATCTCAGGTCTAATTTTAGTGTTATTTTTTTTTTAGATACATACAATTATTGTTCTCATTCGCTTTGCTCACCCGAAAATAATACTTTTCTGGTTACTTCAAAATAAAACTATATATATATATATATATGTATCGAAAGTTTTACTAAATAAATATTGGTTCGTACATTAACGAGGTCCAATTTGTCAGCCGTCATGGGGTAAAAACGACTAATCAAAGAATTCAACTTTATATATAACTAAATATAGTACAGTGGTGTAAATTTAAAATTACACCACTCCAGACCCTTTTGTTTTCCACATAATTAATATTGCCAATAATTAAAAAGTTTCGGGTGACTCGATACCGATACCAATAGTATATTCACCTGTTACCTATTAAATTATCTGTACGTTCCGCATCTGACAGGCGCACCACCAAACGGTGTATTTAGGATTTTGCTATATACACGGGTCATAATCACAGGGTTGACAATACTAAATTCAATAATGGTCAAATTGTTCCCTTTTGTAGTATTTTAATCAATAAAACTTTCTAAGATAACAATACGAATACTAAAAATCGGGACTTAAAATAAGGCGTATAGGTACAGTTTTCAATTTGTAGCAGGCATGACGTAAAACAGCGAATCAAAGAATTCAACTTTATTTATAACAAATAGAGGACAATGCTGTTGATTAAAAAATACTCCATTCCAGGTCCTTTTGTTTTCCAAATAATTAATATTACCAATAATTGATAAGTTCCAGGTCGACCGGTTTAAAACAGAAAGATTTGAAAGCAGAGAAAACTGTTGTCTTATAATCGGCATGACTTTATCAGATGACAATACCAATATTAAAATAAGGCTTACGCATAGTTATATACTTTAATTCAGTCACGGACCCGCGATATCACGGGTGTGTTCTAGTAATTACTAAAACATAACGTTGATAACGAATTATTGATAAGTCCTAAACCAATTCTATGGAATTATACATTGGGAACATGGCACAAATTTAGCTTGTCATATAAATGCCTAATTTCCCAAAATTAGTAATGTATAACCCATCTTCAAACATGCAATAAAATAAAATATTTTTATTTCCGGACATATCGACAAAACAATATTTATATCCTATATTAAGGCCACAACAAATTAATTTCTTGTTCTACGGATTTTTGGACTCCAAAAATTGGGGCGAGTGAGCGATTTGAAAATTTAAATAAAAAAATATTTAATTTGCAAATTTTTGAGGCGAAGCTTAAAAAGTTAAGGCGAGCGATTATATTTTTTTTGTAAACATAAAATAGTAGGTTTTCACTATATTAAAACTTGATTTATCACTTGTACCTTGACATTTCTTTAATTTATGAAGTATTTTTCCCTGTTCAACAAGAAATAATCAGATAATTGAATTATTAAATTTGGTCTAGTATGTATGTGTGACTGACAATGAGACAATTCTCCATCCAAGTCATAATCAGGATCAGAACAACCCCTTAATGTTATGAATATACCTTTATGAGGGGTCAATATAAGTTATAATATATTTTTTTTGTAAAAACACTTTTAGTACAAAAGTGCTAATATTTTCCCAAAGAACTATAATATCTATATGGTATTAAATGGTCAAAACAGGTCCAAGAATTTTACTGGACTATTATTCAAAATAAGTGGACCCCTCTTTTAGAAAAGTTGTTTAAAAATATAATGTACTTTCTCCTCTTTTTGAGTAAAAAAATTCTAAGTTTTCAAAGGTTTTGTATAGTAGCACTATACAAATCCTTAGTATTTCCTGGGAACAGTTAATATATATGTTCCTGGTATTTCTTTTTTCTTTTCTACAACAGTAAACATGGTAAAATGAACCCTTCAAGGCCCTTGTCTGAGGGATAACCTGATAATAACAAACATAGGTCAAAGTACGGCCTTTTACACAGAGCTTTGATCCAGACCAAACAGCAACCTATAAGGGACCACAACTTAGTATTGTACACAATTCGAACAAGAAAACCAACGATCTAATTCATATTTCCAAACGGGAAAACACCCAACAACAAACGATAACTCCTGAACAACAGGTCCCTGAATCAATCAGGACAGACACAAACCTTCAGTGGTTATGACCTTCAGCATACATTATAATTGCAGTTGAAGGCAAATCCTTCAGAAGTTCTTTTACTTTATTTTAACAACGAACATTTTTTGATAGGGAATATAAGTCAGGGGGAAAGAAACTAATGTTTTGTTCTGTACAGGTATTCCCGCTGTTATATATTTTTATCGGAGCACTCCCACTCCACTCATGCTGAAACACATATTCTCACAGATATTTACAGTGTTGTGGGGTGCTTATAGGTTTAAAATCGTTATATAAATGTTATACTGTGATTTTAAAAACAAATGTTGAGATCTTTTTATAATACTTACAAAAAAACGGTGCAGGAAATGGACATGATTACATTTACGGATGCGGAAAGCGGGAATATAACAAAAATAAAAAAATTCTGTTTAAAAAAAAATAGGTGCGGGCGGGTCCGTGGAACAAGGAATTAAATTGGTGTGGCCTAAGCTATGCAATGATAAATGACATCATTTAAATATTACTCCCTGATATTTTCATTCTGGAATTAATATTGAGAATTCCTGTGTTTGATAATGAAAAAGGAAAAAATCAGAAAATCACGCTTTACAGCAATTTAACACAAAAAAAAAAAAAATAACTGTGCCGTGGGAAAACTAGACGACAGGACTAATTTAAAGTACAATGTTTACGATATGTCTGTCCATTAAACTCTTAGAATAAGCGTTTTTTCTTGGTTTCAATTAGAACATTGTTACCAACGGGTGTTCCATAATTGGAAACCATTACCTTTGCTTCATAACATTCAAACAAGTATGAAAAATTTCTTGCATGATATATCTTTTGAACGTTTCAAATTTAATAAATACATTATAATTATAAAGAAATGTCTTTTATCGAACAAATTATAAATTTATTATGTTAAAATTGAAAATTTGTAATAATTTTAATGATATTATAGCACACAATTTTCGTGTTCATATACTTTTCAATGTAATAATTTAAACATTACTTGCTTGTTAATGTAATAAAAAATACCTCTACAAATCGTATGCTTTCATCAACTTACTCCAATAAGGACTTTATTTAATAATTAAATGCTTCTATTCGTAAATTTATTGGGGTGTAAAAGCGTTGATCGAAGTACATTTTGTATGCATTCGTACGGTCATCGCTTTTACAAACCTATAAGTTGCTAAAAGAAGCATTCAATACTTATAGTTTCATTTTTTTTTTTTATCTCAATCAAGGTTTTTCTTTTATTTATTTATGCACTTTATTGTGGGAACTCGTGTCATCATGATTGTTACTATTCATTTTGATATGAATGATAATTTCCTGATACCTTTGATAACTATTTACACCACTGGGTCGATGCCACTGCTGGTGGACGTTTCGCTCCCGAGTGTATCACCAGCCAAGTAGTCAGCACTTCGACATGAATATCAATTATATGATCATTTTTATAAATTTCCATTTATAAAAGTATGAATTTTTCAAAATACTAAGGATTGATTTATTCCTGGCGTAGATTACCTTAGCCGTATTTGACACAACTTTTTGGAATTTTGTTGTCCTCTTTTTAACTTTGTACTTGTTTGGCTTTATAACTATTTTGATCTGAGCGTCACTGATCAGTCTTATGTAGACGAAACGCGCGTCTGGCGTACTAAATTATAAGCCTGGTATCTTTGATAACTATCAGAATAATGCGAGATTGTTGTCAGCCAATCAAAATAACGTATTGTAATGAAACATACATGCAACGTAATTATTACAGACTGAACATTTTAACATTGTTTTTATTTTATTCGTGCTGGTTTGTATTATTACCACAATATCCGATTAAGATTTGAATATATAAAGTACCCATATCCTGGTATTGTGAAGTAGAATCGCTATATCAAATACAGGTTTGTCACAGAACTATATTCTTTACTGAATAAAAAAGCTACTTCTCACAATTAAATATGTATTTTCAGGTTATAGAAATGAAGATGAAAAGTATGATCGATTGATACAACTACTACGCAGCAAAGTACGTCAGCTAAAGGAAAATGAGACAGAAAATAGGCGCATAAACACGGTAAGTCATTTCCGGTGACCCCTTTTTATGAAATATTGTTCTATTGTCATTTAACATGGGTATGTTATATGTGTGTCAATTTCAAATGGGTTTTATTAATTTCTTGGCGATCAAAACTAGCACAAATATTTACTTTGATGCACGGCGAAGTTCAAAAGGCAACTGCAGTTGTTGTGCACTTTAAATGGTCTTTATGTTTGGTACTTCAATGTTATAAAAATAGGAACGGAACTGAAACCTTGTAAGCCTTAAAAAGATGGAAAATTGACAGTTAAACTACTGACATGATTTAACAAACTATACTAAAATTTTCCGCTTATAAATTTATAAATTATTAAGAAATTAAGGTTTCAACTCCCTCAGGCAAAGTTCATCTTTTATATAAGCTTTGGATTTCAAATATTTTGGCCACGAGCATCACTGAAGAGACATGTATTGTCGAAATGCGCATCTGGTGCAAGAAAATTAGTACCGTTAATTTTATTGGCTTTAGATGAATTTGGCTATTTATTTTAGGTATTTTTGACATATAGCTTTTCAACTCTTTCGGTACTTATACATCTTCGGATTTCAAATGTTTGGCTTTGAGCGTTCCTGATGAAGATAAATCCAGAAAAGCGCATCGGACACAAGAAATTATTAAACGTGTTGTTTTCTTTTTTTCATAATAGGAACAACACACAATTACTATAAAATGAATTAAAGGACATGACATATAATGTAAAACCTCAATTGATCTTGCATACACAGTTCCATCTGCTAGTGCTGACATGAATTATCATTGATATAGTCACATTTATAAATTGACTGTTTACAAAACTTATGAATTGTTGAAATACTAAGGCTTTTCTTCGACAGGAATAGACTACCTTTGCGGTATTTTGAAAAAACTTTTAAGAATTTTGGGGAGCGTCACTGATGAGTGTTTTGTAGAAGAAACGCGCGTCTGGCGTAAATACAAACTTTAATCCTGGTATCTATGACGAGTTTATCTGTTCTTTTAGAATTTAAAATCTGTTACGATAATATGAATGATAAAATATTTCAGTTTTAAAAATCATGATAATTACATTTTTTCTTTATACAGTATAAATAGTTCATGTCAATGAATACAATTTAAGAAGAGTGTCTAAGAATCAAATTTCAACTTAAATATTCGAAATATCTTATTGCTGAACACAAGACCCGAACATGTGTAAAAAATAAAAGGAAAGTACTGAGGGACATTCAGAACTCATGAGTCGAAGACAATATGACTACCCAATTGCCAAAAAAAAAGATGAAAAGTTCAACAGGTCAACAAAATACTATACATAGAACACTTAAGACTCGGCAACACGAGCCCAAACAAACAAACTTATTCAAAATATTGTTCATACAAATACAAATCCAATGATAAGTCTTATTCAGTGATATCACTATCTTCGAGGGTATGACTTTAATTTTACCGTTTATATACGTTGGTGCATAACCTCCTTAAAACAGCCCTCTTTATATGCAGTCAAAATAGGAAACGCAAGATCTATACTAACGTTTCAACTAGGAGGCCTAGGTATAATAAACTCAATATGCAGTCGCTGTTGGAATGATAATTCATAGTTTACACGTCAGAAGCTGATGTCATCCCTTTTGTTGTACAGTTTCGTTCCCAACAGACCCGCATTGTCAAAGTCGTGTGCATTTGTTATAAGGATATATTGTTGATGTGATTCCATCAATTTTAAATCTGCTGTTAATACGGCTTAAACACCGTTTGAACAACGGTATACTACTGTTGTCTTTATTAAGTACGAATTTGTAGAAAATTAAAATTCCAACATAAAGTTTATTATAACAAGTTATATCAGAATTATTAAAAATAAAACAATAAATATAGAAACGTCACTACTATTTTACTGTTTTTCTATGGATTATTTTGATAGGCACCAGCAGCAGTTAAGAAAGACAATCCAAAAGATTCGGAGGAAAATTTGAAGGCCATAGAAGACCTGGTAAACATTTTATACTAAGTTGTAATGATTTATAGTTATAGAAAGCTAAGGACAGTATGTTGAAAGCTGTTCAATGTCTTTAAATTTTACAAATAGAATCTTTTCATCATGTGCATGGAATTTTACGATTAAAATAGATCTATTTCATATTGGTTAATTATTTATAATATAATATAATATAATATAATATAATATAATATAATATAATATAAATTGATTCTGTACCAATTTATCAAATTGTCATTTTATATGCATTTCAGAATGTTGATCCAGACTCTAAAAATATGGAATTAATTGAGAGCTTCCAGGTTTTAAAGAATCACAGGAAATTTAAGGTACAACTAAAAGTTATCTTTTAGTATTTTATCTTTGAATAAGAATACCGAAATTGTTAACAGTTATGCCTTCAAGGTACACAAAAAACAACCCAAAAAAAGAGGAGAAGACGTGGTATGATTGTCAATGAGACAACTCTTTACAAGAAAATTGATCTTTAGCATCAAGTGACATATGATTCGTTATTTTGATGACAAAGCTTGCACATTTACAAAGGATAAAGGGCAATATGAAATGATAACATTTATCCTTACTGGAACATTGTCTCTATTTACATAAAATTGAGAATGGAAATGGGGAATGTGTCAAAGAGACAACAACCCGACCAAATTAAAAAAACACAACAGCAGAAGGTCACCAACAGGTCTTCAATGTAGCGAGAAATTCCCGCACCCAGAGGCGTCCTTCAGCTGGCCCCTAAACAAATATATACTAGTTCAGTGATAATGAACGCCATACTAATTTCCAAATTGTACACAAGAAACTAAAATTTAAATAATACAAGACTAACAAAGGCCATACATATTATTAAGTCCAAGTATTGATATTCTGATATGTGATTGCATGTGATAGACATGAGAGAACTTAAAAAATACATTGTTACGTTTAAAGATGTATTACATTACATTTTATTTCTAGTGTTGCTTTGCTTTCTATTGCAGGCTAATCATATCCATCCCGAGGAAAGTAAACATGTCAAAGCAGAGGCTTTTGACAAACATATATTGACCCATGCTCAGAAAGTGCAGCTAAACATGGAGTCTGAAGATGTAAGCGTTATGCATATTTGTTATGCATATGTGACATTTTTCTTGGGTTGCTTTTTCTTCTTAGTGCCGACCGAAAAAAATAATTACAAACTATATTTCAAACTTTCTTCTAACGATGTGCTGCATTACTAGTGTCTCGTGTTTGAGAAACGATTGAATACTCACAAAAATGTTTAACTTTTGATCTTTTTAATATGGTTATATAAAATAAGGTTCCCATATATTGTAGTTGTTGTTGATTACTTTTTGCCATATTTGTTTTTAAATGGTTTTTACCATAAACCAAGACGTCGGTTTTTCTCTTGTAACTTGTAAGTTTTGTCATGTCGCAGCCATATAAAGTCTACTTTCCGCTATGGTTTTTTTCTCTATGTTGAAAGCCTATTGTTTCCAATAAAAAGTTATTTCATTGACAATTACACAATATATCTGTGTTCATATATATTTCCGTGAATGTAAATGCTAATGGAATGGCATACATACTTTTGTCTTAAGATTACTTGAAAAAATGTAGATGGTCGAAAGTTGTTAGATGATATATATATTCAATGCATAAATACTGATTAAAATTTAAAAGAAGAACAATATAAAAACAAATTATTTTTAATTCCAGTCAAACGAAACTGACATAAACAGTCGTGGTATTTTTAAAAGAGGATTTAAAACAGGTCGGCTTTGGAATAAACACACAGTACCATATGAAATAGATTCAAGTTTAGGTGAGTTTATCTACACATCCAGTACTTATTTACTGAATGTAATGTCTATTATCATATATTATATGATTAACGTCGAAAACTTGCAAATGATATATATGTTGTGTTTTGAATTTTGACATGATTAAAACTAAGGTCACTAACCCCTAACACAATTTAGTCTTTCGGAATAAGCGAATGAGTTTGTATATAATGCAGCACCCAAACAGTATATCTATTCGGTTTCACAAATTTTCAAAAAATATTTCAGAAACATGTTTTATGGGTCCCAAAATAGTTTTATTGACTTTATAACAACAAAAATCCTAACCAATGTTCATTATTGTGACTGTTTACATATGCATAGAGGACCAGGGATATTATCACTTAGCTTGTTGACTCATGATCAGTGTTGTCTTTCTTTTTTCAAGCATAAATAATGGGTAATTGAGATATGTATAAATAGTTAGATATAAGTAGATGTGATACGAGTGTCAATGAGACAAATCTCCTTCTAAGTCACAATTTGTAAAAGAAAACTTAAAGGTCAAAGAACGGCCTATTTAGTCAAAGAACGGCCATAACCACAGTACGGCCATAAGTATGCATCTTAAAATATTACCCAACGTTTGTGATATCACCGTATGGGGACAACATCGGGTATTGGTACTACCTGTAGCGGAGGGAGGTTGTAAAATGTTGTTATCACATGTGATATATATTATTTTTTATGCGTTTGCAATAATTTAACGTATCTCAGGCTTTTAATATTGATTAATTGGGAATTGAACTATTCTACAAATCATTTTGGAATGTTGACATCAGCATAAATTAAATCTGATTTTGCATGTAAGCTAGGTAAATCAGCAACATTTAACCAATATCATTGTAAATCGTCTTATTTCAGATACTCAAATGGCAAGGGACGTAATTAACCAGGCTATACAAGTATTCGCTAAGTTGACATGTATGCAGTGGAAACCACACACAACTACTTTAGAAACAGAGCTTGGACACAAATCATACGTTAATTTTTACAGCGGCAGGTAAAGTTGTTTCGAGGCACATGACAAAGGTGTATAATCATAACTTTTTTTAGCACACAAATTAGGAAAATCATATACTAAAACCAATTTGTTTCATGAGTACTATTCCTGAGATAACTGTATGGTAGCTTAAGGTAAAATATTGTTATCTCCATTCCTATGAAACCGACAGACATAAACGTCAAATCATACATTTAAAATTTGTCATACTTCCATGCACGTACATTTTCATTGCATCATTTGTGAATTGATACGATGAAAATAAGTGACGTTATCCTATCAAAATGAACGTTACAAACGATGTTGCATCACCATTTATATGTGTCTTTCATCATTTCTGTTGTGTATTCGTTATTCTTTTGATGAGCATGCAAGTCTAATGTCTTGATATCTTTTATAGAAAGATTCATAAAATTGAGAACAATAGTCCCAATAAAATAAAAAAAGAGTATTTGGAAAATATTCACAGACTTCGGTTGTTTTGATCAAATGACTTGAACGATATGTATTAAAAGGAGAAAATGTTAAGTTTTAGTATATCAGGGTTCAACTTTTTAAACATGAATACACGATTGTGATTATTTACATCGTCATGGTATTCATATAACGATACAATTATTTGCAACGTTAGTTTAAAAGTTGGACTAAAAGAGTTGTACATTTATCTTAAATTGTTGTCTGTAAAGGGAAATGCTTTTCTTAACCTTGAAAAGTAATTCAATCTCTATTTTGATAACCGACACATATATGTCCTATCTACACAAACAAATATTGAATTGAAATCGCCTTCGACAATTTGATATTAATTGCAGATGACGATTCCCTTTCAAAATTTGATGAATCAAGTTCAAAAGAAAACCTTATATCACTCATTTCCTGTTTCTTAGATAATATACTAGTATACAACTTTTTTCTCAAGATTACAATATCTTAACCTCTGTATGTTTTTATAATTATTCAAGAATGCTTCGTTCATTCTTTCTTGAAATCTGCAACCTAGAGTCTTATATGCTCAAATGTTATAAATACTGGTATCTTTACTTGACATACTATTAAAAGAATATTCATATACAACAGGTTTAACGAAAAATGCAGAAATTCTGAATGTTGATTGGAATAATGTTAGCTGTCATAGTATATTTAAAGCTGTGCGAAGATACCAGGCTTATGTTTAGTGTGCAAAATGAGAATTTCGTCTTTATCAGACTGTAAAGTTGAACAAGATTTAGTGCATCGAATGATATAATATTTTATGAGAAAAATGAATTACAACAAACAGTGATCGCATTCATAAGAAACAACGTTAGAACAGATGTGTTGACTCCCAGTCTTGTTATACCTCGGAAACGACACAATAAGACAAAGATACATTCCAAAATAAACAAAGAAATTCAAATATTTAACCCTGTTGTTCAATGAAATCCATATATGTACATGTACATAGGTGTTTATCTGTAGAATCAAGTAGCAATATGAATAACGCTACACCTTTACCACATTTGACAGTGTTCAAAGACATGGCATATTTTTCTCAGTCATGTTAGCGCAATGCAGATTCTTTGCTTTTAATGTTTTACCTATTTATAAAACCAGGTGTGTTCCATTATATTTTAACTTCAATGCCGGTTACAAATAAGGAATATAACATTTTTATGCCCCACCTACGATAGTAGAGGGGCATTATGTTTTCTGGTCTGTGCGTCCGTCCGTCCGTCTGTCCCTTCGTTCGTCCGTCCGTCTGTCCCGCTTCAGGTTAAAGTTTTTGGTCAAGGTAGTTTTTGATGAAGTTTAAGTCCAATCGACTTCAAACTTAGTACACATGTCCCCTATGATATGATCTTTCTAATTTTAATGCCAAATTAGAGTTTTTACCCCAATTTCACGGTCCACTGAACATGGAAAATGATAGTGCGAGTGGGGCATTCGTGTACTGAGGACACATTCTTGTTTCTTTATATATTTGATGTGTTTTAGCTTATTATTTTGCTATTTGATTAAGGAGTTTACGTTTTCTTCGGAGTTTGGTGTTTTTGTTATTTGACTTTTTAGACCATCGTTTACATTGTATACATAGCACACATCAAGAATATTAATGATATTTTTTTTTCTACTTATAGCGGATGTTCTTCACATGTTGGTAGGAGTAAAAATGGAGAACAAGGTTTGAGTCTTAAGGCTCCTGGTTGTCTAGGGGTATGTCATGCATTTTTTGTAATACATTTTTCGAGTCCCTTCCGTGTAACGTTTGTCCTTTACTGTTTTACTGTTTAAGAACCATTTAGGCCAATTTTTTTTTCTAGAGAGAATGTTAAATCAACAATTCAAGTCAAAAGTAAAAAAATCAAACAAAATATAATTTCAAAAGTTTGATGAGTCAAAAACGGCATTTCTATATGTACATTTACCAGAAAGATATAACACTTAAATTCTCTCTCATAAATTCGTCCGAATTTCTAATCTATCTACATGGCGTAATAAGAGGCAAGTCAAAATATAGGCTTGGTTAGCTGGCAGTAACTTATTTTCTGTGCGATACAACATTTAATTATGATACTAAAAAATTACAAATTTATCCCAGCAAATACACATCTAGCTATTCTAAACTAAATCATTATAAATAGATAAAAATAATATACTATGCAGAACGTGTTGTTACTTTGAAGTTACTGTGAACACCTCCATACAAATAATCCAAGTATCGGACTTGTATAATACTATAGAACCCCACCCGTATTCCCGCCTAAAAAAATGCCAGTACAGTACTAAATAAAGACTTATATATAGATACTATCCAACCAGTTCTTCAAACTTGTTTTACAAACTTGTTGTACAAACCACAGTTACTAAAGATAGAAATAGATAAGGAAAAACCCAAATATAACAGAATAGAAATAAATAAACAGTTGAAAGCCGAGGATGTATACGTACTTAATTACTTGAGAATCGAAGTGACGAAAAAACACAAGGAAGGCATTGTTTAGAGTTAAAATCTTAGTTTGTTACTAATTTAAAAATATATCAGGAAAAAATAAAGGATCCCGAACTCATCATCGGGAAACTTTGTACATCAGACTCACGTTACAAGCATGGAGGACCGAAATATCCAATAACTAAAATGATGGGAACTAGAACAAAATAATCGTTTGATTCGTCAAGAACAATTTCTTGACGAGTTTCATTAGAAACATAAAACAAAGACTAGGTACATGTATTAAAAAAACAAAATATAATACAATATCCAACCAATAATAATTTTTTTTTAAATCGAAAGCTGACGACTTTGGTCAGGAACCACATTTAAGAATTGAATGCTGCTTTTTGTAACTTCATTAGGGTGTATAAGCGTTGAACGAAGTACATATTGTATTTAACGTGAAAGCGCTTCTTTATAAAAATATGCGCACGGTCACCGCTTTTACAACCCTATGAAGTTACAAAAAGAAGCACACAATACTTATATAATTACATGTTTGAGCTAGGATCATGAAAACACGATTTTAATCAAGTTTTTTTTAATTTACCAGTGCACTTTATTGTGGAACCTCGTGTCATCATCATGAATCGTAAATTTTATTGTGTAACGAAGTTGATTAAGGAATAACGCGAGATTGCAGTGTAGCCAATTAGAATAACGTATTATAATGAAACATACATCCAATGTAATTATATGCAAATGAGACATTTTAAACATCAATATTACAAATGTTATAATTCGTTGTCGTTTACTGAAATTCAGAGACGCACATCATGCGGTAACTAGAATGAGATGTATAAAATAAAGTACATGTATGAACATAGAAGGAATAAACCTAAAACTAAAACGACAAAATGACAAATACTAGTTTAAAAAAAAACAAAAAGTTTGCGACTGACGAAACACTGACCAAATCTGGTTAAGCTGGAAGGGTAAGAGTAGCTTGTTGCACACGATACTGCAAAAACTAAAATGGTCAAGGCCTTCATAAAACAGTTGTTGTCCTGTCATCTCCTTTACATCTTTTCACTAAGTCCCCTGGGTCAATAGCTTCCTTTTCAACAGTTGCCATATATCAAGGAATCAAGATAGGGAAACTAATATCGATAATATTGTATGAAATGGGATATAAATACTCCATATGCAGGCGTTGAAATGCGCACTATTGGAGATATGAAATCATTATCTCCTGCTTTGTGAAATTCATTCCCAATCGATCTACATTGTCCATTTTTATATTTTAGCAAAGCATACTTTATCTCCTTTTCGGTGGTATAGGGACGTTAAAAATTTGATTATTCAGTGAAAAGACCCTATATGGCGGAATGTGAGATTTTAGGATATTGCTAGCTTTGATCTTCAAGAGTTGTTGTTTCTTTGAAGTTTGCTTTATATACACGAAGGCACAAGAAGGCACAATTCATTCCAATAGGAATTCCGATTGTCTGTTGATAGACACTAAACAAATATGTTGTTAATTAAACTCACAACTTATTTATTTTATGTTTGTTCACGACAATGCTTACTTGACGCAGAGTTGTTTTTCAATAAGATTTATCCCTTCAAAATGCATTTCAATCGTAACATATCTTTTTCTTCAATATATGACGATAATATTGTTCACACTAAATTGAATTCATAAGTAGGATATTGGTCTTTCCCAAAACTGCTTCAACAGACTTTTGGAGAAGAATGGCTGAAATAGGCCTTATATAGCATAAGATTTACCGTCACCATCACAAATGGATCACAGATACGAAAATCTCAGCTCATTTGTGACATGCTTTTTTTCTTTAGCCAATGTGTTCTTTTTGTAATTGTGAAAATATGTACTCGCATGACGGCTGATGAATTCATTTCAGAAGACGCCTTCCAGGACTTTAAGTTCATGTGATATTTTCAGTTATTGTTTGTTACATTGTGATTTTGTCTTCTTGAGTTGAACATCTATAAATATTGGTTTCTATAATTCAGTTTTCTGTCAATGTTTGCAATTGATCATCAGTACCTTTCAGACACATCTCTTGCAGCTAATTAAAATATGTTCAGTTGTTTCTATTTACCCGTAAAAATCAACTGAAATGTTTTCAAAGTTGATGAATACTACTTGATTGAGTGCAAGCAAAAGTCTACACAAAATGAATTTACAATGACAAATTACATATTACAGAATTATCAACAATATCTTATTTTTTAAAATTACACTTTTTAGACGAGGTTTACATCAAAATGACCCCCTAAAGACTTACATTCATATACTAGAGAGACGAAAGATACCAGAGGGAAAGTCAAACTCATAAATCGAAAACAAACTGACAACGCCATGGCTAAAAATGAAAAAGACAAACAGACAAACAATAGTACACTTAACTCAACATATAAAAGTAAAGAATAAGTATGACGAACCCCATCAAAAACTAGGGGTGATCTCAGTTGCTCCGGAAATGCTAAATGCAGTGTGAGAATTTACATAATTTGTCATTGATGTATATATTTGTTTAGCTTGGAATTGCGTTGCATGAAATGTTACATGCTCTAGGCCAATGGCATGAACAGAGCAGAACAGATAGAGATGACCATGTGTATATAGATTACAACCAAATGGGAGTAGGAAAAGGAGATGCTAACTATGGAAAGTTCAACACGAGAGATCTTAATCCGTATGATTATGAATCAATAATGCACTACTCATTAAAAGTAAGTTATTTAAATTGGTACAGTTTTAAACCAATAAAGTATTTACATTAAGAAAATAGCTTAAGGATGTACTTAGGTGAGATTTTGGATTAAGTGTCAATTGTTCGGACTCTTTGGTGTTTTTCCATACGATACAAGGTAAAATATTTTGCCCCATAACACCTATTGATCTTTTAACATAAGACTTAATAGCTCAGAAAAAAAGTATTTGACAATATTTAAGCAGTTTCTGGATTTTCATTCTTTTGGTTTGAGAACCAAATAATACAAATTCAAATATGAGGTAAAAGTCCGAGTCAGCCTTTTCCCTCCATGTTTTATAATTCAAATATCTCGAAAACGAGCTTCATGGCCTATCAATATTTTTAGCTTATTTTGATCCTTAACTTATACTCTTCCAGATTACAGTATTAATTTTGAATTCTTGATTTATTTTACCTTTGATCATCAAAGTACATTCTTAAAGTGTGCATCAAGGGTAACAAATAATACGTTTAACATTTAACAACAGTTACTCTTCCGGATACATAATAGAGTTCATCCATCACCTGTATTCCTGTACTATTAACGTTCACCAAGCGTCCTAGTGATCGTCGTTGTGCAGGACAAACTAGAAATAATGTTTGTTTTGTAAGTACTTAATCACAATTCCCTAATGACAGCAGTGCTGATTGTCAGTTATGAGAATTTCATTTGCCGATTAATTTGTGCAGTATAGTATTATAGTTTTACACCTACTCGCTCATCATTGGAACGGAAGTGACGATGCCCCTAAACGCACAAGTGATGTTCACTAAAACCTGAGTTTTGGACGGAAATGCTTCGAACGCGAAAGTTGTCTATTATATCTCGACTCTTTTTCGAATGATTTATAAAAATGAAAATAACACTTTATCTAATAAATTTCTTGCTTTTTTCTGTTTGTATTTTGGTAAATATATTTTAGTAGGTATAAATATGTTTTAGAATGTATTAATATGTTTTAGAATGTATTAATAGCTTTGGAATTTGATTAAAAAAAAAAATCCTTATGATAATAGTTTCTTGGCTTCTGTATTAGATTTTGTTTGTTCTTTTAGTTTACAACTGGCCTGCTATAAACTGGAGCGCTTTCGTGTGTTAGCTCACTGTGTCAATATGACCGGTGCGGACAAAGGCTATTTACCGTGTCAAAATATTTGTGTTTCGATACGATATTTTATCATCTTTCTTCATATTATTCAAAAAATAATTTTGATAAATGACTAAAACTGTCGGTCTGATTTTTTTTTTTGCAGAAAGGATTCGAGGCATTGCAACCTGATTTGGGATTTCTAGCATCATACGGATCGGGATTGTCCTTTTATGATATTGCAGACATTACAGACGCATATAAATGTACAGGTAACAGTCGATCTTACATTTCCAGAGGATACATTTTTGTTTGTTCTTTTGAGTACACAACTTATATCACAGTCAATACGTACATCTCATATATCCCAGTGAACTTTAAATAAAAGATACTATTGATACTAGAGGGATTAATCCCTTGATCTTTTCCTCAATATTGACATATATGAACGACTTCTTACTAAAGTTTTAACAAACTGGACGATTTCAACTGCTAATTATCAATTTCTTATTTCTTAGCAGTACCATACCCTCTGTCCTATAGAATGGTGATTACATATCTCAGCTGATGCATAATGCTCGTGTATCTTCATCAATGGATTGTAACATTAAAGATCAGAATAGAATTTATCATAAAATAATTTTGTTTATCGTCTGTTAAAAGTTTCTGAAATTCCTCTTTTTTAATTGTTCTAAATACGAACAAGGGCATTTAAGTGAATTAACGCTTTCTTTCAAAAGATTTCGGGATAATTTGACTCAGTCGTCTCTTTCTATTTTACAGTTTTCAAAATAAATGGCAAAGGTGAAAAACATATTCAGAATTCTTCATTTAACTTTCAAGATAAAAGACAAAACTTCAACCCTTGTATTCTTTTTGAAGTCATGTCGGTCATGCTGGTTAGCAGGCAGTGTTATCGGGTACATGCTTTAATCTATATACCTCTATAAAGATTGTGGTAAAGTTTCGATAAATTTGATTTCGAAGTTTCAGAATAATGTTTTGTAAAAGTAACTGGACGACAGCAGACAACGCATGATAGAGGACAGATACCAAGTGATGAAAGATCACTTGTCACTTTATTTTTATGATTAAAACGAACACTTGATAACCCATATGTGTTAATTGTAAAAACATTACGAAAATGCATAAGGTCGAATTTAAAATACCAATACCTTGATGTGTCGTTCGCAATGATTTTAGTTCTTGGAAACCTATTTTATCAATTGCTTTTTGCTCTTTATTTTTTGTAGAAAAATGCGTGAATCCTCCTGAATGCAAGAATGGTGGTTTTTTAAACTCTGATTGTAAATGCAACTGTCCTTACGGTTTGACTGGCGACAACTGCGATTCAGTTATCAACAGCGGAGGTAATGTTAATTGAGGATATCGTGAACAAATGTGTCGATCAACTCCTTTAGTAATGCTTTCAGCAGTCCAAGATTTAACTAAATATTTCATTTTGAACTGTTGAGACACAATCAAATTGAATTTTTTGATTAATCAAATAAAAAAAAAGTATATAAACGTTTATTGAAACATTACATGTAACACATACCCGGCATTTCATGAATATTTAACCAGCGTAAAAATATGAACCTGTTCTAAACCAGAACTTCCTACTGTTATATAATTTCCTACGAAGAAAGTTCCATTATTCAAGAAGTTTTGCTGGTTACATAAACCACGCGAATTGTATAGGATGGATCTAAAACGTATTAACATGAGACTCTATTCTAGTGATCATGTTTTAGTAAGATTTAAGTTATGCAGGTTAATATAAGTTCAGTTGTGTTAATACTTATTTTGGTTAATGCTATTATATCCTTGTTGGTGTTTGTCTACGTTTTAATTACTTTATACCAAATAGATAAATAGAAGAGAATCGTATCATATCAACATTCCAGATGAAGACTTCATAAGATAAGTCAAGGTCCGAACAATATGTAATGGCTAACTAAGCTCAAGAAAAAACACCATATATCGTTTCAAGTGAGAGGTTTAGCTAGCTATAAAACCAAGTGTGATCTACCATTTTCTGCATACCAAAATGCCTGTAACAAGTCAGGACTATGAAAGTTGTAATCCAATCGTATGATGTGTTTGAGCTTTTAATTTTACCATTTGATTACGAATTTTTGTTATTTTACTTTTTACCAGAATAATCTATCGCTCGCAACGCATAGAATACACTGTGAGCTTGGAAATGTAGACCAATGCTGCGTAGAAATAAAATAACATTTAAGGAAACAAAAGTCGGTCATGTTGTAATATAAATTGACGTCAATAACGTAGTGAAACGACATAACCTGATTTTAAATTGCAGTGTGTGGTGGAATCATCGACATTGTCCCAGGTGAAAAGGAAGTTATACGTTCACCAAATTTTCCAAATAATTATGGCGTTGGTATGGAGTGTGTGTGGCTTTTGAAGGTATGTCAATAAGAAATAATGCTTTGATGTTGTAGAATAGTATCTCTCAACATATTATATCATTCCACTTTTAAAATTAAAAACATATATTGCTGAACGATTTTGCAAATATATTCGAAAATGATATTTGCATTCATTTTATTTGTTTTGCAATTAAAACACTATAAAATGTTATCTTCTCGTTTCTTTGAATATTCAATATTTAGTCTGTCACGTTCTTCTTTTGATTCTAGATTTCTAATTTCCAGACTTGATACTATACTATACAAATCAGTCGGGTCTAGGACCAGTCCAGTCTACCTATTTTCATCCTTTGTAACAAATCCCATTTTCTATGAACAGAGTTTGTTTACTCAATGTATAATACGAATTGTTTGTTATGGGATAATTTAGTAGCAGCATCTACTTTTGTACTTTTAGAGAAAGTCGCACTTGTTCGTGGAATCTATATAATGTGTGTATTCTTAGAAAAGTAACAGGGCTATGTCTGTGTTCCTTCTTGTATAAAATGTGTTCCGCGTAATGTCCTGCGGACCTTTGCCTATCTTCATCAGGTATCGCTGGCCATATTTGTTTTTATTTTTGTTACATCATGAATTTTTCGTGATGTTTTTTACGTATGGAGATATTTTCATTTCTTTGAATATCTAATATTTTGTATGCCACATTCTTCTTTCGATCCATGATTTCTAACTTTCCTGACTTGATCCCCCTTTAATTATCTAGGTTTGAAGCGTAGATGTTTATGAATAAACTGATTTTTTTCTGACTACCATCGTTTTTGTAAAATCACATAGGCACCATCTAGTTTTCATGTACGACTGGAGGCAGACGTATTTCATCTTCCATATGACGCAGAAGATGACAGATGTTATCATTGGTTAGAAGTAAGATATAATCTACTTGGACAGACAGGAATAAGGTATGTAACTCAAAATTAGATTTAGATTCATATAGTTAGAACACGATTTTTTTTTACATTTCATGCATGCGTTGTGACAAAGAAACAATTAAATTTCCGTGAGAAAATACTGAAGATAGAAACAAAATTTTATCTGGTTTACCTAATTATACTATTTGTTCTTGTTGTTAAACTAAAAAAATATTAAGTGAGAAAATAGAGTCACTGATGATTTTATAAAATTATGTTCCACTTGAGCAACAAACACTTAAACGGAAAAGAAAATGTAGTAACGATACTAAGGGAAATAAAAAAAAAACTCAACAAAATGCTATGTTAAAATGATATGCAATAAAGTAATAATCTGGATTCCGGTTTTTATTTCTGCTCATAAGTCCATACGACGTCCAGTTCTCAGGTTACCATTATCAGGTAGGCTTTATATAAAAATAATAAAATTTAGAAATCGAGAAATTAAGCGTTCGAGCGCGTTTAATCGATTAGACCTATACTGAAAAATAAAAACTATGAATTTCGTGAGTCCGACAAATTTTAAAATATTTACCTTCATCTGGAACGGTAATATATAACACTAAAAAGTGTTGTACATATACGTTGAAACGTTAAGAAAGATTGTCCAAAATAGATTCATAAAGGTGAATCATTAGGAGTCGCACCCTTAATTTATCGAATAGCAATAAAATTATTAGATATATGAATATTTCATTACCATGTTTCCTATGATGTATTGATTCTGATTTCTTTATTGTGTTTTGACAGAGTTTGTGGTGATTCTAGTGGTGATTCGTGGGTAACGACCGCGTGGGGTGAAAAGAATCTCATGTTACTTATATTCGACAGTGAATTTGGAAAGCTACATTCCCCAGAGAAAGGATTTTCCCTTCAAGCCACAACAACTAAGGATGGTATAATACATTTTACTTCTGATTAAGCATAATATGAGGGAAAATGAAAAAGAAACCAGCAGAAAACAACACAAACAAAAAAGACATCTATAGATGCGACATTGTCTTCTTTAAATTTACATGTCATGTGAATGTTGTGATAATATTTTATAAGTTAAAAGGATTGATGCTGTTATTTTTTAACTGTACAATATGATGAATACTGACTCTGGTTGCTATCTGCTGTTTGGTCGGGATGTTGTCTTTTTGATATGTTCCCCATTTCAGTTCCGAATTTTACAGAAAATTTTACTTTGTGATATTTTAGTTAGTTTTTACACATTAGTTAGATGCTTTACGATTAATGGCATTGCTTATTCATTTGAAAATATGTAACTTATTTCTGGTTACAAATTTCTATTAATATTTGTTGTTCTTATCGTTCTTTTATGAAGTTTTTGGTTAGTTTGATACGTGCAATATAGGGTCGCTCAGTGTTATAAGTGTCTGTCTGTAAGTCTGTACTTAGGTATGTACGTGCGAACCTTGGTTTCTGTTCTCTAACTTTAGTTTGCATCTACCAAATGTTATGAAACTGGTAAACAATGCTTATTACCACAAAACACAGATCGAGTTATGCCCCTTTATAACGTTATATGGGAGTGTCATCACCTGCAATACACAAAACACTTAAAACTAACAAAACCAATTAAAAAAAAATACGGATATTTAGCAACATGGATTTGTGTTTGACCTAATTGTATTCATGTTTAAACAAACCGTGTCCCTTATACTCATGACGAACATTGCCATATCGTTCAAGCGATCTCTCCTGCTTTGACATGCCCTGTTGGTGACAGTTGTACTGATAATTCCTTTATACTCAAAACCACGAGGAGCTGTCTTCTAACATCCTTTTTTCATGAACTGCATTATTAATAAACTCAAATACAAATAAATTTAAAGACATTTTGTTTTGTATTACGTTGATTAGTTATTGAGATTAAAACATCTATAAACTTGTTGTATATATGTGAAGCATAAGTATTGCAACATCTACTGTCATTTCCTATTTGTTTTTTAAATTTTGGTATATACTTATCAAGGAGTATACTTTTTACAGGATGCATTCCAGATCCATGCATATATGGAGTTTGTAAGGACTGTGAAAATCAGGCATATCGATGTGAATGTGATCCAGGATTTGAAGGACAGAAATGTGATCAAGTCAAAGGTATTTAAAAGCGATAATATAACAATATATCGTTTTTTAAACTTTTAATGTTTATTATTCTTTGAATGGAAAGTAGACGACCTTCCACTAGTTTTTATAAAATATTAACTTACAATCAATAACTGAAGATTATCTTTTATTTATTTAATTTTATAACATAAAATTATTTATTTTGAAAAGGTATCGGTTGATGGTTTTTCTTTTTCGAAACGTTGGTGATCTACTAAAATCTTATGAAAAATATGTATAAGTGATAATATTACATACAATAATACGGAATATATACACATAATACTATGATATATCTAAACAAGAAATCACTATAGAAATGTCGCATTAATCTATTCAATTGAAGTATAACAATTACTTGACAGGACCAAATGTATACAAAAAAGTAAAAACACAAAAATACTGAACTCCGAGGAAAATTCAAAAAGGAAAATCAAAAATCAAAAGGCAAAATCAAAAGTCCAAGCACATCAAACGAATGGATAACAACTGTCATATTTCTGACTTGGTACAGGCATTTTCTAATGTAGAAAATGGTGGATTGAACCTGGTTTTATAGCTAGCTAAACCTCTCACTTGTATGACAGTCGCATCAAATTCCATTACATTGTCAACGATGCATGAACAAAACAAACATACTCAAAGAGTAAAAATGTCAAAATAATACACCCACAGAACGTCTTAAATCTGACTATTGGTAAGGACATATACACAGTTTGCTAAGGGGTTATCTTTCCTTTGTCGTTTTTAAAAAAAACTTTAAACAAGATTGAAACACAATTTCAGTTAAGCATAATTCACAAAGAATTAAAGAAACTAAATAAAAGACATGGAATAAATTGTGTAAAAGTGTTATCCATCTTCAAAGAATTGAAATTAAACATTCCTTTTTTTACAGCTTCAGAAACGTTGGAATGCACATTTGAAAAGGGAAGTAAATGTTTTCTGAAGAATGTAAAAAACGACGAGTTTGACTGGATTATATATGCTGTAAGTCGATTTTAGATGCCTTATTCATATAAATAATGTCATAGTTTGAGTTCAATTAAAGCTCTACTCTAAGTGAAGCCTATGTCATAATAACATTGGCTGTTTATACACATACATTTGTAACTTTTTATGAGTTTTCCCTATTATCGATAAATCGCATATCTATAATACTAAAATTACGAGGTCCAATTTGTCAGCCGTCATCACGTAAAAACTACGAATCAAAGAATTCAACTTTATATATAACTAATATAGTACAAAGGTGTAGATTAAAAATTACACCACTCCAGGCCTTTTTGTTGTCCACGTAATTAATTTTGCCAATAATTAAGAAGTTCCGGGTCGAGTCCGATACCGATACCAATATTATATTCATCTGTTACCTATTACCTTATCTGTACGTTCCGCATCTAACAGGTGCACCACCAAACGGTGTATTTAAGAATATGCTATACACGGATCATAATCACAGGGTTGACACTACTAAATTCAATCATTGTCAAATTGTTACCTATTGTAGTATTTTAATCAGTAAGACTTTCTAAGATAATAATACGAATACTAAAAATCTGGACTAAAAATAAGGTGTATATAGGAACCGTTTTCAATTTGTTAGCGGGTATGACATAAAATAGTGAATCAAAGAATTCAACTTCATTTATAACTAACATAGGACAATGCTGTTGATTAAAAAATACTCCATTCCAGGACCTTTTGTTATCTAAATAAATAATATTACCAATAATTGATAAGTTCCAGACGGGTTCAAACAGAAATATTTGAAAGCAGAGAAAACTGTGTATCTTATAATCGGCATGACTTTATCAGATAAAAAATAATACTAAAATAAGGCTTGCGCATAGTTATATACTTTAATTCAGTCACGGACCCGCGATATGACGGGTGTGTTCTAGTAAAAGTGAAAATACACCAAGGGAGCAATTGCTGCGATTAGTTGAACAAGCGAGACAACAAAAACACAAAAGTATTTAGTTAGTGCTCCACTTAATCAGCCCGTAGTGGTGATCAAGTCAAGTTAAAGTTCTGTGAAACAATAATGTTTGTTTTTGAAACGGAAAGTTTTAAAACGAGTAATTATTATAGACCTAGATTGCATGATCAAAATGTCCAAACGCTATATTCAGATTAGTAAATGTTTAACGTGTATATTTGTGGTTTTTAAGTCAAACCACTATTGTAACACAAATCATATAGTAATGCAATTAACATGAGATAAATCACATAAAAAAACGGGAATCATGCTCATTAATAAGTTAAAACGTTTAAAAGAATTCTTGTTTTAGTAAATATACTATATAAAATCATCGTAATCGTGTGCTCTTTAAAGCAATTGTTATGTCAAAGACGATGATATGGGTTTGAACATGTGTTCATGTTCCATTCTACTATTTTATTATTTGATTTGCATGCCGGAGGAGATTTTATTCACAGAGGTTATCACCATCCCAGTAGTCAGCACTTCTGTATTGACATGAATTATCATTAATATGGTCATAATTAATTCTCTTCAACTTCGTTTTTTTTATTTGGCCTTTAAACCTTTTTTGATGTTTGGAGTTTAAGTCCTAAAAATTATTCTCACATGAAATACCATATATGTATTTGATTTACTGCAGGGGCCCACAGTTTCCGATCTGACTGGACCAGAAAGTGCAGCTGAGGGAAATAATTACATGTACGCTGAATCATCATCACCAAGGTTACCAAATGATAAAGCTGTTTTACAGTCTGATATAACTTTACCTGGTAAAATGTTTAAACATTTCAATATGTTATCTATTTGTTTTGTATTCAAGAGTGCTTAATATGTAAAACTCACAGACAGATGATAAAAATAACAAGAAACACGTGTGGCTTCAGTTTTTCACAATAAATCTGTAGTTTCGAGTAGTTTGATTATAATCTTACATTTTATAACGACACGTGACTTAAGCTTGTAGCTCGTTCCCGTCTCTATTTAACCCCGGCCAACGGAGGTGAAAGAACAATGACATGGATCTTTTAAGCTGTTAAACATTGTCGTATTCTGCCAAAAAGGCATTTTTGAATTCAAAAGCGAATTTGTCATCAGTAGTTCTGATATATAATGTACCTTCTTTGACCATATGACAATTAGATAGATGTTACATTGAAAGCAGGATATTCGTCTTCTTAAGATCTTCGGATATGGTTAGTTTTTTATGGTAGTTTATTTAGCCTAAATATCTAATGTATGCAGTGTTTGTATATGACTATTTTTATCTCTTGTGCTCCATTTTAATTTCTGTAATGACTTTGTATATAATGTGTTTCTTATATTTGTTGCTTGTTCGTTTAAATGGAAATGTTCATAAACAATGATAGAATAAATAAAGGCAACAGTGGTATACCGCTGATCAAAACTCTTAAATCTATGGACAAAAAACAAAATTGGGGTAACAAACTAAAACTGAGGGAAACACATTAAATACAAGAGGAGAACAACGACACAACATTAAAATGTAACACACACAGAAACGGACTAAGCATTAGACAAAATCCGATGAGAATAACAAATATAACATCAAACCAAATACATAAATTTGGGATAGACAAGTACCGTGACACGTCTTATAGTAAATAGAATATTTGTCTTTTATAACGCGGTACGTCGTTTAATTTACAATTACTTTGCCATTGTCTAAAGCAACGAACAACAGATATAAGAAGATGGTTATCAATATTGTTTCCGCTGCAATGACCTCGTGCTACTAGTAAATCTATTAGACAAAGATTATAATTTAAGAAACAAGTACATAAATTTTTACGTATTCTTCAACCTTCCGATGAAGGTTAACATACATTTATACATTAATGTAAATATGGGTTTTTTTTCATAGCGGAAGACCGTTGTTTAAAATTCTACTACAATATGTTTGGTGCTGGAATCGGATCTTTAACTGTCAAATCATCCTCGAATGTCTTGTGGTCAAAAAATGGTAACCAAGGATTCAGTTGGCTTGCTGCTGCTATAAACATACCTTCAACGGTCAATTTACAGGTACTTATACTATTGATGTAAACATATTGAAAAAAAAGGGATTTTAAGGTAGCACAATACAAAGATTTTTTTACTCCAATCACTAACCTTTGTAATGCTGTAACTTTCTTATGAATGCATAGAAAATAATAAAAGAGGTATATATAGATAGATGAAAGATTAATCTTTTAAATGAATGCAATATTTTTATTATGCAATCATTATGTAATCAATTATTATGTAATTATTGGCAACATCTGGTTAAGTTCACTTGAATGAATTTAGCTCTACCATCTCTTTAACTATACAGAAAATTTTAACGAAATCTTAATCAACACATCATGGGCTTCAAAAGGGTGTCTCAGATTGCCTCTATGGTATTCCATTCTCTCATAAATCTCTAACTAGTGTAACCATCCTAACCACATAAAAGACGATAGTGTTTAATTAGATGTAAAATTTGTTCTATACATTCTATCTAAAATCTGAGACACCCTTTTGTAGATAATGGCCATAGGAACAACATATAATAAAATCAACCCTCTAGGGATACCTATGCAGAAGCTAATTTCATTTGAAAGTGGAAATTTGGTGAAAAATAGTTTAGACACAGTTAACATTATAATTGGTTACATAATTATTGTATAATACTAACATTGCATTAATTTGAAAGAGTAATCTGTTAGCTATCCAAAACTACCACTTTTATAAAATTTCAAGCATTATTAAGAAAGTTACAGCATTTTATAAACTTGGGAGTTGGAGTTATAAAATCTTTGTATTGTGCTACCTTAAATGATATATATGCAGAATTGTCTCCACTCTTGGTTATAAAGATGTTGTAAGGAGATATAAAAAAAAGATGCAAAATATACCAAACGGATATTCAAAGTCAATCGAAAATAAACTGACAATATCATAGCAAAAACGAAAAACGATCAATAGACAAACACCAGCTTAAAAGTTCAACATTCTAAACTAAAGGCTGAATGACACGAAACTCACCAAAACCAGTGTTGATTACAGGTATTGTATTTAATCACTTTCATCAAGAACAATTGTTTATACCAATAACTTCAGACACTAAAAACATTAGGAAATCTATCTTCATTCCTGATTTCAGTATTCATCACAGGGTTCGATTTGAAAAATAACTTAATTTTAAAGTTATTTGAAATTGTTTTCGATAATGTTGAATTTTTCTCAGGAAATAAAAAATAAACATCTGATACAAATATACAGCCATGATATCTTACACATCTATAATACTAAAATTACGAGGTCCAATTTGTCAGCCGTCATCGGGTAAAAACGACAAATCAAAGAATTCAACTCTATATATAACTAATATAGGCCAATGGTGTAGATTAAAAATTACACCACCCCAGACCCTTTTGTTTTCCACATAATTAATATTGCCAATAATTAACAAGTTCCGGGTCTAATCCGATACCGATACCAATAGTATATTCACCTGTTAGCTATTACCTTATCTGTACGTTCCGCATTTGACAGGCGCACCACCAAACGGTGTATTTAGGATTTTGCTATATACACGGGTCATAATCAAAGGGCTGACACTACTAAATTCAATCATTGTCAGATTGTTCCCTATTGTAGCTTTATTCAGCAATCAGCAAGACTTTCTAAGATAACTAATATAGGACAATGCTGTTGATTAAAAAATACCCCATTCCTGGATAGCCTGGACCTTTTGTTTTCCAAATAATAAATATTTCCAATAATTGATAAGTTCCAGGTCGACGGGTTCAAACAGAAAGATTTGAAAGCAGAGAAAACTGTGTATTTTATAATCGACATGACTTTATCAGATGACAAAACCAATTACTAAAATAAGTCTTAGGCATAGTTATATACTTTAATTCAGTCACGGACCCGCGATATCACGGGAGTGTACTTGTACATGTTATGAAACAACTTAATTCGGCAAGAAATGGCACATGTTTAAATATGAAACATATAAAGGTTAAATTAAAAGTAAAAACACATACTAGTATCTTCTTAATGACAACGGTTTCCTCTGACGTATGTTTGCAGTTTGTTATGTCTTGACTGTGGCATAATATTCTTAACTGACTGTCTAAACTCTTTTTTTTTGCAGAAATTATGCTTAATATGTTTTTTAATTTTCATTCTTCTCGTTTAAGATTCTAATTGAAACAACACGTGGAAGTAACTGGGAAGGTGATATTGCTATCGATGACATCAAATTGATTCCTGGAATATGTGGTAAGTCTTTTTGATTTATACAAGTCAAGCTACATATTTTGAATTTCAATAAGTTAAACACTAAAGATAAAATAAATCGATATATTCTTCATAATAAGGTGCATTTCAAAACTCCGCCAAGAAAATTACGTAATTTCCACCCGGATCGCAACAACTCACTGTATTAACAGGCTAAACATATCATGCTTAGCATGATCTACCCGTCATGTAGAATCAATGTTATGGCCACGAATCCGTTTTGGGATTAAGAACATGACATGACTAGTTTTGCAGTTAACTAAAAAATATTATTATTGAACATTTTCAAATTAAAAACGAAAACATGACATTTATAAATCACGTTGCTGGTAGATTTTACTGAAAGACGAAAATACTAAAGAATAAAGGAGGAAATGTAAGCGTTACAATTTCATATCAAATTACAATACTTATGGATCTCTCTGTTTTGAATCTTCCTCAATATGAAGGAAAGATAAAATTTCGAAAAAGCTTAATATCATGACATAAAACAGGGGGGAATGTAACACGACTTTCAACCATGGTATTTGTACATTCTATTCAATTATTACTGCGGTTTTAATCTTGTTATTCATTTTCCATATATGATACAATATAAAAGACTTAAAATGCATCAATCGAACTGTTTATGACTAATCATAAGAACATATTTTCATAAATAATATGCACAATGTCATTTTATTTTTAGTAAGTACAAGTTATCTCTGGACTGGACTGCTACGATGATTTTTTTTCAGTTGATTACTCTCCTTGCTCTTTGAATCTATATACCGTTTATAAAAGTGCTTTGTGGTAAACTATTTATTTTTCTCAAATTATGACTTTTAAAAAAAGAAACAAAAAATCAAATTCTTTGAAACTATTTCGTTTATATACAGTAATTTGAAATAAAATACCTTTGTAGGGTTACTATTTATGAACGTCATACCATATTATAACTATTGATAAGTTGCAAAAACATCATTTCGCATTGAGCTAATAGTCTATTGGCCAATTTCCGTAAGTGATCCTGTAATAAGAGATCCATTTTTTGTTGTATCGCTTGCGAGGGACATACATTTTTAGCTCACCTGGCCCGAAGGGCCAAGTGAGCTTTTCCCATCACTTTGCGTCCGGCGTCCGTCGTCCGTCGTCTGTCGTCCGTCGTCCGGCGTCGTTAACTTTTACAAAAATCTTCTCCTCTGAAACTACTGGGCCAAATTGAACCAAACTTGGCCACAATCATCATTGGGGTATCTAGTTTAAAAAATGTGTGGCGTGACCCGGTCAACCAACCAAGATGGCCGCCACGGCTAAAAATAGAACATAGGGGTAAAATGCAGTTTTTGGCTTATAACTCAAAAACCAAAGCATTTAGAGGAAATCTGACGTGGGGTAAACATGTTTTATAGGTCAAGATCTATCTGCCCTGAAATTTTCAGATGAATCGGTCAACCCGTTGTTGGGTTGCTGCCCCTGAATTGGTCATTTTGAGGAAATTTTGCTGTTTTTGGTTATTATCTTGAATATTATTATAGATAGAGATAAATTGTAAACAGCAATAATGTTCGGCAAAGTTAGATTTACAAATAAGTCAACATGACCGAAATGGTCAGTTGACCCCTTTAGGAGTTATTGCCCTTTATAGTCAATTTTTAACCATTTTTCATAAATATAAGTAATCTTTTACAAAAATCTTCTCCTCTGAAACTACTGGGCCAAATTAATCCAAACTTGGCCACAACCATCTTTGGGGTATCTAGTTTTAAAAATGTGTGGCGTGACCCGGTCAACCAACCAAGATGGCCGCCACAGCTAAAAATAGAACATAGGGGTAAAATGCAGTTTTTGGCTTATAACTCAAAAACCAAAACATTTAGAGGAAATCTGACATTTAGTAAAAATGTTTATCAGGTCAAGATCTATCTGCCCTGAAATTTTCAGATGAATCGGTCAACCCGTTGTTGGGTTGCTGCCCCTGAATTGGTAATTTTGAGGAAATTTTGCTGTTTTTGGTTATTATCTTGAATATTATTATAGATAGAGATAAACTGTAAACAGCAATAATGTACAGCAAAGTAAGATCTACAAATAAGTCAACATGACCGAAATGGTCAGTTTACCCCTTTAGGAGTTATTGCCCTTTATAGTCAATTTTTAACCATTTTTCGTAAATCTTAGTTATCTTTTACAAAAATCTTCTCCTCTGAAACTACTGGGCCAAATTAATTCAAACTTGGCCACAATCATCTTTGAGGTACCTTGTTTGAAAAATGTGTCCGATGACCTGGCCATCCAACCAAGATGGCCACCACGGCTAAAAATAGAACAGGGGTAACAAGTAGTTTTTTGCTTATAACTCTGAAACCCAAATCATTTAGAGGAAATCTGACAAGGAGTTAAATTGTTAATCAAGTCAATATATATCTGCCCTGAAATATTCAAATGAATTGGACAACCGGTTGTTGGGTTGCTGCCCTCCAATTGGTAATTTTTAAAGAAATTTTGCTGTTTTTGGTTATTATCTTGAATACTATTATAGATAGCGATAAACTGTAAACAGCGATAATGTTCATCAAAGTAAGATCTACAAATAAGTCCACATGACCTAAATGGTCAATTGACCCCTTAAACTCCTTTATAGTCAATTTTTAACAATTTTCATTAATTTGGTAAATTTATGTAAATTTTTACCAAATATTTTTCTCTGTTACTAATGGGCAAAGTTCATTATAGATATAATTGTAAGAAGCAAGAATGTTCAGTAAAGTAAGAACTTCAAACACATCACCATCACCAAAATACAATTTTGTCATGAATCCATTTGTGTCCTTTGTTTAATATGCACATAGACCAAGGTGAGCGACACAGGCTCTTTAGAGCCTCTAGTTATTGACAATGTAGAGCTAGGGGAAAGTGCAAATTTAAACGTGCGTAATGTGAGTAACCTTTCAGTTTTTCAAATCTTTTAATTACATTATTTTGTTGTTTAGCTAAAAACTTTTGTCGCTAAAAGTTATTTTTCATGAAAAATTAGATAAACCGCCGATGCATCAATTCCAACTTTGCATGTTCTGCATTGTGAAAAGCCAATTGTGTACGGTATAGAACCAGTCTACGATTGACAAAGGGGAGTTGTTTTTTTCGGCAATTGAAAATGGACTATTCTTAATCAATTTTACTTATTTTCAGATATTCCTGTGAAGTCGGATTGTCTTTTATCTGCCACCGGAAAAGATTACATCGGAACACTAAGTAAAACAAAAAACGGGAAAACATGTCAACGTTGGGATTCCAGTTCTCCACACTCACATACTTATCATACATATGACAATGACGAAAACTACTGTCGAAATACTCGGGGTGATGAACCTTTGCCATGGTGTTATACCACAGATCCCGACGAACGATGGGACTTTTGCGAAATTCCACACTGTCGTAAGCATAGTTTTTTTTACACTTATATATATCTTAGTCGTATTTAGCACAACGTTTTGGAATTTTAGTTCCCTCATTGCTCTTCAACTTTATACTTGTTTGGCTTTCTTAGCATCACTGATAAGTTTTATGTAGACGAAACGCGCGTCTGACGTATCAAATTAATATTGGCGAATCTGTTTTATATACATACTGTATAAGATGTTCCAGGATCTGTTTAGTTTATGAACTACCTAATTGAGGCAGGTTTTTCTAATGTTTAAGATTTTAAGCTTTGTAAACTCAAGTGTATCTATGACTATGGTAACTCAAAAATACTGTGTCAAACGATTATGTGTTAGCTCCATCCTTAAATGTTTTATAGGTTAAATGCACTGATCATGAAATACATATTGAAAGTACATTCATTTACATGTGCATTCGGAAGTGTAAGGTGGTGTTCTTAATAAAACATAAGTAGTAACTGTAACATTGTATGATTATTGAATATTGTCTTCATCGGTTTTTATAATTAATTATGCCAATTATTTTTTTTAAATATCAAAACTAAAATAAGGATCCACGCATGCTCTGTACAATGGTGGACGTTATTTTTTTAGCTCGTGTTAAATACTAAAATTATGACCATTTAAACACTTTCCCTACTCTGGAGGATGTGTGATATCGAACTTTAATGTAACGTGGAACGTTACAAAGACATTGGCTATCTTCAAAATGTGATATTTGTGATATGAACTGATGTGAAGTTAGTGTATTCCAGTGGGCAGTTTGTATACGTTATATACAGTGAGTTCTTCTTATCGAGGTAATTCAACCATAAACATAAACATAAACATAAACAATTACGGTCACCTGTCATTTATAACAATGTAAACATTGTAAACATAACATTAAATATTTTCATTGATTAATACTACTATTATCAATGTCAATGTCTACACCTGATATTAATAAACACAGGCTGCGTAGAGACAGCAAGCCGTCACCACCAGTACAAGAATCTACAAAAAGGTTTATAATGTCATCGCAAACTTCTCCAGAAACAGCAAAATCTCCGTCTATAAATGTAGATCCGTCCGTTATAAGGCATGCTCCTATAAAAGCTGGACTGAGCTCTTTTGACCACCTACCACCCTCGAAGTCTACCTCTCAGCCAATCACATGTACTTTATCTCAATCCGATGTAACTAGAATTGCTCTGGAACTAAAAAATATGCTACATTCCGAAATTGATTATACCATCAAAGCAACCATAGACCAATATAAACAAGAGATAAATACACTTTCGAATGAAAATCAAAAATTGCGAGACGATCTTGATTCTCTCGAGCAGTATGGTCGTCGTGATTTAATGAGAATCAATGGCATTCCTGATGGTGGCAATACGGAAACATCGGACAAAACTACCGAGCTGGTAACAACCCTAATAAAATCGATTGACAGAGAGCTGCAACCTGGAGACATTATAAGATCGCATAGAATTGGTTCGGCGCCGCTCACAATTAACAGCAGTTAAAATGAGAATCATGTTCAATCCAAAACACCTAGGCAAATTATTGTTAGATCTTTAAGTCTTACAATAATTGTAAGACTTAAAGATCCTCAAGTCAAAAAACGCATACTTCGATGCAAAAAGCTACTGAAAAATAGACGGGATATGAAGTATGTTAAACTAAACGAGGACTTAACTAAAACAAGAAACAACATTGCTTACAAGGTCCGACAATTAAAAATAGAGCATATTATAAAGGACACATGGACAAACGATGGCAAAATTATGGTGAAGGACAACCAAGAACAAATACATGTAGTAAACACTCAGGACTCATTTGATCAGTTTTGTGCCAATTTTTGTATTCCGGGCGTCTTTGACTTCCTTCATAGACTCGAAATGAACTCTAAAGAAAGACACCACAACAAAGAGAGTACCAAGGGTCCCAAATACCGTACTTATGCTCAGTCAGTATCTTCTTCTATCAATCAATCAGCCACCTCAGATGACCGACAAGATGGATCTTAGACACTGATACCATTCACATGTACAAACTGTATCTAAATATATAGCTAATTAAGACGATAGTAGCTTCGCAAAATAGACACTAATGCCTAAAAGTTGTGTCATAATGTTATTTGCGTAAAATGTATATCGTTAAACTAAGGGAAACCCTACTATCAAAAAGGGTAAATTATATTTTTGCTTTCTTTTATAAATTTGCCTTGTGTATTTATATTTCAAACTTCAAATTTACAAATAGAAATGTATAAACATTTAAATTATAATAACAAAAAAATATATATAAAGTTATCGGTAAATGATAATTCTGCTATTTGTTTTATAATATTAAATATGAATTCGCTACAATCTATATTCTCAATAAAAATGTATAAAAATGTTGTTACATCTAACAAACATCTAAGAGAGTAATAATTATAACTTTACTGTTAACATCGTATAAATATTTATTCATGCGTATAATCACGACCTAACGGTTGTGTAAAAAAACAGTTCACAATAGTTCACAAACGAATGACCTTTATATTAAAATATTTTCCAGTCATGATAGTATAAAAAAAGTTTGTTTTAAATCCTCCACGTCCCAGTTGTATGTTCCTTGATCTGGTCAGGAACATATTTTTTGTATATAAGTTAAATTCCCTTTTTTATTGCTTATTTTTGTACACCGATGAAATGCAAACTGTTTTGAATGTTTTGAATTCTATTGAATGTTTATTTATAGACAGTGTAGACTTGTATTGTTATCTTCTTGTATTTTTGTATGACCACTCTCACTACTTAGTTGACCAGTCTGGTGTTACATAATGGGTATTGGAATCGATCAATATAGAATGAGAGTTGGTCTTTTTGTACATAACATATGTGGTAAAACAAATAATCTATTTTGTAATACGTATGAAGTGTATCTTTTCTACTTGTTGTATTTTTCAAAAGAAAAGGTTAACACTTTTAGAGTTATCACAATGATTTGGTTTTCTCTTGAATTGTCTGTTTTAAACAAATGCATAAAAAATTGTTCACATTTCGGTTTTATCGAAAATGATAGTCAATCGCATTGTTTAGGGGATAGAGATCAGTCTTCGGATAACGTTGTTCAAATTATATTTGTGTTACTTGTTCTTCAATTACTTCTTATTATGGGTGGAATAGAAACTAATCCTGGCCCTCATCCACTATCTGATGATAATGACGATCATAATATTAGCTTCGAAAGTGTATCAGAGAGTAACAGTATACGTGAAATGTTTTCAACTTCAATTTCCTTTTTACATTTAAATGTGCAAAGCTTACTTCCAAAACTTGATCTGATTCTTGCTGAGTACGAAGATTTTGATATACTGTCAATTACTGAAACTTGGTTGAACGGTAATAACTCGTCAGACTCAGCTGAACTTTTAAACTACCAGAAACCATTCAGGAAAGATAGGGGTCCCATGAAAAGTGGGGGAGGGGTAATAGTATATGTTAAAGAAAATATTCATTCGAAGAGACGTGATGATTTGGAAGTGCCCGGTGTTGAGGTTATATGGATTCAGCTAAAAATAAATAACAAAAATGTATTGTGCGGAACCTTCTACGTGCCACCTAAAAGTAATAATGAAATATGGACAAAAATTGAAAGTTCAATTGAGTCTGCCGTAAATGATGTAAAATGTGACCGAATTATTGTAACGGGAGATTTTAACGATAACTTGCTAAATTGGGCTAATTCCAAAATACATAATATTTTTACAAATTACAGTCTAGAACAACTTATTGAAGATCCAACTCATTTTACGGAACAATCGTCTTCGCTAATTGACTTAATTATAACTGATAATTCCGATTTTGTACCGTATTGTGGAGTCGGGCCACCACTTTTAGACCAAATAAGATATCACTGTCCAGTTATGGGGTTTATTAATGCACAAAAACCTGCTTGTTTGTCTTTTAAAAGAAAAATATGGTTATATAAGCAAGGTGATGTTGATGAATATAGACGCATATTGACCAAAACCAACTGGGATAGAATATTTGCTCTAAATGATGTTGATAAAATTAATTCAGAAATTTCAAATCGTATCCTTGATGCAGCTGAAATTTCCATACCCAATAGAATCGTAACTATTCGTAAATCTGACCCTGCTTGGTTAAATAACGATTTAAGAAAACTCATAAGAAAGAAAAACCGTTTACACTCGAAAGCTAATCGGTTTAACCGACCCGCCGATTGGAATAAATTTAGACAAAATAGAAATAAAGTGACCACTTCAATAAGACAAGCTCGCGAACAATATCAAAATAATCTTATACAAAAATTGTCAAATAGTAACCTATCGGCAAGAACATGGTGGAAAACTTGTAACCAAATTTCTGGTATCAAACCTTCTCACTCGGGTATTCCTCCCCTGCTTAAGAATGATAACTTGATTTTTAATGATATCGATAAAGCGAATGAATTTAATAACTTTTTTGCCATGCAGACAAACATAGATGATACCGAAGCTGTTATTCCTGACTTAACCGTTCCAGACTATACACTAAGTGACATTACACTTAAAGATAGTGAGGTCGAAGATGTTTTAAAGATTTTAAATCCAAATAAGGCCTCAGGTCCAGACTTGATAAGTCCAATTTTATTAAAAGAGGCTGTATCACAGCTAAAATTTCCACTTTGTAAACTATTTAATTTATCTTTATCTAAAGCTATATTTCCGGCAGATTGGAAAAAAGCAAATGTAACTCCTGTTTTTAAGAGTAATAATTGTAATGAAGTAAAAAATTACAGACCAATCTCGCTGTTAAGTATATTATCAAAGTGCATGGAGCGATGTGTCTATAAACATGTACACAACTTTCTTATTGAAATTAGGATAATCACCCCTAATCAATCGGGTTTTACAAAAGGCGATTCTGCCATAAATCAACTTATAGATATTTCTAACTACTTTGGTAGAGCTTTAGATAACGGAAAAGAGATTAGGGTGGTTTTTTGTGACACCAGCAAAGCTTTTGATCGGGTTTGGCATAAAGGGCTATTATCAAAACTTAAACAATATGGAATTTCTGGAAATTTACTTAATTGGTTTTGTGATTATCTATCTGAGAGGAGTCAACGGGTGGTCTTAAATGGAAGCAATTCAACATGGAGACAGATAAATGCAGGTGTCCCACAGGGCTCAATTTTAGGTCCGCTACTTTTTCTTATCTTTATTAATGATATAGTATCTGATATTAAAGCTACTATCAAATTATTTGCAGACGACACTAGTATTTATTTGACAGTAGACACCCCTGAAAATACTACTGAAATTCTTAATGGAGATCTGAATAAAATTCATATGTGGTCCTCTAAGTGGCTTGTAAACTTTAACTCACAAAAAACAGAAACCATGATTATTTCAAGAAAATCAATAAAACCTAGTCATCCGATCTTAAAAATGAATGACACTGATCTTCAAGAAGTTTCTACTCATAAACATTTAGGTATTATTTTTTCAAATAATGGATTATGGAATATTCACATTGAATATATAGTTAAACGTGCATACAATAGAATGAATATCCTTAGGAAGATGCGTTTTGTACTGAATAGGTTCACTTTAGAAAAAATGTATTTTTCATACATTCGACCAATATTAGAGTACGGGGATGTCATTTGGGATAATCAAACACAATACTTGATAAATAAAGTGGAAAATGTTCAAATTGAAGCTATGAGAATTGTAACAGGTGGGAATAAATTAACTTCGATACAGATGCTTTATAAGGAAACGGGTTGGGAAACACTTTCAGAAAGAAGGGAAAAACACAAGCTCACTATGTTTTATAAAATGGTGAATAAGGAAACTCGATATTATTTACAAAACTTGGTACCAAATCAAATAGTTAATTTACATAACCATTTCACTCGTCAGACTCAAAATACTTCGGAAATTCGTACAAGAACCAATCTATACTCCGATTATTTCCTTCCTTCGTCTATTAAATTGTGGAATAAGTTACCAGACCAAACGAGAAATTCTACGTCTTTAAGCATTTTTAAAAGTCGTATAAAAAACCCAAATAATAAATGCCCAAATTTTTACTACACTGGTACAAGAATGGGTCAAGTATTACATGCCAGATTGAGGATGAATAGTAGTTCTCTAAATGAACATTTGTTCAAGCGAAATCTAGTAGATTCTTCAAACTGCTCGTGTGGTTTGATCGAGTCTACAGCTCATTTCTTATTGCATTGTAAAAAATATGACGAATTGCGTTATGACATTATTTTCTCAATTAATTATCCAGTCACACTTAACACGAATTTACTTTTGTTTGGATCACAAGCTCTAAATTTAGACCAAAATAAAGATATTTTTGGAAAAGTACAAAAATTCCTACTAAAGTGCAAGAGATTTACAAGTTAAATTGTTATTCACTATTCTCACTAAGTTGCATTTTATCTAAACATGTGTGTAGTATTTCGGTGTAGTTTTCTTTTTTCTTTTTTTTAATTTTTTTTCTTCTTTTGTTGTATTTATTTTCATTATTTTAAAATGATTTGTTTTTCTCCTTTCTTTTTTGTTATATAGTTACTTAGTTTATACTTGTTCCATATCATAGTAACATTGCATGCTATATTTATGTAATAGTTAACTTGAGTTGGTATTTCAAGGAAACGGATTAATATAAGCTATATATAGCTTGTTTCCGAATCCTATTATTATTGTGTATTTTGTATGATGATATATTTTTATTGATGATGAATAAATATGTTTAAACTAAAATAAGAACTTAGTGCTATAAAACTTGGAAACCATATGTCTAGAATACTATATTTATATATGGACATTACACACGATCATTACTATCGATTACTGTGTATGCCATATAACTCTAGTTAAGCCTTTGTATGTGTTCTGATTGACTTATTATGGGAAAACATGATTGACTTTTTTTATGCAGTTGGCTTTGAACTAACCTTAAAACATTCCGAGTACTTTTAGATCGCACTGTCTGATTTTTTTGGCGTTTTGCAGGTTCCTTTTTGTCATAAAGGTCTACAAGTTCTTTGTATGTAATTGTTTATTCATCATTGGATTTCTAATTGTTAGGATCGAACTTTCTTTAATGTGTTACCTAACACTAAAGGGAGATAACTCTGTAAAATCAGCGAAACGTTTTAATCACGTTGTTTTGGTAAGGAAATATTAAGCTCCTCAATGATCAAATTTAAGGCTAATTAAATACTAAGGCTTTTCTACCTCTGGAATAGATTACATTAGCTGTATTTGTCAAAACTTTTAGGAATTTTTCGTCCTCAATGCACTTCAGCTTCGTAGTTTATTTGGCCTTTTTAATATTTTTTTATTCGAGCGTCACTGATGAGTCTTTTGTAGACGAAACGCGCGTCTGTCGTAAATATAAAGTTTCAATCCTGGTATCTATGGTGAGTTTATTAGTGTTTGTCAAACTGCTATATAACCAACGAACTTTTTCTAATAAAGTCGTTGGTTCAAATTTTTTGAAATTTTTATATTTTTGTCAAAGGGTCATAGTAAAAAAAAAAATCGAAATTTTATGAACATTAAACGAAACAATTAAATATTAGTCAAAGTGTTGGTACCACTTTAATAGGGTTATTCCAGGAAAGATGTATCGCGTTGTATTTACAGTGTCATTATTTTGAAACATTTGAAGAGAAGAGTATTGTTGTAGGCTTGGTAAGTAATATATTTACTACGGAGTCTAAAACAATTTTCAACATTTATAAACAATAAAGGAACACATCGCGATCAAAAGAAACAAACTTCGCAAAGGAATTTAGCAGCCGTTTATCTTATGATGAACATGCATATCATTCATTTGTATGACTTCTTTTCTTCATTGAATTAGATATACAAGAATGCGTCCGGTCTATAAATGGTTACGATTACTTGGGAAGTAAAGCTACAACAACACAGGGGAAAACTTGCATAAACAACGAGGTTTGTAAAGGTAGTGGAAGCGGTCCTTTCCCATGGTGTCACGTGGACGACCCGATTGTAAACTGGGATACATGTGATATAGCTAAGTGCAGTAAGTAAAGAGTTTTTCTGACACTTTCGACATATTGATGGCCCTTATTTGTCTCCTGAAATGTAATCAAAACGTGTTTCTTGTGAAGCCAATGTCGTCCGACAATGTTTTTAAGAAAAAAATATGTTCAGAAGCTATTTTATCTAATCTGCAAATATATTCTCAAACCATGTCAATATATGTCTACCATACAGATAATATACACTACTAAAATGTGAAAATAAGTTAACAGAAAAATAATGTACTGAAAACAAGTCATAAACAACGTGAACAATTACAAATAGATATAAGAAGATGTGGTATGAGTGCCAATGAGACGACTATATCTCCAAGTCACGACTTGTAAAAGTAAAGTTGAAAACCCTTATAAGTCAAAGTACAGTCTTCAACACGGAGCCTTGGCTCACACCGAACAGCAAGATATAAAGGGCCCCAAAAATGACATGTGTAAAACCATTCAAACAGGAAAAGCTGGCTATAGAAAAGGAAATCAAATTACAATAATTATTAACGAGCGACTGATTCACACGTTCATTGAACGATGCGCATGACGTATGCGTTTATTATCTATACTATTCGCTCACGAGTTAAGATATATTTCTGTGCGTGAATTATTGAGTGTTTTTTCAATTACATTGACATTTTTATGGAATATCATGTAAAAATTGAAAGGCACAATATTTGTTTCTATGCGTTCTTAATTCGTTTTGATGCAACGAACTGGTTTTTTTTTGTACATGTAGTTAGAGAAATTTATTTTCGGCTTTATGTTACATTTGAAATAATCTTGATTTTTTTATTAATGGATCCTTACATTATTTCATGCAATCAATAATATTATAGAAACAACGAGACAAGTGTGTCGACATAAATGTTAATACAGATACAAATAGCAAACTTTAAAACTAAACTTTGAACAAACGAACTCCATTAGAAAAAAACACAATAATATCAGGTTATTGAAAAGAGGAGGACAATTTACTCAAATATATTTTATTTCAGAAGAATGAGATAATAAAAATTAGAATGGAAATGAGTTATGTTTCAAAGAGACAACTATCCAACCAAAGAGCACAAAAAAAACCCAGCCTCCATCAACGGGCCGTCAACACTGCGGGAACATCCTAACTTCAAAACATATAAATTAACTTCAATTTAAAAAAACCAACATACAATAGAACTAAGAAGATGTGGTTTGAGGTTTTTTGAGACAACACTCCATGCTAGTTACAATGTGTAAAATTACACAATTGTAGGTCAGAGGCACTTGACTAGGACACATACGGAAATGCAAATTATATTAAGATATATGTCTTGCTAAAAGAAAAAAAGTTTGTGAGTAGAAGTTAGGTACTTGATTGAACTAAATGACAAACAAAAATATTCCTAAACTTATACTATTTCTTTACTTATAATTATAACAGCTGATACACCAAAAGAGTGTTTGCAAACTGGTAAGGGCACAGACTACTTTGGAAGTACAACAAAGACAAAATCTGGTTCTGAATGTCAACGTTGGGACAGCCAGCAACCACATGAACATAATTACTGGTACCTTGAAGATCAGGAAAACTTTTGCCGGAACCCAGATGGTTCATCAAGTCCTTGGTGCTTATCGACAGACCCGACTATTGGAAAAGAATACTGCGACATTCCTGTTTGTGGTAAGGCTATATGTATGATTTACTACGAATGTTCAACTGATAAGAATGACAATTTCTACATGTATGTACTCTTAATTATAGTTTACAGTTAAAGTAATGAATGTTGCCTTATTTTTTTTTTATATATATATATATATATATATATAACATCTTCATGCCTTATATATCATGTACTGTAGTACGCCGCTAGATTAAAACTGACGTGGAAAGGTAACACATGCCCACCGAAAGCTCTTTTTTGAGAGCCCAGGTGGTCGTGTGGTCTAGCGGGACGGCTGCAGTGCAGGCGATTTGGTGTCACGATATCACAGTAGCATGGGTTCGAATCCCGGCGAGGGAAGAACCAAAAATTTGCGAAAGCAAATTTACAGATCTAACATTGTTGGGTTGATGTTTAGACGAGTTGTATATACATTATGTACACAGCCATGTATCACCATCATTGATGGCGATCCGATGGATACATCTGTTGTAGGGTTGTCACTGACTCAGACGTACTTATATATATATATATATATATATATATATATATGGAAGTTTTTAACGACCTTGACTTTCTATATTCTTTTTATTGATCAATGTAATGATTTGTATACTTTTCAGATTATCAAGGATGTTCAACAAATCCTTGTTTACATGGGGGAACCTGTCAGAATACATTAAACGGTGATTATACATGTCAGTGTCCAAATGAATATGAAGGTGATCGGTGTGAAGTGAAAGGTAAGATAACAATTAAAAAAAAATACATTGCCTGAAAGAGTTGCAACCTTAATGTATAATAATTACAGTCACATGAAACTGATATTAAAAATAAATGCATTAGGTTCGCTCATGGCCAAAAGTTATTATGAACAATAATTTAAACACATGACACATATTTTATGACGAAAATGTATTATTCAACTCACGGTTACGAAATTGTTATTTTTTTCATTCTTATTATTTCACTGATGTATTGTTTATTGCTCTCTTATCAGCTTTTTTAGTTATTAATGGAATGTATGTTTAATTAGACAATTTTTATGCCCCCACAACTAAATATCGGGGGGGGGGGGGATATTGTTTTACCCCTGTTCGTCCGTCCATCCCATTATGGGAACATGTATATTCTGCATAACTCCTCCTACAGTTTGATTCCTAGAAAGTTTTTATTTTGCTGTCTGTTTGTACATATATTAAAGGTGTGTATGCGGTCAAGGTTTTGATTTCAAATAATATTTGCTCTTTTGGGAGATGGTTTCACTTTGACATTTTTGGAGTATATACTTGTACAAGAGGTCACTGGTGTATATCATTTCCGGATAAATCCCTCTACAGTTTGAATGCTAGGAAGTTTTCACTTTGCTGGCTGTTTGTACATATGTTGAGAAAGTGCATGTGGTCAGGGATTTGATTTTTATTAATATTTGTTCTTTTGGTAGAAAGTTGAACTTTGTCATTTTTGAAGTATTTTTATGTATAATCCTACAGTGAACCATAAACCTATGTGCTCCCATGCTCAACTTTTTGTATTTTAAAATAAAACTTTGCATCTGCAGGGGCGTCATTTTTGTCTCCCAGACACAATAATATCTCAAAGAAAGTCTCACATTGACTTTATTATAATACAGTTACTTCAGAGTGAAGTTGGGGACATCACTTTGTCTTGTTTTTGTTAAGTATACCACAGACGATTTCCGCTCTCCTACTAGGCAATGTTGTATTAAGACATAGTAGAAGTCCTACCTATTTAAGAAATTGTAAATGTTCTACTTCTTATGACTTTCCAAACGGTTTGCTCGGAGCGTCGTAGGTGTAGAACAAAAAGTCTTTTAACGTAATAAGTTCGATAACTGTGTTTGCAGTAGTACAGTCTTTATGAATGAGTAACAATAAAAGTAGCAGAATGAAGTCAATGTTTCATTGTCTTAATAAAGCTTATCGATATTTAAGATCTTACATATACAAAACCCACATATGAAAACAAATTATTTTTTATTTAAGTTCCATCAGTGGACGAATGCAAGAGGTCAATAGCTGGATATGAATACCAAGGACAACTAAACACCACTATTGGTGGATTTACCTGTCAGATGTGGTCTTCAGATCAGCCTCATTCTCATAGCAAACACGATCAACCGGAGAATTTCTGTCGTAATCCAGACAAAGATGATAAACCGTGGTGCTACACAACTGATTCCAGCAAGCGATATGACTTCTGTGACGTTCCATTCTGTAGTAAGTACTAATGTAACTAGCATTCAAAGGACATTACTTTCTTCTACTTCTGTCACGAGTGTCCGTCAATCCTTTACGATTAAGTAGAAATTATATATGGATATTTGATTTTAATTATTTCCTTTTATTATATTAAGAGTTATTCAAATGTTACTTAACGTTGGAAAAATTTCAAGATTTAGTTGATTTACAATTATAAACAGGAAACATTCTGCTATATGTATAAACATTTGAATTGAAAAAAAGTTTGATGTTACCAGATCTCAAATAGATCACAGCAAAATGAATATAATCTCATTTAAAAAAACAAAAACAAATTAAATAAAAATAAATATGATTCAGTTCATATAGCTTCAAAGGAATCTTAATTTTAAATTTGACGAATGCCCTACATTTCCGTTTATTGATATTTCCTTAGAACTCTTTTGTGTGCTCAGCGTGACGCTTTACGTTGAATAAAGAAATACTGGGCGTCCGCCCGTCCATGCGACTGTCAGTCCTGTCTTGTTGTCGCTATAACCTGTACATTTTTTACGAAATTTTGATGATACTTATATACTAGCAAGGTCTCGGACAAATTGGAAAATCAGTCCTTATAACAACTATTTTTTAGATGATATCCCTTGGAAATATTTTTAATCGTAAGAAAAATTTCATTGTAAGCGCTCTCATATATATAATTTTTGCCAGTATTTAATCAAGATTGATTTAAGCAATGTCTAGGACAAATTAGAAATCAGTGTCCATCATATGGTTTTAAAAGAGTTATACCCCTTTGAAATATTAGCTATTTTGCATTGTATTTACTCACAAGCCTTCATTTCTCTATGATATTTGTAAAAAAAAAAATAAAGAAGTAAAAAGATTGTCTACAGTTATTGCCCTTGAAATTATAAATTATGTACATTGCAGGGAAGATTGGAACTATGTTCTTTTATAAAAATGAGAATAATTTCGTTTCCTTAAGGAAACAGGCTAATTGCAGCGGGCCAATTAAAAATATATATCAAACTTGTTTTTCCAGCAACGCCTGCCAAACAGTGTCTACAATCAGATAATGGCATCGAATACTATGGAAATGTCCGCCAAACAGAAGATGGTATACCGTGTCAGAAATGGGCTGATCAAACACCAAACACTCATTCATATACTTATATTAGCGATCAAGAGGACTTCTGTAGAAATCCAGGAGCTGGCGAGAAAAAGCCGTGGTGTTATACAACCAATTCTGATAAAAGATGGGATTACTGTGACATTCCTTTCTGTTAACATGAAACTACACAAATGTATACTTGATATGGACTAATTATTTTCTATAATTTAACTAACAATCAAATTCTTACTATCATCTATATGAGAAAAGAAACAGAATATCGCCTCTCTGCTCACAGACTACTTGCACTATCTTCTTTTTATCATTAAAATATTTGATTTTCTGTTTTATCGTGTTATAGCTTTTAAATTTGATTAAAAAAAAGAAAAAAAGATGTATGCGCCTAGTACTCCAAAATCAAATATGAGTAAGATGGTATTAAGCAATGCCACACATTGACGCATTCTTCAATTTAAAAATGATTAAATATAATGATTAAATTAGGTATGAAATCAAAAAAAAATAAAGGATTTTTTAGGGGAAAGTGCTCACTAGAAGTAAAAGACAATAAAAAAAACAATCTTTAAATTCTACTGGTAAAAATAAAATCATCATGTAAAAGAAATTATATTTTACATGAAAACCAGAATGTATACTAGTATTACATGTATGAACCTCTACATTGAAAAAAAAACATTAATATATTTCACTCAAAAATTTACAGTTAATCATTGTACCTTGAAGACAATGAGAAACACAAATACAAGTGAAAAACACTGTTATTTAAGTTTCATATCGATTAAGGATGTCCGTAAACTCGATAATTCCTTTTTTTAAATATTGACTTACGTACCATAATCTCCTTTAACTTTATATTCAGATTTTCACGGACAATAGAAAGTTTGCTTTATTATGTAGCTCTATTTCTTGCAATTAACCAAAATTTAACGATGTAAAAAATGACTAGAGAACGATGAAGGACAGGGAGTATAGACTGACACAGAACAAAGAGATGATTTATAGATTTCAGCAGGCCCTGCTCCATGCAATCTAACTTTGTCACAATGATTGTTTAGCGTACAGAGAGCATGACTTTCTTTCAGCGACACGAGGAACTAGCTGATTGAACGTTCAAGTTTATACATCCAGACTGCCTGTGTATTTATAAGAAAGAAGGATTCTGGAAATAAATTACCTGTTAAGACTTGAAAAAATATATCTTTCCAAGACACAGTGAATATGATGCAGATAATAATTGTAAACAAAAGAGAAAATTAATTCAGAAAACCGAATATCAAATGGTTACCCATCGGTTTGGTTGCTCATTACAATTAATAAAAACAATGGAGCGATGCAACTCATGAGGTTATTGAATAAACTAGGAAAGGAGGATTTGATTGACGATCAATTACAACATAATTTCTTCAACTCCATGCTTGTTTTGTTACAATAGTTATCAAGGGTACCAGGCTTATAATTCACTACGCCAGACACGCGTTTCGTCAACATTAGACTCATCGGTGACGCTCAGATCAAAATATCAATTAAGCCGAACAAGTACAAAGTTGAAGAGCATTGAGGACCTAAAACTCCAATAAGTTGTGCCAAATACAGCTAAGGTAATCCATGCTGGGATAAGAAATTTAAATTGTCTTGTATTGTTTTATTTCCATTTTTTAGTTGATCGTACAATTTCAAGATTTGACATTTCTTTTAACCAACTTTGCGTTAATATGGTTTCAAAGATGTCCTATACTAGTATCTTGATTGTGAAAATATTAAAACAAAATAAAATTTACCCAAACGTCTCCCACTAACGTATCAAACCTAATATACTCAACGTGAGATAGAAAAAATACACGCTTTGATTCAATGAATATTTAGTTACTTCAGTTTGATTATAATTCATAATTTAATGCTTCTTTTAAGAATTTATTAGGATTTATAATCGATGACTGACGCACATCTTCTATAAAGTGCGGAAGCGCTCTTCATATTAGAATATGCGCACAATCATCGCTTTTACAATCATACAAAATTATAAGAAGAATTAATCATTGAATACTTTTTATTACTCCATTATTATGCTACAACCATGAAATTATCAGTTATATCAAACTTTTCATTTGTTTTTCAACACATTTTTTTAAATTGTCACTGATATCAGTTGCAGTCGCAGCTGTAATATTTTATAAGGAAATAGAATATGTTATTGTAATGTTTGACATTATTATCAGCCAATCAAAATAAAGGATGTTAATGGAACATAATGTTATGTAACAACATGGTAAACTTAACATCCTGATATATCACAATACACTGTTTGTAGAGTGTTGATTTCACTAATCTGTCGAATTATTTTAATTTAAACAACACCCATATGTAGTAAGGACACCACGATTCCTAGAACAATGCAGTCCTCCATATTATTCAGCATTTTGATAGTCACCTTAATTACAAACTGTACATCTAACGGTAAGTAGGATTATTTGTTTATGTTGCGTACCGTTTTGTTTGTTTGCGAATTAACGATTTATTTTGATAATATTGGTATTTTCATACTTTTACTTTTACACTCCTATTCAATAAATTCCCGTTTAAATACAAATATGAATTATCGCTTAGATATAGACATTGATGTTAAAATTAACTTCAACTTTTCAAAAAGTGAATAGTAAACACTGAATTTTAGAAAATACTAACAAAACGTTTGGTATTTTCTAAAATTCAGTGTTTACTATTCACTTTTTAAAAGTTGAAGTTTGAATTCAAACTGGAAAGAGGACAGATTCTTCGACACGGTGGGTATTTGGCACTTCATCACTTTATGACTGTCAACGATAAACCATCTCATCATAAGGTTCTTAATCTAACTCTTAATCTAACTCGGGCGTGGATAAGTGAACGGCTCGAGCAAGGACGATCTAATTTACATTTCTAAAACAGAGACAACAATACTCTCTGACTTCACATTCGAACTTACGAAATATATCTTTACATAATCGTATTTATAAATCAAACTGGTTCAGCTGTACCTTGCTGTTATACCACCGATCGAAAGAAACGATGGGAATATATTAATGTCCATTTTTGTAGTAAATATAACTTTTTTTTTACAAAAAGTTTACAATTAGAGAACAAAATCTCGAAAATTTGTATTTTCAAAGATTTCGATTTTGTGGTTCCATCTCTATGACCGATGTGTAAGATAGTAATTGATTTACAGTTTTTGTCTATGTCTGTTTATGGCAAAGAACACGTTATCATTCGATATATCAGGTTTTGTTAATTTTTGGGTTTTTGTATTTTGACGTTTGTAAACTTTATCTAAATTTCATATAAATAATATTCTTATGTAGCATTTATACTCCAAAAGATAAAGCTGATTTCTAATTACTGAACTAGGTCTATAATGTATTTAACATTGTAAAAATAAGCGGAAATAAACATTTGTCGATTTTCATTGCGAGTTCTCAAAAAATATTCTGCTGAATCTTGTTTAAAACTAAATGTGATAACTTGAAAATTTCTGAGTTAATTAAAAAAAAAAATCAAACCGTTTATCTTTTTTGCTTTAGCAGTTTATACCATTTATTGAAATTGAGAATTGGAACAGGGAAGGTGACAATAACGTTTTAGTGATAGATGCAATACAAAAGAACAAATACAATTGTATAGCTTGACGCCGCATAAACGTTACAATCATTTTATACGGGATCACCCCTAGTTTGTTGTGGGGTTCGTGTTGCTTATTCGTTAGTTTTCTATGTTGTGTCATGTGTACTATTGTTTGTCTGTTTGCCTTTTTCATTTTTAGCCATTGCGTTGTCAGTTTATTTTCGATATATGAGTTTGACTGTCCCTCTGTTATCTTTCGTCCCTGTTTTATAGTTTTGATCATTTGTTTACTCTTTTTATCAACCTACATGAATTTCCACGGAACATGCGATATCGATCACCTCCTTACATTTTCTCATTAGTAAAATTTTAAATATTTATAGCAATATCATGAACCTTTTTAACAAGTGACCAACTGCATACTTTTCGTCTTTTTTTAAATGAATTCTAAACGTTTATTACGTCAATATTGATTTGACTATATCCCTGGGGTTATATAAGCAATCTGTAGATATTTTTTGAGAATCAGATGTACTTCAATTAATTCTTAATCTTTACTTAAGTTCAACAAATTTGCAACTTGCGTGAACGAATACACATAAATCAAAACTGAGTAAACACGTAAGACCTTATTATGAAAATAATCTGCTTGAGTCTTATGTAGACGAAACGGGCGTCTAGCGTATTAAATTATAATCCTGGTACCTTTGATAACTATTGACCTATATTTGAGATAAAATAGACTATTAAGGAAACACTTACAATTAAAAAAATACTAATAGCATAAACTTTGTCTTCAAAATAATTTGTATCTGAATTTATTATTTTTGCAGTTAAGGAGAAAGGATGTAAAAAGACAGCTCAAGGTTCTGAGTATAAAGGAATGATCAGTACCACCGTCAGCAACAGGAACTGTCAGAGATGGAATTTCAATACACCTCACCGTCACCCATTTCATTATCTAGACCAAAACTATTGTCGTAATCCAGACGGTTCATCTGTACCTTGGTGTTATACCACTGACCCTAATAAACGATGGGAGTATTGTAATGTCCCCTATTGTTGTGAGTACTACATTTTTTTAATATAACGTTTACAATCAATATAATCAAGAAAATCTGCATGTTTTAGGAATAAGATTTTGATTCCATTCCGGTTTCCAATTTTTCAGATGGTCATTCATGTACATTTTTTTGTCGAAGTCTATTTATGGCAACGTAGACGTTATCATTGGATATATCAGGTTTTGATGAATACTTTTTAGAATTTTAAAAGTTATTGAACTTTATCTAAATATCAAACTTAATATTCCTATGTAGCGTTTATACTCCAAAATGCAGTTGAATGCACATTTCAGAACTGGATCTATAAATGTAAAGAACGTTTATAAAAATTGGTGACGATAAGCATGTGCCACTTTATATTACGTGTTTGAAAAATTTAGTCGACAGAGTGTAATTTTAAACTATATTTCATTGCTTTAAATTTCGGATTTAACGAATGAAATTCAAGGGGTTTATGATTATATCATTTGATAGAATTGAGAATAGAAACGAGGAATTTTCAACGTATATTTGTACCGCCAAGCAGAGGTTCCACTGCAAACTTTGTTATAAACAATGTCATAATATCTGGTCCTGTTGGAACACATTTTATACCATTTACTGCGTTTTCATTTGACACTTTTATTATGAAGGAATTTCTGTTTAATAACATATGTGTCATCTCATTTTGAGTGATGTATGAAATAAACATGAACAAACACAATTTTTAACATGACGCCATCTAGACGTACATCCATTTTAAGGAATTTTCACGGAACGATTAATAACGATGACCTCTTTTTTTCCAAATCAGTAAAAACAGAAATGTTTATGGCAATATAATATACATTTTTAACAACATTGTATGTACAGATTTGCGTGAAAACAAATGTATACGTTTTGACTTTTACTAACATACATTTTTTTACATTTAAAGACCTTTTTGTTTTCCTTTGTTGATATATTTGTTTGTTCTTATAGTGATTAAGATTATAACCAATGTTGACTGCTGTATCCCTATTCTTGACATTCTTACCTATTATGTCTATTTTTTCACACATAGTTGTCTATTTTATGGTAATGCATGTGACTGGCTTACAAGAGAGAAGATTAGTTATCTACAAAATAATGTTTGATTCATCAATTTCAAATAAGAATATGTCTGTACCAAATCAAACATATGACAGGTGTTATCCATTCGTTTGATATGTTTTAGCTTTTGGTTTTGCCATTTGATAAAGTAACTTTACGTTTAGAATTTTCTTCGGAGTTCTTTTTTTTTGTTATTATTTTTGGTTTTCATGTGACAGGTATCTAAAGGCAACACGTATAACATTTCTATTTTCACTGAAGGGTGTAATCAGATACAGTTGAATGAGCTCTAAATACATACAAAAGTTCAACAAATATTGTCTACTGTACGATTACATATAATTTGCCATAAGTACAAAAACATGAATGGATAATTAGTAAATGCGTGAAAGTTTTCTAGGGAAGTAATCTTCTTATAAGTTATTTGACCATACATCTGAGAAAAGTAAGAAATTCAAGTAAACAATTACATTGAAAGTTTCAAACATCAATTATGAAAGAAAATTTGCCTTTCAAATTATTTATATTTGATTTGTATTATTATGCAGTAGTTAAAAAGGAAAAAGGATGTAAGAAGACAGCTCAGGGTTCTGAGTATAAAGGAATGATCAGCACCACCAGTAGCAACAGGGACTGTCAGAGTTGGAAGTTGAATTCTCCTCATCGTCACCGATATCATTATCCAGATAAAAACTATTGTCGTAATCCAGACAGTTCAGCTGCACCTTGGTGTTATACCACTGACCCTAATAAACGATGGGAATATTGTAACGTCCCCTATTGTTGTGAGTATTACATTATTTTAATATAACGTTTACAATCAATATCATCAAGAAAATCTTAAAAGACCTAGATTTTGTTATATATTTCGATGACTGATGTGTCAGATGGTAATTTATTACAGTTATTGTGTATGTATGTTTAGCACAACGTATACTTTATCATTCGACATGTCCGTTTTGAAGATTTTTTCTATACATTTAGAAGTTATTGAACTTTATCCGAATATCAAATAGATAAAATTCCTATGTAGCTTTTATACTTCAAGAGAAAGTAAACATCCTTGAACTAATATACATATTTATGTAGGAGCCAGCTGAAGGACACCTCCAGGTGCGGGAGTTTCTCACTGCATTGGAGACCCATTGGTGGCCTTCCGCTTTTGTCTACTCTATGGTCGGGTTGTTGTCTCTTTGACACATTCACCATTTTCATTCCTAATTTTATACAGATAACTGTTGCTGAACTAGGTCTAAGTATATGTCGTTTTCAATGCGTCAATAACTATTACTTGATTTATTTCACTTGACTGGGTGGAGTTTTACTGCTTCGCTTATCATAGATCAGTCTATCAAGAGATAGGTGTCTTGGGATAAATTCATCAATGAAGTGTCCAGTTATGGTCATTGATCCGGTTAAAATTGTAAACACTATACATGTATGTATATTGGCAAGTTAAAGAGAGACACAGTCGTTGACAGCCGTTTATTGAATTGTAAAACGGAGTTTAAAAACATGTTATAATTGCCACAATTTGGAAATTGTTGCTATGAAAGTATCATAACTATAACGTTTTGTTCTACTTGTTTTAACCCTTATATTCCGAAAAGGGGGAATTAGATAACTTGCAAATGGTACTTAGATCTTATTGATTTCATTTATAGTACAACAATAATAATTTCCCTCAAAGAATTTACTCCAAATATATTAATGTAATATATATTAATATTAATCTCAAAATTAGATATTTGTTAAATTGGCATAATACAATAGACAATACTTTTTTTTATTTTAGATTATTTTATTCCTCCAATAGCATATACTACTTCTTTGCAAAATTCATTTAGTGAAACTGATAGGACATTAGAAATCAATAATAATTATAACGACAATAATCCATACCCTGCACATGTTCGAATAGACTGTACTTTTTCAAATTAAAAAGTAAGCTCCATTCGATCAGTTGAAAAACATTTTTCATACATCAACCTTTTTATATATAAACAATTTTCTGATACAAAGGTATAACGCTTACCACCTTACATTTTCTGTACTTTGCCATACGTAAAAAACATAAATAGATAATCAGAAAACACATAAAAGTTTACAAGGGCAGAAATATATGACGAAAGTCTAGGTAAAAATAAGATACTTCAGGAAACAATTACCTGGAAATTAATAAAAATTAGTAATAGAAAAAAAATATGTCTTTAAACTTATTTATACTTGAATTTATTGTTATTGTAGTTAAACAGAAAGGATGTAAGAAGACAGCTCAGGGTTTTGAGTATAAAGGAATGATCAGTACCACCAGTAGCAACAGGGACTGTCAGACTTGGAAGTTGAATACTCCTCATCGTCACCCATTTCATAATCAAGATGAAAACTATTGTCGTAATCCAGACGGTTCAGCTGCACCTTGGTGTTACACTACTGACCCTAAAAAGCGATGGGAGTATTGTAATGTCCCCTTTTGTAATTAGTACAACATAAATTTGTTACCCAGAAATGACAATAACTATGATTTAGAAGATCTGCATTTTCAAATATTTAGATTTTTTTCGTTCAATCTCTGCGGACGACTTTGTCGCATATCAATTGTTTTATTTGCAAATTACTAATTATGATTTTGAATAAAAGAGTTGTTTCGTCAATTTTGTTTTTAATATTATATATCAAAACATGTTCAGACTGAGGCATGTCATACCATGGGTATATTTATAGTATAAGTGTGTATGTTTACTGAACAAAATCATCAGTGAATCAAATTATTCCACTCTTCCATTCCTAGATCGTCAGCAATTTGTCAATTTTCACACCTGTGTTAACATACGTGTATATTTACATGCTGGCATGGTTTTCCTTACTGAAATGTCTTTTCTTGAGAAGCAGAGTGTAACTATATTGGGCTGGTATTGTCATAATTTTTCGTTTTCCTTTTTTTGATAATTAGTTTGGTGTAGTATTTTATACTATTCAGTAAATGGGGTATTCCATGTCATTCCTTTTATCAGAATAAAATGACTGTGATTTCTATTTTAAGACAAAAAAAGATAAAAAAAGGACATTGCATTAAATTAAAATCATATTGACATTCCGATATGCGTCATGAAACATCTTGGTGCATTAAGGTCATCACATAACATCATACAAAGGAAAACTATAAAGCTGGGGGTTATTCCATTTCTTGAATACTTAATAATAAATTTTGAGGTAGATGTTATTTAATTTTATATAGCGTTGCATTAACTGATAATATGGATTTCAGAAATTCAATATGGCGGTTTACTTCTAACCATTGACATGTCAATTATGCATTTGATGGCAAACAGTATCCAAAGCATGACAACTGTACATTGCAAATGTTTTGGTTAAAAATTATAAGGATAAACACATTTTAAAAGAGGTTATTAGTGCAAATTTGGTTACTGCCTGAGAAAGTTTTACTGGAACGTCCTTCAGAATTTTATTCTATTTGTGAATTAATCGCCTCAGTTTACACATAATAAATCTCTCGAAAAAAGTGTTCAATCCTATAATGGTGTTTTTGGAAAGTATTCAGTCAATGATTTCATTTTGATACTCTTTGTTTGACTGGAGGGATGGCGATTCGAAATGGCTACTTAGATCCCTTTAGGATATTTTTTCTCTATCATTACGGCTACGGTTATTTTAAGTATTTCAGTAATAAACGAAGCTAAGTATAAGTACTCATGTTCACGGTTACAATTTGGTAAAGATATGCATGAAATCAAGAAAAAATAGAACACTTGTTAAATTTTTTGATTGATTGATTGAATTAATATATCGGTGCTTAACACCCCTAGCATCCCGATTTTATTAGTGAAGATTTCCGAAAACCATCAAGAAAACAGCAAACCTTCGGCAGGAAATCTACAAGTTCTAGACAATTCAAATTGGTGTCGAGCGCGCCTGCCAAAGGTTGGGCTCAACTTATAATTCGGTGTTGACAGACTGATGGTAAAGTAATTGAGCTATCGTGGTCTCCATTCATGTGTTTCCAGTAAACGAGTCATTGCTTTATATTAAAGAATTTTATGCTTTATTAGGTTTAAAGTGTATCCGGATAATCCAATGCTTTGAAATTGGAAAAAGAAAAAGAACACGTTTTTATTATATAATCAAACATCAAAAGTTGTAAAACACAGTATTTGCAATCAAACAAATTAATTTGATTCGAGAGTCTAAAATACACTGATGGTGGACGTTTCGTCTGAATATGTACCAGAAGCCTAATTGCCAGCACTAAGGCTTTCTCACCCACAAGCGTAAATAGCCACAGCCGAATATAACAAAATATTTCGGCAGTTTTTTTTTTATTATACTATTTTACTTTGTTGACTTGGTATTCAAGCTATTTGTTTCAAGTGCAATGGTCGAGTCTTGAAGTAATCCGAGTCCTAATTATGCACTTATTTCATTGATTATATAGTGAATCATACATTCTTTCCAGTACTTAGTTGTCTAAGTCACTATGACTGGTATAACTCATGGATTAATTTAAATGAGTCTGCGGAGAAACATTTATTACACATGTAGACATACTCTTATTAAGTGTCTGGCATAGGAAACAATGCACCTTTAAGGGTAGAATCTTATGTATTATTACAAAGACATACATGTCGAGTTTGATCAAAAGCTTTTCGAATTCGAAAACAACTGTCACATTCATGACTTGGGACAGGTTGTTTTAACAACAAAAATGTTTTTTTTGTAACTGGCAGTTAAATAGACAGTTATAATATTATGCAAATAAATCCCTTAAACTAAGGTTATAGTAAAAATTGAAATTCAATTAGTTTAACGTCTTTTAAAATTAATAATCGCAATACAAATAATAGTTATCAAAGGTACCAGGATTATATTTTAATACGCCAGACGCGTGTTTCATCTACACAAGACTCATCAGTGACTCTCAGAACAAAATAGTTATAAAGCCAAACAAGTACAAAGTTAAAGAGCATTGAGAACCCGAAATTCCTGAAAGTTGTGCCAAATACGGCTAAGGTAATCTATTCCTGGGATAAGAAAATCCTTAGTTTTTTTTAAATTGTAAAGTTTTGTCAACAGGAAATCTATAAAAATGACTATATAATTGATATTAATGTCAACATCGAAATGCTGACTACTAAATAAGAAATCAAAGACAAAATACATAACAACACTAACTCAGTATGTGTATTGGAATTAGAGAAGAACCAGACTGCAAAATTTATTGTCATTAGTACCATGAATGAAACCATTTAAAATAATTAAATAAATCTACAAATTTTGAATTTAACATTAGTCTCAAATTTAAGCCTCAATGTTGAAACAGGTGCGTAATACAAAATGTTTTGACTCACACTTGGTCATAGCTAATAAAATTTGAACGACTGAAGTAATCTTCGTACGAACGACGATATTGACAAATGGTTAAAATACTATATTTTTATAGCACGAATGCATTTGTTTGCACATATATCTTGTAATCTTTCCATCCGTTTGATTTCTCGTTCCTGTGCCACTGAAAAAATAATAAAAACAATATTACTGAATATACCTGTGAAATTGGACACATGGCAACTGATTAATGTTATGCACAGTGCAACAAAAAACAAGAATTTCACAAAACCCTAAAAAGACAAGGACACAGAAATTGAACAGATTATAGATCTCGTTTCCGTCTCAAACGTCTGACACAACAACTGCAGCAATATTTAGAAGTAAACTAGTAAAATAAAATGAAACCCAACAGAAATATAAACCAATAACAAAACAATGACATTAGTATCCTTGTGTTCAATTATTTTTTAGCAATTTGAATACTACATTAATCAAACACCTCAGATGTAACAACAGACATGTACATATTGCAACAATGGAAATCTGTAGACTCGACAACATGAAATTAACGTATCATTTTCATCAAAAAAATCAATGTTATCAAAAGAAAGAAAATCATTTTCGTAAGAACGCATGGTGATTGATTTTAAGCTGTCTTCGCAATGAAGTCTCCTTACCTGACAAACTTTAAGCAAATCCAAGGCAACGAATAAAAATAGAATATACGACTCAGTTTATTTTAAAGAAACATTAAAGTTAATTGCAAGTTATATAAATGTTACGTACCCTTTTCGAGATCTTTATCTTTATCGCAACTCTTTTTACAACGTTTGATGCATTTTGCAATCATCATAAAGGGTCTGATAATCAAATTGAGAGGAGCAGGAACTCTGGTGCGATAGTCCATAATGACAGAATATCTCCAATATCTCCACAATCTCTCAGAATTGGCTTGCACAATCTCAAAACGGTAACTACCAAAAATTAAATAGTTTGGATTTATAAACCGATTATTGTGTGAAATTTGATAGTGATATGAATTATTTGACTAGCAAGTATGATACTTTCTACCTTTAAATGAGTAAAAAGGTTGTAAATGAACTCATCATAGATACCAGGACTAAATTTTGTATATATGCCAGACGCGCGTTTCGTCTTCAAAAGACTCATCAGTGACGCTCGAAGCCAAATAAAGTACGAAGTTGAAGTGCATTGAGACCAAAAATTCCTAAACGTTTTGCCAAATACAGCTAAGGTTATCTATTCCTGTAACATATGCACAAAGATCAGAATCTTCATTTTTTTATACCTCAAATGCATTCTTTCTACATAAGAAAATGTCTGTACTAAGTCAAGAATATGACAGTTGTTGTCCATTTGTTTGAACGTTTGATTTTGCCTTTTTATTAAGCACATTGGCAATTTGCGTTTTGATTTTTTTTCGGTGTTCAGAATTTTTGTTATTTTACTTTTTTTTGTTTCTGCGTTAGAGCCATGTTGATCTGGCCATTTGGTCCCAGTGCTTATAGTCGTAAATGGGTGAATTTAGCATATATAAATAAAATTCAAAAATAAGAAAGGAATGAATGCGGTTGTTAATTTGATATATGCCTTTTGTGCTTCTTTGTAAAATATTTGTTTGTTATTATTGTTATTAGGATACTTCGCTTGTGGTACTTGTACGTCTTGTCATAATTGTTTATCATGTTCTCGTATTCTTGATTTTCAATTTTTCTAATGTGCTTTGTCTATATGCATTTTGGTGTAACTTCGAAAACTTGTTTGTTGCTTGTCTTTCATTTTTCCTATGTGCTTTGTCTATTTGCATTTTTATGCTTCTTTGTTACATATATGACGTACGTGACTCAGGAATATGACAATTGTTTTCCATTCGATTGATGTGTTTAAGATTTCGATTTTGCCATTTGATTAGGGACTTTTCGTTATGGATTTCCTCGGAGTTCAGTATTTTTGTGATTTAACTCTTTATATACTGCATTGTGGTCGAAAATAAAACCATTTTACTTAAGCTTTTTTTTTTAAAGAATTAATAGTTAATATTTTTAATAAAACATAATTTTGATGACATTTAAATCAAAAAAAAAAAATTCTTTAATTATTGCCAGCAAGGCATGTCCTTTCGATTTGCATCATTGTTTTTTGTCTTCTGTATTTCGATGTAACAACTAAAACAACAACTAAATTAGGATTTCTTTTCAAATATTGAATAAACTACAAGAAAAACAAACATGCTACTACATGTCGTGAATGATTATTTCATTACTTCGTTGTTTGAAGTAAATGTTTAACGGTTAGGATGATATATCGTTGGTATTGTTTTTGTGAAATTCTGGAAATAAAACCTATGATAAACATAAAAAAGAATATGTGTTATGATTGCCAATAAAACAACCCTTCACAAGAGTCCAAATGGCACAGAAATTCAAAATTCACCGTACGGCCTTCAACAACGAGCCAAGCCCATACCACATAGTCAGCTATAAAAGGCCCCAAAAAAACAAATACCTAAACAGAGCAATGACAAGATTAACCAACAACAGGTTAGATATTAGCATATACAAGGCAGCAATGACGATCAGGACCCAGTCATACTCAATGCATCTCTCCATACTAGGGTCACTCTCCCACACACTTCGGATCGTAGTACATGATGGCGCATTACTATTTTCTGTAAAATAAGGATCAATTTATAGTATATATATAAAAAAATGTTTATGTTAAGAAAGAAACTTTTATTTATTTGGGCATTTGTTTTATAGATAAAGTCAACTGGTTTTTTTTTTCGTTCTTTCGATCAATACGATAAATATGTTTAGTAATATTCACAGTTACCATATTTATCATTATATTTCTTCAACATCACTACTATGAAAACGTCATTTGTTTTTTCGCCATCGAATGTGACTTATGATACACAACTATTCAACTGTCATGATGAGCGACACGACAGTACCACTCGAGAACTACAAGATATACTGACCTAACCGGAATACCTGCGATAATCCTTTTGTATGGTTCGTATTAATCTTTTTGTTTTGATAAGTATTCTATTTGGTGTTTTGTAAACTATTGTTAGTCCTTTCATCATGTTTCATCGTTTATATACTAGTATGTGCTCATAGTATTTTCGGTATTTCTTCGACCTGTAGTTTTTAATGTCCCTTGGTATCTACAGCTTCTTTTTTAACCATACGTTAAAGGTTTGAGATGAATCGCTCTCTGGATACTCTTTTATATCCTCAAATGAAATAGACGTAATGACGTGTGGCGGTGGAAAATCATAAATCGTTAACTTCGTGTTGCGATTATTGGTTTGTGCATAAATCCGGCCGTTAGAATTCTTATAAGAATTCTTGTACATCTGTCATGTCGTGAACTTTTTAACTTGCTATGAGGTCAATGAGACTTATAATTGCTTCCATCTACAAATCACAGTAAAAAGACTAAAATGATTGATATCTTCTATAATAGTAAATTCTTTTAAATGCCACAAACACATAGAAAATATCTCTGTACAAGTGTGGGTTTCTTCATCTCCATGCATCTAGCATCACTTGCATAGTTCAATTGTCTACGTCATAAGTTCTTTTCCTTCACATGAACGATGATATATTTAAGTCAATTACCTGTTTCGATCGACACTGAACTTATTACTAAACTTAGATAACGGACATATTACCTCAAAAAGTCATTGAATTCAACTAATTCTTCTACGAAAATTACCAAACAATCCATTTATTGAAATAGTTTATGTATATGTATTCCATTAAAAGAAGAAATCTACCGAACTCCGAAGAAAATTCTAAACGGAGGGTCTATGAGAAAATGACATTATCATAAGCCCAAACACATCTAACGAATTAGTAACAATTGACATATTCCTGATTTGGTACAGGCATTTTCTTATGTAAAACAAAACATAAACCTGGTTTAATAGGTAGTTTAGTAGCTAAACAAAATTCCATTATATGGACAACGATGTGGAACAAAAATCAAACAGATATAATAGGTAAAACTGTCACAAACAGGAGTACAGCAGACTTTGTAATTAAATATTAAAACTCTAAAAACAAAAAATATCTCAACAAAGAAAAAACAAAATTCATATTGACAAATAAAATTGAGAATGGAAATAGGGAATGTGCCAAAGAAATGAAAGAGACAACAACCCGACTATAGAACAGACAACAGCAGAGCACATCAGCAAAAACGAAAGACAAAAATAAACCTTCAGATTGCATAAAAAAGCAAGCACATACATATCATCTTACGCTGAACCTGTCTTATTAGATTACATAATATTACCTTTAAAATCTTCCAAGAAAAGTTCCCCATAAATCTGCCAATACGGAATGTACATTATCTTCCAGATCCTCCAATAAGTCCAATGAGTTGGATTCCACATATCATAGTGCGCTGGGTACATATTTGCATGATACAACACACCGACCCCCATCATAAAGACAAACAAAATACCGATGAATCGAAATAGGTCTTTCAGCTGAAATATGAAAGTGTAGTAATAGGTGCGAGATTAATGTCTGATTGAGATCTGAATAATTAAGAAATTGGTAATGAATAGGTGAATAAGATAAACATGCTATTTCTGAATACTGAAACATTGAGTATAAATGTGAAACATGATCTTTTATCTAAATGTTATTTAGTACTCTATACATTTTAGCAATTTTTTTTTAGTCCAAAATGCAAAAACGAAATGTCATATAAAATCGTAATTACCAACAAGTGCAAAGCATTTGGATTCTTGATAATGAGTAAAATAGGATGTGGGTACTTTGTAAGTATCAATGAGACAAGTAAATGACTAGACTAACAACCAAATTATATATGGTCAACACAACACAAGTTTGTAATTTGTATACTGAGAGGAACATCATCGAAGGCGGTTGAAATGAAAAAGACAATATTTATGATCAGAAAGGCAACTGCATCAATGAATGTTTGAAGGCATCAATAAAATTGCAAAAAATCATCATCTAAAATGTATCGTATATCTGAGAGAAAAAAAATTGAATGACTAAAGCATTCTAAATTTTTTTTCAAACAGTTTTATCAATTGGTGTTTTTTTTTTATTCGCATAAAGTACCAAGAAGTACATAAATGTAATAATAAACTTTAATCATACTAAATTTGATAAACATAGGAATCTAGCTGTCTAAATATTAGTTTTGAAATATCGGAGTACCGTCTCACCGGATTAGAGGACACAACCGCGGACACGTCGTGGAATATCATTAACGTTTTTTTTTTTTAATTTAGAGTTTAAAAGTTATTGCACATTGCGGTGAATAAAAATCGACATTCCGAATTACCATAATAAAATCTTATAGTTTGTAACCCTTAATAAATTTTTGATTTTAATCAAATGATTTTCTAGTCTGCCTAGATCGAAATACTTGTGTAATGGACAATATTTAATCAACAATTCTAAAGATTGACAAAATATTTGGCTCTAAAGTAAACAGAGAAAAGAGAAGTACACCTTGTCCAAGCAAAAAGATTTGTTTTAGTTCGAAAGAGCCACCTTTACACAACCATCTATTAATCAATCGAAATAACTATTCAAATTTTATTCCTCTGACCCGAAATTAAACTAGATGGTCAGTGACAAACGTCTCTTATTCTAACAAGAACACGATCACAAAAAATGAGAAGTCTGTCAAAATTAAGTTTACTGGAAGAATGGGACTGTCATACAAGTGATAGGCTTAGCTATCTATTAAATCAGGTTGAATCCACCATTTTCTACTCAAGAAAATACCTGTACAAAATCAAGAATGTGACAGTTGTTAACCATTTGTTTGATGTGTTTGAGCTTTTGATTTTCGACATTTAACAATGGACTTCGATTTTGAATTTTCCTCGGAGATCGATATTTTTGTTATTTTACGTTTTATCAATATATATAGACTTGAAAAAAAAAACAATCCTGCTACAATATATAATAAAGAAATATTAACTTAAGTGGATGATGAAAAAAAAACGAATGCAGTGAAGTGAGAGGTTTCGTTCCATATGTAGTGCTCCCTGTGACTTTGAGATGAAGAGCAGCAATTGCAGCGCTGTTCCTTATCTCTTTATGTTTTTTGTTGTTGTGCATGACCTGATTTTTCATTTTCTATTATGGTAAGTATTTCTTTCATTAATTTTAATCATTTAAATTCGATCTTCTTCCTTTAAACCTTTATATACCACGCTTTCAAACGGTTTAAAAGTAGAGTTCATAAAACCTACCATTTCCTTGATCATGATTATCTTTGGTCCTAATTTTCTAGACATCAAAATTGAATGTAGAAATCTCATGTAAACGGTAAATAAACTGAGACTGTAAAATCGTCTAGCTAAAGCACCATTTGTATCGTCATCATCAAAGAACCGAACTATCATGGCTGCAATTGTTATCCAGTACGAGATGAAGTCAAGAGAATTCCAAAAGTCGTAAAAATATCTTTTTATCCTGTATTTTATGGACAGACTTAATGGCTTGTCTTTCTCCTCCTCTTTAGCAAATCTGCTTTTGATGACTTCATTATTCCAAGGTAAAATCTTTAATAGATATTGGTAGGAACTATCACTTAATTGAAAATAATTTTAAAAAAGGGACTGATTTACAGTACATTAACTTTATGTTCAGGCAAAACGATTTACATAAAAAAGTGAGCTAACACGCATTCAAAAAATATATCACAAATTATTACACTTTATCCAAACAAACATTATAAAATTTATTCATCAAATTTCAATAATCAACTAATATCCGCAAATTTTACCAATAACACAAATTACTTTCTGAGAATTACGTTTTAGCAACAGAAGTGGAACTTACTCCTCTATATTCCTCCAGAATATCCCCTAGTAACCATATGTAAACCAACCACTCATAAACTCCAACGGAACCAATGTTCTCATAAACTGATAATTGTGTTAGCAGGAATGCACTATAACATACCATTGCAGCAATAAAAAATATCTGAAACGCAGAGAAATGTGAGGTACCATGATAAGATTAAGTAGAAGTAAGGTTTCAGGAAAACAGCTTAAGTATTTCGTAAATGAATTCTTTGAATTTCAGTGGTTACGTATACAATATATAAACTTTATTTTCGTCATTCTGATTTTTGTTTATTATACACTGATGCGTTTTCCATATTTTCTTCACGACTTCACACTAAAATGTATGACCAACGGGACGATTTCAACTTCTCAATTATCAATTTCCCATTTCTCAACAGTTACATAACCTCTGTCCCATCGTATGATGTTTACATATCTCAGTTGATACGTTATGCTCGTGCATCTTCCCACTATGCGGACTTCATATACAGGACTGTGCTCCGACAAATTTATGAGGGGGAAAGATTAAAAATGACATTTCCTAAATTTCATGGACACCATCACAAATTGGTTGATCCATACACTACAAAAGTCAAGTCTAAAAGTCTGAAAAGACCAGTTTTTGTCTTGATTTGCATGAACTTTTACTCGACATTCTCCAAAAGTATGACTTGTGTCTTAATTTTTCTTGACAAATTCTCATTTATATCAAGTTTGTATGAAAATTACTTGACATATTCTTGACATTCTGAATATGGTCTTAAAATTTCTTGACAAATTCTTGACATTTTAATACTGTCTTGAAATTTCTGAACATGTTCTCGACATTCTTATTTTTTCTCAGTATGTCTTGACATATTCTGAACATTTTGAATTGTGTCTTAAATTTACTTGACAGTTCTGAGTTTAAATCTAATGTTTAAAATAATTTAAATTTGGATGTGTTGATATAAAACAATTTAAAATTGAGTTTTTAAATAATTACAAATTTTGATTCCTAAATTTTATAAATTAAATGATTACAACCAATCATACTGTAGACATATTTCATTCTACATTCATAATATTAAATGTTTATATGGTAAAAAATTATTGTACCAAAATGTGGTTTATTTATATATTTATAGCAAATTATGATGATATACAAATCATTCATTTAACAGAAGAAAAATGTGTAATGTCATCTGTTGGAATATATTTTAAGTATTACACATGGACAGGATGTTCCCCATAAAATTAAGATATTCCACACCCCCAGAATACACGCAACTGTCAAATAGAAATTACTGCTTTACCTGTAATAAGCCATACAAATTATCAATTGGCCGACCATGCCACTACAATTTAAAAAGTTTGTTCATGAAAAATGAATTGAAAATTGAATATTTCCCAAAGATTAAAAGAAAAGTATTATCTACCCCAGGAGATAAAAAATGTATTTATAATGGGTCCATTTTCTATAGAAATCATTGGTCTTATGAAATGGATCCCAAACAGACATGCATGATATAGATCTTAACATTTTTTTCTTTTTCGGAAGGTCAGTTATCAAAAATATTTATTTTTGTTAAAAATTTATAAAATTCAACACTCAAATTGAAATAAAAAATGTTTTTTTGGTTGTCCTAAAAAATGAACAAGGTTTTTGAATCAAGATGGGAACTAAGTCTTTGACCTTCACGACCCCCCCCCCTCCTCTTATTTCAGCCACACAAACCCAAAAGATGAATTTTGGGGTCCAAAAGAGACGCATGGTCACATTTTAAAACTGCCTTATAGACACCTATTTTAGTAGTTTTACGAATGGCAAAAATCTAAATGCTGTTTGTCAGCAACTTCAACGTATATTCCAAGTGAAAACAATTAATTAAACGTTTAATAAAAATTAATCAAAATCAAAGTACATGGGGGATTATTCAGGGTATTCCAACTAAGTTGCACCAAAAGGGTATCTTACTACACAAAATTAATCCTTGATTCTTCAAAGTTTAGTTTAGCCATAATAAGTATATAACAGCAAAAGAATGTCACAAACAGTGCAGAATAAGTCTGTTCACATTTTTAGGCGAAATTTATACTGTTGAGATAGTGTCAAGACATATTTAAGACTGTCAAGAATGTCTCGGGACATATTCAGACATTATTTAGAATGTCAAGAATATGTCAAGACATATTCAGACATTATTAAGAATGTCAAGAATGTGTCAAGACAGATCGAGACGTTATTAAGAATGTCAAGAATATGTCAAGACAGATCGAGACAAATTTAAGACAGTCAAGAATTGGTCGAGACTAATCCAGACTCTTATCAGATGATACAGGAAGTGTCGAGAAATTTTAAGACAATGTTCATACTGTCAAGAAAAATCAAGAACCTTATGAGACAAATTCATACAATGTCAAGATTTTTTTTAAATTATTAAGACAAATCAAGAATGTCGAGTAAAAATTCATGCAAATTCAGACAAAAACTGGTCTTTTCAGACTTTTTGACTTTTGTAGTGATACGATGTGTCCGTGTTAAAACTACTAATAAATAAGGATAGTTTTACCACGTCTTAGATCGTAGTATATCATTTACGTCGACTGGTCTTTTAAGTACCGAACGTGACCTATTTCCGAGAATGACTGTTTTGCTGAGTGTGAAATTGCATTGCTATAATACGTGTCACGGTATTTGGCAATTCAACATTCATGGTATATATTATAGATATGGTATAGGTATTATTATATGTCTCATCGATTATAGTTGTTATTATATTGTTTGTTTTCTATTCGTATGTAAAAGTAAAGATAATTAATCCCACAGTTCATTTATATGATTTTAGTTTAAAGAACTTATATGTACACGATTTTGTTTTTAGAAGAAATACCGACATAGCTAGATAATAAAATTGATTATCTAATTACTAATACAGTTCTATATCAATATTATTGTAAATGTTATAAAATACATCAATTAACATTAATACAAAACTAATCTTGAACTGTATTTAATTTATTTTAGCGACATTATATGTTTATTCATCAAATATGCTTGTTTCATTTTTACTTCAAGAAACCAAGCTTAATATCCAATTTTTAGAAATTCACATGTGACCTCACTTTTGTGGCGTTGATGCATTCGCGTGGTGGATAGTTTGTAATTCTACAATGCTGGGTTTTTTTTGTGTACTGTCCTAAATTATTTTACGTATTCGTTGTTATTCTGTGGTTAACATGCAGAAATGTACTCTCATATTATTTATGTATGTATTTCTCTGTCCTGAAAGTTTTTGCATCTATTTGTACTGTATTCCTGTCATGTAATGTTGTCATTTTAGCGGTATATTTTACATTTTCATTAAGCGCCACATAACCAGGTTCAACCAACCATTGTTCTTAAAATGTCTTGTACCAAGTCAGGAAAATGGCAGCTGTTATATTGTGTTGCACTTCGTTGTTTCTCTTGTTTTCCTCTTGTGGTTGATGTGTTTCCCTCGGTTTTAGTTTGTAAGCCGGATTTGTTTTCTCTCAATCCATTTTATAACTTATGAACACCGGTATACTATTGTTGCCTTTACTTCTTTCTCAACTGATGAAGTTTTAAAAATTCATAAGAACTAAGACTATACTCTATTGGACATAGTTAAACTTATATATGTTTGTAATTATATATCCTTGTATTTTCAAATATTACTTACATAGTTTATTAAAAACCGGGTAAGTGGGGCAGAAACAAATCTAAAAAACCGTATGTTGCTGGTCTTAACTCTTCTATAGTATTGGCAATAACAGAAGAATCCGTTCTAAAAACATAAATAAAAAAATGTCAAGTTCATCATGTGTAAAACGATTGATTCAATGAAAAGATTGTGCTACTTACATGATATGTAAGCAGAGTCACCAAGGTGTGGAAAAGAGACTGGAATACAGGGGTATCTGTAGTATCGGACTACCCTGTGGACAAAGCAAGTCATGTGTGTCATCAAATAATATTGTAGGATATCGGCGCATTAAAGAAATATAACGATGATTCGAATATTGTTTGAGACAGAAACTGTACGTCGCATTAAACATTAAAAGAACTGTAAAATATATAACATATGCAAGAAACGAACAAATTAAAGTCAATTATAAAGAAAAGGAAAATTTTAACCATTCGTATCACGTCTTAAGTAACTGCTGGATGTGACCGTCTGGTTTGGAACAATCTATTTTATATGAAATGTGTTCTTTCTGATTGAACACAGGAAATATATTCTTTCAGACTATAGCGTGACAGTGGTATTTAATAAAAAAAATATTTTAAGCCCGTTTTTACATTTTAACTGAGAGTTGTCCTGTTGAATTTTCAATATATGGGGAAAAATATCGTATGATTCCCAATAAAGGTCAACATTTTGACTTCAACAATGAGCAAGGCATAAAAGCTCAAACAAGACAAATGTAAAACAATCAAACGAGAAACTAACATCATAAATGTATATAGAAAATAATAAAATTAAACAAATACATACAGCTGTTTTGTGTATTGAGACGCGTAACACATTTTAAAAATTTATTCACACTTATAAATTTGAAATTTCAAAGGACACTTTTATACAGTAAAATAAGGGAATACATTTTTTTATCTATTTATACTAGTTAACGAATATAATGAAAATCAAGTACATTTATACAGCCACTGATTTATATTCGAATTTAGAATTATTATATCAATATCTGCTTAAACATCATCAGCAATGATACAACATTTTTCAGAAATGACTAGGTAACTAAATACATTATATATTTATTTACATCAAACCCACAATCTTATCCAAAGAACAACCGAAAACTACATTTCAAGCCCAAACTTGTTGTAATATAAGTTCAATAACCTATAAAATAATATTCACTTACCAACCAGAAATCTTCAAGATTTGCACCTATTTCACGGTACCATATTTTGTTAAGACGTCTTTGTGCACAGCTGTATGCAATAAAGTCAAGCATGGCGTTATCAAAAGCACACTCTAATGGACTGACTTTTATATTCCATACAGTTTGTTCCGTTAAAATCAGATCCATCGCTACTTGTGGTTCCTCCTCATAGAGTTTTCTTTGTAGGTCAATAGCACGGTTTTCAAAAATTCTAAATATAATTATGGCTTTTATTATTATTTGAATATCTTAAACGTCTACAAAATATTACATAATATTACATGTCAAATCACACTACAACATTGATATCTGAAAAATTATAGCATGTTCTAATGTATGTAAACGACGTTCCAATTAAAACAAGGATATGCGCATTACAATAATGTCATGCGTTTCTTATAAGCAATTAAATAAGTAAGCAAGTAGATAATTTATTATAGTGACATGTGTAGCATAAGTTATATTTCATAATAATACAATAGTTGTTTAAAATGTTTAAGTCACTTTAAACTTAATGTTCATATTTTCAATAAGCAATGTAAGATTGTTACTTGTTATTTATAACGACACGAATTCTAAATTCATATTTTTAACATAAATGTGTGCCTCAACATAAAATACGTTTATTGAAAATAACCACAAATAAAGTCTTGTATTTAAGATACCATGATAAAAGGATAAAGAAAAACAAACAAGATCATAGTCAAAAGAGATAGGTACAAAAGACAAGTACATGTAGTTAAAACTATAGATGGAACAATAAGGACTCGTAAACAAAACACAAAAAAAGGGATTAGAAGTTTTAACGTAAGGGTAACAGCAGTTTACCGATGTTCAAAACTCGTATATTCAGTTAAATATTTCAAGCAACAGACGAAATCCCAACAAAAAGAGCATGAAATACAAATCGAACCCTTATGCATCGACAAAATTAGTATATTATTTTGTGTATGCATCACTCCCATTAACTGTTGTAAAAATGTTCGTTAATATAGCTCCTTTAGGTGTAATACCACCAAATCATAGTACGCATATGAGAAAGGGTCGAAAAAAAAACTTCCCTTGAATTTGAAAGTTGCAGGAAATAAATCATGCATTTTATTGCAGTAAAAAAGTAAGAGTCATAAATATATATCTTGGGTGTTTCAAAGCATTTTTGTTTTTGTTTTTGTTTTCCTGTAGAATATTTTGTAAACTTGAGGTTACATGGTTACTTAATTAAACTTGTAGACAGGAACGAAAGGGGTGAAAATTTGATTGGTTAACTTGAAGGGATGTTTATTTTCTTACATGCAATGAAATGTTATGTGAAATTTTATTTATAGTATTGGACAGGATCAAACTTTACTCATGCCAAGTATTTCTTTATTTGAAACAAAGAAAAATTCGTCACATTTTTTTGAAAATTTAAAATTTAAGAGACACCAATTGGGGAAATTCAATGGTGGGATTATACCTATATCCGTCTTTAAGAAATTTTAGAAGTTAAAATCCCTTCCTAGTTAGTAGCCTGTAATTCAGTGGTTGTAAATTGTCATTTATATCCGTCTTTCGCCATTTTGTTTTTTTAACCATAATCAGGTCATTGGTTCTCGCGTTTGAATTGTTTCGTAATTTGTCATGTCGTGTCTTTTAATAGCTGAATATATGGCATGAACACTACTCATGGTTGCTGACATCCACCCACGGCATATGGACTGTGTTGGATTATTGTATCAATGGCATTCATATCATATCTATAAGCATATATTGTAATTTTACCTGGAATGTCCTTTAATTGAATCATGTAAGAACTGATCTTTTCCACTCTTTGCTTTTTCAGCCATTCTCTTCAATACACAGCTTGCGAAAATAGCAGTTACTGCAGAATAAATATATCAGCTTTTTTAAAATTATACATGCATAACATATACTCAGTGATTTTTTTTTGTTCATTGAACCAAAAGGACAATTCGGCAACACACCTTTATACATGTTGCGGATTACTCGTATTAAGTAAACACAAAAGTTTTAATATTTACTTTATGTTTTTTCTGCTTAGAATTTTTTTTTGTTCGCCTGTCGTACAAGTGATATGTTTAGCTAGCTATTGAACCAGGTTTCAGATGGTATGGGAATATAATTTAAAATGATAAAATATGTTCATACTTTGCCAAAACGTAGTATATATTGCGATTTGTTCAAAAATGTAAAAAAAATAAATAAATCAAAGGTCACTGCATTTTCTCAAGTTCCAGGTTGTGACAAAATGACACATTATGTATGGATTATACAGGAAAAAGCATCTTTATATGATTAGAAGCTAAACTAAATGATAGAAATGTAAAATGAAATACGGGAAGTTAGAAAATGCTTTCAAAATAAAAGATATGGCCACCGTACGTTCTTTCCGGATGAAATCCAAAATAGCAAAATTTCATGTAGATTCCTTTAGAAAATGCACTATTTTCCCTGAAATGCTAATAAAAATTAGAAAATCAAAAATCAAACAGAAACAATTTGCGCATGTAATAATGTTAAAATCTTAAAAGTTTGTTCACATAAGTTATCTGCATTTCTCATAAAATATATGGACCTTAGGTCCGAAGGTTCTCTGTTATTTACAATATAAGATGGCAAAAAACACCCTTACCGCCTTAATCAACCATTTTCTACATAACAATTTGTCTGTTCCAAGTTATGAATATGACAGTTGTAATTCATTCGTTTGATGTGTTTGAGCTTTTGATTTTGTCATTTGATTGGGGACTTTCCGTTTTGAATATTTCTCGGAATTCGGCATTTTTTTTAAAACTTAGAGTTGATGCTATTTGTTAATGTTTTTACATTCATCAGAGTTTGCTGAATAAACAATACGGTATATCAAATTTTATGAAGCCATACGAATTTCCTTATGAGCAACAAAATATTTCAAGCTCATAACCAACAGTCGATAAATAAATTCGAAAAATAATTGCCAGTCTTGATTCGTTGTTAGGTTTTCTTTTTTGCTTTTGAATATGTTTTGTTACGGTTCTTTCCCACGTTTTGTATTTTTGAAAATGACTTTGACAGCTAGAATTTGCAGATAATGTTGTGTCCACATTTTTATTGTAACATCTTATCACTTTCAAAATATATCTTCTTAATTTCAATGTTAGAAATAATGTCTTATGTGTGTTAAATAAAAACAATACATAAACTGTTCGTTGATCTCAGGAAAATGTAAAAAAAAATTAAATAAATAAAGCTCATCTCTGTCTCCGGTTTAATTAGATGGTCATTTTCAATATAGTATATATTATAGAAGGGAAAAAAGGAAATTCTTACACAACTGATTATTGCATTTGACCCAGAATATAGTAGCTAATTCTTGTCTATTTGCAAACAATGCCCATATAAGCAGATCTTGATAAATTTCTTTTCTCTGTGTTTCTGCATTATCCTTGTCAACCCTGAGTTCTTTTTTGCTGTAAAATCCTGATAATAAAAAAAAAAAACTTTGCATAATTCGCTTTTACCGGTCATACCTAATGAATATTTCGCTTGAAAGTCAATAGTTTATTATTTGAATTCGTGTTCATGTGATCTTTAATCTTTATAATAATCTGTATATGGGTTTCGCATTTGCTCTTTTATTGAAAAGAATAAAATTGACAATGGAAATGGGGAATGTGTCAAAGCGACAACAACCTGACCATAGAGTAGAAAACAGCCGAACAACTGTTTCAACAGTGAAAATAAAATCAAAAGAGCACCAACATTATTTTGTTGACTGATTTAGCACATCAACAAAATGTAATCATTCTTTTACATGTACATGTAATAATTATATTGTGGTGTACTGTATTCGGAAGGTGTCCGTTAATATTCTGTAATTTACATGTTGTAATATGCACTATTATATTATTTTTTATGTATTGATCTGTCCTGAGTGTTCTTTTGTATATTTATACTTTAATTATGTCACGTTAAGTTGTCATTTTAGCAGTATTATTAACATTGCAGTATAAGCGGGAGATTTGGCTAGCTATAAAACCAGGTTCAACTCATAATTTTTTCCCTTAAAATGTCATGTATCAAATCACGAATATGGCAGTTGTTATCAAATAGTCCGTTTCTATGTATGTTGGCGTTTGTTTTAGCAGTGCAATATTTCTGTTATACTGTTGTTTTTTCTTGAAGTTGTTTTAATTTTTTTGGTTTTAGTTTGTTACCGGATTTGTTTTCGAATAATTTATTTATGACAACAGAGTTGTATCATGATATATATTTATTCGTGTAGATACATGATACATTGTTTTGTTATGTTTTTAAATCGTATATATACTTATGTTGTATAATTTATAATACATCAAGGGTTTTCAAAAATCAATTATGCTATATGATCAATACGAGGTGGATGTCTGAACAGAATATAAACATGAGATTAAATGCCCCTTTTCGATATGTTATATATCATATCTAAAATATAACAAGATATGTTTAAACAGGGTTCTATTCTAGCATTGCTCAATATAAAGGTTTTATTGATTAGTTTATCCTAATGACTAGTGATTACCTGTTTCAAAAAATACAGAGTTAGTTTAAATCATTTTAAAATAGATAATACTTACTACGTGGATAATGCAAGAACTTTTGACATAGCTGCCTGCCGGACTGAATACACTTTTGGTAATTCTTCACAACCTGCTCATTATTCTTTCTGAGTGTAATCTTTTTTCTGTCTTTTAGTAACTTGTATGTAGCATCAGTTGACGATCCCTTTAAACAATGAACCAAATAAATACTAGATATGTAATCAATTCTTTTAGAAAAGAAAGCATGCTAGCGCTGTTGAATATACTGCTTGGATTTGTACATCTGTGTTGCTGTATGTATTTTACAATAAAACAAACTATTTCTATTTTACAGAATTTCTAGCATAATAACTTAAAACATGTATTGTTCTATCCGGATTTAATATGTTCATTTTTTGTAAATAATTCTCATTGAAACTTGCCATCATAGCAATTGATTGGCAATGATAAAACCTTGAATGATAAGTTAGTGAATGTTTGCATTCATCCATAAAGATAGTCACTCACCATCAGTATAGACCAAATATGTTGACAGTCACCATCAGTAGTACAGCTACATTCTATTGTCTATAGAAAAAATATAATAAAGTAGTTGTTTTAAATTTAAAAAAATGTATAACAAACATATGTTCCGATGGAATATCAACATCTTACTTTAACCCCAATAGTAGCAAACCAATTTTATAAATACACATGACATCACTAATAGTTGAGGTTATCTCCCCAATCGGATCACTAGCCCAGTAGTCAGCACATCTATGTAATAATAGATCATTTATATATACATTAAAAAAAAATCAAATTCTAATGTTTTCTTTCAGACACAGATTTGTGTCGGTTATCCAGAATCAGACTCATTATGAAATTCTAACATATGTTCATATTACTACACAACGCAGACAATTGTTGTTAAAGGTCGACACTTAATATAATTTCTGTTCAATGAGCTTTACCTCCATTTTTTATATTTATCTTATTTTTATTTATGTATAATATGAAATGTTTCGACTCTTTTTTTCAAATTCAATAGATTTCATAATATTTCAAGGCATAACTTTCTTTTTCTGAATATCTAAAACCATGATGAGCCTCATGACAAAAATGAATAACCTAGCCCTATACCCTATTTCACCATATAGTTAGGTCGATTTTTCCCGAGGGAGTTGAATAATTTCCTAATTAAGTACGGAAGAATCTACATATTTGAATGCACTTATATGAGGCAGGTTATACAGCACTTTATTTAAGTGAAAGAGGGCGAAATTCTTTTTCAAGAAACTATTATATATAAAGGCAACAGTAGTATTCCGCTGTTCGTAAATCTATGGACAAAAAACAAAATCAGGGAAATAAACTTAAACTGAGGGAAACGCATTAAATTTAAGAGGAGAACAACGACACAACATTTAAATGTAACACACATAGCAACATATACAAATTTGATAATAAAGATTACTATTTAAATATGTATTGAAAATGTTCAATTCAAAAACGTAAGTGTACGAGAATGTTAAGGTTTGTTCAGTGAAAACAATTACAAAAATACTTCTATACAAGTCTATAAAAATACAATCATTTTTCGTATAACAGATTTAAAAACCGGTTTTATTCTTACATGAGCAACACAACACGTTCCTCAAGTGGAACAGGATCTGCATATCCTTCCGTAGCACTGAGATCACCTCCGATTTTTTGCATACTGTTAATGTCGTTTGGTCATTTTTTCATTTGTTTCTTTGCCATGACGTTGTCAGTTTATTTTAAACTCGGGAGGTTCAAATGCCTCTCTTTTATAGAGATATCTTGTTTGTTAAGGGTTTTTAGTAATGTTCGGTAACTGTAAAACGTTGTTTACCCGTCAAACAGAAACTGATCTAATGTTTACTTGGTGAGTAAAATTTAAATGAAATCTGTTTTAACTTTGTCGCTTTTTCTGTTATACTTTTTTTTCAAAATTATTCTACGTCTCAAATAAATTAATGTTTAAAAACTGATTCAAACCATTTAAACCATCGAAACATATTTCAAACGAAAAAATAATGCAGCCAAACAATTTGAAACTTCCTGTAACTATTATTTACACTTAAATTTTCTGTACCTGGAAATATATATACGGAAACTGCTGTCTGTCAAATTCTACATTCTCTTCTTGAAGTAAAACCTTTACATAGTCCACTCGGTTAGCGATAATTGCTTGTTTCAGTAGAATCTCAAAGTTCTAATGTATGAAAAACTGAACATCATTATACACATAAAGACTAAATACACTCATTCAGTTATGTGTTCAGTTATGTGTTATCTAAAGAAATATTAAAACTATTTGATTTTTCGAAGTAATATCTAAATAAAAAAGTTCGATTATACAAGAAAAATAAAAGAATATGCTTTTTTCTAGAAAAAAATAAATTATTATGTTTTGACTCTTTCAAGATCATTATGTAATGTGATTCTTGGTAATTGACTTTTATTGTTTGGATGCATATAAACGGTCAGTGTACTTTTTCTTACCAAAAACTTATATCTGGCAAATAGAAAATAAATCCTTTGTGTATATGTTTATAGTCTTTTTTTTATTATGCAAATATTCATAAAACGTATTTTTTTTAAATGTTTTTCCTTTTTCAAGGCATTTATGTCTATTTTTTTCAAATTTACTCCGGTACTTTATTCATACCCCTGTTTTAAAGTCGTTATCATCGACAGGCATTTCCTGAATGAACTGGTATGCTATGTAGAAGTATAATGGCAAAGAGGCTGGAGTCAGGGATGTTTGATAACGCTGCATAAACTCTTTCACTTCACCAGTAACATTCATGTTATTACACGTAACTGTAGACACTGGTTTTACGCTGTTATTTGGAAATTTCCTTTTCGGACCAGCAAAACCATTTGATTTTACCAGTATAGGACTAGTTCCGTATTCAGAATCATGGTATAACTCTTGGTCTACAAAGAAATACTTGTATGGGTAGTTTTATCATTATTATATAAAAGAGACGCGAAGGAATATGCAAACTCATAACTTGATAACTAATTCCCCAACATGCGTCAAAGTTTGATATGAAGTGGTTAGGACACAAACAACTGATCATACCCTGCACATGTATTCCCGAAAAATCATGATTGCAACTTATATCAAGTATGAAACTACTCACGATTTTCAAATTTTCTGTGTCGTTTTTTGTCATGGTTATGTCTGATGGTCTTTAATTTATTATTTTTGATATCCTCGTTCTTTTCGTTGACAGTAGCACCGCAGTATATCAAAACTGCCAAGCCATAAGCTATGTAAGTTTTAGAGATATAAGACAAAAACATTTATGAAGATAATAGTTTTACCTTCACTATATCTTATAAACCAAAGTCGTTTAAAAGTTTCCAATTTAACTAACGTGAATTTAACTATGTTAATGACTTTATCAGTACTGTTACTGACAGAATATAATGCTTATTGTGTAGAGTTCCTGTCTACATTTTATTGAATACATGATTTTACTTCCAATTTGCCTCTTCTTGATATTTGTTATACATGTAGTTAATATTCACCTAAGTTCTCATAGTTTTCTTCATTGGGTGTATCTTTTGCAAAGCGTCTGTTTCTCGACATTGGTATAGCAGATTTCACTGGTCTTTCGTCGTTATTTTTACGACCTTGGGACCATGCTCTTATAATCGACGTCACAACTACGTTCGAAAATTCTGTCTCGTCTTGTTGGTCTAAGTCAAATATGTTTACCTTGAATGATAAGCTTATACTATAGAAAAGTAAACCATCAGTTCACAACATACACCTAATGAATTTTAATTTAGTTGGTATCTTTGTTCGTTTTAGTAGTACAATGAACATATAATTTTCTTATTAAATACAATAACTATTACTTAATATCATGTTTTAACTTAAACAAAATATAGTATTGTATGTTATTATTGACTATGAATAAGAAGATGTGGTGTGAATGGGAATGAGACTTCTCTCCATCCAAGTCGCAATGTATAAAAGTAAAAAAGAAAGACCTTGAACACGGTGTCTTGCTTCACACTGAACATTAAAACTGTTCTAGTGTAGAACTGTCAGGATCAGTTCTAGGTAGAACTGTCTAAATCAGTTCTATGTAGGACCAGATCAGTTCTAGGTTAGAACTGTTCTAGCTAGAACTGTCTAAAAGGTGTTAGAATGACAGTTCTACATACTGTCCTAGAACGGTTCTCCTGACAGATTCTTACAGATTAGATGAGAGGTTAGAAGTGATCTCCACTGTATATAAATAATGAGTTACACTTATGAACAACTCCAACAAACGACAAACACTGACAAACAGGCTCTTGGCGTACGAGATATGCATACAAATGCAGCAGGTTTAAACATTATAACAGGAGCCAACAGTCATCCTAACCTGAGACAGTAGTGTAATATTACAACATGAAAATAGTTTGTTTTGTAATGCAAGGCCAATGGAAAACAAAATGAAAAACAATATTTAGCATCTATTCTAAATAAGTATACCAAACAACAGTCACTGATGATGTAAATCAAACGCCAGATAAAAACTTTTCAAAACTTGGAATAGTTATTTTCAAATTTCATTCTTTTTGTTGTTTTTTTCATTTTGTGTTCACCAACAATTCCTTCCCTCTTATCTCTGCATGCATAAGTTGTAGGGATTCGTGTACCTTTTGTTAATTTCCGATGATGTTATTATCGGAAATCTGATTTTGTATATCCATTTGGTTCCATGTTGGTGTCAAATATTAAGAAATGTTTGGTGTCTTAAAAAAGATCGCAAAAATATACTGAATTGTATTCGATCTCTAATCATTTTTGTAAATCAAAAGATTACTTACAAAATGTTTATTCTTCTCAATCTCTTTTATATAATTCTTAACTCTTTTGAAATCATCCATTTGGAAATAGATTCCAAAAAGCAGCGGTGCTCTTATCTCGATGGAATCAATGCTGCAATACATTTAGATTAGAAGTAACTATATAAAATGTTATAATTGTTTGGTTTACACTGTAGAACTTGATTCGGCCATTGCTCGAATCAATGAACAAACATTATGGAATGTTATAGTCTCGATGTGTGTTAACAGTGAAATTCTTGTTGACAGCATGACCCAAAATGATTGTTTTTTTTACCAAATGAAAAATAAATCCTCTAATTTTCAGGCCTTTCCAATAGATTGCTAGGTAGCTAAGCCATGTGTTGTTTGACTGCATTCGATGTCTTTATACGAATTCACTTCCGGTCAGAATAGGATAGTTAATGCAAGTCGTATCACACCGTTTTATGGTCACATATCTGTTCTTGGCCTAAATATGCATCACACTGATGCAAAGCAAACAACAATCAATGTGATTGTTCTTGTCAAAACATTTTATATGTTTTGCTCTCTTGCGGCAAGCAACAAGCAGATAATGTATACGCATGTTGTACAACAACAAAAATGTGGTCAATTTTATGTTTGTTATAAATTTAGTGTCAAATGTATTCTTTTAATTTTCATTCTTTAAGAGATAAAGTATTTGAAGCAAACTGTGTTATTCCATATTCATATATCATTTAAATATCAATATCATAGTGTTGGTCAATTTTCAAAACTGATAATAAGATGTATGGTGCTCAATTCTTACTTGTCGATACATTCTGCAATGAGGTCAGCAGCTTTACCGGATCCTTTTAACACTAAGACTGGTATACCTCGTTTTAATACCTTAACCACCTGATCCAATGTGGATAAATCTCCTTCAGCCACTATTACCAACACCGGGATCTTTATTTCTGTGAAATACGAATTCAATGTTCATCAAAAGGAAAATGTGGGTTAAATTGTAGCCTTTCAACGAAAACAATTACCAAAGAACGTTTGAAAGAAATATCTTAAGGAAAGTCACGAAAAAGCGGTATGATGGATTACAAAAGGGCTAATGTATCAACAAATAAATAACAAACAACAGTATAACGTTTTAAAGAATAATAAAAAAAAAAACATGGAAGTTTTATAAATTTTGTGTCGTTTTGATTACGGACTACAATAGAGAATAACAAAATATATATCATATGCCCATATTATACTTTTAAGTATCATGAAATAACTTAGCATTCATTGTTAAAGTACAAACTTTGAGAAGAATAAACTATTTGTTAAGATAAATAATTTTGACCAAACCTTCTAAGGATATTTTTGTATGTTCGTATAATACAAACCAGTGAAAGGTCTTCATTTTATAAAACTTTACTCCAGATATGGCTAAAATTTTTTGCCTGTTTTTGTTTTTTTTTTTAATTTTGATATCAGAATTACTATCTATAACTGTAGTTGCAAACAAGGAATAAAGATAATGACAAAACTGTTTTACAGTTAATGAATATAGTTCTTAAAATCAGTTAATAATGATAGATAATAAACATACTCAGATCATTTCCAAGTTCAACAAATGGAACATACTCCTTAGCAATACTCTCTAACAGATCGGCATGAAATATTTTGTATTCATCAGAGCTTTGAAAATTCAGCTTATAATATTTTTCTTCCACCAACTGAAATGTATACAAGAAAATAGTTATATAAAACTGACCAGTCAAACAATCTAATATAGACAACATCAAATATGAGTACTTTCAGATCAGTTTTTTTTTTGTGCTTGCAATATTTTTGTTATTTGTTTTGGTGAATTTGTACCGATCTCCTTATTTGTTAACACATCTCCTTTTCAATAATGTTTCGGCTTTGGAATTGATGTCAGAAATTAAAGTACTTTGTTTCTTTTGATTTTATGCATAATCATTTATTTGTTTACTTCGAATCAATCTGTTCTGCCATTTCCTATTTCTTACTGATGTTTACATGTTGTTCTTATGCTGTTTAGACCTGTTGACAAAGAAAAATATTGTTTAAACATCACCTTTGATTTGGCCGACAGATTGCAGCGTACAAGATTCACTACGAACGAACATTACTTGAAAACCCCCGTACTTACCTCTGATCTTTGGCTTTCTGCATTTTCAACGTTAACTCTGTCCTGCACGTTTCGTTCGTTCGGTCTCAGGCCAACAAGAGTGATGTTTGATTTTTCATCTGCCCCTTCTTTTAAGACACAGAAATCATCAATAGCTTCCCACACTAAATTACTCACTTTCTCTGTTGATCCTTTGTATATGACCAAGCAATCTACATGAAAACCAAGTTTTAATTATTATGAATATAAAGTGGCGATAAAGAGTATACCGGTATACAGTTTACATTACGAAAATAATATTATAATTGTTTCGTATTAACGGCTTTTTTTTTCGAGGTTTGTAAACGACCGTTGATTCATTTTCCCTAATGCCGATGGTATTTACAATTTTTCTGTAAAATAATAATTTTCCATTAAACGTTAAAGATATGACTTAAAGAAAAACAAAAGATACTAAAAAGTGGTATTTTAACTAATAAGACGAAAACAAACTGACGATGTCATGGCATAAAACTAAAGACGATGAAAACACAAACAACAGTACCAAAAACTCAGCATAGACAAATTAAGACTGAGCGACACAAACACCACTTACCGAGGTCATTTATTACTGAGGTTATTTTTCTTTTTCAAACTTGTGTTGACAGAAGACATAATGATTACAATGATATATTTGTTAATGAAAAACAGATACATTTACGAATAGTGATGCTACATACCTTTTGCCCCTTTTGCTGTTTCCGTCAATCCTAACTGAAATACCGGTGTAAGCCATGGTTTGGGCACAAAGCTGCTAGAATCACCGATTATAGACAGGACCAGTCTAGGATATCTATCATCCCCTAATCTAGTAAGGTCTCTTGTTAGATTTTCGACACTTGGTTCAAGTATTAATGTGTCAGTCATACCGCTAAAAAGTTTACAAGGTTTCTCAAATCATGTTATGCTTCAATGGCATGCTTCAATGGTAATAATATCTCTCAATACTGATTTTTTTATAGGTACATTTTTGTACAAACATGGATTGTGTTGTCTATTAATTCAAACATTAATAAACATGTTTTCCTATAGAGTTAAAAACAGTTACTAAAATTTTATACTTACTCAAACTGTTTATAATATTACACTCAATCAATCAGATGGGTCTTGTTTGATTTTAATCTAAATAAAGGCAACAGTAGTATACCGCTGTTCAAACTCATAAATCCATGGACAAAAAACAAAATCGGGGTAACAAACTAAAACTGAGAAAAACGTATTAAATATAAGAGGAGAACAACGACACAATACTACAATGTAACACACACAGAAACGGACCAAGCATCAGAAAAAAATCCCCCGAGAATAACAAATATAACATCAAAACCAAATGCGTGAATTTGGGATAGACAAGTACCGTGACACGTCTTATCGCAATGTGAATTTACACTCAAAAATAAGACAAAACAAACGACGCAATGTTAAAATGTAACACACGTGATTGAATTGTAATGTTTTCAACCAGCTTTCAGTGTCTGGGAGTTCTCTTAGATGCCTCAATTTCCAATTTTTCTTTTCGTGATTCATGTCAATCTGATGAGCTAGATTGTTCTAATGTTGTGCTGTTACACTCGTGCCAGGTAAAAAATAATAAAAGGTGAGGGAGGGTGATCGCATGTTACCAGTTTTCTCATGACAGAAGCCTGTAAATGAGGGGTAGTTGGTCATTTCCCATCACATTTGTTTTTCGTTAATAGTGTTTGATTGGCAATTACACCCACCTTCATATTTGTGTATTCAAGTTTGAAGGCATTTCAGTGTTGTGATTATTCGAGGACATGTTAAATAGCAGACATTTTATTGGTGTCCTTGTCCCGGCATACTTTTTTTTATATTTTCTTTTCGAGTTACTACTAATATCTTCTTCAATTAAGTAATATTATTATCTATAAATAATTGAACAAGTATGATGCATATGTAATTATAGTTTAGTACATAACTCGCGATATCAATGGAAATTTAAAAAAAAAAGACCACATCCATACATAATTAGGAAGAGTAAAACCAGATGTAGGTACGTGTGCTTTTTACACGAAAGTAGTTTGCATTTAAATTATTGAGATTTCTAATCATCAAGAAAAATAAAAATGTAGAAAATAATACATATTATTTTTTTTAGTAATGGCCATTTTACAGTGACATCAGTTGTATTAGTCTGCATTTATGGGAAAAGGTAATAACTAGATGCATTTACAAATTAAAGACAAAGATACCTACTCCGTCTGACAAAGTTGACCATATGATTATTTTATACTGCCTCTATGACCATGTAGCGTGCAAAGTAGAATTTGTATTCATTTATCCTTAACTTTCCATTTTGGGGTTTCTTTTAGCACCAAATTCATCAAGTGCTATTTTCATTTATGTATCGCTGATAATAAATTACAAATTGGCAGATTGATTTATTCATAATGTTCTACCATAATCATAAGATATCACTAAATTCCCAAGATTGGGTCGTACATACATTGTAATCATATAATATTTAACGAGTGCAATTTAAAGTCATATGAAAACAGTTTGTTCAATGGTCATGGCGAGATCAGTAGAACCATGCCCAATTGACACATCAAAAAACTATTGAAATACTATAGAAATAAAACAGTGCACAAATTTTATAAATTGTCTACCTGCATCTGATTATTTCCGTCGACTGCAGCTAAAGAGTCTATTCTTCCAAAGTATATATTTTACATTGTCGAGTAAAATTATTTAACAAAATTAAATACTGCATGCATAACGAAGACTTTTATTTCTATAAACAAACTATTCAAACAATGTAAAATCATTGATGAGTTGATCCGAATCAAAGACAAACGTAGAAAACGAATTTCTGAAAATTAGGTTTAAATTTGTATACAATACAAAATGTTATTTGATACAAACTACTTACTGCTGTTCAATCAATCAAGGACAAATGAATCAGGTATTTAAAAAGTTATATAATATATTGTCATTGACTGGTCTATAGATATTTGATTGCTAGAATTTAATTTAATATTCTCACAGTTTACAACTAGTAAAACGAGATTAGTGCATTAATGTACACTTCTATAAAGCTTACATAAGTTTAAGAATAATTTCATTTATCATGCATTGCTCAATAGTAACAAGAATTGTTTAATACATGAGATACTCACTGATGTTAAACATCATGGTTGTTTGTTTGGACTAAAGGAGGAAAGCATAAACAAATACGGTGAACTCCCACTCGCCCAGTATACATTTATAATACTTTTAGTTATTTTATCCTTAAAATAACAGTCTGTCAGAATACTGAAACCATTTATGTAGGAGAAAATAAAATTCAAAGGGAAAATCTATTATGACCTAAAGTATGGTTGCCTTTTTTCTCTAGTTAATAGTTATATAACTGGCAGTCATTCCATAATTCCTCTTTATTATATTGGATTCGTAGAAGGGAATTATTATCATTATCTATCATTACAATATGTTCAAGTCCTAAATAGGTGTGTAATATTTGCAACTGATAATTCATCACTCCAGTCAACTATAAAAGAGACGTGATAACTTCATTGACTGCTAAGAGTAGAAATGTTTACCTGGTTAAGAAAAGCAGACTTGTACACAAGTGAGAAGTTCACCTACCTATAAAACCATGTTTAATCTTCTATTTTCTACAGAAGGAAATGCCTATGCTATCGGGAATATGACAATGGTTTACATTCATTTAACGTGCTTGAGCTTTTGATTTTGCCGTTTGATAAGGGATTTTCCGATTCTAATTTCCCTTTGAAGTCGCCAGTATTTTTGTTATTTTACTATCTATGCATATAACCACTGTTCATATATATATTGATAACACTTTGAACGAAATTGATTTGTCTAATGTATTTGGTACTTCCTAGTGTACCGGTAAATACATTTCATTTATTAAAATAATTGTAAATTAATGTCGTTAAAAACGTTTAAAAAATATGATTGAATTTTTAAAACAAAATGATATATCTAGTACAAAAATTTTATCGTAAAACCCTTATACAATAAAATCTCATATGTAAAACAGCTGTTATTCAGTTGGTTCTAATTGTGATTTCTTGCATGCAAATGTACTGCCAGCTGGAAATAGTTGTACTCCCGAACTTCGTTTGTTATTTGAACTCGCATGACTTGTGAACTGATATCAAACATGAGCAACTTAATGCATCTATGTCCAGCCATTAACTTCATCACTCATTTAATTATATGAACGACGATATTCTTGAACATAAAATTCTACAACATTTGATTCCATGTCGCAAACCGAATTAAGAAAATTCAAGCGAGTCAATTTAAGGAGTATAATACCATCCTTCGTTCGTTTTTCTAATCAGTTACAGTTTTATCATTATATATTTAATAAACAAATCCTTCATTTCATGCGCTATGCACATTTTGTTTGCGATATTTCACCCTGAGCGTTAAGATTACCAACAAAAACTTTTATTGATTTAAAAGATAACAATTAGTAAGATATAAAAAGATTGGGTATGATTGCCAAGGAGACGACTCTCCATCCAAGTCATATTTTGTAAAAGTATACCATATAATTCAAAGTACGGTCTTCAACACATCTAGCATTGGCTCACACCAAACTATAAAGCTCCAAAAATGACTAGTGTAAAAACATTCAAAAAAGAAAAACCAACGGTCTAATCTATATAAAAAAAAAACGAAAAAAGAAAAACACGTATGATCCACATCAACAAATGAGTATGCATGTTTGACATAAAATGGAAGAAAGTATCGCACGGGAGGAGTAGTACAAGGGCCGGTTTCACGAAGATATTCTAAGACCATCATAAGACACCTCTCGTGTAGTCCTAACTTTATGACCAACTTAAAGAGATGTCCTAATTTAGGACTACTTTGTGAAACCCACTTTATGACTAAGATATGTCGTAAGATCATAATAAGACATGTCTTAGTCCTAAGACAGCTTCCTGAAACTGGGCCCAGATTTTTAGTTTTTAAGAAGTTCAAAATTTATAAATATTAAAAATATGTCTTGTAACCTCGTTTTGACCTCTGACAACAACAAAAGTACATGTGAACTTTCTATTCCATGATGTGTTTTATGTAACTTAAAAATGACACAGTGTTTGGCATAAAATTATTTTCTTTTGGAATATTCATAATCTATATTGACAAAAGTGTAACCTGTTCAATCGGTGTCTTTGGTTCAAGTTTTTATTTTTGTTTCTAGCGTTCCCGATCAAGGTAACCAAAATAGCGCTTCGGACGCATACAGTGTATAAATGTATATAGTGTTATTTGAAAATCATAAGCTTTGTTACATAACAGTCGTTTCTTCAGAAAAGAATTTAATTAACTGTGTATCAGAAAAATATTATTTTAGAAAAGGTGCTCACACCCGTAATATGTACATATTTGACTATAATTTTACTTGCTTTCTTGATTAAAAGACCCACCTTATTGTTGTATCAAAATAAGAAGAACCATTTCATATTTTATTTTACATAATAACTTATTGATACTATACATATACAAATCCTAACGTTGAAAGACTGATTTCACGCTCAGTTAGAAGAAGTAGCAAAATAAACGTTTCTTGTGCAGACAGAAGATGACATGATCGAATTTTCTTGATGGTCAGGGTTTATTGCAAGAAGCGTTGTTTGAACCCTTTGCTATTCTGAGGCCTTTTATTGTTTACTATAAGGTATGGATTTTTGTTCATTGTTGAAGGCTGATAAGTGACAGTTTATTGTTCTCATCTTTGTCCTTTGATCCATAACATATATGTGTTTCATTGGCAGTCAAACAACGTCTCCTTACAGAATAATCATATTCATATAAGTTTACATTATTTATAACAGAGTTACGATTTATACAATGCAGCTTTTTTCTGTACATACAGCAATTATAAATGTTGAAGAAATATAAAACAAACACACATTTTATCTGAAACATTATTATGTTGGATAGACTTTGTCAAAAGTTGAAGAAACATTTATAACTAAAACAGAATGCTTCTGTCCTTTTGAAGGCGATACGTCAAACAAAGGTCATACCAACAATAACTACAACATACTACTTTTAAAAAACGTTAAGAAATAAGGTCAAAATAAATATTTCATTGCGTAGAGAATTGTCAAAAACATATCATGATAAAATTATGTTGGTTATGTCATAGTTTGTATTCCATAAAGAAGAATCTATCAGATCTTCATTGTGCGGATGTATTTATTGTCACTGTGTCAGATCTTTATTGTGCGGATGCATTTATTGGCACTAATGTCCTGTAATCTTTCCATCCGTTTAAATTCATCACGATCTGAAAATAGGAAAGTAATGTATGAGAATACTGTAAGATATATTAGGAGTTTTCCGTAAATGTTTTAAAAGCTCTAGTATAATTTCATCATTGAAAGCAGTCTTTCAATCTTCAATATAATAAACATAAATAAATTGTTCAAATAAAGCCTTTGAAAATAGTGGAATTAATTACTTTTGGAGTGTCAAAAACTCGTTGGAAGTACCTAATAAATTGCATGCATATATTGGTGATTTTGAATCTGTTCAAAGTTTTGATTTTTCTACTTTTATACCACTTTGTCTCATATTCTTGTTAAGAAAAAATTCACACCCCTTATTAACTGGGCATTTAAAAAGTCAGAATGCGAGTATATATGTTCACTCTTTTAGGTCATTTTTTAGTAGCAATAAACAAAAGAACTATGTCAATTGGACATGCTTTTGATACTATATATGCGCAAATATAAATTAACAAAGACCCATCGAAACTTCCACTTGTATTTTTGTCCATCTGATGAGTTAAGCCTTTTTCAACTGATTTTTATAGTTCGTTCTTATGTTGTACTGTTATACCACTGTCCCAGGTTAGGGGGATGGTTGGGAACCCGCTAACATGTTTAACCCCGCCACATTATTTATATAAGTGCCTGTCCAAAGTCAGGAGCCTGTAATTCAGTGGTTGTCGTTTGTTTATGTGTTACATATTTGTTTTTCGTTCATTTATTTTTACATAAATAAGGCCGTTAGTTTTCTCGTTTGAATTGTGTTACATTGTCTTATCGGGGCCTTTAATAGCTGACTATGCGGTATGGGCTTTGCTCATTGTTGAAGGCCGTACGGTGACCTATAGTTGTTAATGTCTATGTCATTTTGGTCTTTTGTGGATAGTTGTCTCATTGGCAATCATACCTCATCTTCTTTTTTTATATTTGATACAAAAATTTAACAATACTTTTAGATATTATGATAATATATTGGCTCTCAATAATGACGACTTCAGTATGTATACTAAAGAAATTTATCCTGTTGAACTTACTTTAAATAAAGCTAATACTAACAATGACCACTGCCCTTTCCTCGATCTTGATATCTATATCATTAACGGGAAGCTTAATACAAAAATTTATGATAAAAGAGATGATTTTTCATTTCCTATCGTTAATTATCCATTTTTAGATTGTGACGTTCCCTTGTCACCATCTTATCGTGTTTATATATCTCAACTTGTACGATTCGCTCGTGTATGTAACAACGTATTAGATTTTAGCGAGAGAAATTTATGTACTATTGAAAAATTATTACACCAGGGTTTTCGATATCACAAACTGGTCAAAACATTTACTAAATTTTATCACCGGTATAAGGAAATAATTCGTAAATATAACTCAACATGCAGACATCTTATACGTTCAGGTATTTCACATCCAATCTTTTATGGTAATATTCTGTACAAAGCACAAAAATGTCAGTATTCACCTCAAAAGCTTACAAAACCTTTAAACAGACTTATTAAGAAGGGATATAGTTACGATACTGTTGTCAGGTCATTAAAGATTGCATATTTTGGCTTTTATATTGATTCACTTATAGGGTCTTTGCATCGGAACTAAACACAATTTTTTTTTAAACAGTTATTGGCATGACACGGGTTATGTTCTTCTCATATATTTTATGATAGTATGATACTAAACCCCTTATGGGAAGGATTGTGCCTAATATTCATATGATGAAGACATAATCTTTCAATCAGTTTAATTGAGGTCTGGAGCTGGCATGTCAGTTTACTGCTAGTAGTCTGTTGTTATTTAGGTATTATTGTCATTTTATTTATTTTCTTTTGTTACATCTTTTGACATCGGACTCGGACTTCTCTTGAACTGAATTTTAATGTGGGTATTGTTATTCGTTTACTTTTCTACATGGGCTAGAGGTATAGGGGGAGGGTTGAGATCTCATAAACATGTTTAACCCCGCTGCAATTTTGCGCCTGTCCCAAGTCAGGAGCCTCTGGCCTTTGTTAGTCTTGCATGATTTTTAATTTTAGTTTCTTGTGTATAATTCGGAGTTTAGTATGACGTCCATTATCACTGTACTAGTATACATATTTTTAGGGGCCAGCTGAAGGACACCTACGGGTGCGGAAATTCTCGATACATTGAAGACCCACTGGTGGCCTTCGGCAGTTGTCTGCTCTATGGTCGGGTTGTTGTCGCTTTGACACATTCCCCATTTCCTTTCTCAATTTTATATCACAGATACCATGATTGAAATTCTGTACACCAGACGCGCGTTTCGTCTACAAAAGACTCACAGTTACGCTCAAATAAAATTTTAAAAAACAGGGCAAAGTCACGGTATCGTATTTATCATATAGTGTATATTTCTTCAATTGTTACAACATAATGTTTATTTTTGATATTTTTCATGATAAATATTTTCTGTTACTCTCTTTACAAAAGACATAAGATTCAATTTCTCAATTCAGAAAGAATGCAAACGTAAACTTTACCAAATGATTTACGCATCATTTAAACGTCTAGTAATGGCCAATAGTGCTAAAAGTGGCGTTATTTACCACCAATCAATCAACAAACTGTCTGTATGTTTGGAAAGTGAGACCAACTAAAACTCTAGTAAAGAGATCTTTATCTAAAATACAACCAATTTGATATGATTTTGTGTTTGAACTAAATTTTTTAAACAAAGTAGGACCATTCTAGACACAAAAACAAGATACTGGTATCTGTAATTTCCTCCATTGAAGAAGCATCAATGTTAAACTAAAGAATACAACGATCCGCCTCCAGTTTATAAGAATAAGAAGTAGCAACTGCATGAAGGAATAGAATGTAATGTAAAACCATTTGACATGCATTTTATTCTAAATCATTATTATGATTATAGAAACAACATTTGTGGAAAGATTACAGTGACTACTTAAACGGTGACTTATCTATGATTAATCATGAATGGCAGAATATCATTAACATAAAACTAACCTGCTCCAGTTTTTTTACCACAACACTTTTTACAACTTTTAATACATTTTGATAGCGTCATAAAGGGTCTAATAATCAGATTGAGAGGGGCTGGAACTCTGGTTCGATAATCCATGATTACAGCATATCTCCAATATCTCCATAGTTTCTCAGAATTAGCTTGCACAATCTCAAAACGGTAACTGTAAAAGAATTGTAGTTTTTAAATTCTTTACCTACTGTAATGACAAAATAATGACTAAATATTATTACCTGATATACTGCCTTGAATTCTATATTGAAGCACATGGTCGTAAAATACAGCAAATAAGATACGTTTTAAACCTTACTGTAACACCTGCAAAGACTATAAAATGTTGCTTTATTAAATATGGAAATCAAAGGATCCCCATGCTTTCAGTTAATTGATTACATCTATGTGATCGTTCATTATGATTACGACTTATCTTGTTTGGTCATGTGTGTACCTTCTGTTGCCCACTAATAAACATTTTAAAGGTGGAGGGGAGATTCAAAAATCGAAAAATTCCTGCATATATGCATGCGCCTGTCCCTAGTAAGAAAAATTGCCAATGGTTGTTTTATGCCATATTGTAATGTAATTTGATTTGAGATTTTTCATGATTTGGAGATAGAACTATATTGTTATGCATGAGCAGTTCATGAAGCACACACCTTATATGCCCTATATAGATACATACCTAAACAGTGCAATGACAAGATTAACTAGCAGTAAGTTTGATATCAACATATAGCATGCAGAAATAACAATGAGGACCCAGTCATATTGGTTACATCTCTCTATATCCGGGTTACTTTCCCATTCGTCCTGTATTGTAGTGCACGGTGTAGTACTATTAGCTGAAATGAAGAATTAGTTGGTACCCTGTAGTCAATTGTTTTGGAAAACCGAGTTGGTGAAAGACCGCTATGACCTTGTCCATACATGAATAAAAAAAATATTACATGGTACTCCACTTTTTTTATATTTGGTCTGGGACTTTGAATTCTTGATGTTCATACCTGGCGGGAAATAATTCTTGCTCGGCTTTACTTCTGAACTGTTATCATACTATACAACTTAGAATTTTTATTTACAATATACCAAGTTTCTTATTTAATATTTCATCGGAAAAATTATTACACTGAGTTGAACTGTGTAAAAATTTCAGATCTGCTTAAGCAGACAATATTTTGAATCTTTGTTATACACGTTGAGTATGACACATTGCGTCAATGCCTTAACATGAATGAGATATACTTTACACGACATCGAGTGGAACTCTTATTCTTTGGAACTTATTATCGAGGACTTTTCCGAAGATGATAAGGTTGTTTGTTAAATTAATTATGGAACTGTAATAATGCATTTTTTTTAGTAAGAGTTAGAAATCTCGTATATGTACCTTCAAATTTATCGAGGAAAAGTTCTCCATAAATTTGCCAATATGGAATATACATAATTTTCCAAATTCTCCAGTATGTCCAACCACCAGTATTCCACATATCATAGTGCGCTGGATACATATTTGCATGATATAAAACGCCAACACCAACCATAAACACAAACAGGATCCCAATAAATCGAAACAAATCTTTCAACTAAAATGATAGTTTAAATTAGTATGAATTTTAATATTTCTTAAGATACTTTAAAATAAAAAAAAAGGAAAAACTCTTATTGTTTACCATCTTGTAAAGGAGTAATGGATGAATAAGTAATAACAATTCTGAATGTTTTCACGATACTATAGACTTTCAAGATGAATACAAATATCATTTTCCGGCCTCACATATATTTTTGTAAACTAGAGATAGTCGGAAGACCGCACCTCTTATAGTTGACAACTCCTTTCGAAAAATAGATACTCCCTTATTAAATATTGTAAAAAGCATAACTGAATGTCCAGCAGAGGCACTTTGAAATCGCTATCGTTATAACAAAAGCATTCTTGAATACAAATAATTGCTTAGTTTGTGTTATCTGTATTACCGATATTATACAATGCTTTTCCTTTTAAGGCTAACTTGTTGTTAACAAAAATAAGTGTTTAACCTAAATATGTTGGCAAACCATGTGTGCTACAGTGGAGATCACTTCTAACCTCATCTCATCATATCTGTAAGAATCTGTCAGAACTTTTCTAGGACAGTATGTAGAACTGTCATCCTGACACCTTTTAGACAGTTCTAGCTAGAACAGTTCTAACCTAGAACTGATTTAGTCAATTATACCCAGAACAGTTTTAGACAGTTCTACCCAGAAAAGTTTAGACAGTTCTACCTGACTTCTAGAACTGACCAAATCTTTGGCTATAGAACAGTTCTACGATTAGAACAGACTTGGTCATTTCTACGGCTAGAATTAATTTAGTCAGTTCTATCCATAGAACAGTAATAAGAACTCTTTGTTTTAAATATAAATAAGTCAAAAGAATATACTATATATTAAAAAATCCTAATCACAGCACTTGTGGCTTTATCAACGATAATAATAACACTAAATGGTGACCAGGGAGATGCCCTTACTGCAGTGACATCATTTAGAACTGTTATACAATCCTGACAGGTTTTGGTCAGTTCTACGGCTAAAACAGTTTTGGACAGTTCTGCTGACAGTTCTACAGTTATAACTGTTTTGGTTAGTTCTGCTGACATTTTAACGACTAGAACGGAATTGGTCAGTTCTACCTAGAACTGATCCTGACAGTTCTAACCTAGAACTGATCCTGACAGTTCTTCATAGAACTGATTAGGTCATTTCTACCCAGAACTGTTTCTGACAGTTCTACTTAGAACAGTTCTAGGTAGAACTCTTCTAGGACAGTTTAGGACAGTTCTATGACAGATTATTCTGACAGTTCTAATGAGGGGTTAGAATTGATCTCCACTGTATGTTCATTGGGCCTTATTTTCTACTCAATTTATATGTTTGTCTTACTTGACAGTGTATGTTACAAAACTTGATAATTTAAGGCGATAGTAGTTTACCTATGCTCAAATCTCGTAAAAAGATTGAAATAAGAATAAGAAACAAAATTGGGAGGAATTGCATGAACTATAAATAACAGCGATACTAGGTTATTGAGCAGGGTAAGCGTCAACCGACATGCGAATCCTTTCTCAGTCAAAATTGGTAATAGGACGCCATCGGTTTTTTAATCACAGATTGTTGTGCTGGTATCGCCGTTCTAAGACCTCTAAGAATATCGTTCCTAAATTGAGACACTAGTACAAGTCATCTTATCTGTCAACAATAGTGATAAAGCTTCTGTATGTGTCATTCATGTGGTCATAATCGTAGATTAACTGTTTATGAAACTTGGAGTCCTAAATTCCCTTCAACTTCGTACTTTGTTTTTGCCCTTTTAATTCTTTTCATACGAGCATCACTGACGAGTATTTTGTAAACTGTAATCCTGGTATTTATTATTTGTGTTTATCTTATTTGTTCTTCCTCGGTACTCTGTTGGGATAGGTTTTATTTCGTTAAAGTGTGAAGCAGAGAATACGTTACTGCTGAAAAATTTGGAAGTTGACGATATGATTTTTGTTTTTGTTTCAAAGTTTCTATGCAAGTTCTCACATATAAATGAATTAATTTTAACTACAACTCCTATTGAAATAATAGACTTTAAAGCTGCAATCTACACTATAATATTATATCGCGATCTGCTTACCCTTCAGGATCACCTCATATTCCCTCCGGATTAAGGAGTTTCTATGTATTTTGTTTTCTACATTAGAAATTAGCAAGATCAGTTTTACGATGTTCCTTTTAAGTATGTGATATCAACAGAAAATAGTATAACATCAATTGCATTTATCTCTTTACTTTAAGTATGACATAACGTGGGTGTTTAATGTAGATACTTGCCATTTCTTTAATCATGATAATCTTTGGTCCAAGTTTTCTTGACATCAGGAGTGCATGGAGAAATCTCATGTACATGGTGAACAAACTAAGACTATAAAATCTTCGTGCAAGAACGCTTGTTTCTGTTGTACTCTTATATAAAAATCTTACAAGCACAGCTGTTATTGTTATACAATACGATATAAAATCAAGCGAATTCCAGAAATCATAAAAATATCTTGATATTCTGTATTTGACTGACTGACTTAAGGCTTTCTCATTCTCATCGTCTTCTGAAAATCTGCTTTTAATAATGTCATTATTCCATGGTAAAATCTGAAATTAAATTTCAAAAGAGAAATCAAAAGAAGTATAATTACTTTTTAAACGTAAGAATATAAAGATTCCAATGAAAGTATTTCTTGTTCTGTGTAACTGGCAAATCAATAAGTCAGATATATCGTTAACAGAAATAAATAGAATAATTTATCAAATTCTTTCAAACATACCGAGATTCGGTTAGGAAGTTTGGATGTTCCTGCAATTTGGAAAACAAAACAAATTGTCAAATCATTATTCACACGTTGATGTTGTTTATATAGTCCATAAACTAAGATACGATCCGTTTAAACTCCTTTATCCTTTGAATGAACTTCTTCTAAAAAGTTATCAATGTAACAATTTAGTATTTTTTTAAATTGTCTACATCATAAATAAACGTAAGTGAAAAGTTGTCAAAATAAGTGCAAGTTTGGGTACCCTCATGTTACATACTCAACTACACTCACCCCTCTATATTCCTCAAAAATGTCTCCAATGAACCATGCATAAATCAGCCACTCGTAAATCTTGATTCCCTCTAAATTAACGTAACGTGTCAGTTCTATCAACAGGAATGCACTGTAGCATACCATTGCAGCGATGAAGATTATCTAGAGGCATAATAAATCATATAAATCTACACAACTATCCAAGTAGACAATACCATTATTATTAGGAATTGTCTCTTTACTAATGAAACATATCGTTTAAAGGACTGTGCAGACAAAACACACTTTTTAAAATGTATGTTTTAACATGATGTCAAAGATCTACTTTATGGACATATATTATTTATTATTTACTTATTTTTAAGCATTATATTGAACATTGCCACATAAGTGCAAGTTTTGGCTAGCCACTAAACCGGGTTCAACCCACCACTTTATTACTAAAATGTCCTGTACCAAGTCAGGAAAATGGTCATTGTTAAATTATAGTTCGTTTCTGTGTGTGTTGCATTTTTAAAGATGTGTTTCTGTTGTGTCGTTGTTCTCCTCTTATATTTGATGTCGTTCCCTAAGTTTTAGTTTCTATCCCGGATTTGTTTTTTTTTTCAATCGATTTATGAATTTCGAACAGCGGTGTACTACTGTTGTCTTTATTTAGCTATCTTCTGTCAGAAATACTCACATAATGCACGAGGAAACGAGTCAGCGGTGCATAAAAAAATCTACAAAGTCGTAAATTGCCGTTACCATTTCTACGGCATCCATACAGTAAACCTTTCTGAAAAAATATAATTTTACCTAATATAATACAAGCCGCTTCTGTGTTAGATGAATATCACTGTTGGCTCATTATTAAGCTTTTCATGTAATCATAAACGGTAATGATATCTTATCGATTTATGACTTTTTAACACCGGAATGTTACTGTTTCATTTATTAATACTTCAAGTAAAAGATAGCGAAACCCACTTTAAACTTAGCCAAAACTACAAGAATGGAATAAGATCAATGCAGATTCACCACACTACTGCTCCAAAAGAGTCATTAGGAGGGTTGGGCAACCAATACTACACAAGGTATTCGGATACCATCATGAATAGGTTGACCGATACGATACAGATGTGTCTTAACTAATAAGTGACATGTTTTCGATGTAATAGATCTTAAAATACTGGAATACTTGTATGATCTCTAATTTTACCAATAATGTCCTATATTCCGAATGTTTCATTTTGAAAGAAGCTAGCATGATGTTTAACTTCACTTGAATTAGGGTTGCTGCTTACAATGCAGCTTTTAAACAAAGAGTTCCTCGTGGGGAAGTTGAAATTATCCCTTTAATAGTTTTCCCTTCAAACATTTCAAGCCGCTTCTGTGTTAGATGAATATCACTGTTGGCTCATTATTAAGCATTTCATGTAATCATAAACGGTAATGTGAAGTAAACGTCAAAGAACTACCAATCGAACAAGATAACAGTAATGTCATTAAAGTGAGAGGGTTAGCGCTATAGAACCAGGTTTAATCCACCATTTTCTACATTTGAAAATGCCTGTACCAAGTCAGGAATATGACAGTTTTTGTCCATTCGTTTTTGATGCGTTTTGTTATTTGATTTTGCCATGTGATTATGGACTTTCCCAATTGATCTTCCTCTAAGTTCAGTATTTTTGTGATTTTACTTTTTAACATAAATTGTGTTTTGCAAAACAAGTATCCTTTCAAATCGCCATAAATCAAATTCGAAACCATTGTAGAACGGATTATAGAAGGTTTGTCTAACAAAACGACAACCTTTCCACTCACTCTAAACAGGTTTGTCGTGTGTAGGTCACATTTCATATTTGTTTTGTCTATGTTAAGGACCCAAGTATCAAATCTCTACCAAGAATAAAAAAAAAAATAACTAAAGTACAGTTAGACAGGCATTAACTATTAAACTGAATTATCAAAGGGAGAATCCAGTCTAGGATAAAACAAAAGTAGAGAATAGATACAATAAAAATTAAGCGAGGGAAACACATTTGTTCAACTTTTCATACGTGTAATATACCTGATAGATTAAATCAAATCAAATCACTTTCTCGATTTAATAAAATTGAGAATGGAAATGGGGAATGTGCCAAAGAGACAACAACCCGACCATAGAAAAAAGCAACAGCAGAAGGTCACCAACAGGTCTTCAATGTAGCGAGAAATTCCCGCACCCGGAGGCGTCCTTCAGCTGGCTATATTTGTTATGTTAATGCTTATAACATTAAGGCTGACTATATGACACTTTCTTTTTAAAAGGGTCTTAAACAGATATCTGTTACAATATGCAAAGATGCAATTTACTTCTTTTTTAATAGTAGGCCGTGGTTTGCAATAGTTTCAATATTTATATATGAGTAGAACAAATTAAAACTTTCAAAATAATAACTACAAAATATTAAAAAGACAAACCTTCCAAAAATCACCTAGACTTGCTCCGATCTGTTTGTACCATATTTTGTTTAGACGTCTCTGTGCACAGGTATGTGCAATAAAATCAAGCATTGAGTTGTCAAATGCACATTCTAATGGGCTGACTTTGATGTCCCAGACTTTTTGTTCTGTTAACATTAGATCCATTGCCACTTCAGAGTCTTCAGCGTAAAGTTTTGTTTGTAAGTCTAAGGCTCGTTTTGCGAAAATTCTATATTATATACAAAAATGAATTTGACACTGTATTTGACAACACAATTAAAAGATGCAAAATATGTTTTATTGAATTACCTCTTTTTTGGGAGGTTTTGATGTTAATATAAATGTCCAATTAACGATCAACTGAAAGAGTATTTTTATAATTTTATAATTCAAATGTTTCATAAGGGTTTTTGTTAACCTCAATTTTGACAATTAATTGAATAGTTTAAATTAATCTACGAGGTATATCAAGTTTTTCTTTTGAACAAATGACCAATAAGTACTGTTTATTTCAAGATTTCTATTGCGTCTTTACTGAATGGTAAATGTGAGGTCGTTGAACTTATTTCATACTTTAAATGCAAAAAAAGGCGCACAATCTTTTGATTTAGTTCACGATTAACTGTCATATTGTTTTCTGTCTGTGCAGAAATAAATATAAAAAATTTGGTGCACATTGAATAATCCGAGTAGCGGGTTATTTATAAGTGTACACCACATTTTTGAGGTTATTTCAAATAGACAGAAAAAACTAAATTTATCCCTTATAATTTAATTTTAAATTCTCATTTGTAAGGGAGTTGATCATTGAAAAATGGTAATTACGTCACGGTCACATGACAAAATTATGTCTATGAGCTGATAAACAACAACCTTCAGCCAATGAGGAGACGTGTTACATACAGAATTAAATTATATTCATATATCTTATCGATTTATGACTTTTCAACACACCGGTATATTATTGTTACATTTATTAATAATTCAGGTAAAAGATAGCGAAACTCATTTTAAACTTAGCCAAAACTACAAGAAGAGAAGAAGATCAATGTAGATTCCACCACACTACTGCTCCAAAAGAGTCATTAGGAGGGTTGAGTAACCAATAATACACAAGGTGTTCGGATACCATCATGAATAGGTTGACCGATACGATACAGCTGTGTCTCAACTTATAAGTGACATGTTTTCGATGTAATAGATCTTAAAATACTGGAATACTTGTATGATCTCTAATTTTACCAATAATGTCCTATATCCCGAATGTTTCATTTTGGAAGAAGCTAGCATGATCGTTTAACTTCACTTGAATTACGGTTGCTGTTTACAATGCAGCTTTTAAACCAAGAGTTTCTAGTGGGGAAGTTGAAATTATCCCTTCAATAGTTTTCCCTTCAAACATTTTACGAACACCCTCATGAGTTGATTGACTGTTATGGTATATCTGTTTCACAGGTGTCGACGGTAAAAACTGGAATCCTGTGCAAGCATTATACGATTGTCTAACAATAGATATGTCGTGCATTGAAAAAAAACCATTGTCATTTCGTAGATATACAATTATTGTGTTTTGTCAACTTCTGAAATAAACCTATCGAAAATTATCATTTTGTTGAACAATCAAATTCGCTTATATACTTTAACTCACTAAATCCACGGAAAATAGTGTCCAATGAAAAGAAATGATTCCATAATCCCATGCAATATTCATAATATAATAATTACCTTGAATGTTCTTTAATTACATCGTACAAAAACTGATCTTTTCCACTCTTTGCTCGTGCAGCCATTTTTTTTAATACGCAACTTGCCAATATTGCCGTTACTACAAATATACAAAAAACAAAATGTGTTTAATTATCATTGTTTTCTTCATAAAACATAATTTTTTTTTGATAAAATTTTGTAAGATTTTTAAAATAACAGGATATGTGTAATGTTTAGTTTAGTTGCTGTCTCATTGACATATACATAAAAGGATTCATTGTCAATTCCTTAATTACAAGGATTGTCACAAATGGATCAAGTACTGCTTACCTTACATCCAGTTTCATGAATTGTTAGTCTAGCTTTATCATTTCTATGGAAATTTTTATTGAAAATCTTTTTTCTTTTGTCCATGAAGTTGTTTTAAGTTTCAATATGGCTTTAAAGAGTCCCTTGTTATCTTATTTTTTTCCTTTTTTGTCCATCCAATGCAACTTCGTCAAAAGGAGAAGAATTATGATATTCGTAAAAAAGGTTAGTTATATTGTGTTATGTAAATTTCTGTTGTAACAAAGGCTATCTTTTTTAAAATATTCCACTGGTAAAAATACTGGATGACTTTTCGCCGGAACAATATTTTATACAGATTTAAGTACTTGTACTAAAGATTTCTACCTTAAAAAATGAAAACGACCTTACGTAATTGATTTTCACATTTCACCCAGAATAGCGTCGCTAGTTCCTGTCTGTTAGCAAACAAGGACCAGATCAAAAGGTCTTGGTAGATATCTTTCCTTTCATTCTTCATGTCTTCCTTATTGTATGATTCTTGCAGCAAAAATAAAATCAATCAAAATTAGAGATCTAAACATTTATATTTTTTTAATCTGATGCAGATGAAAAAGACAACAAGAAGAATTATGATACTGCGTCTATTTTCCTATTTTGTGTGCTATGATTTAGAAACTGTAGAGGTTTTTGACTATTTTGTAAGTCATTCAGGTTTCGATGTCCCCAAAATGTGTCAAATATTTAACGTAACTAAAACGTGCATAATTACGAAGATGTCAGAAACATGTCACCGAGTTCATTAAAACTGGTTAAATACGTTCAATAAAAACATTAAACTCTCCCTAAAAAACATTCAGACTCAAGCGATACATTTAAAACAACGTTAAGGTAATTTTTTGCAGCAGTTTAATTTATCTTCTAAATGACAAAACTCTGTTTTAGAAGGTTTTTTTAGCTTGAGATTTTTTTTATCTAAACATGTTTTAGAAGTATAATAGATTTATTTATTACATTGGTTGCAATGAATTACATTGATTTCCCAGTTAGATAAAAACCGATAATTTCACATGTGAAATAAAAAAAGCTGAATTGCAAACCGCTTTGACAACATACTTTTAGGGTAATGCAAAAACTTTTGACACAGCTGCCTGCCTGCCTGTCTACACTTCCGGCATTTTGCCTCTTTGTCATCTTCTTTGCTTTCTAGAAGTTGTTCCGTAACAGAGCTAGATGAGCCCTATAACAGATTAAAAAATATATAAACTCTTAAAACAAAATTTTAATGTTTGATAATTATAACTTGTAAATAATAATAGCAACAATTTCAGAGAGAACGGACACAAATATAACAATAGCCCCGAGTAAGCAAATGCAGTAGACATTAATAAAAAAAAATTAACGGTACCAATTTCTTGCACCAGATGCGCATTTCGACAATACATGTCTCTTCAGTGATGCTCGTGGCCAAAATATTTAAAATCCAAAGTACGAAGGACATTTAAAATGTTGACATTGAATAACAGTTTAATGAAATAGGAATAACAACTTTTATAAAAATTGTGCACATGTTACATACGAGTTGATTTACATTTAGATTATCCCTTAAAAGCGATCGTTTCTAAAAAGAATAATAACTTTGTCATGTAAGAGGAGGTTTGGATAGCTATAATACCAGGTTCAAGCCACCATTTCTTTCATGTAAAATGTCCTGTACCAAGTCAGGAATATGGCAGTTGCTATCAAATAGTTCGTTCCTATGCATGTTGCCGTTTGTTTTTGTTTCACTTCAGTGTATCTTTTGTTCATTTGTTTCTTCTTGTGGTTTCTCGGGGTTTTTTTTGTAGCCTGGATTTGTTTTCTCTCAATTCATTTATGACTTTTCAAGTCTACATAACTTACCATAAGTATTGACCACATGTGTTGACAGTCACCTTCGCCATCTCTACTACTACACTCGCATTTGATAGTCTGTGGAAAATTGTCAACAATAGAATAATTATCAACAGCAACGGAAGTATCTTAGAATCGTATTTTGTTTATTTTTATGTATTATTTTTCATGAATCTATAGCATTTTTTAAACACCGAATGAGTTATAGACAAATTACAATAATTCTCAATATAAGTAACGTCCGCCTTACTGACGTTTCCACAAAGTAACTTAAATTTTACACAATCCATGAACTTTTTTCGTTGCTTTACTCTGGTTTCCAAAGGGTAAAAATCTTCAAATCAAATTGGAATGACATGTAGAAACATTCTGTAAATCTGAATGTAACTGTGTCCCTTGTAGTTTATGCAATTGCCTTATTAATAATTAAACTTATAAATACATATAAAAGCCCTTACCAGACATGAAAAGAACTTTTTTCAAAATATCGTCTGGTTATTGGTATCCCTATGGTGACATCATTACCTTTGTAAATTAAAGACGAAATTCTAGTTTGTCTGTACATATTATTCTGGAAATAATTCGATTATACAACTCATTTGAATAGTTTTTAATCCAAAGAACGTCCATTTTTTTTTTTGAGAAGGCATTTTATTTCTCAATTTCATAATTACCTGGTGATATATATCTGGAAACTGTTTTCTGTCAAATTCTACTTTCTCTTCTTGAAGCAGAACCTTAACATAGTCAACTCTGTCAGCTATAATTGCTTGTTTCAGAAGAATTTCAAAGTTCTATTGAAGACACAATAGCAATATTATAAAAAAAATATGAGCATACACTATTACTTTTTTTTAATAAAGTTAAAGCAGTAAAGAAACCATTTTTCCCAAGTTTTAAATTTGTCAACAAGCCAACAAAAAAAAAGATAGAATATACTGGAGGTGCTTTTATGATGAAGTGGAATCTAGAATAAAACAAACCAAGTTAGTAAACAAAAAAAGCAAAGACATAAGTATTCAGATTCAAAATACCAGTGAATCCTAAATTCTCAGTATTGTAATACATCATCAAAATTCCATGTGAGTTGCATTAATTGCTAAATGGTCAATGCCACATTAAAATAAAAAAAAATGGTTTAAACGGTTAACAGCTGGCTTACTTCAAGAATTTACAGAAGTGTTTTTGCAATCAGTTGTGAAAGTCTTAGCTCTGGTCACAACGAACCCACAACACACCTATGCAGCGCCACGACATGGAATTTGGTCAAATCGCGTGTCATCTGTGGTCGTCGTACGATATTTTGAGCATCGTGGCGATGTCGGTTGTCGTGAGACGAAAATTAGACATGTGCCTTTTTTGGCTCTACGATTTTTTGTCGTGTCACTGTCTTGTGGCTGTCATAAAAGTGTCTTACAACCGTCGTGCGACTGTCGTGCGATTAACACATTGTCGTGGGTATCAACATAAACCATTTTAATCAAACAATCGTCGCACGACTGTCTCAAGTCACTCGTGATACAGTCGCACGATTGTCTCACGAACACCAAACGTCGTGCAACATATTTTCGTTTTATTTAGAAGAATACATTCGGTGAGAATAAATGTTTGGAAAAACATACCGTTTACCGTTTAAATAGGATGGCTGTTCCATCAGAATAATTATGCTTAGCCCTGTTGAATAGTCGCCTTGCCGGACTCCAACAAGAGCAAAACATGGTTCTGCATGTTATATAAAAAAGAAGATGCGGTATGATTGCCAATGAGACAACTATCCACAAAAGACCAAAATGACACAGACATCAACAACTATAGGTCACCGTACGGCCTTCAACAATGAGCAAAGCCTATACCGCATAGTCAGCTATAAAAGGCCCCGATAAGACAATGTAAAACAATTCAAACGAGAAAACTAACGTCCTTATTTATGTAAAAAAATGAACGAAAAACAAATATGTAACATATAAACAAACGACAACCACTGAATTACAGGCTCCTGACTTGGGACAGGCACATACATAAATAATGTGGCGGGGTTAAACATGTTATCGGGATCCCAACCCTCCCCCTAACCTGGGACAGTGGTATAACAGTACAACATAAGAACGAACTATAAAAATCAGTTGAAAAAGGCTTAACTCATCAGATGGACAAAAATACAAGTGGACGTGGCCCGGTAGCATTGATTCGAGTCTATGAACAGTATAAGAACCAGCGAAACGACCGACGTTGGTTGGTTAGGCCATGGATTGAACGGCGCCTGATGTTTGGGCAGTATAGTACACTGATGCAAGAGTTGGAGTTGAAATCTGGCGGTGATTTCGTTGGATTCATGCGGAAGGAGCCTGGCATGTTTCAAGAGTCGCAAAACAGTGGTATGACAGTTGTACGACAGTGGAACGACAGTTACACGACAGTAACACGCTCATCCCATGACATGAAAACCTGAAAAATAGCTCCAAACAACTCACGACTGTCGTACGATTATCGCACGACTGTCACACAACCGACTTGCGACGAACCCATGACAGTGCAATTACAATTCTTTTTTCTGTCTAGTAACCATCGTGGAACCATCGTGGAACCATCTTGGAACCATCGTGGCCATGTCGTAGCTGATGTGACCACTCAAAATATTTTGCACGACGGTGCCACGACAACTAATTTATAGATCTTCCACGACAACAAATCGTACGATCTGTTGTGACCGGGGCTTTATGCCCGCTTCACACTGTCCCGACTTTTATATACGATGGACACCCGAATGCGAAAATTGTAAGTTCGTACGAAGTTGGTCCCGATCTCGTTAAAATACCAAAAAGTGACCGAAGCAAGTACGATGAATAACGAAGTCTATACGATTGTGCCGAAATTATATACGATAGCAAAAGATGGACATACGAAGGTTAACCGAAGACGGGTATTTAAGCATATATCTCAGCCGAAGCCTACACGATGGATCACGAAGGCTACACGATGGATTACGAAGGCTACATGATGGATTACGATGATGGCGCGATGGCCATACGATGTCTAAAAGATACGAACAAAATTTCGACAACATATCGTTTCTGTACAAGTCTGCCATGCATGGTGGGAAATCGATCTTTTTGTCTAATTCTTATAAAACTTAGTTTATTATCCCCTCGCCTACTACATGTAAGTTGCGTGTAGATAAAATTGTTATAGACACTCTAGAACCAAAATGCTTAAAACTTGGTATGGTGTTACTCGTTAAGAATATCTTAAGCGCTATTGACTTTAAAGTTCAAAGGTCAAGGTCACAGTGGCAGTTGTAATACAAGGCAATATCACCCTTGTGGACACTCTAAAACCAATATTTTTCAAAAGATTTTAACCACATTTGGTATACTATTCCTCCTTGTAATGATCTGATATTTTTTACGTTCAAGGCCAAAGGTCAAGGTCATGCAGATGAACTTGTTTTTTCCTCCTTGAAATAGCATAATACACAGGAAATTGGTTGCTCATTTTTTTACCTGCTGGTTCTAAAGACAATATAATAGGTATTTCCAGTTACTGAATGTTTTGGTTGATTTCTAAAAAAATAGTTTATGTATCAAATATGCATATTCAATTTACCATTTTCTGCATGTGTCATATACAAATATAGTGTTCATATTTGTCCCCAATATGTTATATACGAGGGGATGCCACGGTCGGCATTGCCTTGTTTAAACTGTAAAATGTGTTCACTAGTCTGAATAATCACCCATAATTATGCCCATGCAAGTAAAGTTCAGCTCAAAATGGTCTTAATATATTTCTCTTTCACCAACAGTTTCATTTCTGCTAATTTTGTTGGTTAGTTTAAGTAAACAATGACATCAAATGCACTATTTTTTGTCCGAGTAGGCCTACTTTCACTATTTGAGAGAGTAATTGGTGGTATGACACCTTTTTTGTCGTTTTTCTCAAAAAATAACCCAATCTGAAAAATCATAAGAATGGATGACAAATGCGACTATGCATGTTACCTATAGAACACAGAAGCATGGTGATTAATTTATCGTGGAAGGAAGAGAAGCGACACACAAAATGAGGTCTTCTCGTTTAATAGTATAGATTTTGATGTGAGCGTCACTGATGAATCGTATGTAGACGAAACGCGCGTCTAGCGTATCAAATTATAATCCTGGTACCTTTGATAATTATTGGTCCTCATAATAGCATAGACTTAATCATTGTTGCAAACATGAGAAATTGTTGAGAAAAAAAACTTTGGAGTTTCCATGGAATAACCACATAGAAATATTTTAGAAATTATTTTTTAACAAAACTTACCTGTGTTTTTTCAGCGTTGAAAGAATTCTCTTGGATAAACTGGTAGGCAATGTAGAAGTATAATGGCAGAGAGGCAGGCGTAAGCGATTTTTGGTATCTTTCCATGAATTTTTTCACTTCTCCAGTAACATTCATGTTGTTCGTCGTAACCGTAGATGAAGGTAACATCGGATGTACACCATTTAATTTATTCCAGTTACTTTTTTTACCTGCGTAATCATTTGGAGATACAACTGTAGGAACTGCCATGCTTTCAGAATCTGTGTATGCTATTTCTTGGTCTACAAAAGATTTTACAACTGGGTATGTTATTGGCACTTGAAAACTTATGTTAAGGAAATAGATTGGGACTTTGCTGTGTAAATTAATCTAAAAATAACTAAGTTGTACAACGTAAAACTTAGTGCCTTTTATCAACTTGAAGTATGAATGGAAAAACAATGTCATGCAATCAGAATAACATTAATCAGCCGATGTACCCATTATTTGTTTCCTTTCAAGTCGTTAGCCACCAATCGTTCAATAAAAGAAACCATGCTTAGGGATACACGAGAACACAAGAAACAAAACTTGTGTGGAAACTTTGTTAATCATTTTAGAATCATTTTAGGAGAAAGAGATAGAATTTAATAATGAGTAGGATGGTACAAAAAGAACTATAAAAGCTCATGAGCCGACTAAACCATTGCCAGCTAGGACAAAAGGTAGTTTGTAAGACATTACATAGAAATCTAAACATTGGACAAAACGAACCCTTATAAAAACCTGAGGTGATTACATTGTTCTCTGGAAGTCTAATCTTATCCTGTTCCACTTTTGGCAGCCAACATGATAGCAATAACCGACTCGATAAAAAAGTATAATTTAGTGATATCACACTCGACTTCAGTTAGTAAAGACAAGCAGCGGATTATACAAACATCATCCAAGGTGATAGACAATTAAAACCATTAAGATAAAAAATATTATATAATCTTGTTCACAGTATTTAATATCTCTCGTACGAAATCTTACCTAGAAGTTCGTATTTTTCATCTTTATCGGTTTTGATTATATATGGATTGTTCCTTGACTTAGGATTAGCAGATTTTACAGGTCTCTCATCTTCTTTCTTTCTACCTTGTGCCCATGCTCTTATAATTGAATTGACAACGGCATCTGAAAACTCTGTTTCGTCGTGTTGGTTTATATCCAGTATGTTGACCTAAACATTAATATTGGTTTAGAAATTCAATAAAAAATCATTTTGTTTTCCATCATTCCAATGGTTTAATTGAACATTTTAAAAGTTTCAAACATAATTGGAAAACCAGATGATCTAAGCAAATTAACATCGATTTATTATAGCGTATAGTATAATATGGGCGGACGCTGTCATTTCAAACAAATGAGCTGCCATTGTATCATCTATAAAGTGGCGGTTTCATTTTTATTCACTCCTCATATCATTAATGTCTTCGTATTGTTCTCAGTATTTCCTTCTCTGTTATAATTGTTAACAAAATGAGTTGTAAGAGAAAAGAACTGATATATGATTATATCATTCGAATGGTGCATTAATTTATGCATTCTACAGAAAAATTGATATTGTCAAATTGACAGTCATCAAACAGACTACTGTTTACAGTTTTTTAAAGGGATATGAACATCGGAGTGATATTGGAAACATTCTGAGATCAGGAAAATGAAAACAGACCGGGAATTAGAAAATGTCTTCTTATATAAAAAAAAAAAAACGTCGGCGTTAATTTTAAACTAAAATTACTAATTTTTAACTGTCGAACATAAACTGCATTCTTAATGATCCTTTAAATGCTCAGTGAAGAAAAATGGTATGCGTGATGCAGAGGAAACTTACATAGTAGTATTTTCGTGTCAGTGTCTCGAGAAAAGATCAACCAGAAGCAACAGTACACAAAACATAACATAGAAAACAAAAGACTGACTAACATGAACCCCGTTTAAAATCCGGACAATCTCAAGTGCTTCGGAACGGTAAGCAAATTATGTGGCACCCGTCTTGTTTCTCGTGTAAGTGAAAACCCCGATTATAGTCTTATACAGCAGGTCAATTCCAAGAAAAAGAGAACGGGATTGTGGATACGACAATAGGAAAGTATCCGTCGTCATCTGTGAAGCTGAAACTCCATAACGGTCAACCAAATCATTATGGCGTCCGTAAAATTGCTGAAACAATGATTTTAACTGCATCACTTGGAACTCTTGCTTAATTAGCTACCTTGTGCACTGTTAGCAGCAACTATCAATCACGGAAATCATGATTGGAAACGACAGCACTAAAATATCAAATTAACTGGGAGATATATGTAGGACTCAAATCTATGGTGGGTTCCAAATCTATGGCAGAAACCTAATCTATGGTAAATGTGACGTCATGCCATCCCAAATCTATGGCAGATGTTTTGAATCCTAATCTATGGCAAGTTTTGTAATTTCCTAATGGCGGATTTTTGTTGTTTCCAAATCTATGGCAGATTTTGTGCAAATGTTGAACAAGGCAGTACATATACGATCACTTACTTGTCTTAAATAAGTTGACATGTACGACAACGGGAGCATGTCTAAATCATTTGTGAAATCAAAATTCCATAATGGTCAACCTAATCGTGATGTCAAACATAAAAAAAAGTAAAAGTGATATACCATAATACCGAAATTAGGATCAAAATGATCTTTCCTGGAAAAATAAGCATTTCTTAATCTGTGCATTGTACCAGTTTAATCCATTTTTTACAACAAGAAAGCAGTTATTATAAAAAAAAAATTAAAACAGTTTCACTTTTCACATTATATTTATTTTAGCGTTAATCAATGTTTTTTAACTGGTGACGATTTTAGTCAACTTGGTGGTATCCTGTAATTTCATTTTCTCACTTTAAATACTTTGCTAGCCGTAGACACTAAAATATTTACTATAACTCCATTCCCAAAATATCCACTACTAAAACAGGTGTGCCTTTCTTCATCGCGGGATTTGGACGGTATATCAAATAATTATTATCCGTCCTATAGATAAAAGATCACATCTTTCTTTAAATTATCGGCAAATTGTTCTAGAGGGAAATTGTTAAACACAGGACTTCAGGAAAGTTTGCTGTAGTCTACGAGGACTAATTATATGCCGTTATTTTATTGTGACGTTATATTTTACTCTTTTTCCTAGAAAATTACGTAATTCATAAATCTGCCATAGATTAGGAGAAAACAAATATCTACCATAGATTTGACGTTTGTAACGTCATATTTGCCATAGATTAGGAATCTGCCATAGATTTGGAACCCACCATAGATTTGAGTCCTACATATATATTCCATATATATATACAGGCTCGGTTGGACTGTAGCTACTTAGAAATGAATAGTTTATATTTGTAAGCAGAAATGTTTTCTTGTGTCGTTAAGTTTTGTTCTCAACCGACCCTCATTGTAAATTCCTAATTGTAAGTCAATATATGAGGCAGAGTTAACTAGTTTTCTTCTTTTTAATCATAACACATCTGATTTTTTAACTGTATTCGTTGTATACTTTATTTCAAGTTTAGTGAGAGAGATGTTTTTAACATGGTCACTAAACTTTGAATTATTTCGGTAGAATATCATGATTTTTATATAATGAGCTCTTAACAAAGGGCATACGGTGTTGTCTCGATATCCTTGTAGCACGAGTTCGAACCCCGGCAAGGGAAGAGGAAACAGTTGCCTAACATTGCTGTGCTCATAATTAAATATAATATGTGTTTTCAGCCGTGTATCATATTCACTGGTGATGCAATGAATATGTCAGACGTAAAATATTTCTTTGACTGTATCTGACGATCCTTTAGGAAAGATATTTAGTTTATTTGCAATCGATTCAATTACCATGCCTTAAATATCATGTACTATGTTACAACTCTATAATATAAAAAAAAGATGTGGTATGATTGCCAATGTTACAACTCTCCACAAGAGACCAAAATGACACAGTAATTAACAACTATACTGACAATACTGACGACGAAAAGTAGCAATAGCCAACGAAAGCTGAATCATTAGTTCTAGCTATATGTAGATAGCCGAGTTTATATGGTCTAGATTGCTGGACACAGTGCAGGCGGTGTTATCCTTATATCCCAATGGTATGAGTTTTTCTCTAGAATTGAAACTGCATTCGGTAGGTGTTATTTTTACCATATCTATGATTAAAATAACTTACAAAGTGCTTATGTTTTTCAATTTCTTTCATGTTACTCGTAAGTTCCTTAAAATCTGGTTCGCGGAAGTATATCCCAAACAATAAGGGTGCCTTGGCTTCAATTGACTCTACACTGAATAATAAATGAAAATATGTTTTACTCAGATTGTTACACACTTCTATGTGAAAATGAAAAAGAAAATTTACATATTAGCAGTAGGTCTGCAATTTAATTTAATCTATGTGTCCATATACCACATGGTACTACCAAAGACTTTTATATTGTGTAAAATTTGTTAATAGTTATCTAGGTAACAGTATTATTATTTTATACGCCAGACGCGCGTTTCGTCTACATAAGACTTATTAACCATTAACCGTTAACCATTTTAAAGTACGCTCCACAATTGTCACTTTGTAAACCATATGAAAAAATATTAAATTCTTATATTGTTTCAATTATAAGTTTTCTATCATTGTGTCAAATAACACATATTTACTGAAATATACATTGTACGACTGAATGCATATGTTGTTAGTTTATTTAGTTTAACATATTTATTTATAGTGGATTGGGAAATTGCAAATTAAAAAAAAACCGGGTTAATGAGCACAATTTTATAGCAGAAATCGCTTCCAAGTGGTAAGACCAGTAATTCACTATATAAAATCAATTCCTTATTGATTATTTAAGATTTTTCAATATTAGAACATATATCTTAAGAGTAACATTTTCAAATACCATTTTTTGATGCGAAATATAAAATACTTCATGCTCTTGTCTAACGTTTCTAGAATCTTTAGGTTTTTTGTAATATATAATTGTTCAATACAATTGAGTAATTGTATTTACTTATATTTATTGACATTCTTACTCTTCCATGCATTCGGCAATGAGATCAGCTGCTTTTCCAGAACCCTTTAAGATCAAGACGGGAATATCTCGTTCAAGTACTTTAACCACATGTTCTATGGTATTTAAGTCACCTTCCGCCACAATAACCAGAACAGGTACTTTCATTGCTGAAAATACAGTCTGTTATAAATTATAAAATTAAAGTGATTTTATAACATCTTTTAAAACAAAATAAACGTGTTCGAAGAAATTTACGTGTAGGTATTTAAAGGGTTATTCTATCCTTTTTGTTCGAACGGCTGACTACCTTTAATAGTTTGAGGTGGTTTTTTCTTTTCTTTTTGCTATTATGAGGATAATAGATGCGACAACACTTTTTTTTTTTTTTTTATTATTATTATTCATCATGGATTAATAGGCATTTACATAAATTATCTATAGTGGCACATAATAAAGCAAGCAAGAAAAATAAGAGTAAACAAAAATTATACTAATATTACGATATGATATAACGGAATATGGATGAAGTATAACATTTTCATTTAAAAAATATATAGTGATAAGGGAAATTACATTTCAAGCACATCTATACATAATAATTCACTATTAAATAATTAATGACTTTGTCCCAGGGGTTCCAGTACTTGTTATAATCTTTCATATTTTTTTAGGAAATATGTTTTCTAAAATTAAATTTTCTTTGATATAGTTTTTAAGTCCCTCTGTATGAGGTTTTCCTCTTGCATCTTTAATCTGTATATAAAATACTTTACTAGTAAAATGACTTTATTTTTTTATAAAATTTAGTTTATAGTTATCATAAAGACCAAACATGACTATATCTACATTTAATTTAGTGGAATTTCAATATGTGTTGTTTCAAAAATCCAGGCATTCAAATGGTGCCAAATGTCTGCTACAATATGATTCTTCCTTGCAAAATGTATATTAATTACACTGTACACGGTTCATCTTTAAAAGTAAAGTATTAGTACCTAAAATACGGTGAATAATTCGGTATTGAAACCAATATAGCTTGGTTTTTTATGAAATTTTAGTGACACAGTTATGGATTTTTCCAATCCCCTACAACGTTATTCAACATACCCTCCCAATTTCGCTCAGCTGCTATTACAGATGGTATCGCACCTTGATTTAATATATTATACATGTCTTTTGAACCTTTCTTTGACTTGAAAAAAATGTTAATATTGAAAGGTAACAAAGCTTGTTGTTGTTTTTCCCTTTCAGTGTTGATTCCCATAGATTGTAACCATTTTTTAATGCTACTTTAATACTATAAAATTGTAAAAATGTGGGTTTAAAATTATATAGCTGTTCAAAATCTTGATAAGACAACTTATTTCCTTGCTCATCTAGAAGGTCATTCACAGTCCAAACCCCGTTTTTGCCCAACTTCTATAAAAAAAAAAAACCAACACTGACGTTATCAATTTTAATGTTCTCATTATTCCATATAGATGAAGATATGACTTCCTCAAAATAGCGAGGATGTCGGAATCTCGACATGTTTTTCCAGGCTTAAATAACTTCTTTCCAAAAAACGTTATAATTCTATTTTTTTAGTTGTTCCAAAAATAAGCCAACTCTGTAAAATTTACAATTTGATCCACTTTGAATTTGAATTAAATAATCTTCTCACCCAGGTCAAATTTAGTCCTTGTATAAAATTTCTCAAATTAATCATTTTTAAACCACCTCTGCAGTATTCTTGACATAAGAGCTCCCGATTTACCTTGTCGGGTTTACCATCCCAAATGAAAGCATAAATTTTACTATTGAGTTGTCGTAGTACATTTACATCTGGACTTGGGATGGATAAAACAGATGATTCATTTTGTTTGTATATCTATAATTAAAGATTTAATAATAGTTATTTCACCAAACGGAGTAAGCGAGTTTTTTGACCATTTTTGTATAAAACTTTCTATTTCTTGAATTCGAGGAGCATAATTTAGATTTAACATTCTATTCAAATCAACACAAAAAGTGATACACAATAATTTGAAGGTACTGGAACCCCATTTCAATCCCCACTTTACGCATATTTTATCTTGACTATGTTTTTTACTTCCTATCCATATAACATTTGTTTTATCTAAGTTAATTTTCAGTCCTGATAACTCAGCATAGAATTGTAAGTTACGGAGGGATGCTTCTAAAGAAGAAGGATATCCATCTAAAATAAGTGATGTATCATCAGCATATTTGAGACAATATGAACTCTATATCATCTATCGTAATACCTTTAATATCATTACTATTTCTGACTAAAATGCCAAGTATTTCTGCACATATAGAAAAGGTAAGGAGACAAAGGATCTCCTTGTCTACAGCCTCTTTTCACACGAAAACAATCTGACAGACAACAATTTTGAGTTACTGTAGAAGAAATATTATTATAAAATGTTTTTATCCAGTTCGTGATGAATTCTACAAAATTAGAATATTTCAGTGTCTCAATAAAAATTACCAGGAGATAGAGTCGAATACTTTTTTCAAAATCAATCAAGAGTAATATACCAGGGATGTCATTTTCTTCCGTGAAATGTAAAATATCGTATATAAGTCTACAGTTCTCCCCAACAAATCTCACCGGAATAAAGCCTGTTTGGTCAGAATGTTTTAGTTTATTAAGAACTGACTTTATTCTCTCTGCTATACAGCTAGATGCTAATTTATAAGTTGAGTTTAAAAGGGTAATTGGACGCCATTTTTTTAAAAAAACTGTCTTGATTAACCTTCCTTTGGATACATGTGATTACTCCCTGCTTCTGTGTGACAGACATTTCCCCTATTTCATATGCATCTTTTATTGACCTGAAGACAAATTTTCCAATATATACCCAAAAAACTTTAAAAAAATCTGCTGTGAAGCCATCTGAACCAGGGCTTTTATTATTGTTCATCCTTTTCAATGCTTGTGTTAGCTCACTAAAGGTAATATATCCTTCTAAAGAATCTTTTTCATTATCTTTAAATTTAGGTGTTTGAAATGGTAATTCCCCTGATAGTTGACATCTTTTATACACTCTTGTCTTCTGTAAAGCTTCTCATAAAATAATTTTGTTTGCGTCAATATTTCTTTTTGATTTTCTACTACAGTGTTATCATTAATAACAATTTATTAATAGTTTTATTTATAAAATTTTGGGTTTCTAGGTTACAAAAATAATTAGTTGGTCTGTCTCCTTCTTAAATCCACTGGGTTCTTGACCTAACATATTGACCTTTAATCTTGTTTTGTCGAAAAATTCTAAGTTCACATTTTTTAATCTCTATTACATTTATATTGTCCTCAGTGATTGTTTTTTGTTCTAGTTTTTGTATTTTTTCTGTATTTTTTCCCCCCTGTTTTACCCTTTCCCTTTTTATATATGTCGAATAAGAAATAGTCTTACCTCTGATCTCATTGAAAAGTGTTTCAAAAAATAATTGATCACTGATTGTAAATTGTATATCAAAATCATCAATAATACTGTTTAAAGCATCTTTACTATAAGCTAGCACTGCATATTGTTCAAATGTTCTAATAATTGTTTTTTTTTTAAATTTTACATATTCATTATCTTAAAGGAGAGAGTTGTTGAATTTCCAGAGACCCGTGCCTTTTATAAACTCATTCATTTTTAAAGACAAAATTACTGGTGAATGGTCTGATCTGTAGCTATTGCCAATGTTTATATCACATATGTCATCTATAAGACTTTCAGAGATCAAAAGGAAATCTAACCGTGATTGTTTGAATGGATTTTTTTTCTCCATTGTAAATCGTTTAAGATCAGGGTATCTCTCTCTGAATGGATCTACAAGAGTCTTATATTTTATAATTTCTAAAACTTTATCCCTTGATTTGGATTATTTATATGTTTATAGTTATGGGTATCTAGGTCAAATTCTGAACAAGATTAAAGTCCCTTACAAATGAGACAAAATTGATTATCAAATTAGTCTATGATTTCTGTTAGTTTGTCATAGAAGCAAGGAGTATCAGTATTCGGCCCGGACACATTTATCAGAGTAAATCTCTTTTCTTTAATATTTATATCCAATCCCAACAAATTGCCATCCTCATCTTTTTTAACTTAGTGTATTTTATATTCAAAATTATTTTTAAACAGGATTGCAACTCCTCGTTGATTAGATGCGTAAGAATTGAAAATACATTGACACTATGTTTAAAAATAAAGGTCACTAATTTGGTTTTAAAAGAAGAGAAGACGAATTACCTCGAGAATAAACCCAGAGGAAATAAATGTAAAAGATACGTGTTCATTTGTTTAGTTCTATATTATGTATTGAAATCACCAAGGTTCTGTTGTTTTTTTATTAAAACATTCGCTCAGTTCCAAAATTGCACAAACTACTTTGTATTTTATATTGGTCTATTATCATTTGAGACTGACATCGATCAAGTATTCGATGCACAATTATGTTAAACTTAATGAAGCTAGAAACTATGTTTACTTTTATCTTTAGTTCTTTTTTACTTTTGAGCTTAATGTTTGTTTGAAACCTTTTGATTGTACCCGATATGCATCCTTATATTAATTTGAAAAGTGATATCGATAGTATTACACTAAGTGTATGAGACGTGGACTCGCTCAAACAGATGAAGCCTTTAATGAGGACCAAAGTTATGCGTTATTGTTCTTCGGTTAGAGTTTAAGTAGACGTGTTACGAAAAGGTATATTCACGGCGCTGAGGTTGACAAATTACAGTTTATATGTGGGGACTGTGTCACAACACCAAAGAGATTACCTGTGTATACATAGGATTTTATTTAAAAACTGCATTGATCCTTTCGCAGGCAATTCCGTATGGAACGAATAATCAATAACATTTATACGATAAGACATATACGCAATAGATATAAATAATGTCCACTATAGTATTAAGAAAGTATAATAATACTGCAAAAAATGGGGGACGTTCATGTTAATGCAGTAGAAGTGCGGGGCAACGGAGACACGGGGTACACACGTGTCTGAATTCTTTTGAGAGCCCTTACATTTATATCTTAAAACCACCTTATGCAAATATTTTGTATTTCATAAATTCCTGAAACATTTGTGGAAATTCGCCAACCGTTTCATAAGATAACCGATGGGTCTTTCCTGCTAGGAGTTTTTCTAAAACAAATATGTTTTTTTTTTTAATTAAATCTGTTGGATGGGTACCACTACCCTACGGAGGTACAAGGTGTGTTTTTTTTCAGGGAGAAGGAGGGGGAGGGGCTAGGATTTAACTTGAAAAAAGGCAGGACGGGAGTTTTGAGTTGAAAAAAGGCAGAATGAGTAACTTGGCAAAAACATCCTAAAATTTAACTTGCTTACTATGTATAATATATGATTATCAATCTAGAATTGAATGAACTTGTATAACCCCAGCCCCCCTTTTTCTAGACCACCCACTCCTACGCGCGTACACCTTTTATGTCTTATGCCAGGTTTTAGCCAGCAATGATATCACAAAAGCAATATGAACCAAGACGCACAGGATTTAAATTTTACCTATTTAAATCTATAATCAATGTTTTGACACCGTCCCCAAATTTAAAGTCTAATTTGTCAACCTCAGCGTCGAGAATATACCTTTCCGTAACATGTCTAATAGTAATCAAGCAGTTAGATATCATTTTTCAATTGCTCCTCATCTGGCCATCTTTTATATCTTAGTGTACGGTATTTTGTTAATTATTGAAAGCCATATGTGTTAGGATCTTTTGTCTTTATTCAATTTATCTAAAATTGCCCGTGTTTCATCTTTTTTAAATTAAAACAAGATAAACTTAATAACTACACTTACTCCTCAGAATGTCCCTTAGAATGTACACACCATTGGTATCAACTATGATAAAATGACAACGATTTAACTTACTTAATTCCTCCCCAAGTTCAACGAATGGAACATACTGCTTTGCAATGCTTTGTAGGGTGTCTGCATGATACTGCATGTATTCCTTTTGTTTCATATCTCCCATTGCATAATACTTCTCTGCCACAGATTTACCATTTATGTTTTTGTTCTGAAAAAAAAAAGAATCTTAAGGAAACATTGTAGTGGATGCACTCTTTAAAGACACCAAGCCTGCAACATGAAAAATGCATTGGCATAATTTGACGCATAAATAATTGATGATTTCAAATGTTAAATTCCGGGAAGAAAATATAAAACTTTATGGGTTAAAAAAAACAGAAAAAACATATACGCAACATTATTGAACATCAACACATTTTAAAATAGTTATTATTGTTGATAGAAAGCTTTTGATCCATCGAAATAATAGACCAGTCTTAGCCTACACGTACTTGCATGGCGAAATTCGAATTCTGCTAGAATGACAGGTATTACTAAGTGGGTGCTTTCTAAATCACGTAAATATATCCATTCCTTTCGAATACATATGATTTTATATTAATATTCTCTTAAAAACATCAGTTTTTATTATCCGCTTGAAGCACAAGAGCACTGATGAGACATAAACATTTCGAACGTGAATATGATGAAGCAATAATATATAATGAATACTATAGTTTTGACATCTTTCAATTTTTCAATACATTTAAGAACCTGCTTGAAATAAAGTTACTTACAACTATGGCGTTTTCACCTGGCCTTAAGCCAATCAGATTAATGAAATTATCCTCATTTTCAGTGGATTGAGAGTTGTGTTTGTGATTATTTACAACACTGAAATCGTCCACTGCCTCCCAAACCAAAGTACTAACTTTTTCTTCAGATCCCTTGTATATGATTAAGCAATCTAAAAAGGACAATTTTGTCTTGAGTGTCATGTCTTAGACTCACACTCAGTAATTCTTGACCGGGTCTTATTAAAACTCGATGTTCATTGATTCAAAATTGAGAAATAGCAAGATAAGAAAATCAAGTTTGTATCGATTTTATTCATCTTTCCAGGCACTGTTAGTAAACGATATTTATATGAATGGATACAAAACGAAGCAGCATCAGAGAGTTATTTCGTTTTATATACATTAAATATTTATCAAATTTAAAAATAAATCATCGTTGACTTTTTCCTTAAAATTGGTACAAATAAACTTCATACGTAATCAAACCTAATGCCATTTTAAAAAAGAGGCGTCCATGTACTCGTTTTCATGTTAATGAGTTTAAATCATAAAAAAAACCTGTCGAAATGTGCGTCTTTTTGAACTCGTTCGCTACGCTTATTCTACGGGAAAACTTCATATTGTGACCTGCAGCTTATATTTAACGAAATGCATGACTTATCACACGATTAACATATTTTTGAGTTTTGCTGCGTTTATATTTATATATTAATCATAAAAAGCATTGTTACTGATATTTTTATTTCTCTAATTCTATCCATTTCCGAACCTATTGTACAAAAGAAATAATCAATGTGTGGTTGTCTTTGATTTCAGAAGATAATTGGACGAGTTTAAGGGTCATACCTTTGTCAGCCCATTGTATGAATCAAAGTATGCTAATATATGTTCTTATTGAATTTCACCCCTTACACATGTCTGTCACATGGATTAATGAATAGTTGTTTTATTTTGAGTACCTTTTGCCCCTTTAGCTGTCTCAATTAAACCTAACTGAAAAACAGGTGTTAGCCATGGTTTGGGTACAAAGCTGCTTGAATCACCAATGATAGAGAGAACCAGCCTAGGGTATCTGTTGTGCCTTGGTTTAAGTAAGCTTTTCGTCAAATCATCTACACGCTCTGGTATTGTTTCATCTTCCATACCTTCACATTAACGAAATATTTGAGATATTGTACTGAAATACATAGATATATTCTTATATTTTCTTATCACACATATGTATATTTGTTTATTGTTACTTGCTTAACGTCTATTGATAACACATATGTATATGTAAATACTAAATAAAATAAAACATAAAGGGTGACCTTCTGCTGTTGTTTTTTTCTATGGTCGGGTTGTTGTCTCTTTGGCACATTCCCCATTTCCATTCTCAATTTTATTGTATAATGATCTGTTAGTTTCAGCTTGTTTTTTCTTAATCATTATAACCAGATATTGTAGATCAACATTGACCTCAAAGTTATAAACTTTATGTAGGAACATTTATGTACGCTATAACAAACAACATACCTATAAAGTTGTATGATGACTTGCTACTCATGTTAGCTGCACATACACATCTATAAAGTTGTATGTAGACTTGCTACTCATGTTAGCTGCACATACACATCTATAAAGTTGTATGAGGTCTTGCTACTCATGTTAGCTGCACATACACATCTATACAGTTGTATGATGACTTGCTACTCATGTTAGCTGCACATACACATCTATAAAGTTGTATGTAGACTTGCTACTCATGTTAGCTGCACATACACATCTATAAAGTTGTATGATGACTTGCTACTCATGTTAGCTGCACATACACATCTATAAAGTTGTATGAGGACTTGCTACTCATGTTAGCTGCACATACACATCTATAAAGTTGTATGATGACTTGCTACTCATGTTAGCTGCACATACACATCTATAAAGTTGTATGTAGACTTGCTACTCATGTTAGCTGCACATACACATTTTAAAATCTTACTCCTAATAAAACAAAGGTAATTATTGATGCATTGATTTATACACTAACTCGATGTACTGTTTTGAGTATAATAACTGCTTCAATATAATGTACATTACCTTATATAATCACAGTATGGTTGTAAATGTAACACGATCAATCAAAACCAGAATATTTAAAAGAAGTATTGCATTTTTTCGTAGATAGCTAACATGACCGGTACTGAAATCAGAAAATGAAAAGAAATCTTACCTGGTTAATCTTCCAATAAACTTCCAGCAATAAATGAATTGAAATGTTTTGTCTAAATAAATTGTACAACACTATTTTCTATGAAGTCAAGATTTTTAGAAAAACTCAGAAGTTTCGTTAAATAATGTATGATCTATTAAATAAAATCATTATGTAGATATGCTTGAATGTGCATGTTTTCAAAATGATTTCATTGCCTTGATAGTATTATTAAAATCAATAGAGCACACAGTCTCTGCTGACAGAAAGATTTTCCGAAAATCACATTTTAAAGTACTTAATTAAACCTTGAGAAATATTTTATCAAACGTTAGGATAAATCGGGTCAAATTTCTTTAAATGTCTGTCTATTCAAACCAAACAACTAATTTTGATCGTATTTTGTAAACAGGAACAACACAGAAGTTTCGTTAAATAATGTATGATCTATTAAATAAAATCATTATGTAGATATGCTTGAATGTGCATGTTTTCAAAATGACTTCATTGCCTTGATAGTGTTATTAAAATCAATAAAGCACACAGTCTCTGACAGAAAGATTTTCCGAAAATCACATTTTAAAGTATTTAATTAAACCTTGAGAAATATTTTATCAAACGTTAGGATAAATCGGGTCAAATTTCTTTAAATGTCTGTCTATTCAAACCAAACAACTAATTTTGATCGTATTTTGTGAACAGAAATGTTAAAATTATTTACTATTTGACGAGATCATTCAGTGTAATTTATAACAAATAGTATGTTTTTTTAATATGCACTGAAGTCTAACAGTTGCTATAATTTAGTTTACCTTTCGACTAGTGACAGCTTTCAACAACATATTTGTGTCACGGTTAACAGTGTTATTCACTATGACTTATTACAAGTAATTAATTATTGCTTCTGTTGAGAAAGCCTACAGGTTTGAAAAACACTATGAAATATATGCAGGAGTCGTAACTGAAATACGATAGTCAGCGCGTAAGTGCAAGCTTCCTTATGATATGTGATGGCTTGCCAAAGATATATAGAGTGCGAGCTTCCTTATGATATGTGATGGCTTGCCAAAGATATATAGAGTGCGAGCTTCCTTATGATATGTGATGGCTTGCCAAAGATATATAGAGTGCGAGCTTCCTTATGATATGTGATGGCTTGCCAAAGATATATAGAGTGCGAGCTTCCTTATGATATGTGATGGCTTGCCAAAGATATATAGAGTGCGAGCTTCCTTATGATATGTGATGGCTTGCCAAAGATATATAGAGTGCGAGCTTCCTTATGATATGTGATGGCTTGCCAAAGATATATAGAGTGCGAGCTTCCTTATGATATGTGATGGCTTGCCAAATATATATAGAGTGCGAGCTTCCTTATGATATGTGATGGCTTGCCAAAGATATATAGAGTGCGAGCTTCCTTATGATATGTGATGGCTTGCCAAATATATATAGAGTGCGAGCTTCCTTATGATATGTGATGGCTTGCCAAATATATATAGAGTGCGAGCTTCCTTATGATATGTGATGGCTTGCCAAATATATATAAAGTGCGAGCTTCCTTATGATATGTGATGGCTTGCCAAATATATATAGAAATGTCCAATGAAGGAAGAAGTTGTTTTATAGTAAAAAAAAATAAACCATTCATCATTTGTTATGTATGTCCTAAGATGTAAGCTGCATACATCATCAGAGATCGTCTTTTATTTTTTCTGCATGTGAACATAATTCTGCGTTAACATTTCATCTTTTCTTGGTTCATCTCATGAGTTCGTGGTTTATCGTAATAGTATAAAACAGAGAGTCTGACTGTGGATTCGTATGTATTTTAAAAGGAATGTAACGGTACTGGAACGAAAAAAAGCATTTGAAGGTTTCAAGAAAACAAATTCGCAGTTGTTCCATAGCACATTCTATAAATTATTTATTTTAGTATCTATCAGGGTCAGAAATTTGATTGGAAAATACATTTTTTGATTAATTTCAAGTTTGTCTATATCTATATGTATCATTTTTTGGTCCCTTTATAGCTTATTGTTCGATGTGAGGCAAGGCTCCGTGTTGAAGACCGTAGTTTGACCTATAAAGGTTTTTCTTTTACAAATTGAGACTTGAATCGAGAGTTGTCTTATTGGCACTCATATATACTGAATTATCATTTTACGGCACTGGAAGGAAATGTTTTTTTTTTTTATTTTCAATCAACAAATTCCAGATTACAAGAAAACCCAGAATATTAAATCAGGCCTTGACATTTTTTGTCGAGCTCTTAACTTTTCGATAACAGTTCGCATAATAGTTTAAGAATAACAACAAGTTATATACACAATCTCTAATGTTTGAAGTATTTACAATTTTGTCCTGAAAAGCCAATACCTTTTTCTTCTCCTAGATGTCCATTTTAGTATTTTGATTAATGAAAACTTAATAATCTGAAGTAATCTGCTATACATATATATATTACAGGATGACCATCCCATATCCCCGTGCGTTACTCAATTTGAGGTCAGTTTCCAACGGATTAACTATTTAGTGACTACATAGTCTGTTGTGCTCAGATGAAATGACCCTAAACAATATAGTGCCCCAAAAATGCTACCTGTACAGTGTTTTATCGTTTTTATTTTATCTGTACCAAATTAAGTGTACACATTATATATCATTTATGTTACAACTGTGTACTGTAACTGATTTGTTTTCTCTCAATCGATTTGTGACTTTCGAACAGCGGTATACTACTGTTGCCTACATATAAGTAATTGGGGGACAAAAATTCAGTTATTCTATGGATGTTAAGATAGCACATTGCTAATTGTCAATATCAGGGTGGAGAATGAATTTCCACAATAAAAGAAGGGGTATTTATTTTTCGAAAAGAATATATACGAGCTTATTGAGGTAAAACTATGTCTTTTACGAAGTCAAACTTATTTACTTTTTTAATCATGTTTAAATGCAAATGACTTTGCGACTTAATCGTAAGCAACATTGAATTCAGTAACCTCGTTTAAAAACACTTGGTTGTCTAATGCGGGATGTTAACGAACTAAATATAATGCTACTGCTTCTTCTTTAGTTTTAAATCGTGTTAAACATATTAAATGTGTTTAGAAGTTTATTTACTTTAATTATTTGAATAAAACATGTTTTGAGTATTTTCAACTTAAGCTTTTTAAAAGTGCAAGTCATTGGGTATGTAAAAAACTATAAGTAGTTGTGTAATAAAAAATTAAAAAGTTGAATACCCTTCCTGACCTCATAAGATCATTCGCTGTTTTAAGCAGTGATCGTTTGCATGCTGTGCTGTGTTTTGTGGACTGTTGTTCGTCTCTTGGACTTAATTTTATTTTGTTCATGGTTTTAATTAAGTTTATTTGATTCTTAGTTTGAGATGTTGATTTTTCCCTTTGTTATTAATTTATTTAAAGACATTAACTTGCAGTAATGAAAATCGGCGAAAACATCGCTCCAAAATAAAGTGAAGAAGATTAACGCAATAAGACAAATATTCGCGAAAATAAATTAATTTGCTCACGGTGATATATATATATATATATATATATATATATATATAATCAAATCTTTATTATGATACATTTAACTACAAAGTTTTACAATTTTTAAAACTTTTACTTCTGGAACAGTGACGAAGTGACGAAATTAACAAAGCCAGATAAAAAAAGAACAAGACAAGCAAAAGTATACGAAACACAACATATAAAAGTACAGATTGAGTAACACAAACCACCCAAACATATTTAGGGTGAACTCATGTGCTCCCAAAGGGAAAACAGATCATGTTCCACATGTGACAACCGTTTTGTGGCTCATGTAATTCCTAAATCGACGACATGCATTATTCGGTAGGTGACATTCAAGGTAGAGATGACAATATTTCGGTTATGTCAATTGGAACATATCAGTCAACATCGGGCGAAACAAATATTTCATAACTGTCAACCAACTCGTAGTGGCGTTAATAAAATTTTCAAAGGGATGATTTCAACTTTGCATTTGAACTCTGGTTCAAAGCCATGTTCAAACCACAATTTTTCTTCAAATTTCCTGTACCAAGTCAAGTATCACATGGTATTGGTATCGGATAATCTGTTTCGTTGTATGTTGGCGTTTGTTTTTGTAGCAGTTCAGTGTTTCCGTTATTCCGTTGTGTTCCTCTTATAGTTGATGCGTTTCCCTCAGTTTTGGTTTGAGACCCGGATTTGTTTCAGTTAAATCGATTAATGACTATGGAATAGCGGTAAACTATAGTTGCCTTTATTTGATATCTTCATTGTGAGCAGTTACGCAATATCAAGAAAATCGTGAAAGTGAATGCAAGCTCTGAAATATTGTATCATCTTGGAGATTTATACCCCACAAGAAGATGCCGCGAAATCGCGTTACCATTGGGCAAGTGTTTAAATAAAGATATTTATTTAATTTCGCGGGCAGTACATCGACTGAGCATGCAAAGACAAATTAAGGAAATACAAAACCCTTCATTTATACGTCATATCATAAATATTTCTGACTTGTTATTGTTTCAGAGGAGTTGTGGCTCAATGAAATCGATCTCCTTCTTTTGTAGAATAGGTATGCAGGCGCTATAAAGTTGCTACATAGAAATGAAAAGTTTATAATTAGGTATCTCAAATCACTGTTAATCTCTCTGCTTAAAGTTTAAATTGTTTACATATGTAAATTTAGTATATAAAAGTAAATCAAGCTTAAATCTTAGAAAAATACATTTATTCGTCCTTGGCCTTTGATCTTGATTTGATGAAAATTGCACCGTACTATATTTTTACGACCGGGCAAAACAGATAATACAGATGTGTATTATTTAGCCGTTTGTCAGTAGGGTGCATTACAAATTTAATTTTATGGTTAAAGTCACTCGCCTATTTTGTTAACGTTTAAATACATTTCGTAAAGTAAACGTATATTTCTGGACCTAAATATTTTTGACTTGTGAGTCATATAGCCTGTAGCTTATAACTTCTTAGTCATTTGGTCTGTGGTGCAATCATATAACATCTTATTTTTTTTCTTATAGACAATTATTACTTTAAACTCATAGATTTATAAAAACGAGGATGTTTTATAATTGCCAATGAGACATGTACAACTCTCCACAAGAGCCCATATGACACAAAAATTAACAACTATAGGTCACAGGCCCCGGAATTACAAATTCAAACGAAAAAACTAGGTCTAATTTATGTACAAAAATGAATGAAAAAAATATATAAGACATCAACAAAAACAACAACCACTAAATTACAGGCTCCTGACTTGGGACAGGCACATACATACAGAATGTGGCGGGGGTAAACATGGTAGCGGGATCCTAACCCTCCACATTACCTTGGACATTAACCTTTTTTAACAACATTAAAAGTTTTGGTTGGTCTGTATATTTAAAAAAAAACACAACAAATAAAATGTGATATATATGTTACAGTGAATTTGTATAATCAGTGATTATGTAGAATCCCTGAAGTTTTCAGGGATTATGTAGAATCACTGGCCAGTTTAGGGATTATATATAATCACTAAAATTTTCAGGGATTATATAGAATCACTAGAAATAACGACAGGGATTATACATAATAACTGAAATGAAGAAATAGTTTTATTTATAAAGAAAATGAATAAAAGTCAAATTATTTATGCTATGAAATCATATTGAAACAGCAATACACTATATAAACTTAAATTGTAGACTGCTAAGAACAAAATATCAAAATGATAATTTGTTCTTTTTCAAAATGTTAAGCACAGTATATTAAAATGTTAAACATAATATATTAAAATAATATGCTTCACACATTGACAATATCCAAATTTTAGAAAACATTTTTCTTCACATATCAGATCAGATTTTATGACCCGCCTGAGAATAAAGTGTTCAGTAAAAACATCTGTAAAAAAAAGAGAAATTAGCAACCTCGAACTGGTTCGATTGAGATATGGTTTTTTTACCAGGCAATATCCTTTATCAGACTTTTGTTGAACAATTACCATTATGTTTTTTTTTAATTCCCTTTCCTTTTTTGCTATGAGAATATAATTAGTTATCAAAGGTACCAGGATTATAACACTAAATGCTCTAAAACTTTGTTCTAATTGTCAATCCTTAGCTTTTCTATACATTACATGTGTAAGATTTCTCTGTTTGGATTTCTTGTTCATTTGAACCAGAAACATGTCTCTGTTTGAACAAAAACGAAAAAAACATCTTCCATAAACTTCTTCACCATTTGTTTTACATGTACCACAAATAACATGCTCTGTAGATTTAAGAATAGAACATGGATATCCATTTGAAGATTGCTTTTAATAAACAAACACTACATGTAAAGTTATCGCTATAAAGGGAATCTTGATATTGTTAATTTTGAAGACTTAAACTTTATCTCAAAACCCTGTGCTGGTTATAGTCTTTAAAACCATCCTCTGTGTTCAAAAGCAAAATTATTTCATCTGGCAAGGAATATAAAAGTAAAAAATGAGAATTTGTTTATATATTTTCATTTTTTTTATCAAACAAAGGATCCTTAAATTATTCATAATTCCTGAAATTATATTAGGGAATTTGTAGAATAATTATTAAAATGTTCAGTGATTATGTAAAATCACTGGTCATTTTCAGGGATTATATATAATTACTAATGATTTTAGTGATTCTACATATTCCCTGAAAAATCAGGGATTCTACATAATCCCTGATTATACAAATTCACTGTAACATATACATATTTATTGAAACACACGTTTCTGTAAAGAAGAGATCAAAATGCTTCCAATTTCCAATTGACGATTTACCGATTTCGTATTTTATAATTATCAGTTACAGTTTAGATTCTTGACTATTTCCTACTTGTTTTTAAATTTAGTACGCTACTATAAATTTGACAGAGAAAAACCCAAAAAAAACCAAATCGATCTTCTAAAATTCGACCCTTTTAAAATTATTAACATTTATGACTGCCATTTTTTTTTGTCTAAAAGGATATGTATTTAAACTTATAAAAAGTCGTTCGACTTAATAGTAACATTGTTAAATATGTCTAAATAGTATCTTTCAAATTATTACAGCAATAAAACAGGTTCAATTCACCATTTTTTCGTAAAATGTTCTGTACCAAATCATGAATATGGCAGTTGTTATCAAATCTTCCGTTTTTATGTTTGTAAGCGTTTGTTTTTGTTGCACTTCAGTGTTTCTGTTGTTCCCTTATTTTCCTCTTATAGTTGAGGTGTGTCCATCGACTTTAGTTTGTTACCCGGATTTGTTTTCTCTCTCTGTGTAGATCTATGACTTTTGAACAGCCGTTTACTACTATGGATTTTATATATTTTGCACCATTAATGTTATAAATGTTTAAAATAGGAAAACGAAGAGATATAAGGTCAGTTTTTCATTTGAATTTTTTTAGTAAGACACTTTGTATTTGTACAAATATTGCATATAGTAGACATATATATTGTGAATATTTATGTTTTGGACGTTTAAATCAAATAACTGATGTTTTATTGTAATATATACCAAGTTCACTAATGTTGTGTGTACATGTACCTTTAAAACCAATTTTGAAATGTCTACTTTAACCAAATTTCAGTCAGGTGGGTATTATTCATACCTTGTATATTCAGGAAGATCACTCATAACACCAAACATCATTAATTTATTGAATTGAATTACTATAACATCTATGTAGTAAGGAAATATTAGTTTAGTTTTCTGTGAATTATTTTGTGATAGTATATACGTAGATATGTTAAGGTCTTGTCTATCAGTAGCTTGGAATAAATGTTTTTAATTTCAAACCTGCATATTCGGATATAAAAATGAGTTGGGGAATTAACACGATTGTTTATAGATGATGTGAAGTCTGACGATTTGAAGTGTGTTCTGTTTATTACTGTTTACTCAGCAATAGTCACTGAGATTTACTGAACGTATGCTTAATTCACCATTTTCTACATAAGGGAATGCCTTTTATAAGTCCGGAATATGACATTTGTTATCAATTCGTTTTTTTGTTTGAGCTTTTGATTTGCCATTTGAATAGGGAATTTTCGCTTTGAATTTTCTTCGGAGCTTCGGTATTTTTATTATTTTACTTTTGTCTAATTTGCATTAGTTTTCATAGATAATATTGCATAAGAAACTTTACGAAACGTTGGTAAGAATTTTACAGCCAACAGATTTGAAAAATACCAACAGAGCTCATATTTCTATCCAAAGTATTTCTTGGGTTCTCCTTGTTCTAGTTTTATTTGATATCCTTTCACTGGTGAGTCTTTTGTAGACGAAACGCGCGTCTAGCGTATATACTAAATTTAGTCCTGGTATCTATGATGAGTTTATTCATTCATTTAACAGTGAATAAAATCCTCATTGCAAACAAATAGAAAAACATCATGCAACAAAAGAGAGATAATATTACCTTGAATTTTTTATTGGAAAGTCATACTTATCTTTACAAATCATCATTATCAAAAAGTAAAATCACAAAAATACTGAACTTAGAGGAAAATCAATGCGGAAAGTCCATAATCACATGTTAATCAGAAATTGTTCATTTTCTGCCAACATATTATTTTCTTAGTATTTTGATATTAAATCAGAGGATATTGGTATTCAAGAAATTAAGTTTTTAAATGATCATTCTTTTTGTAATATTTGTCAATCATTGCAGGTTTGTGATATCTCTGTGACTTATTGCACTTCTGAATAAAAAATTCCAGACATTCACATATATTCCATTCAATTGAACATTTAGTTGAACATTTGTATAGGTGTATTACAGTAATACTATTAAAACATTAATTCTTGGTTGATAATAGGTACTTATTCTACAGAATAAATATCACAGAGCGTTTATAACTTATGTTACACATTTAGAATCAGTGTTAATCAGTTAGCTAGTGAGAGAGGTAGATATAAAAAAAAATCGATAAAGATAAAAGAATATTGTTGGAAGTGTATAAAAATGCAAGTTGAATTTTTGATTTAATAGAATGCACTGCATATTAAAAAGAACGGAATTTTATTCTTATTTCAAAGTATTAACAATTTATTTGGTTGAAAATGTTTATATGTCAGTGTCAATATTTATAAGTACTTGTTTTGAAATCAGAGAAAATTTGCATTTCAGAAACCAGATATACCTTGACCTATAATGGCTTACTTTAAATTGTTATCTGGATGAAGAGTTGTCTCATTGTCACTCATACCACATCTTCCTATATCTATGTAGTAGTTGTGTAATTTTTTAAATGTATTAGAGAGGGTAAATATTATGTTTTATTTCTTTTCAAACACCATCAAGTATGGAGTACTGTTATTTTATCGTTTGTTTTTAATGTGAAGAGTAAAATCACGAAAAGACTGAACTCCGAGGAAAATTCAAAACGGAAAGTCGCTAATCAAATGGCAAAATAAAATGATAAAACACATCAAACGAATGGACAACAACTGTTAAAATATATACTAAAAATAACTGTATATTCAATATTATAAATAAGTCTAAATTGAAAACAACATCCAAGCCTATGATTGCGCTTGATAAATACTGAAATTTTTATACGTGTGCATGCAAAACAAATTTCTTGGTATAGGGGACTAAATACAACACAAATAACATTTTTCAAAAGACCAAAAAAGTTATCAAGTATATTTTAACAAAACGCATCTGACCAGCAAAACGAACAACAGATGCTCTTAAACCCAGCTGATTGCCAAAAGAACGAATCACCAGATGTAGCCAAACAGAAAAAAAATGAACTTGCGGAAAAGAATGTATACCGCCAAAAAAAGGTGCAAAATAAAACTAAATTGTGTAAAAAATATTAGTATCATATCTTCACACGCTTAAACATATGTCTTATGTCTATCTCTAGAGTCGCCTTCCGTGACAAGGTAACACTACGACTTAGTTATAATTTATATATAGCGGAAATTGTCGTGTGGTCTGGAGTGCTGGGCATGAGGTTATACGAATGGTGCTCTAGTGTATCAAAGGTGTGATTTCGAAGCCCGTTGAGAGACAAAAATTTGTCAGCATACAAATCTAATTCTTACACTGTTTGGTGTATTTTTCAAACTTATATACTAAGTGTCAATGTAAACGCAACACTTTGGGGTTTTTTTTTAATACGTTTTTCCTACAAAATTATATTTTCTTTACAGTTATTGTTAATGCATTAAATGGGTTTATCTAAAGATAAAAGTCAAACAAAAATGTTAAAGTATCACGATTCGAATGCCATGCGTTCATGCAGAACGACACTACAATTAACTAACTCACAATATCAATAACGAATGTGTCCTTCGCATACTGCAACGCAATCTCTACAACGAAGTGGCATTGGCCGGACCTATCTGATACGGTGCTGTGTAATGTTTGTCTATTCTTCCCGCAATGCAATTTTATGTTGGCGCAGCGTGACTGGTGGTGGCTGTCGTTGTCTTACGGCTTGTCCAATTTGATCCCATAAGTGTTCAATTGAACTCAAATCCGGCGAAAAGGCTGACCATGGCAATGTCTGAAGATGGTTGTTATTGATCACTCAGTCTGGTGGTAAGCGGATGGCCGAAACGTAAGGTTAGCCGAAAATGGGAGTCAACTCTAGAGATAAATTTTTCTGTCCCAATTTTGATGCAGTAAAAGGATCATTTGAGCCACACGACTTGTCTCATACACAATAATCGTGAGTGCGTTGATACTGTAATACAATTTGATACATAAAATCATTCGAATTTTCATAAAAAGGTCATTAAAAAATTCGTGCATGATGGTCGTAACTTTAATGTTTAAGGGTCGTAACGTCAGCTATAGTATTTTGGATGATGGTCGTAACTTTTGTAAAATGATCGTTACTCGAGAATTTAGACGAACTTCTATCAAAGTATTTGAAAAGTACTGTGCACATAACCATCTTAATAAACTCAGATGTTATTTACTGCACATAGAATTGTTTGTTACTCTGATTATGATATACAGAAATTAAGTTAAAGAATTACACAACATACACAGTTCTGATGTATCCAAAAGGCCATCATTTAGGAGTAACAGTCAGAACTAATCAACTCGCAGTAAGCCAAATAGTATGTTAGGGTTGAGTATGTATATATTTTCTACGTTTAGGCATACAATGGTTCAATACACGTGTATACCCTAATATTTGTTTTAAGATAAAAAGAAAAAAAAAACAATTACCCTTTTTATTATCTACAATCCTGTCGGCAGATGAAATTATTGAACTTGCAATTATTAAACTTATTGGCTTTTGATCGTTTCTAATGAAGGTAACTCCAGAAATGTGTTTTTGAGTTATGCAGTTTTGAACGTGTTGTTTTTGTTTTTAATCGATAGCAAGACGATTATATATTGCTTTTTATCATTGATATTTGTTCTAAGTATTATTACGGAAGGAATATCGAATCCATGGTGTCGCAATGAACGTTGTGTTAGCCTCGAAAATAGGATGTTGTAGATATATATGTTACACTGTTACATGCTTACACATTCGAGGCTATCACAACTTTCATTGCGACCCCATCAAGTTTATTCAGTATTCCAACCCATGCCAAGAAATCTTTGATCAAAACTCCGGTGGAACTCCTACGGCATCCATCAATAATAAACGATTTTATTTCGTTCAACATATAAATGAATGACCTGTCGCTTAGAACACGGTTAGGATATTAGTCATCTGTGTTATTTGCTCTTAAGGATGTTTGCATAATTTCAACAGAGGCAATTTGGCATGGTATTAAGAGGTGTATTCAGGATTTGCTATAACCACGGGTAATAATTATTCCCAAACTTCGTCATTGTACAGGGAATAACTGTGCACCATATAATCAGCCTACCTTTACCAAATGACAAATACATATTCTAACAATCCAGACTAAACATAAGGTGCATGTTATTTAATTCTGGTACGAACCCGCTGGTATGGTCTAGTCTCGATAACGGAGGCAATTTAGCATGGTACCAATCGGTTGTTTTTTCAAAAGATACAAAATCTATATAAAAAAACGTAGGGTACTGTTTTTTTTCATGTGATGTCGAATTTGGTAAATACCCATTGTAATAAAAACAAGTTGTTCTCTTTAAAAAAAAAAAAAGAAAAGCAATACATGAACCTAAGACCGCTGACTGCCGGGTCACCAAAAGATTGTTGCTGAATTTTTGTTTGCTTTTGAATTGGAATAATTGACTGTAAATAGGAGAAGCCAGTTGAACGTATATATTTACAGCTTCTATTTGAATAGTTATTTTAAAGCTCGACTATTTTATATATTACTGGGAATGTACATATTTTTTCTGATTATAACCCATTGGCAAATCCTAATTTCTACTAACCGGAGGACTTATGCAAATTGCACAAACCTATCGCAATATAAATTTATGCACTCAGTTTGCTTTATAATCTGGAATTCTGGATGCATTTATTTTATCTATCATATCTTTATATTTTGTTTCCTAAATGAATGCCTTTATATTCTCAACTCGTATTTGAAGCTGTATTTACTCATGGTAGATGTTGTATGCGGTTAAACCTGTGGCATGCAATTGATTGGGACCTCTTATGAAGAGACTTATTTTGGACTCATAAAACATCTCAAATTTTAAGGATTTCCTGATTTTACTTAAATCTATTCAAACATTATACAGAGAAACTTAGTTTTGCCAAAGAATTTCTTAATTCAGAAGTTTATGAATACCTGTACACACTTTCAAAATAACCAATTTATATAAAAAGGTATGTAGATATAAAAAACACCAGACACGAGTTAAGTCTACAAAAAAAGCATCAGTGACGCTCGAATGAAAAAAATTAAAAGGCTAAATACATTACAAAGTTAACTTGAGGAATCTATTCCTTGGGTAGACAATCCTAAGCTTTTTGAAAAGGTCAAAGTTTATAATAGGACAGTGACTCAAAAAAGAAACAAAAGAGAAACAACTCGAGGTCAGAATACCGTTAGTAATGATGACCGGGCTTGAAAGTCACATGTAAAGCTCTTTCTGCCGTGTCCTGAATTTAGAAAACGAAAATAAGCTTCCACGAGTGAATTTTATAGTATTGCATGCAAGTAGTATTTTAGCGCACGAAATAGTAAATAGAAAGCATCTCACTGATACTCAGGAAAAGAATACGCATTTGCGTCATCACATATCTTAATCTAATAGTTGAAATCGAATGTTGAACGGCCTACATTAAATGTTTTGACTCCGGATTCTTTGACATTCTATCCGGAATTTTTGAGAACGCAAACCGATAGTTGTAATTAAATTTTGCTGTTATTATTGTAAATTATTTATACGGTTGTTGTGAGCTGCAAGGATTAAACATCATGCTTTATGAATTGAAAACACACAAGTATTTTCATTCACGACCGTTTAAAATTTAAATATTTAATAAATTGATCTTACTTTCCGTTTTATGGATATATTACAATACAAAAAAATAAATAATAATTACTCATAAAACATAAAAACTAAAATGGTATGAAATAATTAATGTAGAAATATAATGATTATTGTTTATACACATTTTTTTTTTTGTAGGATGCAAGAATTTATTTAGATTTAATTTTTATGTTTCCTTTACAAATGAATATCTAAAAATATCAAAGCAGAGTATCTTGTCGACATATAAAATACTTTAATTGTAACTCTGAAAATATTCTGATTTCAATCATTGTTAGTTTCTCCAGAAACATAAATACAGTATTTATTTTGTATATATTTGTTTGATTCCGATTGAATTAAATACTTTAGATAAGATTATTATCTTTCTGTTTTCCGATCTAATATTAAAATTTTAACCAGAATGTTATCTCCCGTAAGTCTAGTATGATGAAATACACAGTATCCCGTGGTTAAATCTTCAAACATAATTAGTTTACATGTTATCGAGACAACAGACAATACCACGTTATAATTGACCCAGATACACACAGGGGGTTCATGCAAAAACTTGTAGTTAAACATGATTTGATACATTTTGTGATCTTTTTTTTCCTAACTAAGAATTATCATAACCAGAACTGTGTTTTTGGTTTTAAAATTAATTCTAAACATTTCAGAAATGTTTATGTTGTTATTGGATTTAACCACTTTTTGCCTCTTGGTTTATTTTACACATAATCTTTCAAGTAACAAATTAAATGGCTGTTCATTTCATTTTGTTTCAAGTTGTTTCGTGCGATTCGTTCCACTTTTCTTCCGTTTCGCACTATACAGGTACCCCCTTTTTTTTTAATCCGTTTTAGTTTTAATTATTTGATGAAATTATTTAAATTTCAAAAAATTTCGAAAATATGGAATTTTGTTATTTCAAAACTTTGCACAAAAATTCCCAAAAAAATAAAATTTGAAAACTTTTTAAAATTTTGAATTGATAAGTGTTACTCGGACCGATATTGCTTTATTACACTACTTTGTATGTTAAAAAAAACTTCACAAATATATCATATAGTTTACTCATATAATAAAAGACACGTTTAAAACTCTTGATTTGCGTTATTCGGACCTATTTGATAAAGATAACGACCATCACAGATGAACGTTACGCCAATCCTCAACATTTTTGTCGATTTTAAAAGTAGCGACCGTCATGATTGAAATTTTGAATGACTATTTTCCCGAAAATTTGAATTTTATGTTACAAATTTTATATCTATATCAACGCACTAACGATCAGTATGTAGACAAGCGGTATAGCTCAAATAAACCTTTTACTGCACGAAAATCGGAAAAGAAAAACTGACCTCCAGAGTTGTCTTCAATTTTCAGCAAACCGTAACTTTACGTTACGACCATCGAATTGCCATCAGTGATTGATGAACTCAGTTGTGAGTCGTTCAGAGTGTCACGAGCGTTATCTTGTTGAAAAAGATTAACATCTTGATGCCTAGCCATAAACGGTGTAACGGTCGTCCGTAAAACTTCATCAATGTAGCGTTAGGCGTTTAAATTGCCATTAATAGTAATGAGTGGAGTTTCATGGTTGAACGATATTTCTTCCCATACCATGACACTACCTCCACCCGATCGATCTGTCTCTTGGATACAAAGTAACATAAATCTGCATAGCGTTCTCCTCTTAGTCTCCACACACGAGTTCGCCCATCACTACGGCGAAGATGGAATCTTGATTCGTCCTTCCATTGCGATTATTGTTTTTTTTTAAGTGTGATCAGATGACACACCGAAGTGCGATAGTATGACACGCTAAAGAACGATAAAGTGCGTTGGTTTTACACGCTGAAGTGCAGTGGGAATGGTGTTAAGGCAAAGTTTTTTAATTTTTGTTTTTGCTCTGTCCATATTAGTTTTTCGTCTATTGTATTGTTTATAAATCATGCCGTTGTCTCTCTCATTTGAATTGCTTTACACTAGTCATTTCGTGGTCCTAAATAGCTTGCTATGGGAAATTAACCAAGGCTCCATGTTGAAGGTCATAAAAAGATAATGTTTTATATCAACGACATTTGGTCTTTGGTGGATATTTTTTTTTTTGTTGACAATAACACATTATCTTCTTTTTTTCTTTTTTGTTATTGTTTTGTATATAAATCAGTCCGTTATTTTTCTCGTTTAAATTATTTTACATTGTTAATTTTAATACCCTTTGGTCGTCATATAATACTATCTGTACCTAAGCCACATGTTAACCTATAGTTAATTACATTAATGACATTAAACCTTTCATAAATATATAAAAACAGAAGATTTGGTATGATTGCTGATGAGACAACACAAGAGACTAGATGACACAGTAATTAACAACTATAGTTCACCGTATGACAGTTACAATACACAGTCATGAGGATTTGAATAGCGCTGCTTCCAATATTGTGTACGGTATTGAATGTACATTTTGGGGATTGATCTACGTCGGGGAAACTCGACAAAGACTCAATTTTAGAATGAATGATCATCGATCTAATGTAAATGATCCTAATAACAACAAATTTCTCTATAAACATTTCAATCAGCCTGACCATTCTATTGTTTCAATGCAAGTTCGGATTATAGAGAATATATATCATTCAAAAATGACCTCATATCGAGTACACCATATCGTTTACAAACAGAAAACTTTTGGATAAAAGAGCTGGGAACAGCTATTCCCTATGGATGCAATGACAAGATTGATGGTGTAGGTGTAGTACTTTCAATACATTACAATTATTTAATATTTCTGCTCGACGAAATAGAAGTCATGGTCACAGAAAATATATACCACCCACTATGCACACCGTGACAATTGATAGTCTGTTAAAGTATGTTCAAAAACCTTTAGGAATCCATCATATCAAAACTAAATCATACTCCATTCCATTGTCAAAACTTTTTTTACTATTTCAAGAGGCCCAAAATATTTCAGTTACTGATTCTCGTTCTGGTTTGTATAGATTAGTTGCAATAAACATGGACATTGCTAACCATACACTATTCAAACCAGTATCGACTACATCCAAAAATGAGGAAAAACGTAATATTTTTAGGTAGAATTTGCCAATTAAGGTTTAGATGATGTAAATATTAGCAACATTTTCCATCAGAAATCTGTACACAAAACTATACCTGATTACTTCAAAAATAAAGCTACACTTGTTATTTCTTATACTTACACCAAGTCTATTGGATCAAAGATTTTCAACCACAAGAGGGTTTGAGAGGCCTTTAATCTCAAAGATGTGAAATCTAAGCCTCCGGATTGCTCATGTGCATCGTCACAATACAATTATAGTGCAGCTGGTCATGTTATTACTGGTGACCTTGGCATCGTTACCAATGAACAACTAAGAGAGTTGTTAGCCAAGGGACCATAATATAGAATATCCCAGCCCATTAACTGGAAAAAAAACTACAAGTTACTGATGGATGCAGTTGAGGACTATGCAAGAAAATGAGTAAAGCGCGAACCAGACGAACCAGAACTGGACACTTTGTCTGAATGGATCAAAGATATTCGATCGTGCATTCAGAAGCGCATTCAAAAGTTACGATGTACTATGAGCACAAGAGTTACTAGCTCTTTCAAGAATCCGGATGTTGTGGATGCTTTATCCTCTTTTCATGACAAAGTTGTCGTTGTTCCAGCAGATAAAGCCTCTAATAATATTGTTTTCATATGTAAAAACCATTATTTACAATGTCTCACAACAGAGCTTGGAATAAATAGAACAACTGGTAATCCTACATATTCCTTAACATCATTTACCAAGGACGAGATTTTACAAAATCACAAATCTGTCCTTCTTTCTTTTGGTATCAACATCAAAGAAAACGAAGAAAATTTACCATCATTATACTGGATGCCAAAACTACACAAAACTCCATATAAAGAACGATACATAGCTGGATCGTCAAAATGTTCGACTAAACATCTTTCTAAAATACTGACTACTATTCTTTCTACAGTTAAAGATGGGCTTCAAAAATATTGTGATGAGATATAGTCTACCAGTGGTTTTAACCAGATGTGGATTCTCAAAAATTGGAAAGATCTACTGCTTAATCTTCGATCACAATCTTTGCAATTTTGCAGCAACATAAAGACTTTTGATTTTTTTACGCTTTATACTAATATTCCCCATGCTCAGTTAAAAGATCGACTCCACCATCTCTTTAAACAAAGCTATTTCTATAAAAATGGGAATCGTAGATACAAATTTCTTGTTTTGGGTTACAATAATTTATATTTTGTGAAGAACCACACTGAATCTACCAGAAAAGATACTGAAGATGATATTATCAAAATGCTGGACTTTTTTATCGACAATTTATTTGTTGAGTTTGGAGGATTCATATTTCAACAGACAATCGGTATTCCAATGGGTACTAATTGTGCACCCCTACTAGTCGATTTGTTTTTGTACTCGTATAAAGCAGAATTTATTCAAACCCTTCTAAAAGACGAACAGAAAAAGCACCTTGCTAAATTCTTTAATTTCACTTTCCGATATATTGATGATGTCCTAGCATTGAATAACCCATATTTCAGCCAGTACTTGCATCTCATATATCCCAGTGAACTTTAAATTAAGGATACTACTGATACTAGAATGACTTCTTCATATCTTGATCTTTTCCTCAATATTGACACAGATGGACGACAATCTTTGATAAACGGGACGATTTCAACTTCCCACTTATCAATTTCCCATTTCTCAGCAGTAACATACCCTCTGCCCCTTCGTATGGTGTTAACGTATCTCAATTGATACGTTATTCTCGTGCATGTTCACACTATACGGACTTTATATACAGGAATGTGCTCTTAATGCAGAAACTGCTCCAACAAAGTTATGTAGTGCTGTAAGACGTGGTACGGTATTTTTCCATCCCAAATTAATTTTTTGGGTTTTGATGTTGTGTTTGTTGTTTTCATCGGATTTTGTCAAATGTCTTAACTTTTGTAGTTGTAAATCATATTTTTTCTGTTGTATTCGTGTGTTGTGTTGGGAATTATTACTCATCCAGTTAATTTGGTAGATTTAATTTTGGATCAACGAAATTTACACGATATATTTGGTTTGCAGTTTGATCAGAAACACCGACAAAGCTAGATAATACAATTAATTATCTAATTACTACTTACTACAATTAAATATTAATTAGTATTATAATTTTCACTGTTAGATAAGTCAAACAAATCTAATCTTGAATTTCATCCAAATTCTTCCTTGATTTTCGAAACACGTTTTAGAAATTCAAATGTGACGTCACGTTACTTTGGGCGTTGCAATGACTATGGCTAACACGGCTGTGATTGTCATGTACTCGTTTTTATTCTTTAGCTACTAGTCACCACTTCAGTTTAATCATGTATATTTATAATATAGTCATTTTATAAAATTTACTGTTTGCAAAACTATGTATTAACTTGATAATAATGATGTTTTTGTCCTTGGCGGATAACCCTGGCCTCACAACTTTTTTGGAACTTTTGGTCCTCGGCGATCTTTAACTTTGTAGTTGTTATGGCTTTCAAACTTTTTTCATCTAAGCATAGTTCTGTGTTGACGTAGCGAGCGTCTGGCGTATAAAAATGTTTTTTTAACCTGTTACCTTTTGGTGGCTATTATTCGTTTGTTTCTCTGTCCTATATTTTCTCCCATTTATTTATTGTAGCTCTGTCGTGTAATGTCATTTTAATGGCCATTAAAGCGAGAGGTTTGGCATGCCACACAACCAGGTTCAACCCACCATTTTTTTCATAAAATGCCCTGTATCAAGTCAGGAAAATGGCTATTGTTACATTATAGTTCGTTTCTGTGTGTTTTACATTTTGGTGTTGTGTCGTAGTTCTCTTATATTTGATACGTTTCCCTCAGTTATAGTTTGTAAACCGGATTTGTTTTTTCTCTATCGATTAATGAATTTTGAACAGCAGTATACTACTGTTGCCTTTATTATTCCACATTAAGCACAGCCGATACCGTATATTAAGCTATAAAAGGCCCCGAAATGACAAGTGTACTTTAACAATTCAAACGAATGAACTAACTGCCTAATTTATGTACAAAAAAAATGAACAAAAAACAAAAATGTAACACATCAACCAACGACACTTATCTCCTTCACAGACATGACGAACCATATGGTAAAACAATTGTTTATAAATAAATTCAATGATAAAGATAAAAAGTAGTTTTTACTTCATGCAAGTTAATGAAATTTGGACAAATCAAATACGTTGATAATTAGTGTATTTTGACGATTTTGCTCTCTTATACGGTATAAACATTCTCTTTGGAGTACCATCGTCAGTTTCTACATGTGGAGCAGGATCTGCTTACCCTTCCGGAGCACCTGAGATCACCCCTAGTTTTTTGGTGGGGTTCGTGCTGTTTATTCTTAAGTTTTCTATGTTGTGTCATGTGTGCTGTTGTTTGTTTGTCTTTTTCATTTTTAGCCATGGCGTTGTCAGTTTGTTTTAGATTTATGAGTTTGACTGTCCCTTTTGTATCTTTCGTCCCTCTTTTCTATGTTTACAAGAATATTTTTCCCAGTATCCTGAAAGAAACACAATTGTCCCAACCGACATAGCGGGATAAAAGGATTGCATCTCTGTTACTCTTGAGGATTTTTCTTTTTGGGACGTAACTTTTCCACATACAAATTCATATAGCACAGAGCCAAAATGTTCCGGATTGGGATCTTTTGTTTTTCTTTTCTTGTCAAGTAAAAAAAATCATCTGCACAAACATTCTCGTTTACCGGCATGCCAATTTTTGTTTGTACAAACGACTTGTACATGTAGCGTCATAAAGCGAACAAACGCACTTTACCGTATCGCGCATTGAAATTCAGCAAGTTTAAATACAAAGCACATATCATCGCCCTTTAGCGTAAACTTTACGGTAGGCCATCGCACTTTAGTGTGACCATCGCGTTTAAGCGTCCCAATCACACTTTACAGTTCTACATATATAAGTCTAAATTGAACAAGGTTTAAACATATGATTTCGTTTGATAAAATTTTATGCATATGCCTGAAAAACAAATTTCTTGGTAGAGGGGTCTAATATAAATATGTAAATGCTCGGAAATTAAAAAGGGACCTTTCATTTTTTTACATAAATAAGGCCGTTAGTTTTCTCGTTTGAATTGTTTTACATTGTCTTATCGGGGCCTTTTTTAGCTGACTATGCGGTATGGGCTTTGCTCATGTTGAAGGTCGTACGGTGATCTATAGTTGTTAATGTCTGTGTCATTTTGGTTTTTTGTGGATAGTTGTCTCATTGGCAATCATACCACATCTTCTTTTTTTATATTTAATCGAATTCAATAAATATTCTTATTCTTATTATTCATACAACAGTACGACATAATTTTGTAACACTCCGAAAAGCACACGAACGAATTTCTGAGACTATGTTTAAGTAAAGATATGTAAAAAAGACTTTAAAAGTGAAAAACTCTGTTGGACATTTATGGGGAACCCGAAAAAAGGTCGGATTAAGAAGGGTTTCGGAATAGCTAGGAATTGTTTTGCAAGGATGTGCATATTTTGGGACCAAAAAAAATGTGTCAGATAAAGCAGAAAGTTGGAATACTCATGTGTCTGATTAGGCAAGTTACATGGTAAATGAAATCTATGAGAGCTTTTAGATGGTCAAATAATGTATGAAAAACATTTTAATATGTTTTATTTGAGAATTTCATAAAATATACAAGCAAGTAGAAAACGCATTCCAAAATTAATCCAGTTGTGGTTATAAGAGTTTTAAGTTATGATCCAATGTCCTTGTTCCCCAGGATCGCCTTTCCAACCTCGAACTGTTCCAAAACTGTCTTTAGCCATATAGACAAACCAGTCAAGCCACTTTTTTGGTGACAACATGTAATACCCATCTGAAAACCTGATTACTTTCCAAATTCCACTTTCGCCGGGGTTTCCTTTCCAACCATTCAATCTAGCCTGTGCTCCATTTCTCATGTAGACATAATATTCGGACCATTTCGTAGAGCGCAAGTAGAAAGTATTATCTGCTGACGAAATAACATCAAAGATGAAGTACCCTTGTTCGTCTAACTGTGTTGTTCCAGTTATTGACCCATACGTATCTTTCTTCATATATGCATACCAGTTTGGCCATTTTTGGGTTCGAAAGGTATGTGTTCCTGCCCCTAAAAATGACAGATTCTGAAAGGCAAGTTGACGTTTGTGTAGATACTTCGAGACTTCAGGCAATTCCGATGGGTTCAAGTGTGCAAAAAAAACAGCTTGATTGTATTTAGGATTCGTCAAAAACGTTAAGAATTCTTTGTCTTTCAATTCCTTATTCTTTATGACGTTATGAATGCTCTTCGCTGTTGACACACTATGTCCTGCCTGTTTGACGGTGAGGTACATTTTCCACAGAACAGCGGATCTAAGGACAGAGAGCTTTACAAACAGTCGCGTGTATTCAATTGCCCGTTTGACCTGCTGCTTGTCTTGACTTTTTGAACTGTCTAATATTTTTGATTGTAGTATTCCGATGAAGCTAACTCCAGAATAGATAGGAACATGTGCAGACAAAGCAGAAACTTCATGTTGCTGTAGATCGGTTATTCCGTCGAGGTATGCTAATGAAACGCCAAATACTTTAGTAGTACCGAATGCTTCTGCTCTAAGGTTGGAGTCGTCGAATTTTCTAAGTGCTTCATCGATAGCCTTCTTGACAACCGAACCAATGTCCATTCCACTGCCACCTATTGAGCTAACTAATCCGGAAATCACCGTCAAAATGCTACTTATTATCGGACCGACTACTGGGATCAGGACTGTAACTGCTGACAAGATGTCTAATGCACCAGAGACGATTTGTGTGACATCACCACTTGTCAAAGATGGAGCTGCACTACCAACGGCTTCTATTGTTGACGAAATCTTGTTTGATACATCGTCATTTTTAAGATAATTTTCTATTTTTCCCAGTTGTTGTTTTGCTAATTGTTGACTGGACTTTAAACTTGTTCTGATTTTACCGAGTGATCGCGAGATAGATGTCGTCCATCTAGCTTCGGTCGCAATGAAAATCAACATCAACAGAATACATAGCAGACAAAAAGTCTGCTTTTGTGCTTTCATGTCTGCAATTAAAAAACAATAGTAAATATTAAGCTGAGAATTAATAGAATAAGTATGACATAAGTAGTCATTTACGTATAACAAGGTAAAGACTTAATAACTTTTTTAGACTCAGGACAATCTAAAACTCTGCGAATTGTATACCGTATAGGTTTTTATTTACCATGTGTGTGACTCTCTTGAAATTTAGTGCTGATCGAATATGTTGAACGAGCTATGCCCCTTGTAAATATTTATTATCTTGGAAATGCATTGCATTTGCGCGGAAGCCTTCATTTTTCTTAGATATTTATAAAAAGTTTTAAAGAACAAAATGTGTTTTTTTAGTTATTGCCCTTGTACCTTGGATGTATAAAATATGTGCAATATGTTGGGCATTGTAACTCTGTTCTGTTTATTATTAGATATAATTTTTTTGATAAATAAAAAAAAAACAAGAATAAGTCCATAGTACAAAGATACCCCACCCGCAATATGTTCATTTGACCATATGATAAGTGTCAAAAATAAGAACGATCATATCATTGGGGACATGTGTCATAAGTTTCAAGTTGATTGGACTTCTTTATCAACTTCATTAAAAATAACTACGTTGCCCTAAAACTAAACCCAAATCTTTAACCTGAACACGCATCATCATTTTCTATGATCAGTGGACCGTCAAAACTCTAATTTGGCATTAAAATTAGAAGGATCATTATCCGAGGGAACAGGTGTACTAAGTTTCAAGTTTCAAGTTGATAGGACTTCAACTTCATCAAAAACGTACCGAACAAAAGCTTTAATCAAAAACTTTAACCTAAAGCGAGACAGACGGACGAACGGACACACAGACCGACAAACATATTGACCATATGTGGGACATAATAAGTTGGGCATAAAATCACTATTAATACTATTAATATTAATAAAACAGCAGTAAAATGATATCATTACATTATTGAATTAATTCCTGCCAAATGTCATTCTATTGGAAGGATTACCCCCTTTGAAGTGCACGATTGCAACTTTGTCTGCAATTCAAAACTAAACAATCAATTTTACCCTGGGTATAACATTGTTAAAGTATGAAGAAGCAAATAAATAACATTTTAAAAAATTTGAAGGCACTTTTTGTAGGATTAAGAAAGCCATCTTACGCGAAAAAAAACATGGGCTATTTGTGAATTTGGCAGGTATGTGAATTGGTTACCTTATGGAAATACTAAAGTAAATAGATATATAAGCTTGATAAGTTTACCCACGTCATATCTTAATATCAATGATTGGTTAACAACATGTCTTTAAAAATAAGGATATGCTATCATATTTCAAATAATTTTTCTGCAAGTACAACCAAATTTCTAGACCAGATATTTGTATTTATGGAGGAATTTAGTAAAGGTTTTAAGTGTAACTTGGGAGTAATGAAATCCCTGTCTTTGTCATTTTAATACCAGTCATAATTCTAGCTTCATTTGAAGGTAATTTACATAAACCAAAATAAATATATATTTTTTTTTCAATGCATTTGAAATTTCAGTTTTCGAAAAATACGACGTTTCTTTTGCGGTTCAGTATAGATATAAGAAGTGTCACCGTGCCACTATATGGTAAGTTATTATATAATAGTTAGAACTTTGAACAACATTGTATTGCATTTATATTCTACAAACATAAGGAAATTGATACTTATCTTTGATTTAAACCAAAAAGAAAGTTTATTTGATATAATTCAGAACACTGGATAGATAACTGTAATTAATAAATTAACATGAAAAAACTTACCAAATTAGTTGTTTGGTCTGTTCATGTAAGCCCTAGAGTTACACACGAAGGATCCTGTAGATTGTCTTTATTTATACTAACGCTTCATGGGAGGGGAAAAAATTAGCTGCTCGGAAAATGTTAATCATAAGTATGTTTATCCTCTTTCCAAAAAAATTATTGCTATACATTTCTATTTAAGTCCAATCCGGAAAAAACAGTTGCTTATACAACTTCCTATGTTGGTCCACAAAGTGCATCAGTAATTATCTGAGTGCACATTTAAAAAATTATATAGTTTATGATCAAATGTTTTAAATGAAAACTAGATTTAGAGAAATGCTTTGTTTAAAACGTTACAATTGTTTGAACATTACTCATTGAAAGAGTTGTTTAATTTTAGAATTTTTCCGGAAAAGAATAAAAAGCTCTAAAGTGTATGAAAATTTGAAAAATCTACTATGAACTGAGATACAAATGACTTCACTATAAGTTAAAGTACTAGTACTATACTGTATTTGGATGTTATTTTTACATAGACAGAAAAATATAAGCAGTCATTCCTAAAGTAGCATATATGATGCAATAATCAAAACATCAATATCCTTATATCAAAAGGGCTGTAACTTTTATAAAATCTGATTATTGTTCAAAAATAATAAGAACACCGAAACGATCACAACAACATTATACAAAGAGACAAATTTAAGAAATCTGATAGAAATAAAGCCCAAACAATCATGGATAGTACCGAACTGAACTTAAGACAATCGTAACAAACGAGCTTTTAGACAAAAAAAAATATTATGAAATACAAAGCATCTGAAAACAATATCATGAACACCAAGCAGCGTTTATAATGCAAGACCACAACCGAGCATGGTATATAAATCAATACCAGGAACGAGCATAGTACATAAATCAAGATCACAACCGAGAATAGTAGATAAATCAAGACCAGGAACGAGAATAGTATATAAATCAAGATCACGAATGAACATAGTATATAAATCAAGACCAAGAACGAGCATAGAATATAAATCAATACCAAGAACGAGCATAGTACATAGAGAACACAACAGAGAATAGTATATAAATCAAGACCACGAACGAGAATAGAAAATAAATAAAGATCGCGACCGAGGATAGTATATAAATCAAGATCACGAATGAACATAGTATATAAATCAAGACCAGGAACGAGCATAGTACATAGAGAACACAACAGAGAATAGTATATAAATCAAGACCACGAACGAGAATAGTACATAAATAAAGATCACGACCGAGGATAGTATATAAATCAAGATCACGAATGAACATAGTATATAAATCAAGACCAGGAACGAGCATAGAATATAAATCAATACCAAGAACGAGCATAGTACATAGAGAACACAACAGAGAATAGTATATAAATCAAGACCACGAACGAGAATAGTACATAAATAAAGATCACGACCGAGGATAGTATATAAATCAAGATCACGAATGAACATAGTATATAAATCAAGACCAGGAACGAGCATAGAATATAAATCAATACCAAGAACGAGCATAGTACATAGAGAACACAACAGAGAATAGTATATAAATCAAGACCACGAACGAGAATAGTACATAAATAAAGATCACGACCGAGGATAGTATATAAATCAAGATCACGAATGAACATGGTATATAAATAAATACCAAGAACGAGCATAGTACATAAAGAACACTACCAAGCATAGTACATAAAGAACACAACCGAGCATAGTACATAAATCAAGACCAGGAACGAGCATAGTACATAAATCAAGACCATAACCGAGCATAGTAGATAAATCAAGACCAGGAACGAGCATAGTACATAAATCAAGATCACAACCGAGCATAGTAGATAAAACAAGACCAGGAACGAGCATAGTACATTAATCAAGACCACAACCGAGCATAGTAGATAAATCAAGACCAGGAACGAGCATAGTATATAATAAGACCAAGAACGAGCATAGTACATAAATCAAGACCAGGAACGAGCATAGTATATAAATCAAGATCACGAATAAACATAGTATATAAATCAAGACCAGGAACGAGCATACAATATAAATCAAGAACACAACCGACGATAGTAGATAAATCAAGACCAGGAACGAACATAGTACATAAATCAAGATCCCAACCGAGCATAGTAGATAAATCAAGACCAGGAACGAGCATAGTACATAAATCAAGACCACAACCGAGCATAGTAGATAAATGAAGACCAGGAACGAGCATAGTATATAAATAAGATCAAGAACGAGCATAGTACATAAATCAAGATCACAACCGAGCATAGTAGATAAATCAAGACCAGGAACGAGCATAGTACATAAATCCAGATCACAACCGAGCATAGTACATTAATCAAGATCACGACCGAGCATAGTATATAAATCAGACCAGGAACGAGCATAGTACATAAATCAAGACCACGACTGAACATAGTATATCAATCAAGATCACGACTGAGGATAGTATATAAATCAAGATGACAACTGAACATAGTATATAAATCAAGATCACGACTGAACATAGTGTACATATCAAGACAACAACTGAGCATAGTCTATAAATTAAGAACACTACCGAGTATAGTATATAAATTAAGACCAGGAACGAGCATAGTTATAAATCAAGACAACTGAGTATAGTCTATATTCAAAACCATCACCAAGCATAGTACATAAATCATTACCACGACCGAGCATAGTGTATTAATCAAGACTACTACTGAGAATTATCGCATATTTAAGTCGAAACCACGACGGGTAGAATACATAGATCAAGACTATTCTTCTTGCGGCTAGAAATCACCTTTATGAATCCGGAGTCAAAACGCTTGAGGTAGGTAGTTTGACATCCGAATTCAACTATTAGATTACTATTTCTGATAAGGCAAATGTGTATTCTTATCCATAGTATCAGTGTGTATGCTTTCTATTTACTATTTCTTGCGCAAAAATACCACGTTCATGCATAAATACAAATGTATTATTTTCACTCGCGAATGCGAATTTTTGCATTTCTTATAAAAATTCAGGACACGGCAGTAAGAGCTTGACATGTGACTTTCAAGCACGGTCATCATTGCTTACGGTATTTTGACTTCTAGCTGTTTCTCTTTTGTTTTTGTTTTTGTTTGTTAGTCACTGTCCTGTTATAAAATTTGACATTTTCGAAATGCCAAAAATTTTCTACCCAAGGAATAGATTATTTAAATTTGACCTTTATTTTGCCTTTTTTACTATTTTATTCGAGCGTCACTGATGACTCTTTGTACACTTCACTAGCGTTTGGCATACAACATGTTAATCCTGGTAAAAACTTTTATGTACATGTCTTTTTATATATATTGGTTCTTTTGATAGTATGTTCAGGTATTCATACAACTTCTGAAAATAAGATATTCTTCAACACCAAGTTTCCCTGTAGATTACTAGTATGTGGATTGATTTAAGTAAAATTTGGAAATCCTTAGAATTTTATATGATTTATGAGACCATAATAGTAGTACGTATCTATTTAAGAGGTCCAGACGGAAGCTGGTGTGTTACTCTCAAGAAAACTATGCGACATACAACATCTACCATGAGTACAGACAACTTCAATATTTTTTCAACGTAAACAAATTGAAAAAACTTATTTCATTGAAATGTGGATTCTTTCTTGATTGCAAAAATATATATTCACTTCTAATAAAAATTCAAATGACTAAAATAGACATAATGATTGATGGGGAATAAACTAATAAACAATGGTTTGTTATAATTTAAAGTTTTAAAATTTTAAAACTGTTTCAAGCCAATTCCTGATAAAAAAAAGTGAACTAATCAAAATTGTTGATTAATTACAGATGACTATTGGAAATTTATCAAGTAAATTATAGGCCTTACTTGAATACCTTTTATATATTCATATTTGTATTCATATTTCATTTTTTTTAAAGATCTTGTTATTCCATTAATCATTTATCTTTCAGATATAATTTAAAGAATCACTTTATGTAATGTAGATCATAAGTAATTGGCAATAAATAAATCTATCATCCTTATATAAAAAACAATTTAAAAAAAGACAACTTCAATAACGAGTTGAGAATATGAAGGCATCCATGCAGGAAACAAGATATAAAAAAATGTTAGATAAAATAAAGCGAACTGAGTGCTTTAATTTATATTGCAATTGGTTTGTGCAATTTGCATTATACATCCGGTTTGTAGAAACAGGGATTCACAAAAGGATTATGAAAAAGATGTATAATCCAAAGTAATAAATGAAATAGTCGAGCTTTAAAATGTATATTAAAATAGTTATCAAAGGTACCAGGATTATAATTTATTACCCCAGACGCGCGTTTCGTCTACATAAAGACTCATCAGTGACGCTCAAATCAAAAACGTTGCTGTCTAAATATATACACTTTTCTATTCACAAATATCCAACACTTGTGCAAGAATGTACACACTATTACATATTTTTGATAATTAATTTATCTTCTTCTATTCATGATAGTCAATTATTTCAATTCAAAAGCAAACGAAAATTCAGCTACAATATTTTGGTGACCAGCTAGCGGTGTTAGGTTCACGTATTGCTTTTCTTTTTTTTTTAAGAAAGCGACTTGGTTTCTTTTTGTATTAAGAATGCACGAAACGCTCCTGGACCTGCTGATCAATTTGAGTACATTGATTTTAAGGGAATAAGCAAAATAGCAACTTTGACCTTAGCTTAATCTACTCAATTGTCAATGATTGAACGAAGATAGTCAAAGTAAGGTTATTGTGGGGTTTCATGTACAACAAAAACAATCTTATAAATCATGGTTTAATATTGTCAATAAAAATGCTATCTGTTCGTTTTCATTAATGATCAATGTTAACAACTATAGGGTTTAGCATCGGGTTTAATTAATTTCCGAGCGTCGGGGTTTCTTAATATTGAGACAACACCTATCCCTCGGTGTATAACTATTACAAAAACAAATAAACAATTTCAAGAATTATCAAGGTAGAAATTATAAAAATGTTATTGCATAAAATAAACCAGACAAACCGAAGGTCAGCCAAAATAAAGAAGAAATATCAAAATAGAATTGAGAAGGCACACTATATACATGATTTATATGAACCGAGTCAGCTAACAAACAAGCCTCCCTAGTACCATAAAGGATATAATTAAGGATATGCTGAAATAAGCCCACTGAAAACCCAAAAGTTCGTAAATAGTTGCGTCTAAACCTAATTCTAATGAACCCGATTCAAATAACTCAAGGGAGGTGTGTGAATTAGTCAATAAAAATTGTAATACCACAGTCCCACTTGGCCACGATCGCACTACGATCTGTGAAAAAAAAATGCAAATTTTGACGATCGTAGTGCGATCGTGCAGATCGTAGTACGGTCGTGGTCATGATCGTGATTAGCGTGGCAAACTTTGAACATGTTCTAAACAATAGTGGTGCGTTCGTGGCGACATCAGATCGTAATAGAAGCGTAGTTAGAGCGCAAATAGGTCGTGGTAAGATCGCAAAGGTCTGTGTACCATCGTAGCGACAGCATAGCGAAAGCGCGGTTATAGTAGGAGAGACTGCGCTACGACGTTACTACGGCCTTACTACGACCATCACGTTCTTACCGCGACCTCAACACGCTTCCACTACGACTATACCACGTTTATACCACGCTATTCAAGACCATAGTGCGTTTTAAGCCCCAGTCCCACTAGACCACGATCGCACCATGCTCACCGCGATCTAAAATAAATTCAGATCGTGGTGTGGTCGCGGTATGAGCGGCATGAAAATGTAAATTTTCGTTGCTTTCCAATGCTACTACGTCATCATTACGCTTCTACAGCGATCCCTCTACGATTATACCACGTTCTCATTGCTCTTATTCTGCGACCTCACTACGCTTATCAAGATCTTTCTACGCTCATCACGTTCTCACTGCGACCATACCACGAGTCATCCGATTGCAACACGATCTTACCACGCCTCTACTGCGATTATAGCACGTTCTTACCACGATTATTCTACGTTCATACCGCGATCTTACTACGTTCTCACCAATAACGTCAACATCGTGTTCCATCTCAATACAGTTCTATTCCTTCTATTCCTGATTAATGCGTAGATTTTTCGGAAACAATACAGGCATGCCACCAACATTTACTAAAACGCGTGGGCGTGGTGGTAGGGTTGATGTAGAGGCAGAGGGAGCTCTGATAGTAACGAATCCTGATCCAGCAGAGATGTCGGATCGACCAATCCTACCTAAATCACCCCTAGTTTTTGGTAGGGTTCGTGTCGCTTATTCTTTAGTTTTCTATGTTGTGTCATGTGTTCTATTGTTTGTCTGTTTGTCTTTTTCATTTTTCGCCAGGCGTTGTCAGTTTATTTTCGATTTATGAGTTTGACTGTCCTTCTGGTATCTTTCGTCCCTCTTTTACAACCTATTGCTGGTCCATCAAGCTCAAATGACGATATTTATGTGAACGATAGAAGAGATGACACAGAGTGCGAATGAGACAACTCTCCATCCAAGTAACAATTTATAAAGTAAACCATTATAGGTCAAGGTAAAGCCTTCAACACGGAGCCTTGGCTCACACCGAACAGCAAGCTACAAAGGGCACCACAAATTACTAGTGTAAAACCATTCAAATGGGAAAACCAACGGTCTTATCTATATAAACACGAGAAGCATGGTTGAGCCGTTAGAGAAAATGGTCAAGAAGTTCTAATTACATGCAGACAAACAAAATCTGGAGAGATTAAATATATTTTATGTGAAAATGACAATGAGAATGATGGTCGTAGTATGAACGTAGTGAGGTCGTAAGAAGAGCGTAATGAGGACGGCAAGGTCGTGCTAGAATCGTACTGTGGTCTTAAGCAGCATGGTGTAAACGTGGTATTGTCGTAGTGGAAGCGTAGTTGTGTCGCGGTGAGAACATGATGGTCGTAGTGAGGTCGTAATAACGTCGCCGTGAGATCGTAGCGCAGTCTCTCCGAAAAGAATCACGCTTTCGCTACGCATTCGCTATACGCTCTCGCTACGATGGTACAGCGACCTTTGCGATCTTACTACGACCTTAGTGCGCTCTCACTACGCTTCTACTACGACCTGATTTCACCACGACCGCACCAAGATTGTTTTGAACATGTTCAAAGTTGGCCACGCTCATCGCGCTCTTGAAGACCTCACCACGACCGTGATACGACTTTACCGCGATCTACACGATCGTACTACGATCATCAAAATTTGCATTATTTTCACAAATCGTAGTGCGATCGTTGCCTAGTGGGACTGCGGTATTAGCACGCCCATGCCGTTCTCATCACGCTCTTCTTACGACCTGATTACCTTCATACTATGACCATCATGCTCATTGTCATGGTCATATGAAATATATAAAAGCTCTCCAGGTTTTCTTTGTCTGTATGTAATTTTGACTTCTTGTCCTTTTTCTCTAACAGCGCCACCATGCTTGACACAGCTGTGTCATCCATACTGTCGTTCACTAAAACATTTTCATTTGATCTTGATGGACCAGCAATAGGTTGTGATACGGTTAAGGTTGTATTGGTTTGACATATCACTTCTGAATCATTATTCGTTACTATCAGACAGATCTCTCTCTGCCTCTACCTCTATCCCTACCACCACGCCCACGAGTTCTTGTAGATTTTGGTTGCATGACTGTGTTGTTTACGAGAAACTCGACGTTTCAATGAGAAATAGAAGGAATGGAATAGTATCTATATTGAACACGATGTTGACGTTATTGCTGCGTAGTAAGATCGCGGAATGGAACAGTATCTATATTGAACAGGATGTTGACATTATTGCTGCGTAGTAAGATCGCGATGTGAACGTGGTATGATCGTAGTATGGTCGTGGTAAGATCGTGCTATGATCGCAGTAGTCGCGTGGGAAGATTTTGTTGCAATCGTATAAATCGTGGTATGGTCGTAGTGAGGACGTGATGAGCGTAGAAAGATCTTGATAAGCGTAGTGAGGTCGCAGAATACGCGCGGTGAGAACGTGGTATAATCGTAGCGGGATCGTTGTAAAAGCGTAATAAGGACGTAGTCGCATCGTGAAAGTAACGAAAATTTACATTTTCTTGCCGATCATACTGTGACTTCACCACGATCTGAATTTATTTGAGATCTCGGTGTGCGTGTTGCGATCGTAGTCTAGTGGGACTGGGGCTTAACATAACGTTATGCACTAAGCTTTAGGATTTTTCAAAATCTGCTGTTCTAGGTAAAATAAATGATAAAAGTTTTTGACAAATATCTAAACAAATACTTACAAAACTTAATACGCTGGTGTACAATCGGATAAGAAATCATGTTGCTATTGTGATGCATATAAAACGTATAAAAACCTGAACAATATGAATATGGACAAAACTGTTTATTTTATAGTCGTGAATTTATGACATTCATTTGTCAACATTGTTTTAGGAGGAAAGTCACCTCTTAAAGTATACAAAAAAAGGAAAATCGAGTAACAATGCAATGTATGTAAGAACATGTTACATTTCCTGACTTTCCGGTTTTCTGGGAGTTTTTTGTTGTTGTTTTTTCTTAGTAATGTTTTCTATTATTAATAGTGGAGGATATTTGTAATTTCCCTAAAGGATTTTATATTCACAGCGTCCTGTTTGATAAGTAGATTTCTTATAATGATTAAAAACACCTCACCGGAGGTGTATGACAACTCTGTATCTCCTGCCAATAATTTTTATTAAGTTTTTTTTTGTAAAACTTGTATCTCAAAATTTGAAGGTACCTAACTTTCGGCAATAACTAATACGTCAACTTTAATTACAATATCTGGACTGTTCTAATTTGATATACATTAATTTTTAAGCGATGGATGCTTAACATCAAGCAACAAGTATTTCATACGTATTCAGAACATAATAATGAAATATGCAAAATTAATTGATATTATTTTGATTGCAGCTAATCATCGGGTATAAACGCAGTACATTCAAGTCTGTACTATTCCGTGTATCGAAGCGATAATACAATCAAAATAATTTCCTTCACAGCCTAATTGCCATAAAAGTATGCTTGTAAACAAAGGTTAGCGTGAGTGGATCTTGAACTGAAAGATCTGTACACTATGTATATAACAAGAACACACATGATGCATTTTAAACGACAAAAAATGTCATAACTATGACAAGCCGTTCTCGTCAAAACTATGTTTAAACCATTTTTCGAAAAATTTACACACTGAGAATTACAACAAAGCACACTGAGATTTAAAAACTTCAAAACGCACACTGAGAATTGAAAATTACACACTGAGAATTCAAAATTTACACACTGAGATTTCATAAAGATGCACTGAGATTACAAAAATGAAAAACGCACACTGAGAATTGAAAATTACACACTGAGATTTCAAAAAGACACACTGAGAATAAATAAACTGAAAACACACACTGAGAATTTGAAATTACACACTGAGAATTCAAAATTACACACTGAGAATTTAAAATTACACACTGAGAATTTAGAATTACACACTGAGATTTGTGCGCACTTTTTATGCGCACATATCTAATTAGCATACTTAATCTGAATCTATTACAAGCTTAAAACAACAAGGGGACATAACTCGTTAGTCCTTCGATTTGGTTCCAAATTATTAATAAAAAAAACTTTAGAAATACAAGAACAAGAAAAATACCCACTTACTCTTAGTACAAAATATAACCAAATGGTGAAAAACTTTATTAAAATTATAAGAAAACATTGGAACAATCTGCAAAAGCATGCAGCAAATTTTTTACTCTCTCCTCTCGTCCAAGGAAAGTGTCTATTATAGCATATAAACGTAACAAAAATATAAAAGATTAACTAGCGAAATCAGGAAAACAGTTCGAAGACTTTTGAAAAGGGACCCATGTTTAATTACTGGTAGTAATGATCTGAATTATAGGCAACAAACTAACTTATGAATATCAGCGATGTTAAGTCTTGAAATTTATTACGAATGTTGGTTGAAGGAATCGCATTTCATTATAATGACAAGAGTTCTTGAGATCAAGATATTAATCTGTTGAATTATTCATCTCATGAATATTCATTAGTAATTTGCATATTTATCTCAGTGTGTATTTTTGAAATCTCAGTGTGTAATTAACAATTCTCAGTGTGTGTTTTTCAATTTATTTCATCTCAGTGTGTCTTTTTAAAATCTCAGTGTGTTATTTTGAATTCTCAGTGCGTGTTTTTTATTTTTTTAAATCTCAGTGTGTAATTTCGATTTCTCAGTGTGTTATTTTAGGTTTTTAAATCTCAGTGTGTATTTTTTTTCGAAAAAAGGGTTTAAACATAGTTTTGACGAGAACGGCTTGCCATACATAACGGTAAGGTCACAATTCGCCGTTTTAGAATCTAATGCATTCTGGTTAATATTTTCAAAAGCGTACACCAAAACGTTGTGATTGGTTTAAAACGTTATAAACAGTGGAAATCCATCCAATGACGTAACGTTATTTTCATTTTGGTGTACAGACAATGAGATTACCCATAGTCCCATAGGTTGTGAAAAGGCGAATTTGTTTTTGACAACGCCTATTATGATTATTTTTCTTCAAGTTTGTTTTGCACGTAGTTTTTCGATGTTTTGTAGTGATTTATACATCAATGTATCTAATATAGAATTGTACTATTTCAGTAATAAATGTTTAACGACTTCTATACGAATTTCACTACTGTGTGGTGTGTAACTGTTGTTTTGTTTTTTTAAGTTTTGCTCATTGCAAATTCCTGTGCGTTTGATTGTTCAAAGTAGAACAACACGGTTAAAATGTGTGTTAATGTTGCGTGACGTATTCTTAAAGCTAATTCTTGATTGGTCCATGTAAGCTTTCTTTGTTTAGCCCGCTGTGTTTCTATTTTTGTTATCTTTTTCTTTTTCTTATTTTCCTTTTTTAAATGGTATATACTATTTTATTTGAATTTTACATTTGTTAGAGATACATAAAGTACCGGTACCTTATACCGGCCTCGTGAACGTTAATACAAAGCATAAGGTTAGCACAATACATATAATAGTTTAGCTAATGACATATACGCAACCGAATAAGGATATTAAGATAAAATGTAACATGATATATTATAAATTCTAGATCAAGAATGAGTTTTCTATTGATCATAGTGTTGTCTATCTTTGGTCGACTTGTCATTTTTCAGCTACCATAAACATTATTTATATATATAACTTTAAAATGACATGATGGTTGATACACAATATAACAGGACTTGCTCTATCTATCGAAACATATGGCCTTTTGCCTTTCAGTCGTCAAAATGTAAATAGTAGGTATAATACAGATTGAATTTTTTTCCATCTAATTAAACCAGTTCTTTTGAACTCTGGGGGATAGTTGTCTCATTGGTACTAATATCAGATATTCTTTTTATAGCATTTTGAACTCTTGAATTTAAAGAACCTTTGATTCTCTAATTTAATGAGCATTTCATTTACAGAAAGACATTGTACGCTGTTCCTAACACAGACCATTGTATTCTTGTATATATAAATAAACAAGTGTGAAGAAACAATTAACAAGAGCTTGGCTTGGTATAAGTACAAAATGTGAGGTTTGGGTTGGGGCGTAGTCCTATAATATAAGTTTCGTCAGGTTCTTATCATTTACATTCAACGTTTTTTATCGGATTTTTTTTACTATCAATGTTGAATCTGCGCTTCAACATTGATAGTAAAAAGAAAAATCCGATAAAAAACGTTGAATGTAAATGATATGAACCTGCAGAGTCTTGTATTATAGGACTAGGTTGGGTGGAGGTACACAAGTTTTATGTACACATAAAAGAAGAAATACAAAACGGTACTTAATTTGGTAAGCAGTCTCAAAATAGCTTACTACCACGGGAAGCAAGCGATAGTTGGTAGTCAGCACTTCTGTCACTGTGTTGACCTGTGTTATCATTGATATGGTAATTATAATAAATTAACTGTTTACAAAACTTTGAATTTTTGAAATACTAAGGCTTTTCTATCTCAGGAATAGATTGCCGTAGCTGTATTTGGAAATACTTTTATGAATATTTGGTCCTCCATGCTCTTCAACTTCGTACTTTATTTGGCTTTTTATAACATTTTTGTTATTCGAGCGTCACTAATGAGTCTTTTGTAGACGAAACGTGCGTCTGGCGCAAATATAAAATTTAAATCCTGGTATCAATGTTGAGTTTATATAAAACCACTGGGTCGATTCCACTGCTGCTGGAGTTTTAATTTCCCGAGGGTATCACCAGCCCACTAGTCAGCACTGTTGTGTTGACTTGAGTTATCATTGATATGTTCATAATTATAAATTAACTGTTTTCTTGGAATTTTTTGACATACTAGGTCTTTTCTACCTCAGGAATAGATTACCTTAGCTGTATTTGGAAATGATTTTAAGACCTTTGGTCCTCAATGCTCTTCAGCTTCGTACTTTATTTGGCTTTTTTTAACTACTTTTTTCTAGCTTCACTGATGAGTCTTTTGTAGACGAAACGTGCGTCTGGCGCAAATATAAAATTTCAATCTTGGTATCTATTATGGGTTTATTGTAAACTGCCGCCCAAGTAAACAAAAACTAAGCGAGAAAAATCTCTCCTGAAGCCTTGTGCATTTGGTGAGATTTGTTACTGGTTTCATGCAGTTTTATTATAAAAGTTGGTCGAAATTTGCAGTGTTTGCTAGAGGCCAGTTGGTATTATAAATCTTCAGATCAAGGGAGGAAGAACAATTTTAAGTGTATTGGTGAGTATATAGAACTGTTGATTTTGTTATTTTTACGAGGTTTTATTCATAATTTTAACTTAACAAATAAATGAATATTAGTTAGAATTTTAGTTTATACTGTTTTTACATATAATTTTATTACGCAATACCTTTTTTGTGTTTTGATTCTACGGATCTCGGAAATTTTCATAGCAAATTACAATAACTCAAAACATAAGCAATTTGCAATTAATGGAATCTATCCTTTACTTTTGTTTTCTATTGATAATTAGATTGGTGAGTTTAGTTCCAACTGACAAGTTTTGAATGTATGTTGTTAAAACAAACCTCCCCACAAAAACGATAGAATAATCGTTGGTATCGGTTCATCATAAAAAAAGATTAACATGTGCTGCCACCCTTTGCATCTCTTGATCACAAACTATCAATATTAGTTTTTGTCAATATAATTGTATTATCAGCTAACACTCCATAACTGATGTGTTTAATTTGTCCACTGGTTACATTGATTTCGAATAAATTGTGCAATAAAAATCTGCTGTTCAAATAGAGATAAGAAAACGGTTCAAAAAGAAACAAGTAGTATCAAATAGGTTGCATCTAGTGACGCAAATGAATTAACAAAAACATTATAAATACACTTCTTTCGTCCGGTTTACCTCCATTATATGGTGTTTTTGTAAATTTAATTAATTTATTCATTGTTGATTGCTTAATGTCCATGACAATATCGCGAGCATAGAAATAACAAGAGAAAAATAACAGTGCATCTAATATATATCGTCTGTCAAGAATGTCAACTCGTATAAAGCTCTGAACTATCGGTACATAGGGAAAGGGCAGTGGTTAAAATGTCAAAATAAATCTATTCTACCGGCCATCTGGAAGAAAAGCTCTTATATGATATGCTATTTCTTTGGCCAAATATAACTATGGTTTTTGGTGTAATGGTAATTGAGCACAGTGGAGAATGTCTTCGCAAAAATTACCCTAGAGAAAAACTGATTATTGGAACTATTTATTTACTGTAACAGTTTGCAATTTTACCGCGTTACTAATGATAAGCTCGAGATGTAACGTTACAGAATACAGCAAAAAAATGAAAAATGAGATAAAAAATAAAGTAAAGTATAATAAAATAAAAACAGAATAATAATGGGAGTGTACTTAAATAAATATGTTTAAACATGTTAAATGGAACGGTTCATTCCTCCTATATTCCCACTTTTTTTAAAATCTGGTAAGAAAAATTAAAATTTCATGTGGGAATAGAAGGAAAACATGTAAAAACAAAGGATCATTCGAAGGAATAGTTATTTTTAAAAGTGGGAATAGGCGGAAGACACCAATGGAACATACTGATTCTCTGTATATATATTAACAGTTAACCAATACTAGTCATAAGAAATAATATCAACAACATCGATTGATATGCTGGAAAGACTCTTTTGAGTTTAAGTCATTTGGCAAAAAGTGATCCACGAACGTTTTCTTTCACCGAAACAAAGCAAAATGTAAATGAGTTTACTTCATTTGTATACATCATATATGAATATATTCAGACATTTCGCTAGCTTTTAATAGAATTAGGACAAAAATTCTCTTTTCTTTTTCTTTTATAGCTCGTTAAAAATCCGACTCTGCGTGTCAGTCTAAAAAAAGCAGCCTTTCGGCCGTACGTCCATCCTTCAGACGTCCATTGCAAACGGGCGTTTGCATGCCGAAACTTCATCCGACAAACACACTGCAACATATATTTAACATTACAGTAACTGCATGGGCAAACAGATGACAAGAAAAATAAAATGTTTTCACCATCTCTTCCGACTAGTTTGAACGATGAACACTCGATTGAAAACAGGGATATTTTAGATATAGACGCAGAAATTTCCGCTTGCAACAGGTCAATCGCGGACTCAAGAAATAGTTGTTGCAATGGTCTTCTGGCGTATAGATAACATGGTACTAACAAAACACGAGGCAGCACATTTACGTCCCACTTCTACCGAACGTGGCTGCACAACCAACCAATACAGACTAGCATGGGTTTCACGGCAGGATGAGAAAAGTGTAGTTGGCCATATTTATTTTTTCTGGGGAAGGTTTCATTATTTATTAAGTAAACTTTCTGTTAAAATTCTTTGATATGGAATCGTACATCCACATCATGTGATAAAATTCTTCAAAATTATCTTTTTATTGTGTGAATATTTAAAAATTCATGCCTAAAAAAATTATTTCATAGTTAGTCTAAGAAGGTCTTGATGATTTTTTTCAATCGAAGAATCACTTTGAATTATATACTTACAAAGCATTTCTCGAAACAAATTACAAATGCGTCAATACCATTGTTTTATCTGCTTAGACCCCGAGACTGGTATGTGTATGCTGAGTGCATTGATTTCGAATTATATATGCATTAAAAGCTGTTGTTCAAATAAGATAGGAAACCAGTTCAAATAGTAAAAAACATCAAATAGGTGTATATAGTGACAAACATGAATAATAAAAAAAAGACATTCCAAATACAATTCCTTTATTTAATCAGTTTTATTCTTATTTCGTAAACATCGTGGAAATATATATTAATTTGTGATATTTGACTTCGCCTTCTTCTTTAAATCTGTTTCTTCATTCGAATGATAAAACGCGAATACTTTATCATAGGCCAATAAGTATTCTACTTTTTTTATATCCCGACTGATTCAAATAACAAATACACCGAATGTAAAGTAATTTATAACATACTGAGTTGATTTTGTTATACTGATATCAACTAAAGTTTGCATTCACCCCAACTTGCTTACTTGTTTTGTACTCATTACAACGAAGAACGTGTGCAAAACACTACTCATCTTAATTCATTATTAATGAAATTAATCCATGTGTGTCATCAGTAATTTCGGCTATCGTTTGGGTTAACAGAATATTGAACAGATATATATATATACAGACGTACTTATGAATATAATTATTTTCTGTGACTGTATATTACATTAATTTGTAGGATCCTTTACTATAGATAATTTAGCTGATCTGTAACAATAACATCTTTATGCCTTATATATCATGTACTGTAGTACGCCGCTAGATTAAAACTGACGTGGAAAGGTAACACATGCCCACCGAAAGCTCTTTTTTTTGAGAGCCCAGGTGGTCGTGTGGTCTAGCGGGACGGCTGCAGTGCAGGCGATTTGGTGTCACGATATCACAGTAGCATGGGTTCGAATCCCGGCGAGGGAAGAACCAAAAATTTGCGAAAGCAAATTTACAGATCTAACATTGTTGGGTTGATGTTTAGACGAGTTGTATATATATATATATATATATATATAAGTTTTGATGGTTATTGAATAGAAAATACAAGTAGAAAATATTCAGACCCGACGAGCGAGTCAAATTTCGCTATGACTCATCCAACACATAATACATCTGTTCAATAAAACTCACCTAAGTATATAGATTACAATAATAAGGAACATATCATCATTAAAAGGTCGTCCTAAAATTATGTACAAAGCCTGTTGTTCGGTGGTTGTCGTTTGTTGGTGTAGTTTATAATTGTTTCTGGTTTATCGTTTTATATATAGATTAAATCGTTGGTTTTCCCATTTGAATGATTTAGCACTAGTCCATTTTGGAGGGCGCTTTATAGATTGTTGTTTGGCGTGAGCCGAGACTCCGTGTTGAAATCCGTACTTTGACGTATAATGGTTTACTTTTATACATAGTAACTTGGGTGGAGATGGGCACTTATACCACATCTTCTTATATCTATAAAATGAAGCTGTAGCTCCAATTCTTTTTATTTGCATGTTTTACCATTTTATCCTGCAATTAGCCAAATAGTATACCAATAACAGGTATACAAATAAAGTTTTGCTTTATTTGTACTTGTACAAAAAAAAAGTCTCCAGTTACCCCACTTTCATGTTGAGCAAGCAGTAATATGAAGAATATTTCTGTTTCCAAACCAGTCTATTTCGTTTCAACAATGTCGATTTCTATTAGAAATTAGAGACAATAATTTGGATTTTAATAACTAAATTTTCAAGTGTTAGGAGTAATTTCAGGATAAACACAATATATGTACATTGTCGCTACGAAACAGGAGAAAAACTCGGCTTTTCGTCCTGTTTCTTAAGCTCATACAAATAAATTTTATATTCTCCGACAACATATATAATTATATTGTTTATTTCTATGATGTGTTCCTGTTGAAAGAATGATGAAAATGCATAAATGTACATAACGTTTAAATCTTTGATTAAAATATATTTCTTCGTTTTTTTTATATAGCTTTTAGTGAATGAAAGATACCTTTATTGCTGATTTTTATGGCGCGGAATCAGGGTCATGAATATCGATTTTAGTATATCCTAAAATGATTTCAGTATATTCTAAATTACATTTTAGCATACCCTAAATTGATTCTAGACTATGCTAAAATCATTTTAGGCAGCAACCATTTGACTTTCTTTGGGGGGGGGGGGGGGGGGGCTATGGTTTTTTTTTCTGGACAAATTTTTTTAAAAACAATCTATTTTTTTCGCGACAAGTCGAAAACAATTTTTTTCTTTCAATTTTAGCATTACATATATAGTGGCAGCTGAGGGTGAAACAAACAATTTTTTTTCTCAGAATCAAAAACAAATTATTTTTTTCTCCAAAAACTGGAAACAAACTTTTTTTTCCAAAAAAAACCATACCCCCCCCCCCCCCCCCCCCCCCCGAAAATCAAATGGTTGCTGCCTTAGGGTATCCTAAAGTCATTCAGTATATACTAACATGATTATATTTATCCTGATTTAGAGTAATTTCTCGCAATTTGATTGGCTGATATTGTCCTAATAAATTTCAGTACAATTTTTTATCACGTCAATATGAATTATCTCCCTTATCTATTACGTCAATTGGGATTACCTCCCTTATACCATTGACCTAATGAAAAAAATAAAAAATGAGTTGCTTTATAGTCCTAAAAATTTTAATTTTTCACAGTTTAACATTAAATATCTGAGAAATTAAATATAATAATACTTATAGGAAAAAATCAGGATAAATTCGTTACACAGTGTTCAATTGTCCTTATATGGATGTTATTGACCCGATACTACTGGTCGAGGACCAGTTACCGTCATTTTTTGTCAGTATATTTCATTTATCTTCTAAACGTGAGAACATTTAAATCTATCCTTTGACAAGGAAAGTGGTTACCAAAATTACTTTAATATTTCAATTGGTCAGTATTTAAAATTAACTAAATTTCTCAGAAATTAACTTTTAACGGCGTCCGATTTCGTACGAGATTTGAAGATGCCGAGGACCAGTTACCGTCAGCACCGAAATTGTTACAATTCTCTCTCAATGGTTGTCAGATGAGTTTAAACACGGTCTCAAACTATTTTAACAAATTGTATAGTATTGATTTTTTACATTAAATGTTATGAATCAATTTGGAGATGAGCAAATATTTTTTTATCGCTGAAGCGTCGTCTTCGTTACGCAGGAGTTGTCTCTCTTTGCTTACCTCGTCAAAGTGCCTCATTTTAATTTGGCGCCCTTTTAGATGAATTGTAAACCCCGGCGTTGAACAACATGGAAAGCATGGCTGGAAGTGGAATGAAGTTGACTGACCAATTATGAGGAGAACAAATTTGAAGACAGACGAATAATCAGTCAAGATTTTACTCAAAACATGCAAAAAGACCGCACGTTTGGTGGTGATAGTCGAGATCGACTTGAAATCGGAACTTTCACTTTCAGACAGAGCCTCCAGTTTACATGCAGGTAATTTCACTGAAACGTAGGTCAACATTTAATTGATAGGTGACAATCAGACATTTTTCCATTTGTTATCAGTGTAGGATCCAAAACTTTTCCTTAAAGGGGAAGGGGTCTGACTGACCTAAGCGAAGGGGGAGGCACTCTTTTTTTTTAATAGTCGTGCTTCAATGATTCCCTACATAATCAGCCAATTTTTTCCCACAAAGAAAAGGGGTGATCTGCCTATGGTTATGACAACCTGAAGAAGGAGCGGTTGACCTTTTGATTCTAGTTGTTTTAAGGGGATGACGGCAATTTCAATATTTTTACGTCAAACCCTACCCCCCCCCCCCCCCCTTTCAATGTGTCCTTTAAAAAGAGAAACAAGGGTTGATAGTATAAACACAACAGACAACACCAAGAAAGATGAGTGAAGAAGTTATGGAATTTTATTGACTTGTCTTAATATTACTGATAGTTTTCCCAACCTATTCCAGCAGCTTGTCCTTTCACATTGTATATATTTAATATCATAGGAAGTGCCCCCACCCTTTGTGAAACCAATTTGAGGGGTCTTCATTTGCATCACATGGTTAGGTTAACTTTTTAACATATGACTTGTGCTGATGTGTGTTGTGTTAGTACTTACAAATTATGCCACCTGCTAGCCCCTGAGTCTGAGTGTACCTAACTGTTTATGAGGTATGCTATAAATGTCCCAAATCTACCTTCAATAATGTAGCTGCATATCTGTACTAAAAATACTCTGTTAAATGTAATCACAATTACAGACAATTTTGAAATGAATGCAAGGGCTGTATAGCCAGCCATGGTACAAAATGTAGTTAACTTCCATCATCAATGCTCCAGACTAAAAAATATTGATTCAATTTCAGATTATTTAAAATTTTCAAAATTGTATCTAGAGTGGGGCACCCATATTCGCCGGGGACACAATTTCGCCGTTTTATGATTTTGAGGTGTAAAAACTTCAAAGGATGGCTGAAATGGAAGACATATACCGGTAAATGATATTATATAACAAATATGATTATTTTTTATAACTGAGACAAAATTGCGGAACCTACTGAAAAGGACCGAAAAACGGACAACCATTTTCGGCCAATTTCCTGAAGAAAAAACACGAATTCAAAGAAGTATTTCTAAGTAATTCTTTGACTGAATGCCCCTAAATTTCAGTACTTAACACCTTTGAAATGTCTGCTATTCATCTATTATGAAATCGATTTGATCAATGTTATTAAAAGCTGCAGTTATTTGATTTTAAATTGATGTGTAAAAACAGCGAATATGTGTCCCCCATTGACATAAAATCAGGTAATTTCAAACACCCTTTAATCTAACTTTTCTGATGATTATATTCAAACAAACACGTTTTCAAGCTTAAGAATATTTTGCATTTGAAGTTATCTTCATATAGAAATATCAGTATACTTCAAAAACATTCACACCTGAACAGAAACTGGAAAACATGAAAAGATGTGGCGAAAATGAGCACCTCACTCTACATCTATTCATATAATACAGAAAGGTTTTGAAGTTTTCTAGACTAGAAAATACAAATTTATACTCATTATACCACCGCTTTAAAAAAAAAGGGGGGGGGTATACTGTTTTACCTCTGTCTGTCCTTCCGTCAGTCAGTCCATCCGTCCCATGAATATTTTTCTCAGGAACTACAACACAAGGATTTCTGAAATTTGGTTTCAGGATTTATCTAAATCAGCTATACCGTGTGATGCGATTTCAGATTGATCACTTGACAACTTCCTGTTTACCGAACACTTGTATGATTTTACACATGATAGCCAAGTTGAAAATTTTCATCAAATTTTTCTCACAAACTACAATACAAGGATTTCTAAAATTTGGTTTCAGGATTTATATAAGTCAGCTTAACCGTGTGATGTGTTTTCAGATTCATCACTCAACAAAATCCTGTTTACCGAACACTTGCATATTTTTTCACTATTTATATTATCCACTTGCTGCTGGGGTATCATCAGTGAGCAGTAGCTCGCAGTTTCACTTGTTTGTACTTTAAATTGGTTAAAAGAAACTTATTACACAAAAAAAATTGTCACCTTAATGTACCCCTCATGCATGTCTTACATTTAAAGGGATATTTAAAAACATTGTCATGGAAGGTCATCTAACAGGTTGTTCTCAACCTGATTATGGTGCAATGCACATGTATTGCCTCCCTCTTGTTAAATATATTGGCTTTTATAATGATAAGCTCAATAGTTGGTCATACAATGTACATATGCTGCAGTTTATAGTAAGATGTACTTGTACTACTAGACTTCTTGACCTTGTGATTTATTGACCTATGTACATGTATGCATATAATACTGTAATCAAATTTGCATGTTCCTGTACTAGACTCTTTGACATTGCTCTTGTGATTTATTGACATACAAATTACATGTACATGTGTATGTTATTTGGTTTTTATGTTTAATACCTTAATACATGTACATCTATTCTATACTATTAATTATGTTATTGTAGCTGTGTAGTTCATCGGTGTCTGCAATATTATACATGTACATGTAATTTTGTCAGATGTGTATGTCTTTCTGAAGGGATGCAACTAACCACAGCTGAAAGTTTTATATGAATATGCTATGATTTTAATTTGATATGTCTGTCTAGCAGGGTTCTTAGTCTTGAATGCACAATGTTTTTGTAAGATATAGGTAGCTGTCAGTTATCTGCGAGTACTCTCAGATCTGTACCTAGTGTCTTTTTCTTGTCAGATAAAATGTACAAGTACCCGGCCATGACCAAAAAGGTCCACCTGTATTTTTGTGCATCTGATGAGTTGAGCCTTTTTCAACTGATTTTTATAGTTGTTTCTAATGCTGTACTGTTGAACCACTGTCCCAGCTTAGGGGGAGGGTTGGGATCCTGCTATCATGTTTACCCTTGCCATATTATGGATGTGTGTGTCTGTCCCAAGTCAAAAGCCTGTAATTCAGTGGTTGTCTTTTTTTTATGTGTTACATATTTGTTTTTCATTCGTTTTTTGTACCCAAGTTAGGCTGTAGGTGACATTCAGGGTCTTCTATAGAAGACTATGTGGTATGGGCTTTGCTCATTGCTGAAGGCTGTACATTGACCAATAGTGTCATTTTCATCTCTTTTGGAGATTTGTCTTAATATTGGCAATCATAAGACATCTTTCTTTTTTTTTATTCATCTGAATGTTTTTTTAGGGTCCCTAAAAGGATGAAGAATCTTCTTAATTTGAACTTGTGCAAATGTTAATATGTAGATAGACAACTACCATAAAACAAGAAACCAACAGATGAGTTTATAACGAAGACTACAGGTACAATATAATATTACATATTAAGGCATAAATCTAAATATACCTTATATTGACTGTGTTTGAAAAATACACTGTTTTAGTAATTATTCTGCTCATTTTGGAGGTCGTGATTTGCAAATAAACAAATATTTAAATTTGTATTTGTTTGATTTTGGCATAATAAAACAAAGTCAATGTTCAATTTCTGCTACTGTAAACACAATTTGTTTAATCTGAGTTTGCTGGTAGACTGAAGGTTAAATACACATGTCTGCTATATCATGTACAATTATTCATTAAGCTGCTACCCAACACCTGACTAAAATTAACTTGGCTCGTTCAATTTTCACAAAATTTTTACAAAATATTTACTTTGACCCTTTGAAATGAATACAAAAATTTCAAAAAACTTGAACCAATTGATTTCTGGGAAGAAATGGTTGAATATATTTCAGTTTGACAAACACTAGTTCGATCATTGAAAAGCTTAAAATTTCCTGAACAGTATAACATGATTAAAATGATTAACTGATTTTACAGAGTTATCTCCAGTATTTAAGGTACTACCTTAAATGAACAAAATATTATGTATATGTCATTCAGAAATTTTTCGATGTGAATACTATATAGCCTGACAACTGTCCATATCTTTTCAGATGATTAAAATGTTTATAAAAAGCTTTTATTAAAGTTAAAGATTATTGAAACTATCAATTTGATTATGATTCATAACATCTTCAAAAATCATTTGCTGATCTTTTACTTAAATATTGGTATATATAGTGTAAGATAATATTGTATACGTTATGCATGCATATCAAAACTTGTTATATGTCATTACATTTGCTTTCGGATCTTTCAAAAACCACATTTACTTAATTTTTTTTTTTTGGATTAGAATATAAATGAATTACCAATAAGTTGAATAACAGAATAATTTTTCATATTATTATCTTTCATTAAATGATTTGTGAACCCAGATTATTGGTCAAAACTTTTTGTCTCTACCACTTCCTAATTATTTCTTTCAGAAACAATATGAAGACGTGCAAAAAAGGAAATCTAAATCTTAAACCTTATATGCCTTAATACCCAGAAAAAACTTTTAACTTTCTACAGCTTACAACATGTACAATATACAGGTAATAATAATAAGTCTTTTACAGATGATAATTGTATTATCGAATTAAAATCAATATTGCAGCAATAAGTTTGTTATGAACAGTATTAGATTTATATCAATATAATGCAATTTCGATCCAAAAAAAAATTAAAATAAATTTCACAGTTCTTCAAATTATACAGTCTGGAGAGATTTTAATTATATATTCCTTATTCTTCCATTGTCTCTATAATCTCCATATCGCTATCAAATTGTAAAAATTCTTCCCTTATTAAAGGGGTCTTTACTCTGGTACTTCTTCTATTATCTACCATGTCTACAGATGATTTAGTACATGTAGCATACTGGTGGAATTCAGCAGTGATTTGTTGGTTACATTGCTGCATATTTCTTTTTTCTTCCTTCTTCTGTCTCTTCCTCTCTCTTTCCTCTTCCTTTTCGGTGTCTCTTATTTCTCTGTCTCTTTTCTTTCTTTCTCTTTCTTCTTTCTTTGCTTCCTTCAAAACTTCAGCTTCTTCCTTTTTTCTAGCTCTTTCTGTTTTTCTTTCTTCTTTTTCTTCTGCCAACTTTACTGCCTGATCACGCTTTGACTGTAGTTTTTGAAGCATTTCATCCCCTGTTATTACCCTGGCTTCTGTAATGATTTTACTAGAAGTTTTTTTTGCTAGAGATGGATTTGCTGGAGGTAACAGCACATCTGCTAAACTTTTTGGAATTAAGTTTTTTGTTACAAGTGGATTTTCAGTTGGTTCATTTATGCTCATCTCTATTTCTTTAACATAGGAGATAGTGTTGCCACAACAGTGACAAAGAATTGTTGATTCCTGGAGCTCTGTAAAAGAAAAAAACTCGAGGTACAAAAATGTAGAATTTAACAAAAGATTAAATAACTCAGAAGTTAATGGGCAAGCAAGAATAACACTATTGAAACTATTTATTTGTTGCTGTTACATTTTTTTGTTTAATTATTTTTTTGTATATTAACACATACGATACATACACCTTTAATTAGACTAATTACCGGATTTGTTATCACATAAGCAACATGACTGGTGCCACATGTGGAGCAGGATCTGCTTACACTTTGGGAGCACCTGAGATCACCCCTAGTATTTGGTTGGGTTCATGTTGTTTTTTTCATTTTTAGCCATGGCGTTGTCAGTTTGTTTTAGATTTATAAGTTTGATTGTCCCTTGGGTATCTTTTGTCCCCTCTTTTTTTTAAATGGCTATTTATTCCAATCCTGGAAAAACAGTCATTTGTATAACTTCCTGTTTGGGTCAGGCCGCAGGTCCTCAGTAGTGAGCTGAGGGAGGAAAAACTTTAGAAAGCGATCATTAAGAAACTTTGATAGGGTATGATCCACTATTTCGAAATTGAAAATGAAGAAAAAGAATATTTTGTTTGAAATATGTGCGGTAGGTTAAACAGGTCTCATGAAAAAGCATCATGTATGTCGCATGGTTTAAAAAAGATCCCAGTTAGCTTCAACCATTTGTCAACTGGATGAAAAAGTTGTGTAATTTTAGAATGGAATGATTAGTGATTAGGTATATTTATAGCCTGTCCCAAGTCGAGAGTTTGTAATTGTTTGTTTATATGTAATCCCCATTGGTCAATCAATTTTCCCCAAATTAAGTGAAGAGGTGGGTGTGGGTGTCAGTGAAAAAACTATGTGAATTAAGTTTTTTATCCTACATTGAAATTTTGATGTCATCAATAAGTCACCATGGGAAACACAAACAAATGTCTTCGTTTAGAAAACCACTGAACATGCTGAATGGAATGAAACCAAGCATAGCATGAATGTTCTTAATGAGATAATGACCAGTAGTTATTACTTTTTAGCCAATCCAACTTCCAAGATGCCTAGATGGCCACCATGGTGGGGATTAAGTTTAACATAGGACCCTATGGGAAATACATACAAATTTCTTCTTTTAGAGAAACACTGAATGGAATGCAGTTAAAAATTTTATACGAAACACAAAAATTAAGAAGTGTTGGTCGTATATTGGTATCACATCATCATTGAGAGAAAAGTAAAATCACAAAGATACTGAACTCGGAGGAAAATCCTATCAGGAAGTCCATAATCACATGGCAAAATCAAATGACAAAACTCATCTAAAATGAATGGACAAGAACTTCCCACCTCTAAACAGTCAGCAATATTCTTGACTTTTTTTTCAAAACTACCTCCACCCTTTTTTATTCGAAAATATGCGTAATTTTCATCAAATTGGGAATTTTGGAATAAACGATGAATTTGACTGAAACTTCAATTTACAGACTCCATTTCAAGAGTCAAACCCTGCTTTGAAATAAAACCTTTTTTTGTCAGTGATGATACATAACCAGACCCTCAAATCTGCACCTACAGTAATTTTAGGCAAGAAAAAAAGTTAAAATGAGTGTTTGTCAGTTTGAATTCATGCACAATTAGTACTGAGACTGCACTGTTTGGGAAAAAAGTTGTTTTTGGGAATATTTTAAGCCATTTTTTTTCAAATTGGGATTTTCCTCCAGGGGAAAAGCCTTTTTCTCCATTAATATAAGGCAAACAATATCACTGCTTAACAATATGTATTCATGTATGGGATAAGGCCATAATAAATAATAGGTTTGTTTGCCCAAACGTACCTACCCAGAAAAAAGCTGCCTACTCAAATTCTTTTATTGTCCTGATTTGAAGAAGTTTTTTTTTTAATCAAATAGGCATGAAGACTAATAAACATCTGATACTTCAATTTCTTTTTGCCTACCTACCTACCCACTGTCTCAACCTTTGGGTAGGGTTTGGGCAAACCAAAATATTTTTAAGTAAGGCCTAAGGCCTTAATTAATATATTGTTTGTTTTTCCCAAATCCCGATTCTACGAAGCCAGGTGTGGGTAGGTACAATGTAGGTATGGAAATAATTTTATTTTTCCAAAAAGCTTGAACATTATCGGACAATCCTGCAATCCTGAAAATCAGAAATGAATAAAATAATATTCGATTTAGTTATGACAATAAAATTTTATTATGAGTAGCACCATTTTTGCAAGGTTTGTCGGGATTTTGGAAACAAACAATATTTTATTTCAGGCCTAATATAACAAATCAAATGAATTAAATAGTTTACCATTATTGGTGATTGTTGTTGTATCTACATCTGTAGTTTCTTTATTTGTCTTTTCAGATTTGTTGAAGTCGGCGGGCGCAAGTTGTGAATTTGGAATTATGGATCTGTCTACAGGATACATTCCAGATTTCCTGAAAGACTCTTTGACCCTTGCTAGTGTTGTAGTCTGGTCAATTGCAGTGCTGCAAATAAAAATGATACCCATTACTGAAGAAAAAAGTGTAAGTTGCATGTTCTTGTCAGTGTTTATATATGTTACAGAAATTAGATTATACAGTTCATGTGAAATTGAAGTTTGAAGTCTGCTGACAAAAAACTGAAAATCAGTAAGTATTTAACACCATTAACTTAAAAAATACTTGTTGAGGCCAAATAAAAATATATACTGCAGCTGTCCTATTTGAGCAGTCAAATTGCATTGACTGTATATTTATATGTCATATACAGTCCATGACCGTATATCACCTTGTTTATGAGGTTGACAATGCGTTTCCGTAGAATTTTATTTATGACGTCGATAAAACATACAGGTTTTGGAAATTTTACGTCGTTCGCTCCAAATTTAAAAATGATTGTTTTTACACTAAATACTTCATTTAAAACACTTATATGAGTTGCAGTATATGCTAACCATACATTGTCTCGAAATATCAATCGGTTATTTGTACTCGGCTCGAAACAGGTAGAAATGCTCGGCACAGCCTCGCTTTCTACCTGTTTCTAAGCCTTGTACAAATAACATTGATATTTCGAGACAATGTATGGTTATTCTATGTGTGTGGTTCCAGTTACATACTTTTAAAAAATGAGGTCGGTAGGTCGGCAAATAATTTTTTATTTATTTTTATTTTTGAATGTCAAAATCTGGAAAAAATTGTGTGTTTACCGAAATTGTTTCCAGTATTATACACACCCCAACCGGAAGTCCACCATTTTTAGATATGTTTTGTTGTAAAATAAACAGTCATGATATGTTTTTAGTTAATTTTGTTGCATTCTGTTATGAATTGTTACATTTTAGCCATATCAGATACTTGTGATGGAAATTCAGATGATAGAAATCTATGAATTTAATTATTTTAATTCCCAATCCTCAAAATTTGATTGCTTTAAAATTCGGTTGTACCAAAAAAATACATAAACATATAATCCAAGCATATGTACATGTAAATACCTTAATAAAGCAGGAAACTTGGCTTTGCCTATGGTGGCACACTTGTTCAGGTTTCCCAAGGTAACTGATAATTGGTTCACTTTTTCTTTTAGAGGTCCAAAGATGGCAACATCCAGTGGCTGCAGCAGATGTGTAGTATGAGGTGGTAAACCAATGATGTGAATGTTGTTAGCTTTGGCCTTCTCTATCAGGTCAATACTGATATGGGAATCGTGGTTATCAAAAATCAGCAGTACTGGTCTTCTTGTTCCACAGAATGGTATGAAAACTTTGTCGAACCAGTTTTCAAACAACTCGGTATCCATGTACCCGGATTCAGAGGATCCATATAACCAGTTATCTGGAACACCATCCTTAAAGCTCCTATGAGGCAGGCAACCATCAAAAATCAGAAATGAAGGGAGGACATGTCCATCCGCTGCTATGCACATGTGAACTGTAATGTGACCATGGACTAATACTTTCTGTTGGTAGCTGTGTGACCCTTTTAGTGTTAAAACTTTTTCCTTACTTTTTTCTTTACCACTGAAGCCAGACTCGTCACAGTTAAATATCTGGTTGGGTTTATTTGTTAATCCTAAAGAGTCGACTGTGTCCACTAGCAACTTGAAATATTGGTCAACCACAGTGACATTAGACATGCGTCTCCTGGCTTTGTCCTGCTGTTCTGGTAGTTTTTCCGACAATTCAGGGTGTCTGTTTAGAAGTTTGTTGACCCATTTGTTACTAGGACCTTTTTCCATATTGAATAAAGTTGATCTACCTGATTTCTCAATGATAGAAATTACGAATGCTTTTAACATTCTTCTTGTCAAAGGAAAACCTCTCTCTGCCATATACTTGACGTAGTTTATTAAAGATGTCTCTTCCTCATCTGTCAGCATCTTTGAAGGTCCATTCAAATGGTTGTCATACTTCCCATTGACATGGTCTGATATGGTTGTCCTTGGTACCCCATATTCTGTAGCTGCTTTAGAAATACTTAATTTGTTTGAATTTACTGCACCAATGGCCTTATCAAGGGACTCCTGCAGGTATTGCTTTTTTTGTGGCATCCTTAAAAGTAAAAATAAATACATTTGTATATTTTGATAAAAGGTCAATGAAGGCATATATATATATGAAGATTTAATCTACAGAATAAATTTCTAAGGACACAAGAAATATAATTGCCAATGAGAAAACTCTCCACCAAACCAAACTTTAACAATGAGCAAACCCAATTTAGATTGTAAGCAAAATAAAATAATGCTTGAATAATTATTGTCAAGTCTGCCAAAAACTCACAGAAAGCTTGGCATATGGATAGTTACAACAGTGGTGTACAAGCTAACTGCTTTTTATCTTAGAAGGTGAAAGACCTGGATGCTTCATACTTTGTATATAGATGCCTCATGTTACGAATTTTCCATCTCACATTTATATTGACCTCATTTTCCTGGTTCAATGGTTATAGCTTAGTTTTTATACGACTGCAAAAATTGATTTTTTTTTTTGTCTTATATCATTTATATTGTTATCACGTTTCTGTCCTTGTATTTGTCTGTGGGGTCCGATTACTTTTAGTTTTCGCTCTCGAACTTTAGTAAAAGTGAATAGAAATTTTAACACAAGATTTATGGCCTTAAAAGGAAGGGTGGGATTGATTTAGTAAGTTTTGGTCCCAACAGTTTAGGAATAAGGGGCCAAAAAGGGCCCAAATAAGTATTTTTAGCTCACCTGGCCCGAAAGGCCAAGGGCCAAGTGAGCTTTTCTCATCACTTGGTGTCTGTCGTCGTTAACTTTTACAAAAATCTTCTCCTCTGAAACTACTGGGCCAAATTAAATAAAACTTGGCCACAATCATCATTGGGGTATCTAGTTTATAAAATGTGTGGCGTTACCCGCCAAACCAACCAAGATGGCCGCCATGGCTAAAAATAGAACATAGGGGTAAAACGCAGTTTTCGGCTTATAACTCAAAAACCAAAGCATTTAGAGCAAATCTGACATGGGGGTAAAATTGTTTATCAGGTCAAGATCTATCTGCCCTGAAATTTTCAGATGAATCAGAGAACCTGTTGTTTGGTTGCTGCCCCTGAATTGGTAATTTTAAGGAAATTTTGCTGTTTTTGGTTATTATCTTGAATATAATTATAGATAGAGATAAACTGTAAGCAGCAATAATGTTCAGCAAAGTAAGATTTACAAATAAGTCAACATGACCAAAATGGTCAATTGACCCCCTAAGGAGTTATTGTCCTTTATAGTCAATTTTAAACAATTTTCTTAAAATTTGTAAATTTTTACTACCGGTAACATTTCCCACAGAAACTACTGGGCCAAGTTCATTATAGATGGTGATAATTGTAAGCAGCAAGAATGTTCAGTAAAGTAAGATGTACAAACATATCACCATCACCAAAACAAAATTTTGTCATGAATCCATCTACTTCCTTTGTTTAATATTCACATAGACCAAGGTGAGCGACACAGGCTCTTTAGAGCCCCTAGTTTGGTTTTGGCACTATAAATTTAGTTTAAGTAAATAGAGATTTATGAAATTTTGACATAAGGTTTGTGACTACAAAAGACAGGTTGGAATTGATTTTGGAAGTTAAGATTCCAACAGTTAAGAAATTAGGGGCCAAAAAAGGGCTCAAATAAGCATTATTCTTGGTTTTTGCACAGTAACTTAAGGATGTACTTAGGTGAGGTTTTAGAATTTGTGCCAATGCTTGTACTCCTTGGTGTTTTTCCATACAATACAATGTGAAATATTTTGCCCCATAACACCCATTCATTTTAAGACTAAATAGCTCATGAAAGGTCATCTACCAAAATTTTAGAAGATTCTTAATTTTCTTTCTTTTGTTTTGAGACCTAATAATACCAATGCAAATATAAGGTAAAACTCAGTCGGCCTTTTCCGGCCATATTTTAAATCTCGAATATCTCGAAAAGGAGGTCCATGACCTATCAATATTTTTAACTTAATTTTATCCTTAGTTGATGCTCTACCAGCTTATAGTATCAATTTTAACTTCTTACTGTGTATGTAGATTCTTGATTGTTGGTCCCATTTTCAAATTGGTCTACATTAAGGTCCAAAGGGTCTAAAATTAAACTTAGTTTGATTTTAACAAAAATTGAACCCTTGGGGTTCTTTAATATTTTGAATCTAAAAATGTACTTAATTATTGGCCCAGTTTTCAATTTGGCCCAAATCGAGGTCCAAAATTAAATTTTGTTTGATTTCATCAAAAATTGAATAATTGGGGTTCTTTGATATGCCGAATCTAACTGTGAATGTAGATTCTTAATTCTTGGTCCTGTTTTCAAATTGGTCTACATTAAAGTCCAAAGGGTCCAAAATTAAATTAAAAGTTTGATTTTAGCAAAAATTTAATTTTTGGGCTTTGATATGCTGAATCTAAACATGTACTTGGATTTTTATACGACTGCAAAATTTGAAAAAAATTGTCGTATATTGCTATCACGTTGGCGTCGTTGTCCAAATACTTTAAGTTTTCGCGTTTTTGCACTCAAACTTTAGTAAAAGTCAATAGAAAATTATGAAATTTTAACACAAGGTTTATGACCACAAAAGGAAGATTGGGATAGATTTTGGGAGTTTTGATCCCAACATTTTAGGAAATTAGGGGCCAAAAAGGGCCTAAATAAGCATTTTCTTGTTTTTCGCACAGTAACTGTAGTTTAAGTAAAAAGAAATCTATGAAATTTTGACACAAGGTTTATGACCACAAAAGGAAGGTTGGGAGTGATTTTGGGAGTTTTGGTTTTAACAGTTTAGGAATTGGGGGCCAAAAAGGGGTCCAAATAAGCATTTTTCTTGGTTTTCGCACCACAACTTAAGTATAAGTTAATAGAAATCTATGAAATTTGAACACAGGGTTTATGACCACAAAAGGAAGGTTGGTATTGATTTTGGGAGTTTTGGTCCCAACAGTTAAGATTAAAGAATTAGGGGCCAAAAAGGGGTCCAAATAAGCATTTTTCTTGGTTTTCGCACCATAACTTTAGTATAAGTAAATAGAAATCTATGAAATTTAAACACAAGGGTTATGATCATAAAAGGAAGGTTGGTATTGATTTTGGGAGTATTGGTCCTAACAGTTTAGGAATAAAGGGTCTAAAATTAAACTTTTGTACTTAGATTTTTTATTATTGACCCAGTTTTTGAAGTTGGTCCAAATCGGGGTCCAAAATTAAACTTTGTTTTATTTCATCAAAAATTAAATAATTGGGGTTCTTTGATATGCCAAATCTAACTTTGTATGTAGATTCTTAATTTTTGGTCCCGTTTTCAAATTGGTCAACATTAGGGTCCAAAATTAAACTAAGTTTGATTTTAACAAATTTAATTCTTGAGCTTTGATAGATGCTGAATCTAAACATGTACTTAGATTATTGATTATGGGCCCAGTTTACAAGTTGGTCCAAATCAGGATTCAAAATTATTATATTAAGTTTTGTGCAATAGCAAGAAATTTTCAATTGCACAGTATCCAGCAATAGCAAAAAATCTTCAATTGTACAGTATTGTGCAATAGCAAGAAATTTTCAATTGCTCAGTATTGTTCAATAGCAAGTATTATGGCATTGGTTGTAATAGTATTGGCAGATCTCTTTTCTATTGATGATATTTGACCCCATTCCCTCAGTCATGGTCCATGGAATGCCATTTTTATTTCCACCAAAACACGATGGTACATGCGTCAATGAAGCAATGTAATTTTCGTGGTGAAGTTTGTTTCATAGAAACTAAACAATAAGTCGACTATATTGTGTGTAGGACTACATGTATTTCCTGTATTGTTTATCTAACCTTGGCCTCTTATTCTTGTAAATGTTGTTGTAAAGCTTTATATGTTAAGGAATGGTTATTAAAGGAGACCGACATATTAGTGAAAGATGAAATATGTTCACTTTACATGGTTTTAAAACCACTATAACGACCAGGTTGTGCCATTAATCAATTGTTAACAAACTTGCTCATTCACACTTCTTTATTGGTAATAATACGACTAACTGTTGTTCATATTGGTGTGACTGAAACCCACCAACATAATAACTAAGACATTTAGCATTCAGATTTCCAGTAACTAGTTCTCATCGGTGTATGTTCCGAAAGCGAGCTAATTGATTGTCTATATTGGAGTTTTTTGGTGGGTACGTTTCACAGACGCCACAAATATTCACTCTGTTATAGTTTTTGTTGAGCCTGCAACTTTTGTTGCAGAAAGCTCGACATAGGGATAGTGATCCGGTGGTGGCGTTAGCTAACTGTTTAAATTTGTGAAGGTGGAAGACCTGGATGCTTCATACTTTGTATATAGATGCCTCGTGTTACAAAGTTTCTGTCGGTCACATGTCAAATGTCCTTGACCTCATTGTCATGGTTCAGTGACTTCTTGAAAAAAACTTCATATTTTTTGTAATGTTGAATTCTCTCTTATTATAAGTAATAGGATAATTATATTTGGTATGTGCGTACCTTGCAAGGCCCTCGTGCCCTTCGGACAGTTTTCACTTTACCTCGACTTTATTTCATGGATCAGTGAACAAGGTTAAGTTTTGGTGGTCAAGTCCACATCTCGGATACTATAAGCAATAGGGCTAGTATATTCGGTGTATGGAAGGACTGTAAGGTGTCATCTGACCTTGACCTCATTTTCATGGTTCAGTGGTTATAGTTAAGTTTTTGTGTTTTGGGCTGTTTTTCTCATACTTTATCCAATAGGTACACTATATTTGTTGTATGGTATGATTATAGGGTGTACATGTCTAGCGGGCAGATGTCATCTGCCTCATTTCATTGTTCAGTTGTCAAAGTTGAGTTTTTGAGTTTTGGTCTCTTCATCTAATACTACACTGTATCAGCCATAGGTAAACTATATTTGGTGTATAGAAATATTTTATGATCTATAAGTCAGTGGCGCAGGTTTTGTTTGACCTTGACCTCATTTTCACTGTCTACTGGTAACGAAGTGTTAAGATTTGGTGTTTTAGTCTATTTTTCTTAAACTATAAGTAATAGGTTAACTGTAATTGTTGTATGGAAGCATTGTTAGCTACATGTATATGTCTGCCTGGCATGGTTCATATGACCTTGACCTCATTATCATGGTTCATTGGTCTTTATTTAGTTATCTTGGTTAATGTTAAGTTTATGTGACAGTATTAATAAAGCTTTATACTTAGCACTATCAACATAATATCAATGATTAATAAAGAAGGCGAGACATTTCAGCGTGTGCACTCTTGTTGTAATTTTAATAACTTTCTTTAAACATAATGGATTTCTACCAAACTAGGACATGCAGAAGCTTGTTTATGATGATAAGATGGTATCTAGAAGTAAACTTTGTGAAAATAAAATTCCATTTCTTCCGTATTTTACTTATAAATGCACTTAGTTTTTCTGCGGGAAAACATTACCTTCACCCTGTGGTAAGTTTTGTTTCGCCTTGCTGGAGTTGAAAAGCGAGACGGGTATGCTTTTGTCGGCGACGGCGTCAACAATGTATTAGTTTGTGATTAGGTCTAGTTTATGGTGAACCACAAGTGGTAGGTCAATCATATTTGGTATGCAGTTGTATAATATTAAGAAGAAGATGTGGTATGATTGCCAATGAGCATACCACATAGTCCGCTATAAAAGGCCCCGATAAGACTAATGTAAAACAATTCAAACGAGAAAACTAATATTGCCACATCTCATTTCCATGGGGGATTATTTGGCCCTGCTCCCTCAGTCATGGTCTATTGACTTAACTTTTGCTTATTTTATATGTATTATTTTGTGATTAGGTCAGTTTATTGGGCACCACAAGTGGTAGGTCAATGATATTTGGTCTGCAGTTATTTCAGCATTGGCATATCTCATTTGCATGTACATAATTAGGCTCCGCCCCCTTAGTCATGGTCTATTCACTTTGAATTTTTTCTTGTTTGTCATGTATTCGTTTGTAGATTAGGTCAGTTCAAGGTGAACCATTAGTGGTACGCCAATGTTGATTGGAGTTTGTTTAGCCATGTTTCATTGACTTGGAATATTTGCATAACTTGTGTAAGATGTTAAAGCATTGCTATTTTTATTTCAACATTTTCGTATCGAAATTAAAAAAGGCGACACATATCTCTGATAACAGCTTATTAAAACTTTAATAACTTTCTTAAACTATCCTTGGTCCTTGGTTTGTGCCAAACTTGGACAAAAGCTTGTCTATGTCGTATGATCATAAGAAAGTATCCAGAGGTAAATTTTGTAAAACGATAAATCAATTTTGTTCGTATTTTACTTTAAATGGACTTGGATTTTCTGCCAGGAAACGAAAAATTGTTACCTTTCTTGTACTATTTTTGATTCGTACCAAACTTGGACAGAAGCTTGTTAATGATTAAAAGCTTGTATCTTGAAGGAAATTTTGTACCTGTGTATCTGTATTTTACTTGTAAATGGACCAGTTAACAGTACGTCCAGTCTGCAGTTAAAGTTTACAAACATTTATTAGATTCATTTACTATCCTGGATTTTTACCTAACTTGGACAGAAGCTTCTTACAATCAAAAGATAGTATCAAGCGGTATATTTTTATTGATTCTTTTCCTCATTTTTGTTGACCCTTCAATTTACAGCAGAAGTAGGCGGGACACTGGGTTCTGCGGAACCCTTACAAATTTTTAGGTCTTGTCCTCTAGTTCATATTGGAGCGTTTTATGCTGTTTTGTGTACTCATCTCGCTGTTGTTGTATGTTATGATTGCATGTTGTACTTTTTCGTTGGAGTTTATTTGATGGTTGTACTCGGAAGCCTTTAAAAGCCTGTAATGTTTTACTTATACATGTTATACAAATTGTGACCTGAATGGACAGTTGTCTCATTGGTAATCTAGTCACATTTTTTTCATATCTATGAGCATTTAATGTGGTATACAAAGTCCGTTTTAAAAGCGGGGGACTTTCTATACTAACTGGACTGAGTACTTTTAAAAACGATGCACAAATATTAAAATTATCGACTGATCTCGGCCGAGCTAATATTGGTATAAAAAGTCCCAGTTTGAAAGAAACCGTTGTTTGTTTCCTTGATTTAAGTACTGAGGCCCCTCATGGGGGGGTCCTAGTAATCACATAATCACCATTTTTTTGCCAATATAATCACATAATCATTAAATATTTGGTTATCTTTAGTAATCAAATAATCATAAACTAAAAATACAGTCCTAGGTAATCAAATAATCATGAAATATTTGGCTTAATAATCAAATAATCATTAAAAAAACGGCCAAGTAATCATATAATCAAAAACCCCATGAGGGCCCTCAGTACTGTATTCTGGTCTATTTGTTCGATGATATGACTTATCTGTACGTCATTTTTTTCGATGTAGACCTTTGTGTTGGAGTTGACATGATGATGGTTAAAAGAAGAAAGAGTATAAGTGCTAGTTCTCCCACTCTATATGAAAGTCACAATTTGTAAACCTAGTAAACCATTAAAGGCCAAACGGACGGCTGTTGATACAAACGTTTGGCTGCCGCTCTAATGCAAGCCTTAAAAATCCACAGAAAATGACTAGTGTAAAACCTTAAAAACAAGAAAACCAACTCTGGTACACCCACATTTCGCTAGTTCAGTGATAAGCTCTTGGAAGCCTCCCGAATTATTTTTCATAATTAATCAAATGTTTGTTACTGAAAACACAGAATTTAAACTGGAAGTACATAAACAAAGAATATGGTATCAGTAGCGTATCCAAAGAGGGGGTGGGGTGTTAAAACACTTATTTTTGCCATTTTTTCTGCATTTGAATGTGGACAAACAGTTAGACACCCCCCCCCCCCAAAAAAAAAAAAAATACACACATTTTAAAATGGGTGGGATAGGTATGACTTGCAACTCTTTATAATAGATAAAAAGCAATGCCAAACGTCAAGTAATTCCGTCCATGTACAGGTTAACGAATTTAACGAATTTTGTGTACATTGGTTGTGAATATCCCTTATACACCCCTTAAAAGTAACAAGTGCTTGCTTGCTAATACAAAGATGTGACGTAATATCATAACAATGGCCTTGACTTTAAGCGTTGCAGTTTGTAAACAATGCTGGAGACGTACGATTTTATTCTCAAATGTGCATGATTTATGTTGTACAACCTGCAAAGGCAGTCTGGATCAATTTAGGAATAACATTTGTGAATTCCAAAATGTAAGTCAATATATTATTTTGTTATTAAAATCTCTTTTCTGGAAGGGAAAGCGTAATATGGTGTTTCAAATCAAGTAATGCAATGAATCAAATTTGTAGAATATAGGATACAGCAGATATATCTTTAATGTTTTCAATCTAAATGTTATATTATGTGTTCAAATATACGAAATAACATTTTCAACATCATTATCAAGTAGGAACAACCCGAAAATACAGCCACAAAAAGCAATATACAACGTCATTCAGCAACCATTTTTGCATCCCAGGTAAAAATCGGATAAAATGGCTCCCATTGAGAATCTTGGATGACAACAATTTTTATAAAATAAATTTGTATTCAAAATCGTGAAATGAATGGCTGAAACGATTCCCAAATGACGAACAGGGTTCTCGAAAATATGTAAACAAACCTTTTTTTGGTCAGTTTCTATTTATTTTTGCTACAAAGGATTCCCCCGTCTGAACATGCGATGCGAGGGTTAAAAAAAAAGTGATTTTTGACAAATAAATAACCAAAAACTGATACTTACTGAACTAAATTTTGTCAACAACTTCTTGATGCTTGTCCGTTAAAAAAACACGATGACGTCATCGGATTGACCACGACGTTTCGCGGAAAAAATGCAAATGACGGTAACTGGTAACTGACGGTAACTGGTCGTCGACCAGTATTAGTTACACAGTGTGTAATTGTCCTAATACGAGAATTTATTGACCCGATAAATTCCGTATTAGGACAATTGAACACTGTGTAACGAATTTATCCTGATTTTGTTATATTACATATGATTATATTCAAATTCAATGTTAGGACAATATCAATAAATATATTTTAGATATTAACAAGTGTGGACACAGATGAGTGTGGATAGTATGTATGGATGTTTGACAGTGTCTTATGACAAAATGAGTTCTATGTTTTTTCTATATGGTGTTATTAACTATGTTGCACGATGACAACCAATCTGAGCATTATGAGTGTTATTTATTAAATTTTTTATGCCCCCACCTACAATAGTAGATAGGCATTATGTTTTCTGGTCTGTGGGTCCGTTCGTTCGTTTGTCCCGCTTTAGGTTAAAGTTTTTGGTCAAGGTAGTTTTTGATGAAGCTGAAGTCCAATCAACTCGAAACTTAGTACACATGTTCATTATGATATGATCTTTCTAATTTTAAAGCCAAATTAGACTTTTGACCCCAATTTCACGGTCCATTGAACATAGAAAATGGAAGTGGGAGTTTCAGGTTAAAGTTTTTGGTCAAAGTAGTTTTTGATGAAGCTGAATTCCAATCAACTTGAAACTTACTACACTTGTTGCATATGATATGATCTTTCTAATTTCAAAACTCATAACTGCTCCAAAAGTAATCTGATAGAATTTCAAGCATTTTAAGCCAATATTATCAACATCTACTAATGAGTCTTAATATGTCTACATATCTAAAAAGTCATAGTATTCAAAAGGTAATGCAAAATTATTCCTTTTCATTTTTTTTGTTATATGGATACACATTTGAGTGATACATGTACCAATACAATATTTGTTGTGGTATGAAAGTGCAGTAATTAGCATTTACTGTAACTATGTTAATTCACACAAATTGAAAAATAAACAAATGAATGGACCAGATGCTCCGCAGAGCCCAGCTTTATACGACTGCAGAGGTCGAAGCCTGAACAGTTGGGGCTAGTATTGACACAACATTCAAGCTGGAAACAGCTCGGAGTTTGAATTGTGATTAAATAGATGACACAGCTTAGGTTTCTGACACAGAATGAATGTGGTCTAATGAACTTAAATATTTGTTTTGCTTTTGTGTTAGGAGCAATTCACTATGCTGCTGAATATTAATCCTTTCAAACAAAAATATCCAAAGAAATTTTCTTTTTAATTTCTGAAATGAGAAACATTTAGAGGAGACAACTTCAGTTAAGAGATCAGAAACTAAAAAAATGTATAATTTTTCCATTTGTAAAAGGGCATACCCTAGAAAGTGCTTGCAATCACTGAATGGTTATTAATGACTGCTTTAATTTATCAGTTGGTAATAAAGTGAATATTGCATTGTATATTGTATAATTGATTTAAGTTGACTGAACAAAGAAAGATAACTCCAATTTTCAAAGAAGATTTCATAAAGCATTGGTATTAGGTAATTCAAGAACCATTCTGGACAAACTCCAATTAAGGGTCTTGAATTTACAAAAATGTTTGTTTTTGGTCCGTAATTATTAGACTGTTTGTCCCATAACCCACACAATATATCCGAACCTTCTACTTATGGTATTAAACATTGTGGTACAATTTCAGAACAATTGAAATACTTATACACAACTTTTTAAACCGACACTAGATTAAAGCTTGTTTTGGGCACCTTTGTACCCCTTATTCCTAAACCTTAGGGACCATAACCCCCAAAATCAATCCCAAGCTTCCTTTTGTGGTTATAAACGTTGTGTTATAATTTTGTTGATTTCTGTTGACTTATAATAAAGTTATTATCCAGAAACCATCTTTCGGACAGGATACCAATTTACGACCCCAAATTTTTTGTGGTTGTATAAAAATGTTGAACATGTGCAATGAAGTATAGTTTTAGAAATCGATTAGGGAGCTACCATTTGATTTTTATGGGGGGGGGGGGGGGGGCTAGGATGAAAAATTTTGTCCTGCCTTTTTTTTTAGTTGTAATCTCTGTCCTGCCTTTTTATTTTTCAGTCTATTCGGTCCTGCCTCTTTTTTTCTTAGCTTATCCTGACTTTTTTACAACAATTGTCATCCTGCCTTTTTTTTTTGCCAAGTTACTCATCCTGCCTTTTTTTTTTACTCAAAATCCTGTCCTGCCTTTTTTTTCAAATTTCATCCTAACTCCCCCCATAAAAATCAAATGGTAGCTCCCTTAGACTGGATAGGCCTTATAATTTTTTTCCCTCCTAATTGAAGGACCGTTTACACTCAGGGCCGAGTCATCAGCAGGCAATACAGATGTATTAAAACAACCTAGCATCATATTGCTAGTAGTGGGAGTAGCATTGTCCGGTAAATTTGTTCCCACTTTTTTTTATAAAATGTATGGTTCAAATCAAAATAGAATGCTTTTATCTCCTGAATACTTACATTGTACATAGAGATGATACTACTTTGACAAATCCTTGTCCATTAGAGTTGTCTGTCAAATCTTAATTTCACAAAGAATGAATTGCATAACAATGAACTGAGCTCAAAGCAAAGTACTTTAATAATACACTTAGACAAAGAGCTAAATCCAGTGATATACTTTGTACTACAGGTCCTTCATGACCATCCATCCACCCAAACCATATCTCAATAACATTCCATACTACATGATTGGATTCAGAAGTCCTGAAAAAGACATGACTTTTTTTATCTTGTTTTAAGTATATATGCACAGGTTAAACCTTTATTGTGGATATAATCATTCAGTATCTAGCAACTATCAATTTGCTTCATGCACATATTGATATAGGTTGATTGCTCCTCTGTTGGAAATTAGAACACACCTCCATCTAATTTTAGTCAACTGACGAAGAAAAATTCAAAACTATATAAAATGTTATCTAAGACTTGTCAGTGTCTATTTCCTTTGCCACTGAATAAGATTCCATATTTACAACCAATGAAAATCAAATATCCCTCTAATAGACTTAGCATTGAAATCGTTTTCTAAAATGGTAGTTATGTGGAACCTAGAACTAAAAAAATTGAAACAATATATCTTAAATATTTCAAATGCATGTACATTTAATAATTCTCCAAAATTCACTTTATTTTTCCTTTTTTGGTTTTCTGTTGGAGACTGTATATTGACCTCTATGTAGCCTTTTCAACTTATAAAAGGGGGGATACATTTCCATAGAATTAAACTTTTCTGAAAGAATTGATTCCATTTATTTTCAATAAACAATAAATATTGAAGTCTATAACAGGCATCTAGGAACAGGCTCAACATTATTTCTAAACATGTATTAATATATACCAACATGTGGACAAACCTACATTAAATATTCTACTTCAACGACTTTAATTAGTGGAGTAGATCAAATTAAAAAGTCACAATGGTTAAAAACTCCAATGGCAGTCTTTCCTGCTAAAATCTTGATGTGTAGAATGTGATATACCATTTTTGGGTCTATATACTGTCCTTTAAATTTAGGTCATTTTGACACGGCAAAATATGAAAAAAATGTAAACTATGGTCTGGAAAGCACACAGTTTGTGATATTTTAAGGTATCTTTACTAAGAAAACCTGCAAATCTCAGTGGCAGATCCAGAACTTTTCAAATAGGTGTGGGGGCTCTGATGGACCAGAGGGTTGCCCACTCCCATCAAGCTTCAATGATTTCTTACATATGTCATAAGCTAAATTTCCCCCACCCCCTTGGTCTGTCTATGCATCTGTTTATCGTTCTGCGAAATAGTACTAATACTAATTTTTCCCCTCCCTTACCTGGCCCTAGACAGTTGCTTACCTTTGTAAACATTTTATAATTATAGTCAGGTATATATTGATTGAGAGTAACTTACATAGTAGTTAATGGGACTCTTTTTCACACGGTTCTGTGAAATATAATACGGCAAATATAAACCCGTACATACTATCCGCATAACACAGAAATCTGATAGATTTTCACTCCTCTGGGAAAAATCAACCTGTGAAATGAAATACCATGCCTGGAAAAAAATTACCGGGACAAATTATCCTCAGGATAAAATATCACAGAGGACGAAATAAACCGTTACATTACATGAGAAGCCGGTTTGGTTACAAATAATTATGTCACGTGAAGGCGCACTGACGTCACAATTTGCATTAATTTTGCAATACACTACAGTTCACTCATACAGAACCCATTATCATGCAAACATGCAACGTGAATGTGATTGGTTATCAAATAATACAGAATTTATGCACGTACAGTTAATATAGAAGAAATTAGTTCATCAAATGTGAGTTCGTGATCTTGTGGTTAAGACCGATGGCTACAGTGCTGAAAGTCCTGAGTTAGATTCTCACTTGGGGTGCTAAAAATATCAGTACATCAGAAGGGTAATTTTCACCCTCTCACACACATCTTTGTTAATGTTCCGGGATTGTTGAAAACTTGCATATTCATCAATATTTGATTTTGTGGTTTTAACAATCCAGACAGACAAATAGAAATAAGGTGTTTAGGAAAACATGACCTAAAACCTCCTTCATATATGACAAAAATACATGGGAACTCATATTGAATGGTCAAATGTGTTCAATATGAAAATTGAAATTAAGATGGTAAAATCAAATATTAGCCGTTACTGTAAATGGACTTAAAGTATGACTTTTCAGCCAAGGGGAGCAAATGCTATTTAAATTAGTATGCAGGTTTTAAATATAGAGGGAAGTTGAGTCATCTTTTTGGGTGAAGTTAAATACTGACTAGTGTGTGGTTCTCATTGGGTCTAAGCGTGACCAATATTGACAATTTTTCGCAAGCGTGAAACGTGAAAGTCAAATTATTGTGTCATGAAAATGGGAAATGAGGTCTGTCGTGAAAACGGGAAATGGGGTTCTGCAGGACCCCGGAAATGACAAAAAAATGAAAATTGCTCATGTACATAGTGTAAGCGGGATATGGGAATCTGACAAAACAGTAAGTGGGATATGGGATCAGAACACCCCCCCCCCCCCCCAATGAGACCCCCTTATGTAGATTTACCTTCTAATTCTATATAAAAAAAACACAACTAAGAACTACGTTTAATTCACTTTGACTACTGATATGCAAACCTAGAAATATTTCATAAAATAGTGATTGAAAGATTCATAACACTTTGAAAGGATAATTCAGACACGTGTTACGCGGGGAGCATGTTTTAAATTTGTTTACAAATAATAATGTCACGTGATCGCGCACTGACCTCAAGTTGCATCGCCCTTACAATTCACTAATACATGACCATTTTCATGCAAACATGCAACGTGAATGTGATTGGTTATCATATAATACAGAAATAATGCATGCACAGTTTAAGAAGAAATTAGTTCAATAAATCGATGCGATTTTCACTTTTGACACGAATAGGTCGGGTTGACATTACTGTCATCGGAGATAATATTGAGATAAATGGGATAAAACGGACCGTCAAAAAGGTCTAGAGGAGCACATCAGTAGAACCTTAAAATTTATAAGTAATACTTACCAAAATTTCTCTAATTAAAGAACTATATAACTGAAATTTCACAAAGATAACGGTAAACATTTTGTTGATGGTGATGATGCTATTATCGATCCGTTGAATTCAGGGTCAACGGAATTTTTTGCGTTGCGTTTAAATCATTGAGGCCATCTATTTTTATTGCGGGTTCCACATATATAAATCGGAATTAAAGAAAAAATGGAATGTTTTTAGCAGAATCAAAACAGAAATGATGAACATTGCAACATTTTCAGCAAAATATAAATAGGATGGAGGATCTGTGTATTCACATTATTTGTAAAACTCTCCTTATTCATGTGAAGCGTGTGCTTTACATCGAGGCTTGCTATGCTTATCATTGACGCCACAGTACTTCAACCAATCAGACAATGTTTATTTTGGGCATTTGACTTTTTTTAACTCAGATTTTGGAATATTTTAATCGAAATTATAGAAAAATGGAATGTTGTTAGTACATATAAAATAGAAAATGATGAATACTTTTAGCTAAAGATAATTTGGATGGGGGTTCTGTGTATTCACATTATTTGCACAACTCTCCTTACTGATGCCATATTTTGGAATTTCCGTGACCTAAATGGTTCGCGAAAATTAATATTTTTATATATAGTATAGTAAATAAAAAAACATGAAAAATAAAAAAAATATTATGACTAAAAAGCAACTCAATTGTTTTTTGTTTTTTTTTTGTTTTTTTTTTATTAGGTCAATGGTATAGGGGAGATAATTCCAATTGACGTAATAAATAAGGGAGATAATTCCAATTGACGTGATAAAAAATTGTACTGAAATTTATTAGGACAATATTAGCCAATCAAATTGCGAGAAATTACTCTAAATCAGGATAAATTCTCGTATTAAGACAATTGCACACTGTGTCAACACTATTAGTTACACAGTGGACAATTGTCCTAATACGAGAATTTATCGGGTCAATAAAATTCATATCGGGTGAGATGTATATACGGTATGAGAGGAGGATGTAAGCGGCAAGCCGATAAGTTGTAAACAATTTGTTGTGATGAAAAAACATAACTATGTAACACTATGAATAGCAAGAGCATTTAAAAGAAAAGCAAATGCAAGTAACGGAATTGTGTCTAGTGAAACTGAACTTAAAAAGCCGTCAAAAAAACAACAAAAGAAGTCTAAAATCGTAAATAAAGAAGCTATCGGTCCTGTGCCGAACGAGTCGAGTGCACCTAAAACAATGACAAATGTAAACAATTCAAATACAAGTGCAAGTGGTCTATCGCATCAAAATATATTGCAATACAATCCAGACTCCAGTTATTTATCAATTGTGAACCCATCATTACAATATGCACAACAAATGCAATCGTTTCAGCCGTTTCAACAAACACCACATCAACAAATGGTTCAACCCCTCTTTTGTTCTACTCCAAACATGGTACATCCTCCACCAAATTCTTCTCCATCCATGATGTCACAGAGACCAGTGTGGGTTGATGAATTATTCACAAATATGCGTCATATCGAAACAAGGTTAGATAAACTTGATCAAATTGGTATATTAGTGAACTCTATGAATATGAAAGTTATACAAGTAGAGCAAGAAACAAAATCACTTAGTGAAAGACTTGCAGCTGTTGAAATCTCAACACAATATGTTAGTGACCAATATGAAGACCAAAAAACCAAATGTAACGAACTAAAATCAAGTGTCATCAACATAGAAAAAACTATAAATACCCAACATTCAGATGTCTCGAGCGTTGAAAAAAAAATGACAGCACAGAAAAAGAAATTGAACAATCATTTGAAAAAATGAAAAACTTGAATGAAAAAATGAGAGAAGATCTCTTAGATACACAAATAAAATCAAATATTGAGAACTTAGTTTTTTATAACATTCCTGAAAAAGATGATGAAGATTGTCTAGAAGAATCCTTGATATTCTGTGAAAAAAACTTAAAAATGCCAAATATGCGCGAATCCATCCAGATACTGAAAGCCAATAGAATGGGTAACAAAGGTGAGAGGATCCGTCCAATTCTGGTCAAATTTGGTAGTTTTAAACAGCGTGAGGAAGTGAGAAAAAATGGTAAAAACCTAAAAGACACCAATTTTGGAATTTCAGAACAATTGCCAGGTGAAATACAAAAACGAAGGAAAACTCTACTACCTGAACTTAAAAAACTGCGCGATGAAGGACATAAAGCTTATTTTGTGAGAGACAAGATACATGTTGGTGGCAAAGAATACAAAAAATAGCAGCACGATAGAGGGCAATTTAATAACATTAGATGTCTCAGTTGGAACGTTCATGGTTTATATTCATGTTTTGATGATAATGACTTCCTAAATATGATCAATGAATATGATTTAATTTTTTTATGTGAAACTTGGTTGAGTGATAGCGAAAGGCTTGATATCTCAAATTTCTAAATTTTAACAAGCTTTTCTAGAAAAAAGATTATTGGAGTTAGAAGGGAAGGTGGTATTTCTGCTTACTGTAAACCTTATATTTATAACGGTATTATTGTAGAAAAAATATTAACAAATGGTATTGTTTTAGTGAAACTTAAAAAAGATTTTTTTCATATGCAAGATGACATGTATATATGTTTTGTTTATATTCCACATGAAAGATCGTCATTTTATTCAATAAATGATTGTGACTTTTTTAATTGTATTGAGAGTATTTTTTTTAGAATATTGTAACAAAGGTAGTGTGTTTGTATGCGGCGATTTTAATAGTCGCACTGGTTTAATTAATGATATTCTACCTTCTGATAATCTAGATAAGTACATTGATGTTATGTGGCATGATGAAGTTCCCAATATCCCAACTCGTTGTTCGTTGGATACTATTACTAACCGATTTGGTAAATTGCTTATACAACTGTGCTATAACACCGGTCTAACAATTTGCAATGGAAGACTTGGAAATGATCGAGATGGAAAATTTACATTTTGTTCACCTAATGGTCGCAGTTTAATTGACTATATGTTAGCTTCACCAAATGATTATAATAAAATTTCAAACTTTGGCATTCTTAATATTAATGAATTTTCAGACCACTCACCCCTTGTGTTTGAAGTTGGTATCAAAACTGTTACAGAAGAAAATTTGCCAAAAGTATCCAGCTTTATAAAATGGGAAAAAGATAAAGTGGAAGAATATAAAACTAAGTTGAACTTGCACAAGAACGTTATGACTGAGATTGTTGAAAATTTACAACAAGTTGGTGATGCAAACTCGGCGGTAAAGTCATTAACGGATATTATTTATAATTGTGCGTTTGAGGTGTTCGGTAGTTCAAGATTGACCCATGAAAAGGAATTTAATCAGACAGTAAAACATAATGAGTGGTTCAACCAGAGATGTAAACTTGAGAAAGCTCAGTTCAATTCAGTTCGTAATACCTTTTTACGTAATGGAAATGAAGCAAACAAACAATTATATATACAGGCACGAAGAAAATATAACAAGATTAAACGTTCTGCAAAATTTCAATATAAAAAATCGAAAGGTATTGAATTGTGCAAACTGGCAAAAACGGAACCAAAAGCATTTTGGTCAAAAATTAGACGAAAAACCAAATCATCGTGTAAAGTTGATGCGGACAGTATGTACAAGCACTTTAAAGCCGTCTTGGGTGGTGACCAAAAAGAAATATCGTCAGATATTAGAAAATTAATTAACGATCCATATGTGAATAATCTTTCTATTGAAGAACTTGACTGCGCTTTCACAGATTTCGAAATTAAAGACGCACTTAAAAACCTTCGAATGGGTAAAAGTCGGGTGCACCCTATCCTATAAGTATTTGCTTTATCAATAAGAAAGTTATTAGTGTTATTTGTCTTCTAGAAATAGTAACAACGTATACTGTATGTACGGTAGAGTATGGTACAGTATGCTATTAGCTTTTTACAACAGACTTCAAGTAAATATTTTTTCGGAAGCACTCAAGTCCTCATTCGGAACTTGACAGCATCATGTTTATGAAGCGGCCATATTATCACTGATACTGCGGTTGGAACCCATATAAAGCAGAGAGTCATACATTTGTTTATGGTAAAGCTATCCTATTCTGAGGATTGCAATTTATTATAATTATTATATAGATAATATAAAGGAGAATATGGTCAAAAGTTTTCGTCACCTAGACATCTACATCAACATTTGATCATTTCATATAGAAACACATTTTTTTCAAAAATATCTGGAATGACATGGTTGTATTTTAATAAATAAGGTGTTGAAAGACACATAATCGTGTAAAGAATTATTGTGTAATGCACTACCGTCTAGTCTACATGGTCTAGACCCCTCATTACGCGTTGGTGGGGGGGGGGGGGGGGAGGGGACATGGAAATACCAGGCGTCCGCCCGTCAGGTCGTGTTCTGAGACTGAGGTCCTGTTAGTGCTCTCACAGTCAGGTCTGTACAATTGTAACCACATTTGCTATAACCCTTACTGAAAAAAATCAGCCTCCTGCAAACATTTGCTGCAAGTCTGCTGCGAACTTGCGGCAGACTTGCAGCGAACATAGAGTCCGTGTTTGCAGCGTGTTTGCTGCAAATACGCTGCAGGTCTGCTGCAAACAATTTACCATGCAAATGAGTGTTTGCCGCAGACCTGCTGCAAACATTTATATGCAAATGAGTGTTTGCTGCAGACCTGCTGCAAACATATTTATGCAAATTAATCTTTCTCCTGTCTGTTTGCTGCAGACCTGCTGCAAACATTTATATGCAAATGAGTGTTTGCCGCAGACCTGCTGCAAACATGTTTATTCAAATTAATCTTTCTCCTTCGTGTTTGCTGCAGACCTGCTGCAAACATTTTTATTCAAATCAATCTGTTATACAATTAACCAATGTCATGTTGTGTACACATCATTTTATCTATATTACACAGCAAATTCTTAAAAAGTTATGTTACATCCATCCATTCATAAAATAATTCAATTACTTTATCATTTGAAAAATTATCATAGCATAAGTTTATACCTTTTAACATGTTTAATAAGTTAAATTGATTCCAAGTACGAATTACATGCATGAATCTAAAGTTAAAAAGATTTATTTGAAATTTTCTTTGCGCATGTATATGATTATATACAGCTATAGTTAAACTAAAATTGTCACAAAATTCAACTAGACTTACATATATTTTGTAAGTTATAATCTCTAAGCATATGAGCGTCAGTACGTACTGTATATTGCATGGTTACATATTTGAAATTGTATTTTAAACCTCATGCAGATATCTGTGGAGGGAATGAATTTCATAACGGTTAACATTCTACGATGAATATGTACTTACAAATAATGTCTTTAAAAACTAATCTGTTAATTACCAAACTATAATACCTCCCTGAACACTAATATATATCATGACACAAACATCACCAAAATTTTCAAATTTCAAATTTTTATCTTCCAGGAAGTTACCAATAGGCATGCCCAGTCGTTTTATGTAGTTTCTTGCAATGCTCTTGCAAACATATAAAATTGTCAAAGATTCCTGCAATCTAGCTGCGAACATCCCTGATATTCTAGTTTTTCCTGCAATCTTACTGCAAACATATTTGTTTCTGCAACCTTGCCGCAAGCTTGCAGCAAAAAGCTGCAATGTTTGCAGGAGGTTTGCAGCTAGCTGCGAACATCTGCAAACATTATTCAAAGGGTTCCTGCAAGCATTTTGTTTGCAGCAGACCTGCAGCAAGTTTGCAGCAGATCTGCTGCAAACATTTCAGTTCTGTAAGGGAACTTATACTCTAGGTTAATATCAACAATATCCCTGACAAGTTCTAAAATGGTGGGCAATCAACTTTTTTAAAGAGTTATTCCCCTTGGAAATTTTAAATTTGTAGAAAATAGCCTTGCTAGCACTCTAACAGACCTGTTCTACAGCCATACAATTCTTCTCTGATTATTTTATAAAACTCATCATACTTTAAGTTAATATCTGCAAAATCTTGGACAAGGTCCATAAAGGTGTCAAATCATCTTTTCTCAAAGAGTTATGCCTCTTGGAAATATTAAATTTATGGAAAATGGCCTCGTTAGAGCTCTCACAATTACAATACTTGGCAGATTTTTACCAAACTTAAATTTTTATAGGATAGTATCAACATTATCTTGAACATGTTTTATAATGGTGGCCCATCACCTTTTTTTCAAAAGTTATGCCCCTTGGAAATATTAGATTTATGGAAAATTGCCTTGTTAGCTCTATGACAGGTACAATTCATGCCAGATTAGATAAATCTTATACTATAGGTTATAAACAACAATATGTCAGAATAGTTCTATAAGGCCCAAAATATATATATGTCTGTTTAAGGTTACATGCTTAAAAAAAAATAGGGTAGGTAGGTCGGTAATTTCATTTTATTTTATTTTTTTCATTTTATTTTTTGTGACACGACTTTGAGTGTGCGGTTTCATCTTGTTGTGGGCAAAGTTGATCATGGCTGAGTTTACCCATATTTTTAATGAATGGATTATTTTTTTTGTTATTGATTTGAAAAAATGTAGGCAAAATGGTTATTTCATCACACCACTCGCAAATTTCTTTAAACAGCTATCATATTCATGATTATGAATATTAGGATGTATCAGGCAACATTATATTCACTTTTAACACAAGTTCAGTTTATTTTTCACTTAATGATGGAAATAAAATGGCTTAGGTTCAGCACTAGGTCGGGTAACCGTAAACAGACAAATATTTTTTGTTTGACCTAATGGTGGCTGTTCCACTTTTTATGCCTCTGATGTAGCGCAGAGGCATTAAGTTTTATGTACACTATATCTGTCTGTACATCAGTCCGTCCTTATGTCCCATAGTTGGTTTCCATTCTCCAACTTAAGTTTGCCTCATCCAAATTTAATGAAATTAATACACAATGCTAATTACCACAAAACATAGATCAAGTTTGAATTTTATTGGCATCACTTAAACCCTCTTGCTGCCGGAGGTACACATATGTCCATACTGACTGTATCAGAGGGTCAATTATGTCCATATTTCAATTTATTCATTTCGCCTCAGTGCTGTATCTTTCAAATGAAAGACTAAATTTTAAACATGATTACATGTTTCATCAATGGATCCCAAATGTAACAGTCTTTATGGAAATGACATTATCGTAGAGTGGACATCTTACTTCATAGACATTGAGCTGTTGTATTTTCTGGCACATGAAATGCAGCCTTCAAAAACAATGTTTAATCCCTCAAGAGTTATGTTGGTTTAAAAATGGAAAAAATGCTAATTATTTTGTTTCTGTCCTGTAAATTAGCTTGGCTTTACCAAATAGTATGAAACTTATACCTAATACTCTAGTTTAAAAACACATATCATGTTTAAATTTTGGTTATTTCAGTTTAACTGTTCTAGAGTTATGCCCCTTTAAAATGAAAAAAAAGGCTGATTTTTTCATTTCAATTCTCTTACTTGAGTTTGTCTCATCCAAATGTTATAAAACTTGTACACAATGTTTAATATTACAAAATATAATCATTTTTATACGACCGCAAAATTTGAAAAATTTTTCATCGTATATTGCTATCACGTTGGCGTCGTCGTCGTCGTCGTCGTCCGAATACTTTTAGTTTTCGCACTCTAACTTTAGTAAAAGTGAATGGAAATCTATGAAATTTTAACACAAGGTTTATGACCACAAAAGGAAGGTTGGTATTGATTTTGGGAGTTTTGGTCCCAACATTTTAGGAATTAGGGGCCAAAAAGGGCCCAAATAAGCATTTTCTTGGTTTTCGCACTATAACTTTAGTTTAAGTAGATAGAAATCAATGAAATTTAAACACAATGTTAATGACTACAAAAGGAAGGTTGGTATTGATTTTGGGAGTTTAGGTCCCAACAGTTTAGGAATTAGGGGCCAAAAAGGGACCCAAATAAGCATTTTTCTTGGTTTTCGCACCATAACGTTAGTATAAGTAAATAGAAATCTATGAAATTTAAACACAAGGTTTATGACCATAAAAGGAAGGTTGGTATTGATTTGGGAGTTTTGGTCCCAACAGAATAAGGGGCCCAAAGGGTCCAAAATTAAACTTTGTTTGATTTCATCAAAATTGAATAATTGGGGTTCTTTGATATGCGGAATCTAACTGTCATGACTGTGTATGTAGATTCTTAACTTTTGGTCCCGTTTTCTAATTGGTCTACATTAAGGTCCAAAGGGTCCAAAATTAAACTTAGTTTGATTTTGACAAAAAATGAATCAGTTAGGTTCTTTGATATGCTGAATCTAAAAATGTACTTAGATTCTTGATTATTGGCCCAGTTTTCAAGTTGGTCCAAATCGGGGTCCAAAATTAAACTTTGTTTGATTTCATCAAAAATTGAATAAATGGGGTTCTTTGATATACCAAATCTAACTGTGTATGTAGATTCTTCATTTTTGGTCCTGTTTTCAAATTGGTCTACACTAAAGTCCAAAGGGTCCAAAATTAAACTTAGTCTGATTTTAACAAAAATTGAAATCTTGGGGTTCTTTGATATGCTGAATCCAAAAATGTACTTAGATTTTTTATTATGGGCCCAGTTTTCAAGTTGGTCCAAATCAGGATCTAAAATTATTATATTAAGTATTGTGCAATAGCAAGTCTTTTCAATTGCACAGTATTGCGCAATGGCAAGAAATATCTAATTGCACAATATTGTGAAATAGCAAATTTGTTTTTAATTAGAGTTATCTTTCTTTGTCCAGAATAGTAAGCAAGAAATATCTAATTGCAAAATATTGTGCAATAGCAAGATTTTTTTTTAATTGGAGTTATCTTTCTTTGTCCAGAATCAACTTAAATCTTTGTTATATACAATATACAATGTATATTCACTTTTTACTACCAACTGATAAATTAAAATAATCTTTACCATTCAGTGATAACAAGCAGTTTTTTTTACATCTTAATATTTTATGATGTATTTAAATGAGTAGTTATTGTTGCAAACTCCATTAGAAATTTTAATTGAGATTAGTTTTGGAATAAGGGAAAGGGGGATGTGATTAAAAAAATTAGGTTCAATTTTTCTCATTTGAAATTTCATAAATAAAAAAGAAAATTTCTTCAAACATTTTTTTGAGAGGATTAATATTTAACAGCATAGTGAATTGCTCTAAGAGAAAACAAAAATTTTAAGTTCATTAGAACACATTCATTCTGTGTCAGAAACCTATGCTGTGTCAACTATTTAATCACAATCCAAATTTAGAGCTGAATCCAGCTTGAATGTTGTGTCCATACTTGCCCCAACTGTTCAGGGTTCAACCTCTGCGGTCGTATAAAGCTACGCCCTGCGGAGCATCTGGTTGAATTTTGCTGGTGTCACCTTGCCTGTTCTAGAGTTAATTAAGCTCCTTTACAAATGGAAGAAATGCTAAAAAGAAATTTTCTGAAACTTTAACACAATGCTTATTACCATGAAATACATATTAGGTTTGAATTTTGGTGGTGTCACCTTGACCGTTCTAGATTTAAGCTCCTTTGGAAAAATTTCTGAATTTTTTGTTTCCATTCTCTTACTTTTAAAGTTTGCCTTAAACAAATTTTCTGAAACTTAAACACAATACTTTTTACCACAAAACTCAGATCAGGTACTAATTTGAACTTTCACTGTTCTTCAGTTATTTTTGTTTATAACTTTATATGATATATGCAAGCATCATCCCATGGATACATTTCCCATTTATGTTAAAAAGTGTTATGTCTCTTGGAAGTATCAAATTTATGGAAAATGGCCTTGTTTGCCCTCTCACAGCAGACATGATTTATGCTACTATAAGTTCTGAATTCGGACACTTTAAAATTAGGAGATGTGCTGTGGTATGATTACAAACGAGACAATTCTCCAACACAGACTAAATGACAAAGAAGTTAACAACTATATATGCCATGTCAGTTAACTGCTAGTAGTCTGTTGTTATTTATGTATTATTGTCATTTTATTTATTTTCTTTGGTAACATGCATCTTCTGACATCAAACTCGGACTTTTAATGTGCATATTGTTATGCGTTTACTTTTCTTCATTGGCTAGAGGTATAGGGGAAGGGTTGAGATCTCAGAAACATGTTTAACCCCTCCACATGTTTGCGCCTGTCCTAAGACAGGAGCCTCTAGCCTTTGTTAGTCTTGTATGATATTTTCATTTTAGTTTCTTGTGTACACTTTGGAGAGTATGTTGTTAAGGGGCCAGCTGAAAGATGTCTCCGGGTGTGTGAATTTCTAGCTGCATTGAAGACCTGTTGGTGACCTTCTACTGTTGTCTGTTCTATGGTAGGGTTGTTGTCTCTTAGACACATTCCCCATTTCCATTCTAATTTTTATACATTGCCATAGCTTCCTGTACATGCTGTATGGCCTTCAACAATGAGTTAGACTTATACCGCATAGTAAGCTGTAATAAGGCTCTGAAATAAAGAATTTAAAAAGAAAACTAAAAGCAGTGATTAATGTACAAAAAAATAAATGAAAAAACAGATATAACAGACATTTATCTAGGTTTATTTGGTCTAATATTGTGTAACAAATGTATATTTAAGATATGATATATTTGAAATCCTACATGTGGCTTCCCATTATTTTTGGTTCTCATGTGATTATAAAAGAACAAGGAGGATTGTACCTGGGAATTTTGATGACATTGACATTAAGTTTCTAGGAAAAAAATAGTCTAGGGACATAAGTTGCTGACATCAGACTATGCTAGTAAATTCTGTAACCATGGACATTTTACACAATAAATTAACACAACCATGACTAGTCTACTAATATTTGTCTGTCTGGACACATTTAACAAGACTTAATTTATCTTTTAAATATGAAAGACACTGTAATGAACATATATGTCATGTATAGATGCTAAATAATATTCAGTCAATTTCAGAGGAATTACTGTGGATTCATTTGTGTTTTTAGTGGGTTCCAATTTTCATGGATTAAGGAAAATTTGCATGTTTGTGGATGTTTAATTGCATGGTTTGGCCAATGTGTGCTTAGTGATGATACAATTCTATAGAAATTTGTTACTTGCTGAATGTTTGATTTTTGTTGTTTACCTGTACATACGAAATCAATGAAAATTAGTATCCAAAGAATAATAATGAATCAACAGTACATGCAGTATATTGAAACAAAGACATCAATTTTACAATAATCTTTTATTAGGTACCATGCATGATGCTACAGCTGTATTTAGATATGAATCCCATTCATTGAAAAACTCATCTATACCTAACAACCATTACTTGGAAGAAGAAGATATGACCACCATAACCATTTGGCATTTGCTAGGATGTTGTCTGTTCTAGAGGATGTGTGGATAAAAAAGCCAGCATCATTAGGAAATGTGATATTGCACCTCTTAAAGAACATATTAAAGTATACAGTACATGTATAGCTTAACTAGAGATCCCATGCTTTTGTGTCTTCCACTACTATTGGAAAATTTTCAATGTGGGATAATATTTGATTAATTGAATTGCAAAACATTTTATTTCCTTTCTGGTTTATTAATGGTGGAAATTAATTAAACAGAATTGTATATTTTATTAGGAATGAACTAATTGAAAACTGTTTCTTGGTCTTTTTCATATTTCTCTTATAAATATCTGCAAATTTAAAAAACATAATATGTGATAGTTTACTGAAAGTTTTATCTCCTTAGATGCTATGACATGGAGAATTTCGTTATTATATTCTTCAACTTTGTACTTCATTTAGCCCTTTAAGGGAAAATGGTAGTATTACATTTTCCCAGAATTAGGTTGGCCTTTTGTATACCCAAGACAGGTGGAGGAAGTCAAATTAGAAGAGCTGTGATTGGATGTAAGGGTACAATTATTTTTTTTATTTATCTATGAATAACTACAGTGTGTAAATTTACCATATAAATTTTAAAACCTATTGAAATATTTTCTAGGGAATTATTCGAAAAGGCTTCCAAAATTTCATAAATTTGGTGCAAAATGACGGTGGGCATGGATAACATAAACAAGCTCCGTTGGAAATTGGTCATGATACTATTTGGCTTCAATTTTCAGAATACAGTAATAAAGTACTAACACCTAGTGTTTCCTACAGGTGGTTTTGGCGTGTAATGGCGCCCTGCCGCGATTTCTCGACGCCCTGCCCTTTTTGGGAAAAAAAATTGGCGCCCTGCCCTAATTTTGACGAAATTCCTGACGCCATGCCTTTATCGTCGTAATTAACAACCGGTACTGAAAGACATATTTTATGAATACCGCTCGAGTTATTTCCCTTCAAAACAAAAGTTCACTAGGTCGCCATTTTGTAATCGATTTCGTAATCAGCTGATTAGCAAACTGCAATAGATTGAATAGTGAATACATATACTAATCACGGGTCCTGATTGTATCCCCCAAGTCCCAGAAACATCGTTTTGCCTAGAAGATTAATGATAAAACATCGATGTGATGCTTAGATAAATTTTTTTTACAGCTGATAGATTTCTAATTTACATAATTTACGTTGTTTGCATGGTTGAACAAGCCAATGAACGGCGATCATGAGACATTTGTCAAATTGAAAAGTAAAAATTCTTTGCAAACTATTTTTTAAATACAAATGCTTGACTGTACCTTAAATGAAATGAATAAAAATCCAAACTAAATTATTAAAAGCAGAATAATCCAGAAAATAAATGAATTCCTTGATCAAATGTTTTCTTTTGTTTACAAACATGTCACATGATCATTTTAGGCGGGAAAAATACTTGGGAAAACACCTAAGTAACAGACAACTATGTCTGGCTATTTATAGACATTTAAAATAAACAGCTGATATGGTAGTGCCATGAAAGTAGTAAAACTTGTTGTATCTATATTAATTTAATTTGGAAAAGGGTGTAGAGGGGAAGGGGTTAATTTGTAAAGTTATTTTTTTTTGTAATTTAATAAATTTTGGTTACTAAAAATGACCCTGGATATCAGGGAATGTGTCAACCTGTTTTTAGGGGAAAAAAGGAGGATTTGTCAATGACAATTGATATGACCAAAGCAATATTTTTATATACATGTATATGACATAGTGCTTTCTTGTTTTTAAAGAACTGATTTTGTTTTTAATTGTGTTTATTGTTTTAAATATTTCATATATATATGTTTTAAACACTTTTTCTTGTTTAACAATTTGTTTTAATGATTGATTACAGATGTATATGTCCTTTTTATAGTATTAAACTAGTATGTTTTAAAGGAATCCATTTTATAGAAATTGCCTGTTTATGTTAAGTAAGTGCCCTAAAATTGTTGTCCATCGCGCTTAATGTGCCCTCTGAGCTAACAATTACCCTGCCCTTTTTAAAAGCTGCAGGAAACACTAAACACCACACATAACTGTTTTATCCAGGTTTTTATTATAAAAACTGGTAAATTTAGAAAATGTTAGTAAATTTGTCGCCTATGGCAGAATAAATAGTACCGTTTTCCCTTAAAGTTTTTTATTTTGATCATCACTGATGAGTCCTATGTAGAGAAAATATGCACCTCTGGTGTACAAAAAAATATAAACGTGATAAACCAGCTTTTATTTCTCAAACTTGATTTGTGGTAAAATTAAGCCATTTCTAGCATGTCTTGCTAACGAAGTTTGCATTGATTTATTTTTGTGATTACAGATTTTCTATAAAAAAATATTTATTTCTACTAGGAAAGATCTATTTTTTTTTTTAAATATTCACAACAATTAATATTCACCTTGTTCATGTTGTTATTCTACACTTAGAAGTTGCAAAAAATATTGCATGGTGCAAAAAATAGTTGGGTTACAACTTACAGTAATATTTATTAAATATATGTTTATTACAGAATTGGTAATAACAGTGAAATATTCCTAAAAAGAAATTTATAAGGAAGTAACGTGCAAACCAACAAAGTACCTGACATGGTGGTCCTTCAAGAGTTGAAGATGTGGTGTAAGTGAACCTTTTTTCAGGTATTTATCCTCAATATTATTATATAGATAAAGATATTCAAAACTGTAAAAGGCAAAAATGTTCAGCAAAGTACAATTTAGGATCCACAATTAGGTTTGATGACCAAAATTTTAAATTGACTTTTTCTGGAGAATTGCCTTTTAAAGACAATTTTTCACAATTTCAATTTGTTCATTTATTAAAAAAGAAGATGTGGTATGATTGCCAATAAGATTACTCTCCACAAGAGGCTTAATGACACAGAAGCTAACAACTATAGGTCACAGCACAGCCTTCAACAATGAGCAAAGCCTGGACCTCATAGTCCGCTATAAAAGGCCCAGAAATAACAAATGTAGAACAATTCAAACAAGAAAACTAACAGCCTAATTTATGTACAAAAAAATGAATAAAAAACAAATATATTTGTAACGCTTAAACAAACCACAACCAATTAATTACAGGCTCATGACTCATGACTTGGGACAGGCACATACATACAGAATTTGGAGGGGTTAAACATGTTGGCGGGATTCCAACTCTCCCCCAAACCTAACAGTACAAAATACTAATAGAACGAACTATATAGAAATCAGTTAAAAAAGACTAAAAGCATCAGATGGATACAAATAAAAACAGAGTGGATCAATGTGGCCGAGTACTTGTATATTCCAACAACAAAATTAAGATTCTGATCTGAGAGTACTCACAGTTACTGCGACTAATTTGCTTAGTTTTAAAAATCTTCTCCTTTGAACTTGCTGAATTAATTTCAGCCAAACTTCAACGGAATGAGTTTCAGAGTGTCTAGTATACATTTTGTATTTCATTTCCTTGTATGTCAAATAACTTGTCCACAATGGCTAAAATGGAACATAATGGTTAAATGTATTTTTTTGCAGTACAATGTAGGTACAAATTGTGACTGCAGCAGACTGAATTTAGTTTCTAACTTTTCTCCAAAAATTATAGATGTACTGAATACTTAAATCTGACAGAAATTTTTTTTTAATAGATTATGTAAATGTTATTATATTTTTCAGTATCTGAAATTATGGGTTTATGAATTTGAACAGCTTTTAATATACCAGCAGTTCCAACAGCATGGTTCCTGCAATCCAAAAAAAGAGGTATTCCTCTAATAGGTTTTCTAGGAAATTCATAAGATTTTTTGTTTAATGGTGTCGTTGCACTTGCTTTACTTTTCTTCCAGCATCTAAAAGAAGGAATTTCCTTTTTCATTAATTTACATTTATCTTGAAGAGTACATTGTATAAATCTCACATCTCTATATTTTCATAATCAAAATTGTTTTTGGTGGAACTTTGTATCAAAAACATCTGTTAGGTTTTGGTCTTAAATCTAATTATTGCATACTTCCTACTTAAATGAAGGGCCCAGAATAAAACCCAAAGATCTTATCTTATTTTGTTGTTGTCTTGTATAGTGGCGCAGCAAAACATAATGATCTATTTTATAACTTGCCTGTTGATGAAAAGTTTATATTTTTATTCAGAACTGAAGAACTACATGAGGAAGTTGCTAAAACCTGCTTTAATATTTTATGTATGAGAACAAATTTCTTATTTGTATATAGCTAAATCTTAAATATATATAGTTTTAGAATTATGTAAAATATTGTTTACCGGTAATTAATTGTTTGATATTATCTCATAATTCATAATAGAATGGCACTTGTTTGTGTTTTATTAATTAAGCTAAATGTTATTTTACTGTTTTAGTTTTAATATATGAGAAACTTTAAAAAGAAAAAACAAGATCACAAAAATATTCACCAATTTTATTGAAAAATATGATAATGGCTATTTAGATGGAAGCCTTGGTTGTATATATTGATGTTGGGATGTTTTAAGCGTTTTCTAGGCGCATAATTGAATTCAGTCAATTCATGGCAATTGATTACTTAATTAACAAACAAAAAAATTACATTTTCTTTCAGTATGTTATCAGTTAGCTTTAATATAAATTATGGCAACTATATTCATTGAACTATTAATCATGTTAATTCAGTAGTTAGTTTTGTTTATAATCAGATGTACATGAGTAGAGAAAGTGTTTAGATTCTGATTTCTGTGCTTTCAGATAGGTACAAACCAGCTAGTATAGGCCAAAAGAACAAAGTACAGAACAGCGTTGTAACCACAGATGGGATTCATTTAATTGTTTACTTAGTCTTTTAATTAATTGATAAATTAGATGTTTAATTCTAATATATAATAGTTCATGCAAATAAGAATGCTCTTCCAAAAAACTTGGTGTGTTGTAGTTGGTTATGGAAATACAAATTGTCTTTGAATAGTTAGTCCCTTCCTGTCCAAATCTATTTTATTGGGTCAATCAGCTCGACAGATATTATTGTCAACTTTTTTTAACTAGTTTATTGTGAATTCTATTTTCTCACATTAATTAAGTTTGTTTTAAACTAGTTCATTGCATTAAAAGTTAATGTATTGTATTTTAATACGTATATTGGAATTACGTTGTCGTTGTCCTATTAAGAGTGAAGACATTTGGTTTTTCCACAATTACTTTAGTATATAAAGTAAACAGAAATTTATGAAAATTAAACACAATGTTTATGAGACAAAAAAAAGGATGGTTGAGATTGATTTTAGGAGTTTTGGACCTAACAATTAGGAATAAGGGGCCAAAAAGGGCCAATTAAGCATTTTTCTTGGTTTTTCGCACAATAACTTTAGTATAAGTAAATAGAAATCTATGAAACTTAAACAAAAGTTTAGGACCACAAAAGGAAGGTTAAGATTGATTTTGAAAACTTTGGTCCCAATAGTTTAGGAATTAGGGGCCAAAAGGGTCATTAACATAACTTAGTTTGATTTTAACAAAAAATGAATTCTTTAGGTTGTTTGATATGCTGAATTTAATTTTGTATTTAGATTTTTATTTTTTTTATCCTGTTTTCAAATTGGTCTACATTAAGGTCCAAAGGGTCTAAAATTAAATTTGATATTTGGGCTCTGTTATCAAATTGGTTCACATAGAAGTCTATAGGGTCCAAATTTGAACTTTATTTGGTTTCATCAAAAATTGAATTCTTGTGGTTCTTTGATAAGCTGAATCTAACCATGTATTTAGATTTTGGACCATAAAAAGTAAATGTCCAATTCAAAATTTTTAAGTTCTTATTAAACCACATTCATTCTGTGTCAACTATTTAATCACATTCCAAATTCAGAGTTGTATTTAATAGGCTTGATTGTTGTGTCCATACTTGCCCCAACTTTTCAGGGTTCGGTCTCTGTGGTTGCATAAATCTGCACCCTGCAGAGCATTTTTTTATTATTTACGAGTTTGTCATGTTAATTTTTATCTCTAAGAGATAAAAATTTACACTTAAGAGATAAACATTTACAGTAAAATAGATAAAGACTGAGTCTTTATCTATTTTATTGTAAATTTTTAATTATTTATTAAAAACTTAAATCATATTTATGATATTAAAGTCCTAAAAACTATACTTATTGAATAATGCCTTATTTCACTTTCAATTAAACAGCTCCCTTGAAAAGTTTATCTGTTACTGTAAGTTTAAATAGAGTCCCCCATGAAATGATGTCCCATGGACAAAATTTCACAGATATGACCTATGAAATTTGGTCCAGGACATAATTTTATTATAAAATATTGTCCACTTCTATGTAAATTTGTCCCTTTCTATTGTGACCTTCATTAGACATTTTTTCATAGTGAAATCATGTCCATATTGTATAAAAGTCTTGTCTAATACCAAAAAAAAAATTATTTAACAAAAAAATTTAAGACAAAATTGACATTTGTTTTTGTAAAAATATACAATAGGACTGGAATCTATGAATTGTTTTAATATCTTTGAATTGTCCTTTTTAACAAGACCAATAATGTCAGGAATAATATTCATAAATGCCTGATTGCCGTTTCTTCTTGCGCATACGTTTCAGTCTTGGAGGCGTCACCACTTGTTTCAATTTGTCCTTATGAATTACAAGTTTTAATGTTTTCTCTTGTGTTTTTTTGTCAACATGTATATAATACATTTCATTGTTTTTAATTTGAAACTGCTTTGCCTTCCTTCTAAATGATCTTCTTTAATTATTATTAAACTCTGGAGGGTATTGACCATCACACACATAATTATACAGCTGTTTATATTCATCACTTTCCATTTTTTCACATCAGTGTTGTCTTTATTTAAATTTCAATTATGATTTAACTAATTGATTAAAACATTTCAATGATTTCTAAATTATTTCCCTTCTTTAGGGACAGAAAAAAATAGCTACACTATGAAATATTGTCCTTTGTGACATATTTTTATAAAGCATCCATGAAATTATGTCCAAGTACTAGGGACAATTTTTCACTAAGGGAGACACTATATTATAGTTTACAAATGTGATATTCTGTCCCATGAACAAAATTTCACAGATGAACTGTGAAATAATGTTCTAGAGGACACAATTTCATGGGACACCTTTTTGGCTTACATTACCACATAAAAAAAAAAATTGAAATATTTAGTATAAAAAAAAAAATTGTTGGTTATGTCAATCAGTACTTATTAGTATCAGTTTTTATGCATAGGTGAAGAATTTTGAAATGAGAATTTATATATTTGTTTTATATGCCTATTTATGGAAGGTATTGTGGTAATTTTGCATAGGTACTATGTCTGTACCAAAAATCTGTAGTACTGGAAATATACTTCAGTTCTATTTTGTTGCTCTAAAACTATTGTAATATTTAGCAACCTGTATTTTACAGTACTTGATTTGTACTTGAAAATTTGATAGTTATTTTATTTTACTATATGACTTTAAATTATTTGTTTTCTCATTGGTAAAATCATAGGAAACACTCTTTGATAAAACATATTCACTGTGAAAAAAAGATGTATTAACTGTAATCAAGAAACAATCATTGTATATTATCTATGTGTTTGTGTGCCACTGCAAAGTATTTGTATGGTTATTAATCAAGTCAAATATAGAGTTATCTCCCATATGAAAAACAGTTTTTCCATAATCACATAGAAAAATCAAAGTATTGATTGGAGTCAAAGTGAAAATGTATTAGTTCAAAGACTCAGTAGGTTAATCTCAACCCATAGAGTTTACATGCAAACAATGTTCCCTGAATGAAAACAGGTCAACTAGATCCTTAAGGAGGCTAGAGGGTACCAAAATGATAGCAAAATTTTAAACATTTCTTTTTTTCATTACAAATTTTAATTATTTCACTATAAGTTGTTTCTTTATGTTATTGTACAAAAATCAACCAATAAAACTGATTAGTTTTGGCCCCAGATGACTATATGTTTATTTCATTGAAAAAGCTCCAAATTATCTCCCTTGTTATTTTTTTCAAATAAGCTGTACTTTAACAAAACAATGAACTAAACAACTGTAAAATTTAAGCAATGTCTGTAATATTTTATTTTGATATTACTCTTTTTCTCTCCTATTATAATAGTTCAACAGAAAAAAGTATCTGAACAAAAAAGCAAGTTTCGTTCAAGGCAGATTGTGAGCTTAAATGAATGGTAACCCAATTTTTATACGCCAGTCTTTTAGACAGGACGTATTATGGTATACCGTTGTCCGTCTGTCCGTCCGTCATCCACACATCGGACAATAACTCAAAAACACTTTCACCAATTTCCATGAAACTTAAATGAATTGTTTATATTTATTGATGTAAGCTCCCTTTCAATTTTTATAAATTTCAGATTTTAAGTTTTGGATTTATGGGGCTTTATTCATAAAAAAAGGGAGAATTTTAAAGAGCAATGGGCGTATCATGCGCTAAAGTGCAGCCCTTTATTTTATTTTAATTTTCTATTAAGTAAATGATAAAGTTCATTTATAGAAGAAAAAAAGCGAAATCTTATATTTAAAAGTTATACCTGTGAGCCCACTTCAAAAGGATGTTCAATATTACTGTAGATGGAATTGCTGCAGGCCTGTGTTTTTGTGTATTTAGCTCTTTTGATTATTCATTGTACTGGTTTACATATTGTCTGTCATTTTTATTGTAATAATTCATGATACCTAGTTTCACATTAAAGCTATCAAAACAATTTCTATATTTTATCGTATAAGAATTCAAAACACAGTCGGGCTAAAAGCATCAAACTTGAAAGTTCTTATTTGCCTAATTTGGTATATATCAATATCTATTTTATTGAGTAGAGCTAACAATATCTTATCATTCTATCAGCTTTTCTCTCCCAGTATTTCAATATTCAGTTAGTTTTTCCATTATTTTACATATTTCTTCTTTAATGCTAAGATCATGATACAGATAAATGACATGATCAAATGATCAATATATTTATATGCATTGTTATATAGATTCATGAATGTTAATTATTTAAATCATCATACTAATATTGCATTCTATTGTTTATTGTATTATGCATTATATGCACTTGCAATAAAGACAGTTTAAATTTCTAATTGTTTGTATTTTCCAGTCAACCAGCCATAGGTTATCTGTATTCAAATACACATCAGTCAGACATTATTGGTCACACACACCTTTTTCAAAGTTGCAAGTCAAGCATTCAACCATCATTCCCCCAACCCAACAAACACTCTATTGTATCAACACATTCAATAAAAAAATATGTATTATTTGATGTTCCAATACATTTCCATGTGTCAAAAATTATTGGTGGCCAAGGTTTCTTGGTCAAACTGATAGATTTTTGTGTTTTGGTTTGGTTTTCAAATACTATAAATAGCAATATGTAAGCTATAGAAAAGAAGATTTGGTATGATTGCCAATGAGACAACTCTCCATAAAAGACCAAATGACACAGAAATTAAAATCAATTGGTCAACATATGGCCTTCAACAATGAACAAAGCCCATACCGCATAGTCCGCTGTAAAAGGTCCTGAAATGATAAATGTAAAACAATTCAGACAGTAAGTTGATGGGCGAGACGTTTCAGCATGGGCACTCTTGTTTAGTTTGTTTTTAGCTTGGAACATTGCCAAAGATGTCGAGTTATGGATATTCGGTAGAAACTACAGGAAACCCTGTGTAAAAAGAGGGGGCAGTTATATACCACTACATGGCTGAGGCATATAAAAGACAGAACTGTATACAGACAAATTTGACAGAAAAAAAGTGATATCAGATGCTGAAAGGGAAGCATTGACTGGTTTTGCCATGTCTGCTATATGGACAATTGGTCAATGACATATTTAGTTATAAAGGTGGCAAAATATATTCTTGTTATAGCTAAGAACTTAGTCTAGTATAAAAAAAAAAAGATGTTGTATGAATACCAATGAGACAACTCTCCACAAGAGACCAAATGACACAAAAATTACAACTGTAGGTTACTGTATGGCCTTCAACCATGAGCCAATCCCATACCACATAATCGGGTATAAAAGTCCACGAAATGACTATGTTAAAAAAAATCAAATAATAAAACTAGTCTAAAACTATTGACTGATTATTTGTGACAGACTCAACCGTTAAAATTCTATTGACTTTCTGTTAAGACAGTAACACAATTAAGTGGACTAGTTCGTTGTTGGCTTAAGCAAGAACGTATATATGTTAGTTATACGTCATTGGCTTAAGATATACTTACAATGGGAAGAACATGTGACACCTATATCTGTGAAAACTAACAATGCACAATTCAGGGTACTTTTAATTCGAAAGTTCGTTTTTCTGTTCATTTTCAAACTTTCTAGCGGGACGGCTGCAGTGCAGGCGATTTGGTGTCACGATATCTCAGTAGCATGGGTTCGAATCCCCGGTGAGGGAAGAACAAAAAAATTGCGAAAGCATATTTACAGATTTAACATTGTTGGGTTGATATTTAGACGAGTTGTATATACATAATGTACACAGCCATGTATCACCATCATTGCTGATTATCCGATGGATACATCTGTTGTAGAGTTTTCACTGACTCAGACGTACTTGTATTACATATTTTTTGATAGGAAATAGCATCCTGTATCCCTCCACTAGAATGATTTCGATTAAAAAAAAATGGAACAATACTTTCTAGGAGAAAAAAAACCAATCTTTATACCCTTAAAGCTTTAGTTAGAGCACCGTGTCTGTCTGTATTTCCGTTTGAACGGTATTTTTCCAATACAAAAGAATCATGTTTCAATGATTTGGAAAAATATATATACATGTATACAGCTATGCGACACCTGCATCACGTTTGTTTCAATCATTTTAAACATGTAATTGCAGTTACTTGTATGACTCGTAGGTAATATATATTTACTTATCGGTCCTTTAACAGTACTTTCGTCTGTACTATTATTTTTGTCTGTTTGTCTTTTAATTTTAGCCATGGCGATGTCAGTTTATTTTCAATCTATGAGTTTGACGAGGTTCTTTGATTCTCCCTCTGGTATCTTTCGTACCTCTTTCATACTATACATGTAAAACAAGTATACAAGCAGATATCATAAAAGAACCAGAATCAATGCATACAGACTGTATATAATGTATATAATAACCATATATAATACTTACAGACTGTTACTAAAACACAGACAATACTTACAGACTATAACTAAGAACCAAATACCATACTCACAGACTGTTACAAAGAACCAAATACAATACTTACAGACTGTAACAAACAACCAAATACAATACTTACAGACTGTAACAAACAACCAAATACAATACTTACAGACTGTTACTAAGAACCAAATACAATACTTACAGACTGTTACTAAGAACCACAGACAATACTTACAGACTGTATCTTAGAACCCAAGACAATACTTACAGACTGTATCTAAGAACCATAGGCAATACATACAGACTGTATCTAAGAACCATAGGCAATACTTACAGATTGTATCTAAGAGCCACAGACAATACTTACAGACTGTAGCTAAGAACCACAGGCAATACTTAAGGCATGTATCTTAGAACCACAGACAATACTTACAGACTGTATCTAAGAACCACAGGCAAAACTTATCATGCTTATGGCATGTATCTAAGAATAACAGACAATACTTACAGACTGTATCTAAGAACCGCAGACACTACTTACAGACTTAATCTAAGAATGTCAGGCAATACTTACAGACTGTATCTAAGAACCACAGACAATACATACAGACTGTATCTAAGAACCACAGACAATACTTACGGACTGTATCTAAGAACCACAGAAAATAGTTACGGACTGTATCTAAGAACCACAGGCAATTCTTACGGCATGTATCTAAGAACCACAGACAATACTTACGGACTGTATCTAAGAACCACAGGCAATACGTACGACATGTATCTTAGAACCACAGACAATACTTACGGACTGTATCTAAGAACCACAGACAATAGTTACGGACTGTATATAAGAACCGCAGACAATACTTATGGCATGTATCTAAGAATAACTGACAATACTTACGGACTGTATCTAAGAACATCAGGCAATACTTACAGACTGTATCTAAGAAACACAGGCAATACTTACATCATGTATCTAAGAACCACAGACAATACTTATGGACTGTATCTAAGAACCACAGGTAATACTTACGGCATGTATCTAAGAACCACAGGCAATACTTACAGACTGTATCTAAGAACCATAGACAATACTTATGGCATGTATCTAAGAACCACAGACAATACTTACGGACTGTATCTAAGAACCACAGGCAATACTTACAGAATGTATCTAAGAACCACAGACAATACGAACAGACTGTATCTAAAAACCATAGACAATATTTATGGCACGTATCTAAGCAGGCTAAGAACCACAGACAATACTTATGGACTGTATCTAAGACCCACAGGCAATACTTTCGGCATGTATCTAAGAACCAGACAATACTTACAGACTGTATCTAAGAACCATAGGCAATACTTACAGAATGTATCTTAGAACCACAGACAATACTTACGGACTGTATCTAAGAACCACAGACAATACTTACGGACTGTATCTAAGAACCACAGGCAATACTTACGGCATGTATCTAAGAACCATAAACAATACTTACGGACTGTATCTAAGAACCACAGACAATACTTACAGACTGTATCTAAGAACCATAGACAATACTTATGGCATGTATCTAAGAACCACAGACAATACTTACAGACTGTATCTAAGAACCACAGGCAATACTTACGGCATGTATCTAAGAACCACAGGCAATACTTACAGCATGTATCTAAGAACCAAAGACAATACTTACGGATTGTATCTAAGAACCACAGGCAATACTTACGGCATGTATCTAAGAATAACAGACAATACTTACAGACTGTATCTAAGAACCGCAGACACTACTTACAGACTTAATCTAAGAATGTCAGGCAATACTTACAGACTGTATCTAAGAACCACAGACAATACTTACGGACTGTATCTAAGAACCACAGACAATAGTTACGGACTGTATCTAAGAACCACAGGCAATTCTTACGGCATGTATCTAAGAACCACAGACAATACTTACGGACTGTATCTAAGAACCACAGGCAATACGTACGACATGTATCTTAGAACCACAGACAATACTTACGGACTGTATCTAAGAACCACAGACAATAGTTACGGACTGTATATAAGAACCGCAGACAATACTTATGGCATGTATCTAAGAATAACTGACAATACTTACGGACTGTATCTAAGAACATCAGGCAATACTTACAGACTGTATCTAAGAAACACAGGCAATACTTACATCATGTATCTAAGAACCACAGACAATACTTATGGACTGTATCTAAGAACCACAGGTAATACTTACGGCATGTATCTAAGAACCACAGGCAATACTTACAGACTGTATCTAAGAACCATAGACAATACTTATGGCATGTATCTAAGAACCACAGACAATACTTACGGACTGTATCTAAGAACCACAGGCAATACTTACAGAATGTATCTAAGAACCACAGACAATACGAACAGACTGTATCTAAAAACCATAGACAATATTTATGGCACGTATCTAAGCAGGCTAAGAACCACAGACAATACTTATGGACTGTATCTAAGACCCACAGGCAATACTTTCGGCATGTATCTAAGAACCAGACAATACTTACAGACTGTATCTAAGAACCATAGGCAATACTTACAGAATGTATCTTAGAACCACAGACAATACTTACGGACTGTATCTAAGAACCACAGACAATACTTACGGACTGTATCTAAGAACCACAGGCAATACTTACGGCATGTATCTAAGAACCATAAACAATACTTACGGACTGTATCTAAGAACCACAGACAATACTTACAGACTGTATCTAAGAACCATAGACAATACTTATGGCATGTATCTAAGAACCACAGACAATACTTACAGACTGTATCTAAGAACCACAGGCAATACTTACGGCATGTATCTAAGAACCACAGGCAATACTTACAGCATGTATCTAAGAACCAAAGACAATACTTACGGATTGTATCTAAGAACCACAGGCAATACTTACGGCATGTATCTAAGAACCACAGACAATACTTACGGACTGTATCTAAGAACCACAGACAATACTTACAGACTGTATCTAAGAACCATAGACAATACTTATGGCATGTATCCAAGAACCACAGACAATACTTACAGACTGTATCTAAGAACCACAGGCAATACTTACGGCATGTATCTAAGAACCACAGGCAATACTTACAGCATGTATCTAAGAACCACAGACAATACATACGGACTGTATCTAAGAACCACAGGCAATACTTACGGCATGTATCTAAGAACCACAGACGATACGAACAGACTGTATCTAAGAACTATAGACAATATTTATGGCACGTATCTAAACATGCTAAGAACCACAGACAATACTTATGGACTGTATCTAAGACCCACAGGCAATACTTTCGGCATGTATCTAAGAACCAGACAATACTTACAGACTGTATCTAAGAACCATAGGCAATACTTACAGAATGTATCTTAGAACCACAGACAATACTTACGGACTGTATCTAAGAACCACAGACAATACTTACAGATTGTATCTAAGAACCACATACAATACTTACGGACTGTATCTAAGAACCATAGGCAATACTTACAGAATGCATCTTAGAACCACAGACAATACTTACGGACTGTATCTAAGAACCACAGACAATACTTACAGAATGTATCTTAGAACCACAGACAATACTTACGGACTGTATCTAAGAACCACAGACAATACTTACGGACTGTATCTAAAAACCACAGACAATACTTACGGATTGTATCTAAGAACCACATACAATACTTACGGAACCACAGACTGTATCTAAGAACCACAGACAATACTTACAGACTGTAGCTAAAAACCATAGCCAATACTTACAAACTGTATCTAAGAACCATAGACAACACTTACAGACTGTATTTAAGAACCACAGACAATACTTATTATAGATGGCATCTAGGAACCATATGCAATACTTACAGACTTATCTAAGAACCACAAACACTACTTACAAATTTTATATCATAACCTCAGACAATGCATGCTATGGTTTGCTATGGGTAAATCATATTAATTTCCATGTGCATTTGTATTGTGTACATTTTCGTACATATTTCATCAACTATTTATTTAAGAGTTGTTTTCTGTACATGCCTCACATCTTTCATATTATCTATTTTTAACTAAATTAAGGCCAAGGTCTTTATTTATCTGCCTGTATATTTACAGTATAAGTACACTTCATAGACAAACAAACCATATTTGACTTCTAAAAACACACAACAGTACACAAACTGAAAGGTCTCACCTGCTTTACAGACCAATGATCTTAGAAGTCTTGTAGATTTAGGTTTCACTACAAGTATCACAGACAATTCACATTTCAGATAAATCCTGCCAGACACACACACACCTTACAAAGATTATATACACACCATATAGTTGACCTACTGCTTCAAGTGTTTGAGGAATGAAACTTAACATATAACTTTAAACATAAAATGAGGTCAAGCACATATGAACCCTGTCTGATGGACATGTAGACATTGCAAGAAACCCATATACCAAATATACCAAATATAGTTATCCTATTCCTTATAGTATCAGAGGCGGATTTTGGGAAAAAATTTGGTTGCTTATACATGTATAAGAAATCATTGAAGCGTGACTGGACCGGGCCCCCTCTTAGGTCAGTCAGTGGGCCCACCACTTATGAAAATTTCTGGATCCGCCACTGAGTATGTATGTTATTCAAATGAAAATCATTTTTTACTTAGTGAATATATTGTAGTCTTCTTTTAATGAAATATAATTTCACACATGCTTAGCTGCAATACAGTCCATAATAGGCCTTATATTAGCTCTCAATTCCTGCTTTTTACAGGAAATGGGACTTTGAATATGACCCTGTGTAAGAAATTTTCTCTCTTCTTCTTCTTTTTTTTTTTTATATATAATAAAAGTTATATATTTAGACACTAACTTTCCTTTAAATATACATATTGGATTAAAAAATATCAATCAAAACATATCTAATCAATTTTGTTCTTTTATTATAAATCTTCTAATTTTCTAAATTTGCATATAGGTAATTGAATAAATTATCAGTAATACCTAAATAAAGTTTATAAAATATTAAAGAAAACAAGCATTCTGTGAGTATTGCATGGCAATAGTCCCTACATAGTCACCTAGTGTTAAGAATTCACTGTATTGGAACAAAATTCTAACTTGATCTATAACATGTCATGGTGTAAACAAATATCAAGTCAATATCTTCAAACATGATGAAAAAAGTTTTGATAACTGATTATCTATGTGAATTTTCTAAGTTCAAGGAATATAACTCTGCAGAAAATCATCAGACCAAAACAAAATTCAATCTTGATCTGTAACTTGTGATGATAAAAATATAAACCAATTATCATATCAATATCTTCTAGCACGACGAAAGAGTGCCGAAAACTAATTATTTTATTGATATTTCTAAGTTCAAGAGCCATAACTCTGCACAAATCAGAACAAAATTCAAACTTGAACTGTAACTTGTATTGATAAAACTATATACTAATCATCAAATCAATATCTTTAAAAATGACAAAAAAAGAAGAGTGGAAAATTGATTATTTAAAAAGTCTAAATCGAAGGATAACTCTAAAAAAAAAAAGCAGCCTCAGAACAAAATATGATTGTGATCTGTAGCATGTCATGATAAGACAATCTACCAAATATCAAATCAATATCTTCAAGCATGAAGAAAAATAGTGCGGAAATTAAACTGATTTGCAGGACTGACAGATCAAACCTAAAGTATACTTCGACTTCATCAGTAGGGGACTAATTATCCATACATATGTGACATGCGTCATGTAAAATTCATACTTATCATGCATAATATTATGGTATAAAAGAAGTAGACAAAAAAGTTACTAATTAAAAAAAAAAGAGTAAGAGGTCACAATGTATTTTTGAGAGAATTCTTTTTGAATAGGAAGACTGATACAGACATTTTTTTTAATATATTCTAATCTATTATAAACCAAACAAATTTATTAACCAATTTACCATTTTCGAAAATTAATAATGCATAAGCAATATATCTTAGAAAAAGACAATAATTTATACATTTAAATTATTGTAAATGAATTATTTGTGACTCTGACTTTCTGTCTGGTTACTCAAGGTCCTTTGAATACTTTTTGTTTTTCAACACAAAAGGCAACAATCAAGGGGCATGACATATAAATAGTCAATTCAGTTTAAATATTTATCATAATTAAAAGTAAAATTATTTGTTATAATGAAGTATTAGCATATCATAATCATTATGTATGTTTTTCTGTATTTACAACAAATACATATACAAATCACATTGTGGGGAATATTAATCTAATGATGAATGCACTCTCTATACAATGAAGAAAATCCCCAATAAAAAATGAAATTTAAAGTATTTAAATACCAGAATTATACAAAAAGAATCACTGGTGTGACACTTTCCAAAGTTTCTTCGTATGTATGATGTCATCTTAATTCTTCATAATCTAATGTCTTTTAGAAATTTGTTTTTATTTATGCCAAGGTTCTCTAAGTTTTATTTAGATAGGCATTTATATTGTTATGGTATAAATGATAAAATTATGTTTTTTCAAAGTTAAATGCAATTGGGGGGGGGGGGGGGGGGGAAAGATTAATACTACACATATCAAGTAAGAAACAACACAGTTCATACCTACAAGGTACTAGTACTCAAGAAAAACATCTTAATCTTATAAAATAAAAACCCAAAACAAAGTTACGGTACTTAAAACTTTAAATAGTAAATGTCAATGATACTCAAGAAGGAAAATGATTATAAACATCTACAACATTTTTAAAATGAGTAATTACCAAAACAGATATATTAGAACAATACATTACATGAATTTTACACAACTCTGTCATATAGTCATAAAATATAAAGCAAAACTAAATATTAAGTGCAAGTCTTCTCTGTTCTTTAAAGTCATTCTTGTCCTTCAATCTTTGACACTTGTATTGCAACCACTAAGGATCACTAAGATATATTGGTGAACCTAAAATAACATTGATTCATGTAAGTGCACAAAATATAGTTCAATTAATAGAATAAGCATTCATGTTAAAATGAAAAAGAAATAAGTTTGAACTGATCTGTTAACATCTGCACTAGATGACTGACTTTTCCAATGATGTGTTCAAAACTTAAGTTGAAGCTGTGTCTTTCTCTGATCTTCCTGCTTGGGAATGTTGCCAAAAATACCTTTTTTGGTTTAAGAATATTTTACCAAGTATAATTTAATATATTACTTAAAGTCCTTAAACATCTTTTATAGCTTGACAGTAAAATAAAAAAATCTCAAGTGTGATTAACATCTCTTAATGTTTAAAAAAAAATCCTCTTTTAATTCAAGGGCTGTGCAGATAATAACATTGATTATGTAAGACAATTTGTGTTTTGTTTTTATCCTAAAGGCTAGCCCACTGGATTTTTATTTGATATTTATACATATGTTCCAGACCAAAGGATAATTTGGGCTGTACATGTACAGTCTGGACAGTTTGCGAACTTTTACACAATATGCATATGGTTGGATTTGAGATAAACAAAGTGGTGATATAGATATAGAGAGTTGAGATAAATATACAAAATGGGGATATATAAACATAGTGGTGATAGATATGGACTTGAGATAAATAAACAAAGTGGTGTTATATATACAAGTGGGGATATATATAAACATAGTGGTGCATATATAGAGTTGAGATTAATAAACAAAGTGGTGATAGATATAGAGTTAAGGTTAATGTATAAGTGGTGATTAATATATAAAGTGATGATAGATATAGACTTGAGATAAATTAATAAAATGGGTATAGATATAGCATGTATAGAGAGTTGAGATAAATATAGAGTTGAGATAAATATACAAAATGGGGATAGATATAGAGTTGAGATAAATAAACAAAATGGGGATAGACATACTTAGTGGTGATAGATAGATATAGAGTTGAGCTAAACTTACAATTGGTGAACAATATACATAGTGTGTTAGATATAGAGTCGAGATAAACATACAAAGTGGAGATAGATATAGAGTTGAGATAAATATACAAGTGGTAAAAGATATACATTGTGGGGATAGGTATATATACAGAGAAGTGACAAGTATACAGAATGGTGAATAAATAAATTCATCATAGATACCAGGACTAAATTTTATATATACGACAGATGCTCGTTTTGTCTACAAAAGACTCATTAGTGATGCTCGAATCCAAAAAAGTTATAAAATAAAAAAAAAATGCCAAATAAAGAACGAAGTTGAAGAGCATTGAGATCCAAAATTCCTAAAATGTTTGCCAAATACATAGATATTCAAGGTGGTGAAATATAATTTAAATGTTAAATAAATACAAAGTGGTGACAGATATAAAAGGAGGGACACCTATATAGTGCTGGGACAGATATATATACATAGTGGTGATAGATATTCAAAGTGGTAATAGATTTACAAAGAAGTGACAAATATAGAGTGGGGTTGTAGATATATAGAGTAGTGATAGAAACACATAATTTTAATAGAAATAAGAAGAGGTTTTAGATATACAAAGGGTGATAGATAAATAGAGGAGTGATTGATATACCTATAAATATTCTATACCATTTATTCCATTAGGAACATATACTGTTATATTTATTCCTGTGGAAATAATATTCCAGAATAATGTTTCCTTTTGGAACTTGTATTATGAAGGAACTTCAATTCCATGACAGTGATAGATATAGAGGTGAGATAAATAAACAATTAACAAAGTGGTGACAGATATACATAGTGGTGTCAGATATAAAGTTGAGACACATATACAAGTCGTGATAGATATACATAGTGGTGATAGATATATAGAGTTGAGATAAATAAACAAAGTGGTGATAGATATAAAGTTGAGATACATATACAAGTCGTGATAGATATACATAGTGGTGATAGATATATAGAGTTGAGATAAATAAACAAAGTGGTGATAGATATAAAGTTGAGATACATATACAAGTCTAAATAAATATACATAGTGGTGATAGATATAGAGTTGAGATAAATAAACAAAGATGATAGATATAAAGAAATGAGATAAATAAACAAAGTGGTGAAAGATATACATATTGGTGATAGATAAAGAGAGTTGAGAGAAAAATACAAAATGGGGATATATAAACATAGTGGTGATAGATATAGAGTTGAGATAAATCTAGAAGTTGTGATAGATACACATAGTGGTGATAGATACACATAGTGGTGATAAATATACACAGTGGTGATAGATAAACATAGTGGTGTTAGATACAGAGTTGAGATAAATAAATAAAATGGGGATAGATATAGACTTGAGATAAATAAACAAAACAGGGATATATAAACAGTGGTGTTAGATAAAGAGTTGAGATAATTAAACAAAATGGGGACAGATATACAAAGTGGTTATAGATATAGGGTTGAGTCAGAGATAAAAATACAAAGTGGTGAAAATATACATATTGGTGATAGATACAGAGAGTTGGAGCTAAATATACAAAATGGGGATATATAAACATAGTGGTGATAGATATAGACTTGAGATAAATAAACAAAGTGGTGTTATATATACAAGTGGGGATATATATAAACATAGTGGTGCATATATAGAGTTGAGATTAATAAACAAAGTGGTGATAGATATAGAGATTAGATAAATAAACAAGTGGTGATAGATATACATAGTGGTGTTAGATAAAGAGTTGAGATAAATAAATAAAATGGGGATAGATATAAGATTTGAGATAAATAAACAAAATGGGGATAGATATAGACTTGAGATAAATATACAAAATGGGGATACATAAGCATAGGGGTGATAGATATAGAGACATAGTGGTGATAGATATAGAGAGTTGAGATAAAAATACAAAATGGGGATATATATAAACATAGTGGTGATAGATATAGGGTGGAGATAAATATACAAAGTGGTAAAATATATATATATTGGTGATGGATATGTAGAGTTGAGCTAAATATACAAAATGGGGATATATAAACATAGTGGTGATATATATAGAGACATAGTGGTGAAAATATAGAGAGTTGAGATAAATAAACAAAATGGGGATATGTATAGAGTGGAAATAAATAAACCAAAATGGGGATAGGTTTACATATTGGTAATAGATATAGAGTTGAGATAAATTTACAATTGTTGAAAGACATACATAGTTATGATAGAGAGAGTTGAGATAAATATACATAGTGGTGATAGATATAGATATAGATATGAAATTATACAGTGTGGTGATTAGTTTTCAAAATGTTGATAAGTTTACAGATTGGTGATATACAGAATGGTGTTCAATATATAGTGTTGGTATAGATATACAAAGTAGTGATATGTATATATGTAGAGTGTTTTGAAAGACACACAGGCTAGCAAACACCTTTATCCATACAGTGTAAATTCATTCATTTTTTATGAAACCATTTTTTTTAACAAGATTTAAAAAAAAACTACAGCTGTAAATTAACCTTTTGCAATGACTGGAGAATTCTTTATTTTCCTTGGTAAATTCTTACACCAAACAAGTCCTCATTTTCAATCCAGCATGTTATCTGCAAAATATAATATATGTTTATACTACATGCGAGTACAGTAAAACTAATATCCTGAAAGTTTAAATAAGTAGTTTTTTATTTGAAGTGAAAAGTCCTTTTATAAAAAGGTCTTCAAATTGTAGGGTAATGAAAAAAGTGGTATAACCCTGACGATTTTATACCTTAAAGTTAATATACCATCTACGATATTTTTTTTGGGAATGATTGCTTTATAAACTGTGTATAGAAATAAGGTGAGGTCTCTGAAGGATTGTTCATTAAACCAACAATATACATGTAGGTAAAAATGATTAACCACAATTTTCTACAGGATCAACCATTATAGAATGAAATTCATAACAGTGTAGCTATGGCCATTCATTGACTGGGGAAAATTAGGTGAACGTTCGTCTGTAATGCTCACTGCTCACCACGTACTTATCATAGAAATTTAAACTGTGAGGTCACCAAAGGTTCTAAACGCCTAAATAAAATAATTAAAAATACTAATCAGGAATAACCTTTGTAATTTAAAAATAAATAAAAATGGCCTTCAACACGGAGTCTTGGCTCACACCGAACAGCAAGCTATAAAGGTTGAATACTTAAAATTCTTTACTTGATTTTTTGTTATGGTTTGACCATCAATTTTCCTAATATGATATCGCACGTTCTTTCAGATTTTTTTTTTTTACTTAATTGGCTTTAAAAGTTACAATGCATGATGTCGTCTGTTTATGTAGTTCATATGTGTTTTTCGTTTCTCGTTGGTTTTCCCGTTTGAATGGTTTTGCACTAGTAGTTTTGAGGCCCTCTATAACTTGCTGTTCGGTGTGAGCCAAGGCTCCGTGTTGCAGGTCGTACCTTGACCTATAATGGTTTACTTTTATGAATTATTACTTGGGAGGAGAGTTGTCTCATTGGCACTCATACCACATCTTCCTATATCTATCTATATCTATACATTTTTTTTTTCAACAAAAGAATACATCACAAGAACATAAGTTTTGTAAGAAACGTGAGAAATTGTGTTGGACTTGAAGATAAGGCAAAGTGACAAATATCTGAAAGAATGAATCGTTTTATGGTATTAAACAAAGAAATCAAATGATTTTTTAATTATCCAGAACTCTTCACAAACAAAACCCACATGTATACGCATTGAATAAATAGTAGGCCATTCTTAAATGATCACACCGTAGAAGTAGTTGTGCTCTTAATCAATGAGATATTTTGTGAATTAACCCCATCAACTTAATAGTTTTTTTTTTACAATGGATAAACCTATTTTTTTTTATTATTATTAAATAATATCATCTCTGAATAATTCTTATAAATGACACGGTTGTATGTGATGATTATAATAAATATTTAAAACAAATTCCTTTCAAGCTTTGTAAAAAGAAAGTTTCATTTTATGTATCGGAATGTGTAACAAGTGAATATTTCAATCCCCACTGGAAGGCCTCTGACAGACTGGGTGAGCATAAAATCATAGCCGTTGACAAACAAGTTACAACCTACAAACGTTTTACTGTCGACCACACTGTTATGCAATTAATTCTAAAACTAGCTATAAATTTGATCAACCATTAGTTTCCATTGGATCAGCCTTCATAAAACTAGCAATATAGTTGACATTGAAAAACTTCTATTTAATACTAGATCAATCAAAAAAAACAAGAAACTAAACATGCTTAAGTGAGGTTGATAAGCAGCTATTTCAGACTACATATATATATCTACAATACAAGCAATATAGGAAGGAATGATAAACCTCCATTTTATACAGTATCAGTCTTGAAACCTGAAACATAGATAAGGCTGATACATGTAATTTCCCATTTTATAATTGATATACCGTTTATAAAACAGGCATATACTAGGTTGATAAGCTACAGTTTTTAACTGGATCAGCCTACATAAAACAAGTAATATATTATAAAGGAGAGGATGATGAACCACAATTTCAACCTGGATAAGCCTTTCGCAAAATAAGAATATAAGTAAAGTTGAAATACGACCATTAAAACCTGGATTAGCATTCATCAAACATGTCCAAACTAACAATATAGTTGCATGAGGCTGATATCTATACTTGATCAGCCTTCAGAAAACAAGTAATAAAAGTGAGGTTGATGTTACACCATTTAAAACTGGATCAGACTTCAATCACTGAAAAAGAAATATAGGTGGAGTTTATATGATATATTTAGAAAAGACATTGGTGGATAAACAGCTATGGTTTTCAAAACAATGAGAGGGGGAACCAAGTTGTTGAATAAGTTAGTAAATAATTTACAATTTCAACATTTCAATTAAAAGCCTGTCAACATTCAGATTGTGAGTTTGCAATAGTATGTGGCAGCATGGCCAACTGTATTAAATTCCAATTTTAATTGACTAGAATTGATATTTTCCTGTTGAACAATATCTCTGGGGCAACTCAAAATATTTTTCTTAAATTTTCAGGGTAGTTATTATAGTTTTTGAGATATTAGCCATAAAGTGCAGGTTTGGTAAAACAGATTTCTTGTGCCTTCATGAAGCGTTATTGATACTGGAACAGAAGTTGACCAAACATCATCTTATAAACTTTTAAAAGACATTGAAACATTAATTGTGACTCTTATGTACTGGCATGAAAATACGGATTTTTTGTGTTATTTAAATTTGCTGTTACAAAATATTAGAAATTATTATAAATTAAGGAATGTATCTCCCTCATGCAAAGCTCTGATTCCTTTCACGAATTTGACTATACTTTTTGGACCTTTTGGATTATAGCTCTTCATCTTTTATATAAGCTTTGGATTTCAAATATTTTGGCCACGAGCATCACTGAAGAGACATATTTTGTCGAAATGCGCATCTGGTGCAACAAAATTGGTACCGTTGATTTTATTACTACCACTGGGTCGATGCCTCTGCTGGTGGACTATCAGTCCCCGAGGGTATCACCAGCCCAGTAGCCAGTACTTCAGTACTGGCATGAAAATACGGATTTTTTGTGTTATTTAAATTTGCTGTTACAAAATATAAGAAATTATTATAAATTAAGGAATGTATCTCCCTCATGCAAAGCTCTGATTCCTTTCACGAATTTGACTATACTTTTTGGACCTTTTGGATTATAGCTCTTCATCTTTTATATAAGCTTTGGATTTCAAATATTTTGGCCACGAGCATCACTGAAGAGACATATTTTGTCGAAATGCGCATCTGGTGCAACAAAATTGGTACCGTTGATTTTATTATGTTAATCATTACAAAAATTTTTTTTTTTTTATTTAAAAAATGGATAAAAGCCTTAAACTCAAAATGATAACCTTTATCATGCAGAAATAATTTCCATCTTTATAGGCACAAATATTTTTTCCTTTTCAAGTGGAAATATTTTCCGCCTCTTTAGGTTGAATATTTTCAAATGCTATATTTCCCTGTTATAGAACAGATTTTTTCCTTCCAATATAGGCGCATATTTTGGCTCTATTCCTACTTGAATATGTCTGGAACCCATGTAAGAAAGTTTCTAGGCGTAAAGGGGGACCTCAAACGGATTCCCTGTAAAAAAAACCCACCTGGAATCCATCAAAAATCCACATGGATTTTTTTATTTAGGGACTACATTGTAATAAGAGGAGATTTTGAAAGAAAAGTTTACCGGTAACAAAGAATAATACATGTAATGTAAAACTAGGGGACAAACAATAGTGGACTTTTTATATGTGCTCTTATTTTTTGCAATTTCATACTTTTCATACCATTAAAACTATTAATCCCGCTGCAAATGTTTGCACCTGTCCTAAGTCAGGAATCTGATGTACAGTAGTTGCCGTTTGTTTATGTAATTTACATGTGTTTCTAATGTTTCTCCTTTTTGTCGTCTCGAGCCTTCGACTTTAGTAGAAAAAGCGAGACTAAGCGAGACTAAATTCTGTCGTCGTCGGGTGTCGTCGGTGTCCAGGAATATTCACTCTGTGGTTAAAGTTTTTGAAATTTTAATAACTTTTTTAAACTATACTGGATTTCTACCAAACTTGGACAGAAGCTTGTTTATGGTCATAAGATAGTATCCAGAAGTAAATTTTGTGAAAATAAAATTCCATTTTTTGCTTATTTTACTTATAAATGGACTTTGTTTTTTTCTGCGGGGAAACATAACATTCACTCTGTGGTTAAAGTTTTTAGAATTTTTATAACTTTCTTAAACTATCCTGGGTTTGTACCAAACTTGGACAGAAGCTTGTTTATGATCATAAGATAGTATCCAGAAGTAAATTTTGTGAAAAAATAAATCCATTTTTTCCGTATTTTACTTTTAAATGGACTTATTTTTTCTGCGGGAAAACATTACATTCACTCTGTGGTTAAAGTTTTTGAATTTTTTTAAATGACTTTCTTAAACTATCCTGGGTTTGTACCAAACTTGGACAGAAGCTTATTTATGATCATAAGATATATAGTATCCAGAAGTAAATTTTGTAAAAAGATGACTCCATTTTTTCTGTATTATACTTTTAAATGGACTTAGATTTTCTTCCAGTTAACATTACATACAGTCTGCATTTAAAGTTTTTTAAAAACATTTATTAGATTCATTAACTATCATAGATTTTTACCAAACTTGGACAGAAGCTTCTTACAATCATAAGATAGTATCAAGAGGAATATTTTTATTGATTTTTTTCCCTCATTTTTGTTGAGCCTGCCGTTTACGGCAAAAGTAGGCGAGACACTGGGTTTGTTGTTTGGTGTGAGCCAAGGCTCTGTTTTGAAGGATCTTCATTGGCCTATAATGGTTTACTTTTTTTTAAATTGTTATTTGGATGGAGAGTTGTCTCATTGGCACTCACACCACATCTTCCTATTTCTATTTTCCCTGAAATATTTCAAAAAAGACATATTCTGACCGAATAGAATCTCAAAAACACATTTTGCCTTGAAACACTTGTGAAATAGGGATATTAGACTGTTAGTTTTCCCGGTTCAATGGTTTTACACTAGTAATTTGGGGGCCCTTTAGAGCTTGTTGTTCGGTGTGAAGCAAGGCACTGTGTTGAAGGCAGTACATTGAACTATAATTGTTTACTTTTATAAATGGTTATTTGGATGGAGAGTTGTCTCGTTGGCACTCACACCACATCTTCCTATTTCTATACAGTTTGTGTATATCCTGATATTATACCCTGATGCAGGGCAACTATATACTCATTTTCTTAATTTTTCTCCTTATTTCATATATTTGACTATAAAAGAAAACTTAATTGTTTCTAACTTTAATGCCAAATTAGATTTTTTACCCAAATCAACATTCCATTGAACATGGAAAATGATAGTGCGAGTGGGGAATCCGTGTACTTTGGACACATTCTTGTTATCATTCAATGGGTCCACAGCATATTTTATCATGATGCTGTGCGATTTGGATTTAAAATTATTTTTTGCTAAAATCCCAGTAGATCATATGATCCAAAAACTTCATTCAATCCCATGTTCTATAATTTTAACAGCAGCAGCCAGGTTTGTTGATGGATTAAAACTAGGCAACATTTTTTTTTCTGTTTTTGTTTTCAACTTTAAATTTAGTTTAATCAAAAGTAGGGTATGGAAATTATACACAATACTTATTACAACAAAGCACAGATCAAGTTAAAAATTGGATGGCTTCAGGAGTTGTGCCCCTGTTTTTAACATAAATTTCTGATCTTTTAGTTTCTGCTTTCTAACTATAGTTTGTCTCCTCCAAATTTCATGAAACTCCATACACTATGCTGAATATATAACCAGAAACACAAATCAAGTTTGTCATTGGTTGGTTTCACTTAAACTGTTCTTGAGTTATGCCCCTTTATAAATTCACATTGAAAACTGTATAAAAATCGCTCATACAGTTGCTCGGTAATAATTTATTGAAAATTATTGATTTTAGTTGAAATGATAGGACAATTTGTTAGTGGGAACTCACTTTTGTCCAACGACTTTTGTATTTGGACCAGTATAAGTTGGTCCCTTCCGTAAAACATTCAGTATGCCTTCTAGTCCAGTCAATCTAGCATAAATTTGACCCTAACCCTAAAGTAATTGCAACAGAAGATTTTTAAGTTTTAATCTTTTGCATTATACCCCAAATATACACAGAAATAAGTCCCATCAAATCTAACTTGAGGAAGACTAAATAAAATCACTATTTAAAATTCCTATGGAGATTTGCATTGAAAAAGTAGATAACTCTCGCAAAAAAGGCAGAAATTTGAATAAAAATTGATAGAAAGTTATTACTTTACTGCTTCTATTCATCAGAATGTATTGATTCTTGATTTATTAGCTGTCTTTAGAGTATAACAAACAACTCTAAAGGTGTTTTATATCTTTTATCAAGCTATAAACTTAATTTCATAATTCATTGGTTGACCCTTTTTTGAATTTTTCAACGTGTCAAGGTAAAGAATCTCAAATTTAATCAAAATAATTAAGCATGTATTCTTCTTTTTTGTGGTTTAAAGTTTCTTTTAGATAAGTAAGTTGCTGAAAAAATATAATATACAGATGTAAACAATACCAAATTTTCACATTACTTTTTCTAAATTGTCACAAAGCTTCAAATTTGCAATTTTTTAAATGAAAAATGCATGGAAAAAATAAAACTACCCATAACACTTAGGTTTTGTACATTTCATGAGCAGAAGATTATATAATTTAGTCAAATACAAACCTATAACCCCATTTAAGTTTCATACTTTACATAAATTTCAAGAAAAACAACCAAAATCTGACCAAAAAAAGACTTATTTTTGCAAGAGTTATCTCCCCTTCTAATGTTAATTTCCATAGGAAATTAAAAATGCTGATTTTGAGTTTTTCTCAAGCTGAGAACAGTATATCTAGTATATATAACATATTATACATGTATAACATGTTCCTGCCTCAAGTGAAGTTAGATTTAATGGGACTTTTTTCTGTGTATATAAAAAGGGCATAATGCTATAGATTATAACTAAAACATTTTCTGTTGCAATTATCTTAGATTGACTGGACTACGGTATTCGGAATATACATATATTAACAAATATTGTCAACAATTTCAATAACGGCCGGGAAACAGACTAACATCTCAGTCTGGTAAGTCTAGTATTTTATTTTTGTTTCTGGAACGCCTCACATTTTCTAATTTTATTATCTATAGCATGTATAGGACTGTCTACGAGTGCAGCTAAAACAAAAAATATATCATTTACACCCATTACTCTTTGGCCTTCTTCCATCTTCATCGTCATTACCAGTCTGTCCCGATTTTGTTGTTCATCTACTCTTGACTCTTGCTGATCCGACATGCTGTAATGGCCGTAGAAATTATTTATTTTTGTAGAAATATTCGAAGCAGCTCAGGAAAGGGATGCTGGCCTAGTTCCGGAACAAATCACCTGTTTACTTAGTCTGTTGTAATAAGCTAATAGCATACTGTACCATACTATACCGTACATACAGTATACGTTGTTACTATTTCTAGAAGACAAATAACACTAATAACTTTCTTATTGATAAAGCAAATAGTTTTTGGATGGGGTGAAAAGTCCGGGATTCGATAAAATCATAGGAGAAATGTTCATGTCCGATTCCGAACTTTTTGTGCCTATTCTACTGACGCTTTTTAACTTTCTGTTCGATAATGGTTATTACCCTGAAAATTGGAGTGATGGAATTGTTATTTCTGTGCCGAAAAAAGGGGACCTGTCAAACCCAAATAATTAGACCAATCATACTTGTCAGTATATTTTCAAAACTTTTTACTTATATTTTGAACAAACGTCTTATAACATGGGCTGAAGAGAACGAAAAGCTATTAGCAAACCAATTTGGATTCGGACCGAATAAATCAACAATTGATGCAATTTTCGTGCTTCATGGTATTATTTCTCATACTTTACAAAATAAAGAAAAACTATTCTGTGCATTTGTTGACTTCTGTAAAGCGTTTGATAATGTAGACAGACGAATATTATGGCATAAACTTTTTAACTCTGGAATAAGTAGCAAAACAATTACTATGATAAAGTCGATATATGCAACTGTGAGCCTCCGTGTGAAAACTGATGGAGAATTTTCGGAAGTGTTTGAAAATATTTCTGGCGTGAAACAAGGTGAGCCTTTATCACCTTTACTTTTTATATTTTTCATTAATGACATTGCTGAGGAGCTTGAAACAAGTAACAACGACGACTTCGTTAGTGTGAATGGTATTTTGATTCATCTGCTACTTTTTGCTGACGATACAGTTTTATTCGGTAAAACACCAGAGGCACTGCAGCTACTTCTTGATAAACTTCTAAAATATTGTTCAAAATGGAACATTGAAGTGAACAAAGATAAAACTGAAATAATTGTATTCCGTAATGGATGGCAACAAGTCAATCACAGTTGGTATTATGACAAGCACGAGCTCAAAGTTGTGAACTCTTTTGTTTACCTAGGGAATTTATTTCACTATAACGGAAAATTTCAGCAAACCCAAAAGAGATTATCCCAGCAAGCTAATAAAGCTCTATTTAATTCATTTAAGATGTTGTACATATCAACTCAACAGAAATGTGAAATGTTCGATAGTCTTGTTGGATCGATCTTAAGCTATGGTTCTGAGATATGGGGGTTTCATCATGCCAAAGACATTGAACAGGTTCATAATAAATTTTGTAGATTTGTACTTAAAGTTGGTAAAAATTCACCTATATGTGCTGTTATCGGTGAACTTGGACATTTGCCAATGCATATTATTAGAAAACAAAGAATACTTAAATATTGGTTGAAAATTGTTACCAAGAAACCTCCTATTGTATTTGATGTATATAAAATGTTAGTTAATGATGCTGAGAATAGTAAAACAAACTGGGCGTCAAATGTTCGTACCTTGTTAAATGATCTTGGTTACAATTTTTTATGGTATAACCAAGAAAATGTATTTTTTTCATATGATGTTTTGAAACTACGCCTCTATGATCAGTTTATACAAAGCTGGCGTTCTAGTATGTTGGATTGTGAAAAATTTGATATTTTGAAAATGTTCAAAATTGACTTGTGTTTGGAAAAATATTTACTTCTTGATGTCAATGTTAGACTCTTAACACAACTTAGATGTGGTTCACTTAAACTCAACATTGAAACTGGTCGATATAATAATGTGCCTCGTAATGAAAGACTATGTCAATGTTGCAATATGAAAGCTATTGAAAATGAATATCATTTTGTAATGATTTGTCCAGCCTATAGACTTCTGCGTTTAAGATTTTTGCCTAAATATTATTGTTCTTGGCCTAATATGTCAAAATGTTTATCACTTATTCAAACATGTTCAAGAACTTTGGTATTAAAACTTTGTTGTTTGTTAAATGAGAACTGGAAACTACGGTCACAACTGATAAAGTAGATTATATATAATACTATTTGTTTAATATGTTGGTTTTGTTTTTTGTTTGTTATTATTTTGCTTTCTGTTTTCATTTATATTATGTCGCTTACTATATTATATATGTTGTTGATGCTATAGCATTATATTATATGCTGATTTGCAATAAACTTATTACAATTATATGCGAGTGTGAGTGTTTTGTTTTTTGGTTGTTGTTTTTTAAAAGGGGGAGGGTCAGATCATCGTTTCTATATCTCTATATTTCTAGATTTTTTTTTATTGTTTTTACTATTTCACTTTATACTTTCTTTTACTGCCAATTGATCTGTTATTATATTTGTCCTCAACATGCATCAAATATTTGCCACTGGACGTTAAACAACATACAATCAATCAATATTTTCTTCATCACCTCTTTATTTTTTTGGTCTTGCTTCCAGACTTACTTTTTTGTACATTATTCTAATATCTAAAACACCTTCATATCCTTACAAATGGTGACCTTTTTTAGCCTCATACATGTACATGGCAATTGAAACAATAAAAATAAACAAATATAACTGTATATCCATCCACTTTTAAACTTATACAGTTGTTATCAGTTCACAATGTGAAAGAACCTAATAATTAAGGTAAATTTTTGTTTAATATTAAAAAAAATCGTAATATGTAGTTGTATGACTTATTTATCATATGAATTTATTTTCATTCTCCGCCATACATGTATTGTGTATAATTATTAGGTCTTTCCACCTTTCCGTGGAAAGACCTATTGGATTTCTTCTGATTATTAAGTCTTTCCACTTTTCTGTGGAAAGACTTATTGTATTTGTTCTGATTATTATTATTATTATTATTATTATTATTATTATTATTATTTTTTTTTTTCCGCCAAATTTTGTTCTTGCGATAAATGTTTGTTTCGCAATATGTCGCTTAGATATTTCTCATATTGTATCGTATAGTTTATGCGCTTTTAAATTTCACCCTGCTAAGACGAACAATTTTCTCTGTAAGAGTTATCTCCCTATTCACTGTTTATCATGTGTGTGCATCTCCTTCGTAACAAAAAAAGATAGCGACAAAATTCTTTTTACAAATTGTTCGTTACATCCTCAGAAAATTTTGGCTAATTTGGATCGAAGCGATTCGATGAAATTTTATAGGAGTTATCTATCTTTACGGAATAAATTTGTCGGTATGTTTTTTTAACTCATAAACCGTTAACCGTATAACCCTGGAATGTTTTTATTTGAGTCCCCTGATTCCTAACTTAGAAAATTAGGTCAAGGTCAAAGGTCAAGGTCATATTTTAGATTTTCATATGTCTTTGATTTCCCTATAATTCTTGAATGGTTATAGATACAGAAAATTTAAGCAGTGAAAAATGTTAAGTACTTCAAGGGGCAACTTTTTTACATTATGACTATATTGATTTTACCATCATGTAAGGGACATAACTCCCATCGATGGTTTTTAAAAAGCCATATTTAGGCAAAACTCTTAAACAAAGGTCCTTGACCCATAGGGTCTTTTGCAATGACCTTGTGGAGCAATGACCTTGACGAAGGTCACAAGGTCAAAGGTCAAGGTCATCAAATTATGTGGTTTTGGCACTATTTAAACAGTTTTATGTGTGTTTGAATTTCAACCAACCAACCAACCAACCAACCAACCAACCAACCAACCAACCAACCAACCAATCAATCAACCAACCAACCAACCAACCAACCAACCAACCAACCAACCAACCAATCAATCAATCAATCAATCAATCAATCAATCAATCAATCAATGTTTCCGTTTCATGTGTTTGATACGGGATTCAACGTCTTTTTTTTTTCGCTTGTTTTAATTGAGCCTATCAAACGTGTTTAACCAACATGTTTAACAAATATGTTTAACTAACGTGTTTAACCAACGTGTTTAACCAACCAATCAACCAACCAACCAACCAACCAATCAATCAATCAATCAATGCATGTTTCCGTTTCATGTGTTAAATACGCGATCCAAGATGGTTTTTTTCGCTTGTTTAAATTGAGCCTATCCAACGTGTTTAACCAGCCAACGTGTTTAACCAATATGTTTAACCAAGGTGTTAAACCAATATGTTTAACCAACGTGTTTAACCAACGTGTTTAACCAACCAACCAACCAATCAATCAATCAATGCATGTTTCCGTTTCATGTGTTAAATACGGGATCCGAGATGGTTTTTTTTTTCGTTTGTTAAAATTGAGCCTATCAAACGTGTTTAACCAGCCAACGTGTTTAAACTACGTGTTTAACCGACATGTTTAACCAACGTGTTTAACCAACCAACCAACCAACCAACCAACCAACCAATAAATAAATCAATGCATGTTTCCGTTTCATGTGTTAAATACGGGATCCAAGATGTTTTTTTTTCGCTTGTTTAAATTGAGCCCATCAAACGTGTTTAACCAGCCAACGTGTTTAACCAACGTGTTAAACCAACATGTTTAACCAATGTGTTTAACCAACCAACCAACCAACCAACCAATCAATCACTTAATGTATGTTTCCGTGTCATGCGTTTAATACGGGATGCAAGGTCTCTTAAGGTCTTTTCCCCCTTGTTCTAAGTGACCCTATCAAACGTGTTTAATCAACCAACCAACAAACCAACCAATAAACCAACCAATCAATCAACCAACTAATCAATCAATCAATATGTATGACTGTTTATTTATGACAGTTTATTGAAGGAACAAACTCTCAATTATTCAAGAAAATTTTTATTTTATTATTGTTCTTACGTCTCTTCTGAAAAAAAATCCACATATTCTCTGAAACTACAAGTCCAATCGACCTGAAAATTTGCAGTCAGCAGGGCATACATGTACTGAAGGTTCATAAAAAAACCTTTTGCAGATATCTCTCAAGACTTTTCCTAGAAAAAAGAAATCGCAATGCCGTAAAAATCGCTTGCTAGGTCCGTCAATCTCAGTAAAAACCTACAATAAAATGTCCGCTCCGAGATTGAAATACTAATCTGTGTTACAAACAGGTGCTGAAAAATGGACATTATCAAAAAATAATCATTAAATGTGTATTAAAGTTACACCGGAACAATTAAATCCAAAACATGCACTGCTGGTGAACTGTGATCAAAATGTCAATTTCCTACAATGACAAAAGAAATTACATTGTGTACATTCCATCTCTAGACATGTTGTCTGTTCAAGGTCCCGACCTAAAAAGAAATTAAAAGACTAAGTTTTTCTTAATATAAACCCGCGTCACGTGATGTCTCCTCAATATTGCGCGCGCGCTGTATCTAAAATAAAAGAAAAACTTTCCAAACTAAACATGAAACTTCTCCGGTAACATAATAATATAGACCCTTTACAAAAACAAACAAACAAACAAATACCCCCCCCCCTTTTTTTTCCAAATCAATCAATAAAAAAACCCAATTATCCATTCATCAGAGGGGAAAGACTGCCTAACAATTGTTTTCAAAACAATTGCTTTATATTTATTATTATTTTTTTTTTTATTCTTCCGCCTAATTCTTTTCTTGCATAGTATTGATTTTTCAAAAGATGTCGCTTAGATATTTGGAATATGATATCGTAAAGCGTATGCACTTTTAAAACTAACCACTGCGTAACCAAATACTTTACGTTGTAAGAGTTATCTCCCCAAACACTGTTTTTCTTGTGGCCACTACTCCTTCGCAACCATAAAAGATTACGACAAATTTATTTTACCAAATTGCTCGTTACATCCTCAGGATGTTCTGTTTTATTTTGACCGAAGCCGTATAGAGACTCCATATGAGAGTTAGTTCCCCTTTTGTATTTGAAATTTTGAAATGTATTTTAAACTGGAAAACCATAAGTGATAGAGACCTAGGGTCTTTTGTTTAGAGATCATTGGTCCAAAAAAATGAAAATTAGGTAAAGGTCAAAGGTCAAGGTCATATTCTAAATTTTGATTTTGGCCTATTTTCACTAATTTTCATTAACCTTATAAGATACCGACAAATTATTTTTACTAAATTGTTAGTTGCGACTTGTCGTAACTTATATATTTTGGTTAAAAGGGTGTGTAGACATAAAATGGGAGTTTTTGCCCCTCCTATATTAAGAATTAAACGTAAAGTGATACAACTCATCAACTATACATATTACAGACCTAGGGTCTTTTTATTTGGGGTCCCTGGTTTTTGACCTTGAAATATAGGTCAAGGTCATCAGTAAATTTGACGTTCTAGATTTTGACCTTTGCTCAAAATTCATATTTATACATCATTAAGCCATAGGAACTGACATTTTCAACTGAATTTTAATATTTTCATATCAAAATAGATGCTTATTGGTGGAAAGACCTTCAATTGTTCTCTGAACAATTGGTTTTTAATTGTATTTATATTTCACGGATGCATTCAAAAAAAATATTGTAAAATTGTATATTCTATAAGCTGTATTGCTTCTGAATAAAGTATAATTATATTGAGTGCAGGTAAAATAATGCATGCTCCAAAAGCGTATGGCTTCATATGATCGGTTTTTTGTATGAGGTCTTGAGCTGTCATGTCAGTAACTGCTACATGTAGAAGTCTTTTGCTATTTATGTATCAGTCATTTTGCGTTGTTTCTTTTGTAACTCATTCTGACATCGGTCTAGGACTGGGTTTAACTGTACGTATTGCTGTGCTTTTGCTAACATAGAATTTTTTTTTTTTTATTTTTATTTTTTTTTTTTTTTTCATATATTTTGTGTTTTAAAAATGCATAACTATCTTGTGCATGCTTAGTTGTATATTATGATAACAAAATGATTTTATTAATAAATTTCAACAGTATATGTGAATAACAATACCCAAAACCAACATCCCCTAACCACCTTGTTTAGTTTAATTTGTCAGCCTCTGTCTCCCTGAGATACGTATACAACCTCATTTGGTCTTTAGCAAGAGTTGTAATTCCAGACAGGTCAATTCGTTCATCTGGAATACGTAGATAGCGACATTTATACATGTCTTTCCATAATTCTCCCAATTTCTTTTGATACGCTTCATCGTTTGGAAATGCCCTCATTTCTAAAGGCGATCTATGAGGAAGTAAACGTTTGCGCTTTTTCAAACCAGCGCTTTGGACACGTTCTTCGGTTTCTGGAAGACCGTTCAAGGCATCAGAAACATTAAAAATCGGTATTTCTTCCTCATCAAGCCTAGCTAAGGGATTTTCTTTTAAATAATTATCAAGTCTATTAAGAAAATCTTTTGTTTTCAGTTCAATGTCTTCATAAGTAGTTTTTTCATCTTCTAGAAGTTCTTGTCTTCGTTCCTCAAACAAATCGTCTCCTAGATTACTTTCAATATCGTCCGACAAGAAAGGCGTTTTCACATCGCCATTGGTCGGATTATTCCGCTGTTCTTTTTCATTTGCATTTGCGGAGTGAGAAGAGTATGGTGAGTGAGCTGGCATTGAACTTTTTGCACGCTGCGACGTTTTGGTGTCACTTCTTGATAAAGTTTTTTCTCTAATAATGGGATTCGCTGTTATTGCACGTTCTAGTTTATTATTGTCAATTGAATTGTTACTTGTGGCTTGTATATTTGCCACACTAAATGGTCGTAATGATGGGCCACTAATAGAATTTCGCCTTTCGTTATTATTGTTTTCATCCGGGGCATCAATGAATACACCAGTAACCGAATTACTCCTTTTTAAGTTAAACGGCACAGTCTGATGCCGGGTAAATGATACATCGGTATACTCGCGAGCTGGAAGCGTAGGTAAAACGCTCGTTACCGGGCGAGGTGCACTTTGAAGTTTCAGTCTCTTTGCAGCAGCAGCTATTTTCAGAGCACTGCCAAGATTAACTGTGTTACTTGTATTCCTAAGTTTGCCGTCTGCTTCTAACTGTTTCAAATTAACAATTTCGTCCGTCGTCAGATGAGATTTTATTTTTGACACTTTATCCTTCAGTCTCTTGTATGATAATTTTATTCCTCTATGATCAAGATTTATTAATTTCATAGAATAAGTTTTTTCTAGATCCAAAGTCTGCATACTTTTTACGAGGCACCTTTTTTCTTTTACGTTGTGGGCCATTGCCGTCATTTCTTTGTCCATTTTTCTACGACCCGGCATCTTGAAAGTTTTCAATGTCTCATAAATTCCTTTATATTTATGGCCTTACCATTAATCTGAAATAGAAAATAGTATATAATAAAGATGCTTAGATGTTCCAAAAGACATCTATATCTACACTTTTTTCGATGAGGACGTTACATCAAATCAAAGTGTTTTTGTGGGTTTTTTTTGGGTTTTTTTGTTCTTCTTCAAGAAAATTTTGTCTATGTTCCTTTAACAAGTCGTTCCCTATATTACCTTATTGACTTCGTTCTTAAAACAAGTCGTCCCCGAAATAAATTCAGGGTCGCTCGACAAGAAAGGCAAAAACGCAATCAAAAATAAATGAAATACGAATTGAATGCTAGTTTTAAAGGATTGCAAAAGCATTAATCGGGTACATATTTTAATATGCAGCAATCTTTGTTTCGAAATCTCTTTTAAAAAGACAAATAAAACTATAAAAACTATAAAAAAAAAAAAAAAAAAACACTATTCCTTTATGCAATATTTCTACTGATTACCTCAGAAAGCATTCAAACTTGGGTTTCAAGTATACTATAAGTTATGATTTTATTCAGTTCATGAAGTGCAAAAACCTACTTGACGAATTTAATCCTTTCACAGAAAATATTACTTATTTACACTCATACACTTTTTCCTTTATTCACTGAAGTTTACAATTGGTCCTAGAAGTGAAAATAGTATTTGTATTTACTTTACCAAAGATTCCTCATATACAAATATTTATCGTACAAATACCACACAAAAAGGAATGAAAATCTAATACATATGGTTCAGGTTAAGAAAGAAAGAATTAGAAGATCATATATGACACATGCATGTACACTGACACGAAGAAATTTAATTAAAAAAAATCAAATTAACACGGATATGTATATTACTCACTTTTGTTCGTGTCCTTGCGTTAAAATCCTTTTGACTTCTTTAAAAAGATTATTTTTTTTTTGACAAATTAAAAATATCTGGTGAGATTTAGTAAAGGTAGATAATTGAAATATTATTTCTGAATAGGCGTTTTACTTGCACTCTCAAAAGACAAGGTTTGTTTGGATAAGTACGTGTTGTAATAAAGATCGGTTTCTACGTAGATTTGGATATAAACCATCAAAGACTTAATCTTATATTAACCTCCACTTAATAAACCCTAAAGAGAACTGCACTCAGAATTACAAATACTTAGATTAAACTTGAAGTGTCAAATATAATTATATATATATATATCTTTCAAAGTTGGTAAAGGGCAATTTTACTTATTTATTTTCACTATTTTCATATTTATATTTTATAAAAATTATAAAAATGACCTATTTCAGATCTGAAGTTGTTACCTTTTTATCATACAGAGAGTAAGTTTATATCCTTTGTAAAAATAATCATTAGTGTCATTTCTTCGTGTTTTTTAAAAGCCATCAACTATTTTGAGATATAATTGTCAAAGAACAAATATTGGCAAAGAACAATGCAGACAATAAAGAATATCCCAATCAAAAGTAAAAATGCAGTTGCGCTACATAATAATAGGCGACAATAATCACCATATCATTTTTTTAATATATAACTGAATGCTTTTTTCGTAGTTGCAATAGACCATTTGCATATTAGCGACTTTTGACTACGGGTTTTTCAATTATTCAGCAGGTTAGGTCTATTAGATGTGGTTGGACATCCTGAAATATGTGTGTTTTTCAACTTTGACTTACGATTGATCTTGTTTCTTCGTTTTGATAGGATTTGCGCGATTTTTAAATGATTGCGAGATCGTCTAAAAACTTGCTACCTGTGGTAAATTTTAATCATGATAAAAAATAAGTAGCCATTTAGACATCTATCTATCTAGGGGACCAATTGACTCAGATGTTAACAACTATAGGTCATCGTACGGCCTTCAACATTGAGTGATTATCAGCTGCCTCTAACAACTTCAAGACAGCAGGGCCGTAACTAGCCTCTTTTAATATTGAGGCAAAATATATTCGCCGAGCGTAGCGAGGCGAAAATTTTTGGCGAGGTGTCTGGGGGCCGCAAAATTTTGGAAAACCGAAATTCTCATAATCATTATGTCTGTCTGTTCTTGTCTTGTATTGTGTTTAATTCATACTTTGGTGATTTTGTTATGGCTAGTTTTAAATATAGTGACAATGCAGTATTATACTTTAAGTACTAGTACTGCTTAAGTCGACACTAAGGACCATCTTGACCTTGTTTTACGGTATTAATGATTCTTTTATTGTTGAAGACCTTCCATCAACTATCAAGATGAAGAATAGGAAAAAAAAACTTTGGCCATTGATCATTCGTATTTTTTCTATGCATTGACTTTGTGTGAGATTATGTCCTGTGCACGTTTACTTCTAACATATTCTTTTATTTTCTGTTTAAGAGTCTGAACACGATTTCATGCAAGTTTAATCATTCAATGTTAAAGGTCATATGGCAATACATTGACGTTTTTTTTAAAGATGATTTGATACCGGGAAATTGGTAGTCTTACTTTAATTTAAACCATGTCAGCTATCTAGTTTTATCTACAAAAAAGAGCCAGTTTTGTATTCTTTGATATCAAGTTCAATTCTCCATGCAGAAACGACATTTTTTTCTATGTCCAGTAGCATCGTATATTCTTAAAATAGTTTCTCGTACAATGTCTGGACATCGGTGGACTTGCAACATTGCAAGACCACACTTTACAAATGAAAATCAACACTCTGCAGACTATAGTTATAAAGTAGGACAATAAATGAACAAAAGACAAACCCGGAACACAGAAGTACAAACAATAGACCATCAACTCTGAAAACTAAAAGTAAAATAGAAACATGGATCACAAAAAACATACAGGGGCGATATCAGAGAGTGAAGAGAACTTGCTTCTTGCAAGACACTTTCCGTGAAAAAAATTCAGGTTGATATGAAGACAATCTTGTTTCATTTTTTTTTTTTTTTTTTTTTTTTTTTTTTTTAATTTCCAACATGAGGCATTTGCCTCATTTGCCTCCATGTAGTTACGGCCCTGGACAGGTCTTTTAAAAAAGAATGCACGTTGGAGACGTGTACGGTGGGTTTTTTTTAACAAAACTATTGTGAAAACAAGAATGGCAAGAGACGATGATTATCCATATACTGACAATGTTATTTTTCATTTCTTAATAAATAATTTGATTCTAAAGCTACATCGAACAATGTATACAAATCTGTTTGTTATATAATAATTTCAATATCTTGATTTTTAAACAACGGGTAGTTAATACCAGCACTTTTATTCTCGTGTGAAAAGTCATTTATCATTGTGTGTAACCTTTTTGTTTATAATTTAGAGATTGAAATAATTTGCAAGATAGCAATTTGATATAAATTAAAACTTTTTAAAGCATATTTTAATGTTCAAATTGCGGACATATTTCAGAGAAACATATACTCCAGAACACTGCAACGACCCATTTACAAACTGGTTTCGTGGCAGGGTAGCTTTCGGTTTCAAATACCCGTATGTATTAGACGGATAATGTCACTCTGTTATTATTTTATATATTTTTGAGGATCCTTCCTTGTATCAATATTCATTTTAAAAGTTCAAGTACTGGAACTATTAACCAAATCTTTACATCGACAGTTGATATTACCTTTCATTCTAATGTTTGAGTTTACTTCACGAGAAAGAATACAGTGTGATTTTAGTTTTTCTACAGGTATAAGTTAAGAAAACTATGAAACCTTAATTTTAAATAATTTAATAAATTCTTATTTAAATCACAAAAAGTATATTTTATAATCTTACCCGTCAAAACATCTATATATATCGTGAAATATCAGTGTCTAACATATCCATTTTGACCAATCCTTAGATAAGAAGCTACCCAGGTGAATATGATAAGTCTGTCGTCGTTACAAGTTAAAACAAAGACTTGAGTACACATAAGATAACCCTCAATCTCCTATAACACTTAAAATGAACTATTGGTAACGGATTTCTCATCCAGAGGACAGTGATATTGATTTTTGATAATGTATGGCTTCCTATGGGGCGATAATGGAATATTTGTTGAAAGTTATTGGCTATGATGGAGGTATGAATAGTGATTGACTTGTTTACTTGAATATATATAAACTAATACTAATGAGTTCTTAGAGCAGCAGGGATCCTTATAATCCTTGTTACCACACTATCAATGTTATAATATTATATATACCTATACTGATGGGTAATACTTCTCTTTTATTTGAAAGGTATAATAGTATTTAACAAAAAATCATATAATAAGTTGCACATGGGGTAAACGTGTACGAGACACGGTCTTTTTCACCAACTAAATCTGATACGTTAAGTATTACAAACTCGACTTTCCCAGACTTAGAAGTATCCACGACGAAATCATTTTCTAACAAAGTATCAAAATTATATAGTATATTGTAATAAAACGCTACATATTTTTGGATTTACACACAGTAATGTATCATGCACCTATGCCGCACAAATTCACCAGGATATTCGTGTATATATAAATGATAATATTTGGTATAAATACCAATGAGACAAACTCCACCAGAGACCAATTGCAATCAAAGTTATCAACTATAAGTCAACGTATGGCACACACTCATGAGTAAAACCCATAGCACATAGTCACCTATGAAAGGTCAAGAAATGAAAAATGAAAAACAATTGATCTTTTTGGAGATATTTTGAGGCATCTTTATTTATTTTTCTAGCTTCAAAGACTATCAAAGTAATTTAATTCATATAATAATTCAACGCCGCCAACAGTACATACAGAATGAATATTACAACGTGCGGCTATCGTATAACCAGACTATCAGTCAGACTGGGTTAATCTACATTTTAGAAATATGAAAATTGAACATCGTTAAGTAGACTTCATAGTGGTGTGTAAATATTTTGTGAATTTCAGCAGAATGTTTTAGATACGTGACAATATGCTCTAGTCGCAGTTTAATTGTTTCGAGGAGACATAATTTGTATACATGTAGCAAATTATTTATTTTTAGGTGTCATTAACAAAAATAAATAGCTTTTTCGAAAATTCAATTTAATCGAGCCACAAGAAACTTTTCAATAATGTATTTATGTATATTTGAAAGTAAATCGTTTGTAAACTTTAATACAGGATTTAAGCTTTGAAGTGACAAATCTGTTTTCTACGATGACTGAATATATTAACTTGCAAATAACATCATGAAGGAATAATTGTATTGGAAAATCTGCATTAATGCGCTTGTAAACAAGATTATTACAAAACGGAATACGAATTACCAAATCTTTTTACAAAAGGATTGAAATACGACAACATTTTATTGAGTTTGGTACAATAAATTTCAGGCTAACCTCCTTATATTCGAGATGGAAAATTAATCAATTTCCGCTTTCACCTATAAAAACTATAGGTTTTACTTGTGAGGACAATGCTACAAATATGTATTGACGCAATATATTAATGAACAAAGAGAAGTCAATAGTGGTATCTGCTTCAACTGAACCATCAACGGCGCTTGTGTGAAGTTGGCTTAATTTACTTTATTCTTATTTTATAGACTAAAATTAGAACTTAATTAAGCTGAGCAAACATGTTTATCAATAAATATTGGCAAAACAATACAATACAAGATTCAAATCTAGCATCAAATATTACTAGAAAAACTACATCTTTTAATATTTCTAAACGATTTTTCATTTGAAACATTTTTAGTTTCTCATATTTAGTTTACTGTAGAACGAGAATTACGTCATCAAATTGAATTCAAAGACTTATATATATGTTTCCGATACATAACCTAGTCTCTGATAAGGAAAAGAAAACAAGCGTGTTTTTTAATCTTAGTAAGTCGAGAATCACCAATCTTATATTTTAAAACGTCTCTTTCTCTTACAATGTATAATCTGGTAGCTGCAGTCTATTTTCAGGTTTGAGTATTCTACCTTTAGTCTCTTTCGTACGTCTTGTACAGTTAATAAGTCCTTTCCTTGTATCTGTTGTTTTAACTTTGGGTTTTATGTACATATTTTGAATGTGTGTGAGTGTGTTGTCAGTTCCCTTTGATGTATTTGTGATGTCAAAAAGGTTTTCACTTTTAATAGAAATAAGAAAATAATTGATATAAGAAAATTAGGTATGAGTGCCAATGAGACAACTCTTCATCCAAGTCACAGTTCATACAAGTAAACCATTATAGGTCAAATGGCTATTTTACTGTTACATGACTAAATAAATGTTGCTCGTTCTGAATTAATCTTGATTATTCAACACAATTTATAGATCAGTGGTTTGATATTAGATTTGTCTGAACAAATCACATATATTGACTTATCCCCTGATACAATATTACATTACAAGAATCAATGTTTATTCTTTCACCTACAAACATCAAGCTGTGTTTATTTGACTTCCAAATGCTGAATTAAACTTTTAGTAATAAACTGAGTACGCGTGTGATCTGTTAATTGTCACACAAACTTGTAATAAAACTTATCTGTCAAAAATTCCTCCGCTCGATGCAAAGATGCAATGCGTAAACAACAATGAACCTAGACTCTAAAGCGGAATTAGGGGGTGGGGCAAAGGGGGCCTGCCCCCCCCCCTTTTTGGGAAAAAAATTGGTTGCTTATATAGGGAATCACTGAAGCGTGACTGAAGCGGGCCCCTCTTACGTCAGTGGGCCCCCACTTATGAAAATTTCTGGATCCGCCACTGTTAGTTTTAACACTCATAATATGACGTTTGACATTTTTTCTATTTTTACAGTAATATATTTCATCTTTGATATACTCTTAACTTGTTTTGAAGATATATACCTTGGCAAATAAAGATAAATATGGATTTTTATTTACCTTGGTATGAATAACTCGAGTATCAAATACAAGTAGTGTTATTCGAACCCCCCCCCCCCCCCCCCCTCTTATTCTAATGTTCTGTTTGCTTTTTGATGGTTCAAACTCACGGAGTGAAATTTATAAAGGTTTGAAATGTTTTCGATGTGTTTCACCTGTGGTTTAATTATCTGCTAAAATATCATAATTAAAAAGGTTCATGTTCCGAATTGCACTGGAGTGGGTGAATTGGTGGACTTATACCACCAAATGAATATTTGCCCCAATTAACATATATATAGAAATAAGGAGATGTGTGGTATGTCAATGAGACAAATATCCACCTGGGAAAAAGGGGGGAGGGTGGATGACGTGGATGTAAGCAGCTATGAGCATTCTTGTGGTATTCAACAATGAGCTAAACATATACCGTATAATCAGCAATAAAATGCCCGGACATGAAATATGTGAAACTGTTCATACTTGCAAAATCAACGACTTGATTTAAAAAATAATAAATTTTGTTTTGTTTATAATTCTGAAATATTTCATCATCGAAAGTCCAACCCTTTCGATATGCTTGTGGACTTTTGATTTTACATTACATTTTGAACTGATCTATATTAGGCTTTGTAAAATTGATTGGTTCTAGTGGTTATTTTATAAATTATTATAGAATAAACCTTAAGCTGAAATACAAAATAATTCTATAAAAATTAATGTTTTTCCATGGGAAAAATATATTTTGATGTTATAATAATGACGATGTGTCCATTTAATCAAGTCAATAAAACCGAGGTTGTCAAATCTGTGCTGCAATTATATTCTATTTTTATTTTACATTATGATAACAAATATTCGCACGTAATAGTTTAACATCGATTTTCGTGATTTATATCTGTGAACATTGTAATTTGACCGATCACACTGAAAACATACAAGTAGTTTATTGTATTTCCATTTCACTTGTTGAAAATTTGACATAAATTGCATTTAAATCTGTCCCAAATGTAATCAAATGAAATCGACATTTCAAAGGAATTTAAATGTATGATAGACAGGTTAAAACAAGAATAATTCTAGTCTCTTCAATTAACATCTTAATGTCGTACCAACTCAATAAAATAATTAGTCAACTCAACCGTTTTCTGTTTTTAATAGTTAAAGTCTTGATGACGACATTTTACTTCGTCGGTAGGAATTTGTAAAGACCTACTATAGTAGATAAATCTATCAATTGTCGTTTTAATGAGTACGAAAAACGTGAATTTTCACGTAAAAACAAGAGATGTTCAACATATAAAGGTTGTGTAATTCAGACACGTTTAAAAAAGTCGAAACTACAATTATTATGTTTTAACTAGTTTAAATCCATAACAAGCTAAAAACGAAGCTAAATTTCATTTATCTAAATTCTGGCGAGTATAAAAGTAATAAATACATCCTTTATATTGATAATAGTAATTCTGAGATGGTTGTGAACCTATAAAATTTTCCAAGTGGAAGGTAGTAAATTTCGGATGACTGTACTTTAAGTTCAAGTTGACAGTTCTCAAATTAAAGTGTACCCGATGTAAATATCTACCCAAATTAATTGTATAAAGTTAAAGGGTAAGAGTAGTTATTGAAGATATGTACGTGTTGTTAAGGAATTTTTATTGCAAATAAGTTTTTTATATATCAAATATGTTTATTTTAGAATAGGTTTAACAGGTAATAAACATTTCCTCATAAATCTGCAGCTTATTCAATTCACAATTACACAATAAATCAAATAAATATATATTTATAAAGAGAGACAAAACTTGAGAAAGCAAACTACCAGTTACTGTACAACAATAGACCATTTTTACAGTTTAAGATACCCAGCAACATAGCTATACATAGATATAAGAAGGTTTGGTATGAGTGCCAAAGAGACAGTCACAATTTGTTAAAGTAAACCAATGTAGGTCAGAGCACGGTCTTCGACACGGAGCATTGTCTCATAACGAACAGCAAGCTATAAAGGGCCTCAAAAATGACTAGTGTTTAACCATTCAAACGGGAAAACCAACGGTCTCATCTATGTATATGTAAAAAAGGAGAAACGAGAAACACCTAAGAACCACATCAACAAACGACAACCACTGAACATCAGAACCCTGTATGTTTGAATGCTATTTAATTTGTGGACACAATAACAAACTATTAAGTTATGCAGATCAGCATGCAGAAAAAATAGAAAGTATATCTCGTGTCAACAGCAATCATTCATATAGATGTAGTCGTTCAAACAATAGGTCACGCAACATACAGAAGTACCAAGTAAACTACGCGTTTTAAATTCTATTGATCTTGTCATATATCTACAAAAAACCTCTGATTGCCTGGTGTGATTGGGATAATTGATGAATCAATTGTTTTCTGTTATGAATTTCTGCAATAGGAATTAAAAGTAAAAACGCTTGAAAGTAAAATGATTTAGAGACAGCATTATAACAATAGTGACAGAACGTACAAGCTTTCTCTTTTCTTTTCTGTTAAAAATCAGCCCATAGCACTTCCATTGTCCAAATGACTTGGGTGTTCAAGAAGTATATATTTACATATATATTTACAAAAAATACTGTGAGGATGAGTCTCTTATCATTCCGAAGTCACATTGGTGCTCGAGAATAGATGAGAGACCCAAAGTATTCCATAGAGATGAATAACTAAAGTAATCATCTTACTATCTCTCATTTTTCTTTATATTTTTTTCTTCAACATTTCAGAATCAAAATTTTAACTTCACAATTACAACTTATACTCTATCATCGGCAGGAATGATTTAAATTTTTACAATACTTAGAATTTCAGCCGATGCATTGTAATTACAAAATATAGTAAATTCTTGTCAAAATCTTTTACATTTGAACTCTTTGTTGATAAAGATATTCTCACCTCTATATACGACGCATAAAATATTTCCAGTGCATCTACTAACTGTTGAACAAGTTCATTCTATATGCCAATACATTAAAATGGTCCAGTTTAAATTAATTAGGTGGGGTAGGGTGTTGTTGTTTGTATCAAATTTCTTCAATAAGTAGAAATGAAAATATTATTTTACTCTGCGTTCAATCAACTATAAGGTTTAACGTACTTAATTTTTTATACAAAATTGAAATCAGTTTATTAATGGAAGCATTATAATTGTGCGTACGTGTATAATTGTCTATGTCACATATAGTTGTTGATATTAAAACTTATTTGTTTTTAATCACAAAAAGCTTTAAACTTTTAGAAAAATAAAGTATATCGGCCAAATTTCTATACGAGTGCTTTCTGGATTTCTTTGTTAAATGGGATCACTATTGTCTGCTCAAGTCTTTAAAATGTTCTAAAATAATTCCATTTAATAGTAAAATATTGTCCTGTAAATATAACTTTTAAATGTCTGTCAACAGAATATTACCAGTATGGGTTGATGTCCATATAAAAACCTATTTATCTAAAACACCATACTAAACAGTTCATTTTAAGGGCCCTTTATATCTTGCTGTTTGATGTGAGCCAAAGCTCGTGTTGAAGACCGTACTTTGACATATACTGGTTTACTTTTACAAAGTGTGACTTAGATGAGAGAGTTGTCTCATTGGCACTCATACCACATCTTCTTATATCTACTTTCATTGGTGCTTAATTGATTGGAGGTCCAAAGCAAATTTGAAAAATTGCAATATGAATACTAGTACTCGTTGTTTTTTCTTACATCAATAATTAAAGATTATTGACTGTTGGTTCCTATGCAATATTGTATTACTATTTTTGCCAGAGAATAAAATGTAAAAGACAAACATAACCTAACATTGCATGAGGCATCATTTATAAATCGTTGATATTAAATGCATATTGGAAATATTGTCTAGAATAACCCGTTTTTAAAGCAGCAAGTTAATGCTAATTCTACACAAACAATCAGAGAAATCTAAAAAAAAATGTATAAAAAAAGATATTATATAGTCATATTAAATATACATGCCATATCCAGAGGCCATTAAAACTGCCTTTGCCTTACAAGAATGGCCAGACACTGCGTACCATCGTCAAGCACCAGGTCGGAGCAAGATGAAAGGGAAAAGAACGGCAGAATCAACACTGCAAGAATAGGTTATTGTAGTTCGCAATATATGCCAATATAGTCGGACGTTTAAGCCCACATCAGGCAGTCATATTAAAGTATGAAATGACTCACTGTCAAGATCTTCGATCTTATCCTGTGGCTCTTTATTTCATCGTATGAGACTTTCTAATGTTTGCAAGATGTTGAGTTGTCCCTGTTGCTCCAATGTGTGGGGTCAACAGACATCGCAAATACAATGTACTACGTAATTAATTCTGTTATCTTACATGTAAATCCTAACTATGGAAAAACATAAAAGCAAATAAGCCATAAAATTCCATGAAAACTTCCTGGCGACAATAGAAAATTCTTCCATTCAAATGTAAATCCGAGGAAGAACACGAAATTTACATTTTAATTTTCAAAAGTCTGATTCTTTGCAAAGGCAGATTAATTCGATTGAAAAGAGATTTTAAAATGGAGTGTGGCTTTCTACGTCGAAATGATTTGGAATTGTTATGTAGTCATAATAATTTAGATGATTAAGGTAAAAATTACGACAGGGATTTATTGTGTCTCGATGTATAATAGATTCCTGCATATTAAGGAAAATCAATCTGAGATCGATTAGAAACGTTAAAAACACCAAGAACATTTAGAATTGTATAAGCTTTATACATCCATTACTGATTGACATAATAGAAAATTGCAGATTTAATCAGCGTCTCTAGAAGAACAATACCTGCTCTACTTTGGTATTCGGACAGATGTAAAGCAAAATAGTCCTACTGTCCTGACTTCTACCAAGATTAATTAACGCAAATCTACTCAAAATAGAAAAATCCCATAATTTCACAAATCTGATAGGATGAACGTAGAAACGATGTAAATGCGTACAAATTTAATCCTACCAGACCCAATGGCTTGATAATTATCACTTCTTTATGTTATGTATGACAAAATTATACTTCTACTCAAAGTGCAGGAGTTAATTCCCCCTTTCATCACCAGGAATTAATTTCCGAACTTTCATTTAATGATATGATTGATGAACTGCTTTTAAATAAATTCAGAATTTTGCATTCAATCCTTTTCGCCTATATTTCATAATCCTGTAAAACCAACCCCGATTGAATGAAGCACATAAATAATTTGTTGAAAGAAGTATTTGAATAAAATATGTTTTAAAAATATGATCTAATAAATCATTTTTTGTTATTCAAATGACCTAACAATCACACTACCTGTACACAGGATTAAAAACGCAAACACACAAATTTCAAAAATTATATATAATTACTTTTCTAATGGTTTGTAGTTTTTATTTAGTTTAAATCTATGTTTTTATAGACGAAATTGACATTTTGTCAAATGTATTCTTGGTATTAAATCGAACTTGGTAATAAAATGAAGTACTTGTGTTCCTGTGTGATATTTAAAGCTAAATTTCGATTTTTTTACACTTGTAGTTTTTATTAAGTATAACAATAAAACACATGTACAAATAACAAATAAACGAGACAAAAATTGTTTGTTCAAGAAAGGTTTTATACACAAATATGCATTAATAGGTACCAAGTCAAAAGAAACAACAAACACTGTCGTGTATCATTATGGTATCTCTCAGAGGCGGATTTAGGGGGGGGGGGGGGCAGAGGGGCCCGGGCCCCCCTTTTTGGGAAAAAAATTGGTTGCTTATATAGGGAATCACTGAAGCGTGACTTGAGCGGGCCCCCTCTCAGGCCAGTCAATGGGCCCCACTTATGAAAATTTCTGGATCCGCCACGGTCTCCAGTTTCGTTTCTATTGTGTCTCTTAAAAATATTGAATACAATCAGGTATATTGGAAGATATTTAAGGTTAAGATCCCGTTTGTTTTTGTTTGTTTGTTTGTTTTTTTTTTTTTTGTTTTTTTTTTTTGGGGGGGGGGTGCAACATAGATTCAGCCAGGGCATCAAGTGTTATACAGTTTGTAACGCGAGGTATGCCGAGGCGCCGAGGCTAAGGAAAAGATACATAAATTATAAAACCTAATGTCAATATCACATTGCATGAATTAAGATGGTGAAATAGATCTCTTTAACTATTTTAGACGATACGTTTGAAAAAATTATGCATGAAACTATCTTTATTTTAAATATGTTTCTAATGTTTTGCTACAAGTTATGTACAAATGTAGTATCTGTTGGACGTCATCTGTCAAAGGTCACTTATTTAGTGTGACCAACAAATGAAAACTAGAATTTCAAAATTGATACCAACGGAGAACCGAAAACAATGTAATTGAGCGTTGGTAATAAAAGAAATCCCTAGGAATTATAGGATGCAAATTATTAAAATCTTAGGATAAGATGAGTTTAACCAAATACGATATATTGTTTTTTTTACGTACAAACGTTGAAAGTACAAGCTCTCAAGCGCTTTTATCAAATTATAAAAACAAAAACACAAACATCAGCAAAAAAAAATATGCAGCTTCTTTCAACCATTAAGAAAAGGTTTCTGTTATTCGAATATATAGTGTTTCATCCTGAGCTCGTGTTTCCTAGCAATAAAAAATCTAACTTAAGTTCAGTTAATAAGTATACAATAGGTTACACCAACTCTTCTAGATAGCGTACTATGGCTTGATTTACACAAATTTTAACTATTTTTGTCATTCAGAATGTTTTAAATACTTGAAATAATATGAACCTATATCTCATTTCCGTAGTTAAGTGCTCGGGTTTTCAATAAGTTACTTTAATGTAATCCACAGCAACATTGTTAGTTGGCAGTTTAACTTACAGTGTCGTTGAGTATTATATTGATACATTAAAGATATACTCCCAAACATATTGCAACTTAAAATTTGAAAAAAGGTAGCATTAAATAATAATAAACTTTGGGAACATAAGTAAAGGGACACATTTCATTATGCAAATAGTAACAGAACCTTGTTTTTTTTAAATATTATTAAAAATGAAGTGTTTAGTCAACAGAACGTACAAAACGTGTAATGTTATCAGCTATACTTAAACTCTTATAACTACTAAAATATTCATTTTTAAACCGTTATACAGACTGTATACTTTGTCAATCTATCAAGATGTTAACTTGGAAAATAACAACCATCACCTATTATTTAATTCTTCTTGGTGCTTATATCCGAACTTTATGGAAGTTTGACAGAATGATAAATTGTCCGCTAAAATGAATCTATAACATACGGTTGTTTTCTTCCTTCTACTGCTTGATGAACATGTGCAGTACATGTAATTTCTACATTTTCCCATCTCAAAACTTTTTCATAAGATCAACTCCCAAATAATTCCAAAAATAATTCTTTCTTTACTCACTTAAAGTTACCAAGATTACAGACTTCGACCACATAGCTAACTTAAAGGGACTAAAGACGAAAAAACAGTCAACAGCTATAAGTACTAGGGAACGTATCGTTTTGAAGGTAAGTAAATGTTTATTAACCCATTAGACCTTTATAATGCTTTTTATATACAGAAAACTACATTGGTGTACTAGTAGTAAACATACCAAAACAGGATAGAATTACACATAATATATCAAAATTTCAAACTTAAAGACTATATATAGTACTGACCAAAGGATACACGTTTCAAACGGGATACTATAATATGCACCAAATTAAACATGTATCAAAAGTTAGATTTTAAACTAAAGCACGGATCAAAGGAAATATGGAACTATGTACCTAAATGGACCAAAATCTTAATATAGAAAAAAAACATTGACATAAATATGCACTTAAATATTGCAATGCTTACAAAATTTCAAACATAACACAATAAGACACCAACTTTACAGTTTTCACCAAACGTTTCAAGTAGTTAAATTTAATTTAACATAAAATGCAATTACTTTATTCAAATGTTCTTCACAACGTTTTTTAAAAATAATACCGTCTCAAATTACATACCACTACCAATAAATTACAGACTAAATCTTTTGTTAGATAGTGTAAAACAGTCTCTTGTGCCTGCATCTTATATCGATGTTTGCAATTACACGCAAATCGTTAGATTTTCGTTGTATTACCATGTATCATATTGCTTTATTAAATTTCATTATAATTGTAAATGCAATAACATATCTAGAAAAAGTAAAGGTCGATCTGCTGTTGATTTTATCGTTCCGAAATAATTACGGCTTTCGTTCATTATATCAATAAGTTCATGAAAATGTAGAAAATCACTACCAACTAGATATTGAAAAATAATATGAAAGCTTACCTGAACGAAAATGAAGGTGATAATTTTACATGGTGATAATAAAACTATCCATTGACACCTGACAGTAGTGAACCGGGTAGATGGTAGATGATCAGTTGTGTCAATATTGACTCAGGTATTACCTGAAACAGTTATTTTTACATCAGATAATTATCTTTCATTGGTCGATAAACCGTAGAGGATTCCCCTCGCATAGCAACAACACAAATCGTCAGAAATGATACCAAATTACCGAGTATGTAGTGTTCAATTTTCTATCAAGTTATTTAACTTTTACCTCACGCAAAATTTTATGGTTGTTTTTAAATACCTTGTTGGTACCTGGATGTTTGAAATCTCATACCTGTATTTGTTAATAAATTAAAGTCTTCTAATTAACAATTTATATTTTAATGTAAATGTTGAATTTAAAGTGTTACCTTTTTTTTTCGATCGATAGAGATCAAATTTCAAAACTCCCCCAAATCGCATACATCTATTTAACTTCGTTTATTTATGTACATTTTAAATACGCTTAAAGTACACTCACGTTTATATCAATTTGTGATTTTATCTTCAGTTTTACAGTAAGTCCTTGAATAATAAATAGTGACTGTCGAATCTTTTTATTAAAGTAATCATATAAAGTATTTTAAATAAATGATGGAAAGATACATCTTCTTTCCAATTTGATATCTCTATAAACAGAAATAACAGTTGTTTTACCAATGCTTTCTTGATATTCAACTAAAGTGGGACCACAATGGTGATATAATGTTACCAAACTCGAACTAGTGCGGGAGATTTGAGGGTTTGATCTCCAAATTGACATAGTATTAAAATAAAACAGTTTTAAATTGGACCTTTTTTTGAAAATTTTTGTTCTTCCCTGGCTGGGATTCGAACTCATGCTACTTATATATCGTGGCACCAAAGCGCCTTGCACTATGTCCGCCGCGCTACACCACTCGACCACCTAGGCTCTTAAATCAAGCTTTCAGTTGCCGCGTGTTTAGTTACCTTTCCTCATCAGTTTTTATATAGCGTCGTAACACGGTATGCAGATGAAATACGTTATGTACAGATCAGCTGAATTATCTATCGTTCAAACGTACTTATAATATAATTGTTTCTGTGACTGCAACCTACATTAATTTGTAACATCCTTTAGTATCTAATGAGTATTAATGAATTCTTCTATTTATGTTCTTCCCATTAACATTCAGATTGGGTTCTGTAAATACATCTGTATCTAATTAGACTTATTTTGCTTACTTATATTCTACATACTCACGTTTCGTTGTAGCAACCGTTCATGACGGATCAAATTGTATCAGGATTACAAATTGAGTTCGAGAGAATCACGTCAACTAAAACAATGGAAAAAACAGAAACACTGATGTACAACAAAAACAAACGATCACACACATAGAAACGTTAAAATGCTGATATCTTATTGCAAGCACATGCATTGTTAATTGTTTCTTTGGACTTTTTGGAAGTCAGATGTACGATTTAGTGCATCATAAAAATATGACAATTTCGGTACAATCGGTAAACATGAATTTGACAGCTAGTACCCATTTAAAACAACATAATCAATGTTAATACCAATAGCGTCACTGATGAGTATTTTGTAGACAAAACACGCGTCTGGCGTAAATATATTTTATTTTATCCTGGTATCTATGATGAGTTTATATGGACACTAGCCCTAACATCTTACCACAATGTAGCAAAAGTAAAATCTCCATTGATAATTTAAAAAGAAAGTCCCTAATCAAATGGCAAAATCAAAAGCTCAAACACATCAAACAAATGGATAACAACTGTCATATTCCTGACTTAGTACAACATTTTCTTATGTAGAAAATGAAAGATTAAACCTGGTTTTAAAGCTAGCTTAACCTCTAACTTGTATGACAGTCGCAGCAAATTCCATTGTATTGACACAGATGTGTGAACAAAACAAACACATATAATACGTAAAAATGTATAAAATAAAGGTACCGCAGTCAACATTATGTAATACTCTTAATCACTATAAAAACAAACAAAAATGAAGCAATGAAGCACAAAATAAAATACAGACCAAACATATTAGCAAAGATTAACGACAAGAATACACAAATTTACCATAGTACAATAACACAATGGCGGGATGTATAAGTTCAGAGCCACGTCATATATGTATCAAAGAAACACAAACACGCATATGGACAAAGCACATTAGCAAAAATGAAAGACAGGAATACGGGAATTATCATAGAACAATAACACAATGACAGATGTACAAGTACCGAGTCACGTCAGAAGGATATCAATTAAAACAGACTAAACAGTACAAGTAACATTAACAAAGACAAATAAAATAATAGTATAACACACTATTAAGATGATAAACATCATCAGTACCCAGAATCTATGCTTCAAGACCATCGTGTATTATTTGTAAAGTTGATACGGAATATTTATCAACAATAATTTTACTTCTTGGCAAAGAATTAGAATCATTTTCATAACAGCATGGACAACCGCAATACTTATGTTGGTAATAATACTGAATCATTTACCTTTAATTTGTTTGTTATCGGCTATCGATATTAGTGATTTTAGCCTCAATAAGTATGTCAGAGGCCTTCCAGTGGTGATTTAAATAGAATAAAATAGTATCACCACCCCAGTAGTCAGCACTTTTTTGTTCTGACATGAATTATCATTGATATGGTTATATTTATAAATTAACTGTTCACAAAATTTAGAATTTTTGAAATACTAAGGCTTTTCTACCTCAGGCATAGATTACCTTAGCTGGATTTGCAAAACTTTTAGGAATTTTGGTCCTCAATGCTCTTCAACTTCGTATTTTATTTGGCCTTTTTAACTTTTTTGGATTCGAGCGTCACTGATGAGTCTTTTGTAGACGAAACGCGCGTCTGGCGTATATACAAAATTTAGTCCTTGGTATCTATGATTAGTTTATAGTAAAGTACATGCAGGTACACGAAAAGAAAAAAAAATAAGTATTCAAATTTAAATCAACACACATGGTTTAGTCCTGTGATAGTTATTCGTATTATTTGAATTAGGCGTTTAGAACATCTGGCGACCCCACACTTTAAATGTACGTTATAACACGTACGATATGTCAACTAAGCTATATAGCTGAACGTTCGCATAATCTGATCGTCCCCGAGGGTATCACCAGCCCAGTAGTCAGCACTTTGGTGTTGACATGAATATCAATTATATGGTCATTTGTATAAATTTCCTGTTTACAAAGCTTTGAATTTTTCAAAAAAATAAGGATTTTCTTATCCCAGCAATAGATTATCTTAGCCGTATTTGGCACAACTTTTTGGAATTTTGGATCATCAATGCTCTTCAACTTTGTACTTGTTTGTCTTTATAAATAGTATGATATGAGCGTCACTGATGAGTCTTATGTAGACGAAACGCGCATCTGGCGTACTAAATTATAATACTGGTACCTTTGATTATTGTTACATATGAATTACAAACTACTTACAAATTTGTAGATTACCTTAGCCGTATTTGGCACAACATTTTGGAATTTCGGGTCCTCAGTGCTCTTTAACTTTGTATTTGTTTGGCTTTTTAACTCTTTTGATCTGAGCGTCACTCATGAGTCCTATATAGACGAAACGCGCGTCTGGCGTAGTAAAATTAGAATCCTGGAACCTTTGATAACTATATACTGACCCAGTCAATTGATAACCTAAGTGCGCCAAGAAATGGTCATGTCCACGCTGTTATGAACATGATTCTAATATGTTTTTAGTTGTTTAAGATACACATCAGACAAGCCAGCATTCATGTTCCGCTATTCGACATCCTCTCACTAAATAAGCCAAGAACTCATCTATTCCATCAAACTTGAAGTATTATTTCATATATAGTGTTAAATCTAGAAATCGACAATATGTGTCTGTTGAAAATAACTTTACGGCAAAAGATATAAATACATCTTCCCAATTGAAGACTTTCCATTGTTTTGTAGAAACATTCCAGCAGCGCCTACAAATGGAAAATGTGATTACCAGTTGATACGAAATTTTAGACACTACGTTTCCAGATAGAAGATTGCTTATTTACTAGAAAGCTTTTAGACTAATCGTATCAACAAAATCATCAAACAGTTGAAGATTCCTGATTTAATTGTTTACCAAATATACATATATAACGTTCTTTGGAAATAATAAAAATATCACCACACACTGAATGAGTTGGGAAGCAGCAAAAAAGAAAAGAAAAAGTTTAAGATTGCCGCTCAGTGGTCTTGTGAATTTACAATTTTATATGATTTTGTAAGGAACTTATGCATTATATGCATATCAAGATTTTCCATGTGATTATATCTACACAGTCAAATAATTTTTATTGAGAAAATTTGATTTTTGAACAATGGAAGTTTTGGAGAACGATTTTTTAAAGTGTAGTAAGAACATTTCAATAATACTGTACACAATTTATAGTCTTCTTTTTTTTTCTTAAAGAACTAATTTGGGTTTCTGTTTTATATTTTTTTACTGTGACAATGTCAAATAGAAACTTTAACATATTTGTATTAGATTTTTAATATTAAAATATTTAAACCTCAAGGATCGTCGGAGAAGCATTATGGTGTCTTCCTCCATCTTGGATATTTAAAATAACAATTGATTTAGATTTATTTTTGCAAATTTGAAGTAGTATGTAATTCATATGTAACAATTATCAAAGGTACCAGTATTATAATTTAGTACGCCAGATTCGCGTTTTGTCTACATAAGACTCATCAGTGACGCTCATATCATACTATTTATAAAGCCAAACAAGTACAAAGTTGAAGAGCATTGCTGATCCAAAGTTCCAAAAAGTTGTGCCAAATACGGCTAAGGTAATCTATTGCTGGGATAAGAAAATCATTAGTTTTTCGAAAAATTCAAACCTTTGAAAACAGGAAATTTATGAAAATGACCACATAATTGATATTCATGTCAACACCGAAGTGCTGGGATGGGGATACCCTCGGGGACGAAACGTCCACCAGCAGTGGCATCGATCCAGTGGTATAAGACTTCATCCCAACATAGGAAATCATGTGTTTTATCATATTTACGGCTGTATTTAAAAAAAAAAACAAATGTTGTTGCTAGAATTATTTTTTTAAAACTTTGGCTCATATGGGGAGATAACTCAGATTGCAATTTTTATAATTTTTCCTATTTAAATATGCAGCAAGTCCAATAAATACATGTTATAAGCTATCTTGTCACATTATTTTAAAACTCTATAGTGTAGTTTTCGTTTTATCCTACAACTAGAGGCTCTCAAGAGCCTGTATCGCTCACCTGACTGTACGTGGGTTTTTGAAATCATATAAAGACAGATAAAATTTGGCTACAAAGTAACAACACTTGGCCAGCACCTCATAAGGAAAGGACTATTCATGCTATGTTTGATTTCATTCAATTCCGTGGTTCTCTAAAAGATGTCATTTGTATTCATTTCCCATATGGTCCTTTGTTAAACTAAGTCCCCCACTGGCGGCCATCTTGGATGATGGATCGGCTACAAAGTAACAAAACTTGGTCAGCATCTCATAAGGAACATTCATGCCATGTTGGTTTCATTCCATTCAGTGGTTCTCTAGAAGATGTCATTTGTATTCATTTCCCATAGGGTCCTTTGTTAAACTAAGTCCCCCGCTGGCGGCCATCTTGTATGATGGATCGGCTACAAAGTAACAAAACTTGGTCATCATCTTATAAGGAACATTCATGCCATGTTGGTTTCATTCCATTCAGTGGTTCTCTAGAAGAAGTTAAAGTGTAAAAAGTTAACGACGGACGACGGACACCAAGTGATGAGAAAAGCTCACTTTGCCCTTCGGGCCAGGTGAGCTAAAAATTGATTTTCCATGCATAATCTATACAAAATATGACTATTTTGCACAAACTGTAGCATGCTAAAAAGTCCCGTGACCCATACTTATTATTAATTTTTGGAAAAAAGCAGGATTAAAACTTCATTTTGAAAATTGTTAAAAATTCCATGGATTTTTGTTTTATAAAAGACCCACCCCCCCCCCACCCCGCCTCCACCCCCACCCCTACCCCCCCCCCCCCCAAAAAAAAAAACATCATCACCACCATTTTCACCCTGATTGTCGAAATAAGTATCTGTTGCATTAACATGTGTACCATTTATGTTATAGCAAATAGTGATAATAAGGTGACAAAAACTAATACCAACTGTACACACATTGCTGACAGCTAAAAAATAAAGCAGACACTAAGGAAACTCATACAGATGTCTCACTGGATAGCAGTTCATATATGACAATTTAGCTGTCAAACTACTATGATTTAGACAGTTTGAATGAAAGCCTGGAGGGTGTTGTATAACGAACAGACCTTGACAGAGCATTAAACAACATTGTAAGAAAAGATGATTCGGAAACAATAATTACCGCAGTTGTTACTAAGTTGGTTGACACCATGAAGAAAGTAAAAAGACTGTTACATAAACGATAAGACTGATAAGTAGTCAAAAGACATTGTGTAGTCTTCAAAAGAGAATAAAGTCATAACAGAGGTCAAAGATAGTAAACGAAAAGTGATGCACGAACTTCAGTCAAACGTGAAAGATTATGGACTTACACACAAAAAAGCATTACAAATGTCTACCTATAAGCTGTATAGCAGAAAGTTCAACATAAAGTGATGAATGTCCTAGAAAAAAAAGATGGAAAGGTGAAACAGATCTTTGAAAATAACATAGTAAAAGATACCTTAATGGCCTGAGAAAATCCAAATTATCCATAGGGTACTTGGAAAACATAGAGAACATCGACTGGTTACTGTAAAACTAAAATTAAAATACTGTAGAATGAAAGAAAAGAAAATCATGCTTAAAAATGAGGTTCAACTTTTAGATTGCAACATGGAACTTATTACAAGACTCTAAGACAGTGTTACAAGACAGTAGGTCTTTAAATCTTAAAATGCTTTGATTTTTTTCTTTTTTTTTAAAGATTAAATGTCTAACAATTGATTGTGAGGAAAACTTCATTCAAATTTTAACACATATCGGTGATACAGGGTCACTAAATTACCATGATATCAGCGATTGCGTGTGTCTCAATAATCCCAAATGAACTTGACATTAGAGTTTCCTGTCACGTAGTGTTGTCATTTTAGCGGTATGTTTAACATTGCAATTTAGGCGGGTGATTTGGCTATCCATAAAACCAGGTTCATACAACATTTTTTCTTAAAATGTCCTGTACTAAGTCATGACTATAGCAGTTGTTATATACAGATTAAAAACTTGTAGTATAGTAACTTACACGCTGTTGTACCGTATGGTGGTTGTGTTTTTCATTTGTTAGGTATGCACGTGCATGTCCACATTATAAGAATTTTTATATGTTACAGTAAATATGTAAATCTGGGATTTTGAAAAATCCCTGAAATCATATCCATTTTGAAGTTTTTTTTTACAGTTTTAGTGATTTTTGTAAAATCCGATAAATCGTTATGATTTTTTTTAAAAAGTTGTAATTGTGGGTATTTGGTAATATTCATAATTAGAATTTGGAAGTTAATATTGAAAATGTATTTTTTTCTAATATAAATAAACCATTAGTTTGCTAATTTTTTTCATGTAATAGACATTACTAATTTCCAATATTTTACTATGTCTATGAGTAAAAGACATATGTACATACATAACTAGGCTACCATTTACATAAAAGTTTTGTGACATCTGTTGTTACATAATTGTTTTGCTTTTCGACATATCCACCTGTGTTTGAACATCTCACACTGAAGAATGTCATACCGTGACAATATGAATAATAGTAAATGAAAGTTTTTCTTTTGATTTTGACCTAAAGAGAGGAGTAGATATAGAACATTATCCATTTATATGTGAAAGCAAGGGTTTATATCACAGTATAATCTAAGACATGACCAAAGCAAATGAAGCATAACAAATGGTCAAATAAACTGATTACAGATACCAGGATAAAAAAATGTATTTTGCGCCAGACGTGCGTTTCGTCTTCAAAAAACTCATCAGTGACGGTCGAAACAAAAAATGTTAAAAATCCCAAATAAGTACGAAGCTGAAGAGCATTTAGGACCAAACTTTCCTAAATGCTTTAAAAAGCTAAGGTAATTTATTCCTGAGGTAGAAATGCCTGAGTATTTATGATATTCACAGTTTTGTAAACAGTTAGTTTATTATTATGATCAGATCAATAATAATTCATGTCATCACAGAAGTGGTGACTACTGAGCTTGTGATACCATTGGGGAATAAAAAACACAACTAGCAGTGGCATAGACCCAATGGTTGTAAATAAACTCATCACAGATACCAGGATTACAATTTTGTATTTGCACAAGACGCGCGTTTCGTCTACAAAAGAATCTTCAGTGTCGCTCGAATAAAAAAAAGTTACCTACTAATTAATGTACTTACATACTAACTATGGCTTTCTTTTTTCTTTGTGGATCATAATCACTTGTTATGTGTAGTATATTAATAAATTGATAGTTATAGGATTTTTTTTTCTATTTTAAATTATCATTAAAGATCTGTGATAGACATATTTGACTTATTCTCAGGGGTTCAGACAGAAACATAACCCCGTATACGCTTGCATGTGTTCCAATAGACTTTTACCATGTGAACAAGAAAATTAATTTTCTAGATAATAGTGTCGGTCTTGTCTCAAACCGGATTCATATTCACATCCTGATATGATTTCGTACTTATCACTGTAAAATTTGACATAAATAATTGTTTTTGTACCACTTACAAGTGCGTTTTTTAGAAATCAAGGAACTCAATGTTCTGCCTTTACATTTTATTTGGAAATACATGTATATCACTTCTTTTATACTTTTCAGAAATCTACACAGTATGAAGCACTCAGCATTAACGCTATATCGAACAAGATAGAAATAAGAGCTTGTATTATCTTTAAAGTGGGTCTAGCAAAACAGAGGCGAAAGATACTAGAGGGACATTCGTCGCAACTCGGCCGATTCCGTACCTCATCATAGAAGGAGAGTAGTGGAATCACCCGAGGATTGCCGATTGACTAGAGGGACATTCAAACTCACAAATCGAAAATAAACTGACAACGCAATGGCTAAAAAGGAAAAAGACAAACAAACAAATATTAGTTCACAAAACACAACCTATAAAACTTAAGACTCAGCAACACGAACACCACCAAAAACAGGGGCGATCGCAGATGCCCCGGACCGGTAACATATCCTGCTTCACGTGTGGCACTCGTTGTGTTGTTCATGCTAATACAAAATCGGTTTTAAGTCTTATTTCGTAGGACACATTCGCGAAAAAGTGAATGGATTAGGAACATATCTGCTATCATCTGGAAAACGGATATTCTATAATGGTCAGCCAACAGGTGATGGCGTCTGGGAAACTGGCGAAGGGATGATTCCAACTTCACAACTTGAAACTCTTGGTTTAATAGCTACCTTTTGAGCAGCAACCCTCAATTAAGAAAATCATGATAGAAATTGCAAACTCTGAAATATCGTACTAACTGGGAGATATGTACTCCGTTTGAAGATGCTGCTGGACTATTGCTACATAGAAATGTAAAGTTCACATTTCGTGATGAGCTTTTGTAAACGAAACGAGCGTCTGGCGTAAATACTTATTTACAATCCTTGTAGCTATGATGAACTCATTTATATAGCAAAAAGTAAAGTTAAAGGATACGGTTTACTTCTTTTCTTCTTTCCTAAAAAGTTCCTGTAAAGTCAGACTCATATAAATAAAAGAACAAGTCGTCAAGAAGAAAACACAGTGTGTTCTCATGGGAGTGTCTTCCAAACGTAATACATATGTTGTCAATTAAGAAATCAAGCATCTTGATAGAGTTAGTTTTAGAAAGTTCGTAGTTAAAATCAGAGTGATTTTTTACAAAGTAGTATTTATCCCACCTTTTAATACAAGATACTTTTATCTACGTTTTCACAATTTCCCCATATTCATTTGTTTCAATAATCCCATTTAACTCGCCTCATTTTTCCCAACTGCTCTTTTTTTTTAATTAAACGGGACATATAAACCAAAACAATGTTTCTAATGTATGTTTTTATTTATTTTCAATTAATTATTTAAACAAAACGATTTATCGTATTACAAATTCTCTGAATAAAATTCTTGATTATCTCGGGGATTTTATAAAATGACTTATCAGTTCAGTGTGTAAAATCCTTATTCTTTTACAAATTTCCTGATATACATATACTTAATCAACGAGGATTACTTGTACAGCGTCGTGATCATAACATAAACATTTCTTCAGCAGAATAATGAGGAAGAACGACTGAAATCGACAATATACAATTGTAATGATCACAAAAACAAATTGGTTCATCGATATTAACGTGACGTGCCGTTGAAAATATCTGCAAGTTTACTAATCATGTTACAATACTTATCATGATATTTTGATTCTAGATTCTCATGGCCTTTGATTCATACGAAAATAGCAGTCGACGTAATCTGCCGGGACATTTGGAGCTCATACTATTTGCTTTTTAAAAAATTCAATAGCAAATACAAAAAGTGTTTACGCGAAATTTGTTAGCTCATATTTAAGAAAACGGATATTTTGGATGGATATCAATGAGATAGGTTAATACATGTATAAGTTTGATTGCCCATACGTTTAAGACAATGTAGACAGCAATGATAGATCTGATTTAAATGCGTGTTTTCTTTTTTCCTATGATATCATATCACCGTTCAAAGAATGATGTATGAAATAAAGTAACGAGACAACTAGAATCAAATCATAGATCTAACGCCAAAATGACACTAATTATTTTTTCACCTTTTTGAGGTTATAATTTATGATGTGGTAATTAATTTATTAAGATGAATGTATTCATTTTAAGACATTTATTGTTTAAGCTGTAGCATGATAAATATTCTTCTTGTTACGATTTTCCGTTTTAGATTAGCTGTATTGTTAATTATTGTAAAAGAGTATAGATTATAAATACTTTTTTTAAACTAAGATGATCAATATTAAGAGACGAACACCTCACTTATAAAGGGTAACAATCACGAATATTTTGCACTGCACAAAACACAATAATTTGTCACATTTTAATGTTTAGTTTTTTTCAAAACATTAAGTTAAAACATGTCAAAATTTACATATTTGACCTAAAGGCTATTTCTAGCATAGCTTTTGGACAAAACAAATATGTGCCAACCGTTAAATATAATGAACTCCAAGGAAGATTAAAAAATGGAAAGACCCTAATTAAATGGTAAAAACAAAAGCTCAAAAACTACACACGAATGAAAACCTATTATGAATTGTCAATTGGCTTTTCTTTAACGTTCTGTGAAATTGTAGATCTTTTAATCATGCATCAATAAAAAGACATTTATAGTTGTAAAAAACAGCACTCATTTTTCGTAAATTATATAATTATTGATTTTGATTGATTTCATAAATTATATATGCGTATCTGGTAAAGATAAAAATGGTACCAACAATAACGGAAAACCGCCGACGATCATTTAACCCGAAATTAACATATATATAATTAAAAACCAATTGCTCAACGAACAATTGAAGCTCTTTCCATACGAAAAGATTTCTTTTGAAATCAATAATATAAAACTCGGTTTGAAAAGTCAGTTTCAGTATTTAATGATAGCTAACTGTATGCTGACCTTAAAAATAAATAGTGTCTACACTTTTGTTTAAAATCAGGTTTCATTTAATAGTCAACTAAATATGGACAATGCAGATTCACATAGGAAACAATTGTATTCACAAAATGCAACCTATACTAACATTTATTCAAATAGAAAACTCTCTACAACACTTTTTCTCACAACAATACTTATTTATCAGAATTGAAAAAATCACTGCATAAACTCCAAGTTTTCTTTACAATATATCTTATATACATCCACCCCTGTTACAATTTTTTTTAAAGAATTCGAGAGATAGACTTTAATTATTACCAGCTTATCTTATGTGTATGTTTCTCTTACATGAAATGTCTAGAATCTGTTTGAAACTATTCGGATATTAAATTAAAAGCATTCCAGAATACTATAAATATATCAAAGGCCAAATAAAGTACGAAGTAGAAGAGCATTGAGGACTAACAATTCCTAAAAGTTTTACCAAATGCAGCTAAGGCAATCTATTCCTGAAGTAAAAGAGTCTTAATATTTCAGAAATTCAAAGTTTTGTTAACATTAAGTTTATTATTATGACCATATCAATAATTCATGTCACCACAATAGTGCTGACTACTGGGCTGGTCATACCCTCGGGGAATACAAAGTCCACCAGCAATGGCATTCAAAATTTAAGATTGTATAAAGTATCCAATCTTGTCTCCAGTCTACATCTTACTATATGCTTATGTGTCAATGAAAGTTCAAAGTTTCTGCATCATATGGTCAGTTTAGAAATCTTGTCACAACAGTATCATCTCTAACCATAAACCTAACATAATTTAGCTAATGTAGGAACTAGATGTTTAAACAAAACAATACTTTCAAAAGATGTAAGTATGAATACAACAGTCTGATGTATGAATTCAATTAAAGATTCATTAAATTGACTGCTAACATCTGAGTTTTGCATAACTTCCAAGCACAGTTGTTGTCTATGCAATAAACCTTTAAATTAATAAAATCATAGCTTTTACATGTTAAATTATCTGTTTTATGACTCCGGGGGAAGGCATTTTTTTTTCTGTTTTTTTGTTTGCCCCTGGATCCTCACATTTCCTAAATTATTCTGCTGTTTCTGGCAATATTGAGCACATGCTTAGGATAGAACACACAATCTAAGTTTTATAGAGGTATTTTTGTATCTTTACCTTGTATTTTTTTCATTCCGAGGTCACCAAAAATCACATTTAGGTGTTACGGTTTACTTTGGGGTTATCGACATGACAAAAACACTCCACCAATAATATTCAGGAAGGATCTATGAGTTTCAATGACTGCGAAAAGTTCACATAAGCACTTCCAAGTTTTTGTTGGGGTTCGTGTTGCTTATTCTTTAGTTTCTATCTTGTGTCATGTGTACTATTGTTTGTCTGTTTGTCTTTTCATTTTTAGCCATGGCGTTATCAGTTTATCTTTAATCTATGAATTTGACTGTCCCTCTGATATCTTTTGTCCCTCTTTTGTATGACAGCCGCATCAATTTTCATAATATTTACAACGATGCGTGAACAAAACAGACATAATAGGTAAAATTGTCAAAATATTGGTCTAAGCTATGCATACTGAAAACTTTGAATTTGAGTCATCATAGTTGAGGACCGAGATTTTTGGTTGCAAAGTGTACGAAATAAGAAGAAAAACAGTGTTTTGGGAGATTATTCTTACCTCTAACAAAACTTTCGATTTTTTAACCATGTATACCATCATTTCCCATGTGAAATTATAATATTTTGAAAATACTTTGAACGACAAAATTATTTTATATTTCTTCCTATGTGAGGTTTACATTTTCTGACGTCAAACACGCGAAGCAATGCATGTGGTTGTTAAATTTGATTTCTGCTTCTTTGTTAAATATTTGTTTGTTTTGAGATTGTGACACAGTGATGACTGCTGGACCAATATTTTGACAATTTTACCTATTATGTCTGTTTTGTTCACGCATCGTTGTAAATATTATGAAAATTGATGCGGCTGTCATACAAAAGAGGGACGAAAGATACCAGAGGGACAGTCAAATTCATAGATTAAAGATAAACTGATAACGCCATGGCTAAAAATAAAAGGACAAACAGACAAATAATAGTACATTAGACACAACATTAGACACAAGACTAAGCAACACGAACCCCACCAAAAACTGGGGATGATGCCAGGTGCTCCGGAAGGGTAAGCAGATCCTGGTCCACATGTGGCACCCACCGTATTGCTTATGTTATTACAAATTATGTAAATAGTCTAATTCGGTACGACACATTCGTGAAAAGGGAATGGTATTGTAGTTACGACATAAGGAACATATCCGATATCATCTGTGAAAAGGTTATTCCATAACGGTCAACCAACTCGTGATGGCGTTCGTAAAATTTACGAAGGGATGATTTCAACTTCACCATTTGGAATTCTTGGTTTAAAAAGCTTCCTTGTGAGCAGCAGTCCTCTGTCAAGGAAATCATGATAGAAAATACAAGCACGGGTATATCGTATCAGTTGGGAGATATATACTCCGTACGCAGTCGCTGCTGGAATGTTGCTACATAGAAAAGTTCACAATTGGGAAGCTGAAATCTTTTGTCGTAAAGTTTTGTTTTCAACCGACCCTCATGTTCAATTTCTAGATGTAATTTAACATATGAGGCAGACTTAACTATATCTGTAATATCATTTATCTCTTGTTTAATTGATAGATTCGTTTAACACTGTCACCACATTTTGTATTATTTAGTGAGAGAACATCATCAAACTTCTTATCTTTCTAAGAAGTTCATATATGAAGTCAGCCTCATAATAAAGAAATAGGTCGGCAAGAAGAGGGGCACAATTGGTTCCCATTGGAATTCCGGCAGTCTGTTGAACAACACGTCCTCCAAACGTAACAAATATGTCAATTAAGAAATCAAGCATCTTGATAATGTCAGTTTCTGAGATCTTTTTTTGTTTGAATACAAGTGAGAGGTTTAGCGCTATAAAACTAGGTTCAAATCACCATTTTTCTACATTTGAAAATCCCTTTACCAAGTCAGGAATATGACGGTTGTTGTCCATTCGTTTGGTGTGTTTTGTCATTTGATTTTGCCATTTGATTAGGGACTTTCCGTTTTGAATTGTCCTCCGTATTTTTGTGATTTTACTTTTTAAAAGAAAAAGTATTCAGTTGAACAGTGTCAATTTCAAAAGTGTATAAACTAACTGTGCTATCGTATATACCAAATATCTAATTGACATCTTGCGAATCAACTAAACAGCTATAGAGAAAATAAACTAGGCGGAAGAAAAAAATATTCAGCACAAAATTACAAGGTCTTTCCACGGAAAAGTGGAAAGACCTTAATTTAAACAGATAGCAAAAACATGCAATTGGTTTAGTCTAAGTCTAATTGATTTCATATTGCAGGTTTAAAAGTATCTTTGACATCGTATCGATCTGTTTAAAAATATTTTGGTAGATCGAATCAGTCAAGTAAATAGTTCATCCTTGTTTCACCTTCAATGCCCTTTTAATTGATAGTTTTTAATTTCCAGTTTACCACTTAAAAAAGTCTATTTTATACCGGTTAAATGTGTTCAATTATTGAATTAGATACGATTTTTTTTTTAATTATTAGGTTATTTTTTTAAATGTCACTTCGTATATGATTTATCACTTTATTTATATTAAAGTCGACCTGAATAGTCATATTTGACTTAAATTAACCTCAAAACAACTTGTCAAAATTGTGTCAAATATCTTGCATAGTTGACGAATTACGTTACTGTTTTAATGGGTTACCATACGTTCGAATCAACATACTTGTGACCAGCTAAAACTTTTAGACATTCACGACTAAATAGAGAAATATAATCACCTTTCCTTAACCTCAGTTCTGCTCTGCTATGTTCATTATAGGTTGTCTCAAGTGTCATGCATATTTCAAACATTTTGATCTGCATCAAATTGGACTGAAATAAGAAAATAAAATAAGAAAAATATCGAACTTCAGGGGAAATTTAAAACGGAATTCCCATAGCAACAAATCCCATCTTTTGCTGATAAATTAACTTCTAGCGCATTTTTTACTTATTTTGTAACATTTCTTTTTGAGGTAATCATATCTGTGATATTGACAAAAAGCTATTAAAACCCAGACACAATATTTGAATGAACGTTTTCATTAATTAATTTTCTCAAATCAATCAAATTATGATCATTTTATTTTAAGTGTAAGTGTCATCTAAATTTAACATTTCTCAATTGTATCAATTTTTTACACAACAAGTATATGTAAGATATCAAAATTGAGTGGTTAAAGGTGTCTATATACATGATTGTGTCTTGTATTGGTGACAATGTGGTTAGACGTCTGTCTGATTACCTAGCACCTGATTATGTTGCACATTTTTTAATTATTGAAGTTTATTTTTTGTCATTGTTTTTTCTTATATGCGTTGGTGATAATGATCTTGTTTCTAATTTGATTAATGGTTTTGTTCTTATTGACCTCTTTGTAACTCTAACCATCACTTTGAATGTTATAACACTATGAAATTGAGTATATGCAATATATCTATAAATAAAGTCATATTTATCTATTTTTGGTGCCCGTTAATCAAACGATATGAATACTTATTTGTTGAATCTATATCTGTTTTATACATCTTCTGGAAGTATTTTTGTGCCGTTTGATTTTAGTCATCTCTACGCAACACGACAGGTGCCACGTAGAACAGGATTTGCATACCCTACCGGAGCACCTTAGATCACCCCCCGTTTTTGTTTGGGTCGTGTTGCTTAGTCTTTAGTTTTCTATGGTGTGTCATGTGTACTATTACTTTGCTGTTTGTCTTTTTCATTTTTAGCCATGGCGTTGTCAGTTTATTTTCGATCTATGAGTGTGACGTTATAGAAATGTTTTCATAGATTCAATTTACCAAACTTGACAAATAGCATTTTAATTTTCCTGTTGCAAACTTCTTATTCTTGATGTTGTCTGTGATCATATTCCATCTGTCACTTGTTTGTCGTTTTCCTATGTCAATTGGTATGCTACGTGCGTGAATATTGGCTTTCCACCGACTTCATAATCAGCAACGCAATCACCCCTTAAACTGAATGTAAAGAATGACAACCTCAAGGGGCAAGTGTTTCTGTATAGACATGACTGATAACGCATTTTTCTTTAATTCTCGTTTTGGTAAATGAAGACATTATAATTTTCTTTTACTTATTTTTCAGATTAAGTTTTAAAGTTTGAAACAAAAGACTTTTAACGTTCGCGAATGTTAGGTAAATAAAAGATAAGCCGACTGATTGTAATTGTTTTGTAAAAGGAATAAATAAAGGAAACAGCAGTAAACCGTTGTTCGAAAGTCATAAATCGATTGACAGAAAACAAATCTTGATTACAAACTAAACCGAGGGAAACATATCAACTACAAGAGGAAAACAACGAATAAAATCATCATAGATACCAGGAATAAAATTTAATATTTACGCCAGACGCGTGTTTCGTCTACAAAAGACTCATCAGTGACGCTCGAATCAAAAATGTTTTAAAAGGCCAAATAAAGTACGAAGTTGAAGAGCATTAAGGGTCAAAAATTCCTAAAATTTTGCCAAATACAGCTAAGGTAATCTATTCCTGAAGTAGAAAAGCCTTAGTTTTTCAAAAATTCAAAGTTTTGTTAACAGTTAATTTATAATTATGAACCTATCAATGATAACTCAAGTCACACAGAAGTGCTGACTACTGGGCTGGTGATACCATCGGGGAAATAAATCTCCACCAGCAGTGGCATCGACCCAGTGGTTGCAAATAAACTCATCATAGGTACCAGGAATAAAATTTAATATTTACGCCAGACGCGCGTTTCGTCTACAAAAGACTCATCAGTGACGCTCGAATCAAAAATGTTTTAAAAGGCCAAATAAAGTACGAAGTTGAAGAGCATTAAGGGTCAAAAATTCCTAAAATTTTGCCAAATACAGCTAAGGTAATCTATTCCTGAAGTAGAAAAGCCTTAGTTTTTCAAAAATTCAAAGTTTTGTTAACAGTTAATTTATAATTATGAACCTATCAATGATAACTCAAGTCACACAGAAGTGCTGACTACTGGGCTGGTGATACCATCGGGGAAATAAATCTCCACCAGCAGTGGCATCGACCCAGTGGTTGCAAATAAACTCATCATAGGTACCAGGAATAAAATTTAATATTTACGCCAGACGCGCGTTTTGTCTTCAAAAGACTCATCAGTGACGTTCGAATCAAAAATGTTATAAAAGGCCAAATAAAGTACGAAGTTGAAGATCATTGAAGGTAAAAAGTTCCTAAAAGTTTTGCGACGCAAAAGAAACACTAAAGTGCAACAACCAAACCCAATGACAATTTAGCACCCACAGATACGAACTATATGATAACGACTTCCATTTTCCTGACTTGGTGCAGGACATTTGAAGAAAAAATAGTGGGTTGAACCTTGTTTTGTTGCTAGCCAAACCTCGGGCTTTTATGGCAATGTTAAATATAACACTAAAAGGACAACATCACATGACAGGACTGCAGTACAAATAAATGCAAGAACATTCAGGACAGAGAAATACACAAACAAACAAAACAATAATACATTTCGACATGCTTATAGTTATCAAAGGTACCAGGCTTATATAATTTTATACGCCACACGCGCGTTTTATATACATCAGTGACGATCAAATAAAAATATTCAGAAAACATTAAGTTAAAGAGCATTGATGACGAAAAAATTCAAAAAAATGTGCTTAGGTTATCTATGTTTGGGTTAAGAAAATCCTAAATATTTAAAAATAATTCAAACGTTTGCAAACAGTTTATTTATAAAAACAATTACCATATAATTGATATTCATGGCAACACCGAATTGCTGACTAACTGAATAAAAATATTGCACGAGGATAATATTCATAACACATACTTTGCAAAACCAGAAGCAACGGCACAGCGCTTTTGTTCCGTTGATGGATTTTATAAGTTTTTATTGACTTCCTCATTTTGAATTTTCCTTTAATCTTAGTATTTGTGTGGCGGCGTTAGACACAGTAATGCTGCATCACAGGGAAACCAATACATACATAACTGTCATTTCAATATGGCCTGGTCCTGGTTTACCTATTGTTTAGCTAGATACTGATTACAATCATAGAAGGACATTTACAGTGAAATAACAAGTAACAGACAATACCGGATAAATTTTAATCAAGCATGTCATAATTTGACCACCACTTTTATCCCTTGCGCACGAATGTTAAACATATGGGCAGAAAGTAAAAAGTTGATGAATGGAAGGCAAGACCAAATCTGAAAGTGACCAAAAAATGACCTTTAAATATTACACAATATAAACATTCTGAGCATAGCATGGGAACTTGTGAGCAAAGCATGGGAAACGGGTTTTTCATCCAGATTGTAGCAACCCTTTGTGTATGATCCGGTTATGAATATAGTTATTTGTAGGTTACCGATGTTTACATATCGTAAATGGCTTAAATGTTTGGCAACCCAAAAATACGGCGGCAATTATTGAGCTCCATGAACTCCAAATTGAAAGAAATGAAACTTGAAGCTTTGACTGCGTAAGTATTTCTTGCCGTGTATGCATCACCTGATATCAACACACAGTGGGAACTCTGCACTACTCTTTGAGTATGTTTGTTTTGCATCGTTGACAATGTAATGGAATTTGATGCGACTGTCATACAAGTGAGAGGTTTAGCTAGCTATAAAACCAGGTTCAATCCACCATTTTCTACATTAGAAAATGCCTGTACCAAGTCAGGAATATGACAGTTGTTATCCATTCGTTTGATGTGTTTGGACTTTTGATTTTGCCTTTTGATTTTTGATTTTCCTTTTTGAATTTTCCTCGGAGTTCAGTATTTTTGTGTTTTTACTTTCTACACGAGGATCAAGATGGAAATGTCACTACGTACAATTTTTTTCAATTATTTTTTAACAGTATAGAACACATCATGTAGATATTTTTTTTACTTTTTTTTATATTAATCCATTGTATAATAACATTAACAGTAACGATTTGTCTGCACCAAATACGCAATATGACAATAAATGTCTCATCAGCAAGTTGTAATGTAAGTTGCCTTATATAACAATGAACTGTTAACTACAATTATCCCACTCACTTGAATGTCATACATTTTAAGGGATATTGACACCATAATCTGCTGTTTGTTGCAACACCAATATTGAATTTTCTCCAAGAAATAAATCACGTTTTTGTCACTTGTAAAGTAAAGATCTGATCATTGTTGGAAACTGTTTTAACTATCGGTAATCATTGATCTTTTTTTGTATTTAAAACATAGAAAGTATTTTAAAAAATCAGAAACAAACTTTGTCATTATTTCTTGGCTAGAAGATTAATTAATATGTTAGAAATATTTTTAATTGATTTTGTGAATTAAAAATATGAGCTAGCAGTCAGGTTCAAAGTGTTGCTCGTGTCTTTATTTCCATATGTCACGACGGTAGTAATTAACATAATTTTAATTTGGGTGACACACATTTCATTAATAAAATAACACCTTTCCGTGCGTTAGTTGTGGTGTGACTGTTTTCATGATGCAGTAAGTCTTATTTGTTTATCATTTTTGGTGACTTTCTTTTGAATAAGTGTGTAAGAGCTTTATACTACATTTTAAAAATTGTTAATTTTTTTAATGTAATTGCTTCAAATGGTTAAACTGAAATAAATGAGCATAATTTTTTTTAATATTTCCATACTATATAGATCTTTTACTGTTTCGATTTATATACATTCTTGGTTTTCAAATAATTATCTTTGAGATGAAGTTTCGGATGAAGGAAAATCAGGAAAACCGCTATGGACGTGTGAAATTTATTATGTGTTGTTTTCATCTGTTTAAAAGTCAATTTCAATAGTGTCTCTTTAAAACAAATGACAAATGTATACTTTAGTATGTTAATTTAAGATTTAAACTTTAAGCACTAGAAATTAGATATTGATTAATTTTATCGAAACCATATTTTGTAATGTCTGATGCAACATTTTATAATTTCCCTTACTCTAGAAAATGTATTACCTACACAGATGTTCATCAATATCATTTCAGGAAAAATATTAAATTTTAAAGACTTAATATTCGAAAGTTTTAATTCTTTTGTTTCTACTTTATTTGAGAAAAGTACATTCATAAGCAAAAAGTAGACAAACGGTATTAATAAATACTTGATTTTTGTCAAAGGTTAGAACGTAAAAGTGTGATAAATTTGTATAAATTATTCATAATTGTATCATCTCAGCATTTTACTTTTCATTTTGATAATTAATGTATTTGACATAGATAAACATGTTTATTTTTCAAATGATAAATTATGTCAGGGCTGTGCTCTACAAGAAAAGAACGGACATGTGTGTTATTATTTTAAAAGACGTCATTTTAAGTAGAAAGACATGAATAAATATACGATAACTCTTTTAAATTACATTTAGGCACTTACTAGCTAGTTTTAAAAATATCGCTTTCCAACTGGTTGTTTTATGTATTAAGAAGATAATCAATATTTGATGAGAAAATTAAAAAATGTAAAAAATAAACTCCATTGAAATTTCTATTTTGCGCCAGCCACTCATTTCGTTTACAAAAGACTCATGAATGACACTCAAATAAAAAAAGTTAGAAATGCCAAATAAAGTACCATGTAGAAGAGCCTTGGGGATCAATATTCCTAAAGGTTTTGCCAAATACAACTAAGGCAATCTATTCCTGAGGTAGAATAGCCTTAATATTTCAAAAATTCAAAGTTTGTTTTAACAGTTGATTTATAGTTATGACCATATCAATGATAATTCATTTCAACAGAAGTGCTGACTAATTTGATAGTTTTTGCTTTTAAAAATTTTATTGATATCACTTCTTTAATGTTACAAATATTTGAAAAATAATCGTCCGCGGTTGGTGTATACTTATTATATTAGTTTAAGAGATACTGTCTGGCTAAATTAAAAATAAAATAATGGTAAAAGACAAGGTACGATAAGGCCCGTGTTTGGCCCACTATTTTCTCATTTTTCAAATTTTGTTTTGGAAACATTATCACGTTAAAATATTCCCTTATGCTTGTTGTTTGTTTGGGTGAACTTCAAAACCATTTATTTCAGAAAATTGGTGAGGTGCGGTAGGTAAAAGGACATCAAATAAATTTAATCAACAATCAGTAAAGTAAATCTAATTATTCTAATTGAATTATCAAGAAAGTGTTTATAAAGTACAGATTTAAGGATAACCGAAGCATTTCTTTTCGGTGAAACTCATAAGAGAAAAACAGACCCAGTCTACCATTACCTCAATAAGATGTTTCGATTGAATATTTTCTACAAAGGAAAAAGAAAAATTTGTACACAAGAGAGAGTTGTGCGGTGAAATTTCCTTTTGTCCTTAACCTCTATCTCTCCTCCCTCTTTTTTAACATTTAACATGATTTATAACAAACTATTTAAAATTGCCCGTTTATGAATTTTAAATTATACAGAAACTAAGGTTTCAACTACCTCAGCCAAAGTTGGCGTATTATGGAATTGGCATCTTTTTTAGGAACTATTTAATAAATAGCTCTTCAACGTTTTCGGTCCATATACATCCTTGGCTTTTACAAATTCAGATTTGAGCGTTCCCGATGCCGGTAAATCCTAGAAAAAAAGCGCTTCGGACGCATGAAATTTAAAACATGCTGTTTTCATTTTTTTTGTTTTGTTTTTGTCCTTTATTATTAGTGTAACAGCACAGCATAACAACAAACTGTGGAAGTCAGTTATAAATGCCTATAATGTAAGCTAGTTTAAAGACTAATTTGAACTTAGAATGAAAATTCCATCCGGCAAAAATATTAATCAATTTATACGTCAACGAATTTGATAAAAACAAGTCTTAAGTAGTTGAAAAGAAGCTAGTGCTTGTCAAATGCCAAAATCTAAATGTTTATAGCTTGCTATTAGACCATAAGTGTTAATGAACAGCTTCGCAAAATAATTTACTTATGTTAAAAAATCAGCCGATATACAAGGCATTTAATTTTTCCACCAGATGCGCATTTCATGGTCTACACAATCAATCAATGTTGACATCTTAATGAAAGAACCACCTGCTGAAAACATACGCAATTACCTACCCTTAATTCAAACTAAAGGTTGCATGAATACGGTTTCAATAAGGTTATTTTTTCTACTTCCAATACCAAAACCGCAATGTTTTTTTTTAAATCTTATTTTGACAGAGTTGAACTAAATTGACTGATGATAGCGAAATGATATTTCTATATTCAGCTTCTAAAAATGTTTGAAATAAACGAAACTGTCTTTTTTTTTTTTTTGTCTAATTTGTAGCGTATTTTATAATTCATGTATGAGGATATTGTTCTAAAACAATGTATCGCAACTTTCCTGTTTTGTTTAAAAAAAAAAAAAAAGTATGTACCAAGGAAGCTTCTTAAGAATCCAATCGCGGATCGGGATGTAACAGCACAACGTAGAAGCAAACTTTAAAAGTCAATTTGGAATTTCCAATTCAATAACAATTTTTTATGTTCAAAGTACAATTTCCACTAGTTTTCCAAGGCTAAAATATTATATAATGATGTGAGAGTTTAAACTATACTAAAACAATTTTACGATCTACAGTAAAATTACTATAGTAGTAAAAAATTTAACTATATTTTGCGTAGCATTTATTTCGTTCCTGTAAAAGAAGCCAAAATAAGTCCGAAAAGATGCTTGAGAAGTTTATCTCGTATAAAAGATGTAGTGAACTTTATTAATTGACAATCTGCACAACAAAATTTTATTTGATCTGTGTAGCAGTGTGTAGCAGGGAAAACCGCATAAAATCAAGTATGACGTTTGTTTATTTTTGTATCTTCTGTAGGCTTCTAAAAAAACCTCAGGAAATTTTTTATTTTTCTTAAATATAATATTCATATAACATTTCTTAAATCTAGATACAGCAATGCAAAAAAACTTTCATAGATGCACTTATCTATCTGTGCTAAGAGTATATTTTGTGATGTAAGCTAGACCATATTTGTAAATTCCTTTTAATAAAACTTAACTTTGAATATTTCAGGAAATTATTTGATAATTTTCTAGTTTACTGCGGAAATTGTCCAAAAGGAACAATCCAATACAGCCCTCATTATCGATTTGGACATTACAAATTCACACGGGGAAACTATCTACAATTTTTTTCTATAAAAGAGACGGCTTTCCGTTCCCAGTTGTTAATTTTCCCTTTTCGGACGATGCTGTTTCTTTGGCACATCTTTTTCGAGATGGATATATATCAACTTGTTCGCTATGCCCTTGTCTGTATTTACGTTTAAAATTTCAATAAACGTAATATATCTATATATACCTGGAAAATTAAGAAGTTTGGCTGTCCTTGTAGAAAAATGGGTTATCATAAATCTTTGCGAACATCTAAAATTGAGGTCTTCTTTTATATAAATATGTGAATGACCATTTGAAAAAGTTGGCTGATTACGGCTAAAATGTGAAATAAAGTATCATCGAAATTTGAATTTGAAGAATAAAATAATATCAAATGTCAAAACAAATGCCAAACATTTTTTTCACACCAAAACTAGAAAGATTTCATTTGAAACGGCATTTTACTTAAGATAAAAACAAGTTTATGTTTGTGAAATGTCTAATATACAGGTGATAACCTCGCATGTTACGATAAGAGACAGTCATCAGACGTAACACTTGATAACTGGTCTACTCATATTATCTTTTATTCTATATTTTGTAGTTTCCTATCAAAGTTGATTATATGCAAAGTTTTAAGATTTTAAGATTTGAATATACATGTTATTATCTCTTGTATGATTAGCGTTTCTTTATTGATTTAGTAAAAATTGTCGTTTATCGTTTTAGGGTAATCCAGCGGTTTGTTGTCTTAGCTTTATTCATAAGCTATGCGTCACCTCAAAGTACACCTGTTTTCGGGAAGCTAGCACAAACAATATCCAATGGGCGTTTTGGAAAAAACAGTGCCACAACTCAAAACTCAAACCCTGCCACCATTCAAAGTAAAAATTCAGCACCTGATACAACATTTACAATTGAGAAAGATCCCAAGACCGGAAAATTAGATTTGGTTATTACTGAGAGACAGCTCGTGCCAATGGACAGTAAATTTCCTACGTCACCTGAAGCCAGTGAACCATCTCCGTCAAAACATTCTCCACTGGCTATGGAGGTGATACGTTTGCTGGATTCTGGAATTCGGGACAATGAAATTGATATAATAGATCCTCATACTGGTAAGGTATTAGGTAAACTGTCTCATCAGAAGACATCATCTGGTACAGATCAAACTTCTCAATATCCAGAAAGAAATCTTCCAGGACCAAGTTATTCAATGAAATTGCCGCTCAAAGAAAGGTATGATGCGCGACAATCGTATCCAGAATACAAAACAGACAATCAATTGCATACCAAAGATTTTAAAATTAACCTTGTATCTCAAGTTCAGAATGATTTAGGCTCTAATAATGCAATGTCGGTAAGTAGTCAACTGAATATGCCTGTCATTTTGGATTTTAGTAACGCACTTCCAAACAAAAATATCGTTGGTTCTACAAACAGCAACTCTCCAGTGATACCTCAGATACCAACAGATCAACAAATTTCACATTCACGTTTACAATCGTCACTAAGCACCAAAAAGAACTCACAGAACTTAGAACGGTCAGTGTCCAGTACAGCCAAATCATTAGCTGTAAGTCCGGCTTGGAACGCCATTATTAAATGGGTGCAAGAGAATGCCAATCTTTTCAAAACTATGACAAATACAGCTAAAATCATTTTATCTAAACACAGTAAGCGAAACAATCCAATCAACAGAAATAACCTTCCCTCCGACAGAAAGAGGATTTTGTCGAGAGGATCGAGAGGACATGCAGGAGAGAACAGACCAGCACAAAAACAATTTATCATGAAACCTTACAAAGTACATTTACTTTCCTTTAATAAATCTCCGTCAGGACAAGTAAAAGGAGGGATTTTCGAGGCTGATAAAAATAGATTATCCGCCACACGAGCAGGACGACCAAACCATCGTGCAAGAACATCCCGAAAAGGAGTAAGTATTGTTCAGAAAGTATAGTAATAATGTTGAAGTTAAAAATCAATTATGATTTTAGTAGCTACCATTTTTTTCAAAAGATTTTTATTAATACGTATTATGTCTGTTTGTTTTGTGCACACATTCATGTCAATATAATATAATTTGTTGAAAATGTCTACAAGTTAGAGGTTTAGCTTGCTATGCAACCAGGTTTAATCCACTATTTTTTACATATGAAAATGCCTGTACAAAGTCATGAATGTTACAGTTGTAATCCATTCTTTTGATGTGTTTGAGCTTTTGCCATTTGATTAGGGACTTTCCTTTTTGAATTTTCCTCGGAGTTCAGTATTTTTGTGATTTTATTTTTTACAAAAACAAAAACTTATTTAAGAAAGTAATAAATATAGATCATGGTCGTCAAGCTTTTGTGCATTCAGATATTTATACATTATGCTGTGATTTATTTATTTAACATACACAACTAAACAATTAGCAACAAGAACCACATTGAAACCGTGAGCATGCTCTGGAAAGATAGGCAGATCGTGCTCCATGTGTTGCAACCGTTGGTTTGGACGTGGGAAATACAAAGTATGAATACAAACGGGAGTTAGTACTTTGACTTATTAGACATCTGAGCAGTTGAAATGAAGCAAAACAAATTGTCTTGTGAACAAATACGTCTTTTACAAAAATGAATATTATTTTTAGACAATATACTGTGGATTCATTTATTTTCGTGGGTACCAATTTTCGTGGATTAAGAAAATCTTGCATGTTCGTGGATATTTAATTTCGTGGTTTTGCCGAGTCTGTATATATAAACCTTTATAAAAGTTTGTATTCGTTGAACATTTAATTTCGTGGTTCTGCTGTACCCACGAAATCCACGAAAATTGGTATCCAACGAATAATAATGAATCCACAGTAGTTGCATTTTTTAGCTTTGTACAATTTGTTATTTTTTCGTAGTTCATAAGGTGTTATCATTATTTTACTTTTAACAGGGGTATTAGAGGACGAAATTGCGAGAGAAAATCATGAATTCCATTGCAAAGAAGACAACACTGTTTCTCGACAATCACATAAATGGTATCAGGAATATAGTACATTTTTGAACCATGATAAATGGAAGACAAACTTTTCGTTAATCAAAGTTTATGATATATTCAAAAGTACCATTGAAACTATAAACTACAAATAACTCTAGTAACCTTATTCAAGAAAAATATTCTAATACTTACATAGTGTTCATTAATAACTAATTATGTTTTTTTGTTATTTTTAAAACTGTTGTTCGTATACAAAATAAAAATAATCCCTGGTTGTTTATCATTCTTTCTACTTAATTTAAAACTAACAAATGAACACTATTTACGGTAAGAACAACCACAAGTATATTGTGCAATATTTCTCAGTAATAATATAATGAACGGTTGCAAAAAAAACCGCTCATTTAAGATGTCTAACAAAAATTAAATATACATGTAATATAGCCTCTGGTTAATAAAGAAGTTATGCATCGGCCGTTCACCTGGAAACCCAATATAGCTATGTTCCTTCTGAAAATCTATCAAAGATAAAGAACCGTATACTCTTTCACAATACTGATTATCCCAATTACAAACGAAGTAATATTCGTGTGGCTGCAACAGCTTAAGAAACTGATTTCGAAATCAATATTTACAACTACTAGTATTTGCAAAGTAATTTTACTCCGTATTCCGATATATTAATGAGTGTCATTCTGTCACTCAAATATCAACATTTTAGCAAGTGCTCACATCTCCCATATTCCTATGAATCTGACAATAAGAACATTACCGAAACAAAAAGGTTTACTATATCTAGATCTATCCTTGAAATTGCCTCGCAAAGATGAATTCCAACCAGGATGAATGGAAAACGTAAAAATGTAGGTGTTCATCTTTTGAACTTCCTTTCTCAGTAGTAACAAACCCTCAAATCCCGCTAATTAACATATTTGTTAAAATTTTACAGTTTCACTTACATCCTAACGCAAAACTCATCCAGCCGGGTTTGCAAATCTTAAAGACGCAGAAAAGATATCTGATTTATAAATTTACAAATTGTTTTATATTTCATATTGATAATTTGCATTAAGCACTCACGGCAGGATAAATTTACCCTTTATAAGAAACCAATATTGCCGCTTTATGTCTTTATCTCGGTTTCAATATTCACAATGGATTGAACATTTTTGAACATCGGTAAACCGCTATTGCTTCATATGTGTCAGCAATAAAAACCAGTTTCATAAACATCATTTACATTATCCATTTGTTTGATTTACTTTATTAGCGATATTAATTGTGACGGTTTTTTTTTAGCACCGTCAAATATTGGCTTGCATCTAGAAAAAGACATTGAGCGTCGGTTGAGAATTCAATATATAGATGATATCAATGTTCACATTTCATCCTTTTAAACCAGTAATAACCAAAGTTAAGGGCTTATACTTCCTTTCATGACTTCTTTTTCGCAGGCATATTTTTCTGGGCCAATGGTATTGTCCAACTTTTTTCTGTGTTTTGTTTAAATTTTGTGCTTGTTATCCAACTAAGACTATTTCATGCGAGCGCTTGTTGTTGTTTTGTTCTTTTTACATTTTTTCATGATTAATACCACATACATAACTCTGATTCCCTTTAATGAACAAATAAAGGCAACAGCAGTATACCACTGTTCAAACTCTGTATATGGTTGATATAGGTTCGTCCAATGAGATTTTGTATATTGAATTATGATAGCTAGAATAAGATTGATTCTGAAACTGTTGAATGTTAGTTCGCGATATTTTTACTAACTACTGAGCTGGTAGTCCACCAGCAGCGGTATCTATCAAGGAATGTAATAAATGAAAAGTAAACGTTGTAAAAGGGTGACAATCGTTAAAATCACAGATCAGAAGCCAAAAAAATAAAACAACGTTATAAAGTTCTACGTACGACGCGCTTTTCTGCATATACCATCCTCAGGAACGTTCAATGCCAAATATTTGATCGACCAAGATATGAACCGATGCAGACGTGTTGCTTGTGAGTCATCATTTCTTGATGGTCAAATAAATGTATTATCCGTTAATTATCCATTTTTAGATGGTGACGTTCCCTTGTCACCATCTTACGGTGTTTATATATCTCAACTTGTACGATTCGCTCGTGTATGTAACAATGTTTTAGATTTTAACGAGAGAAATTTATGTATTACTGAAAAATTATTACACCAAGGTTTTCGATATCACAAACTAGTTAAAACATTTACTAAATTTTATCATCGGTATAAGGACATCATTCGTAAATATAGCTCAACATACAGACTTCTTATACGTTCAGGTATTTCACATCCAATTTTTTATGGAAATATTCTTTATAAAGCACAAAGGTGTCAGTATTCACCTCAAAAACTAACAAAACCTTTGAATAGACTTATTAAGAAGGGATATAGTTACGATACTGTTGTCAGGTCATTAAAGATTGCATATTTTGGCGTTAATATTGATTCACTTATAGGGTCTTTGCATCGGAACTAAACACATTTATTCAAAAACCAGTTGTTGGCATGACACGGGTTATGTTCTTCTCATATATGTTATGATGGTATGATACTAAACCCCTAACGGGAAGGATTGTGCCTGATGTTCATATGATGAAATCATAATCTTTCAGTCATTTTAATTGAAGTCTGGAGCTGGCATGTCAGTTAACTGCTAGTAGTCAGTTGTTATTTATGTATTATTGTCATTTTGTTTATTTTCTTTGGTTACATCTTCTGACATCAGACTCGGACTTCTCTTGGACTGAATTTTAATGTGCGTATTGTTATGCGTTTACTTTTCTACATTGGCTAGAGGTATAGGGGGAGGGTTGAGATCTCACAAACATGTTTAACCCCGCCGCATTTTTGCGCCTGTCCCAAGTCAGGAGCCTCTGGCCTTTGTTAGTCTTGTATTATTTTAATTTTAGTTTCTTGTGTACAATTTGGAAATTAGTATGGCGTTCATTATCACTGAACTAGTATATATTTGTTTAGGGGCCAGCTGAAGGACGCCTCCGGGTGCGGGAATTTCTCGCTACATTGAAGACCTGTTGGTGACCTTCTGCTGTTGTTTTTTTTCAATGGTCGGGTTGTTGTCTCTTTGGCACATTCCCCATTTCCATTCTCAATTTTAGCATTATGGAGTTCAAACCTAATTGTGTAAGAATTTATCACCCCAAAAAATAACAAAATAATAAAAAATTTGAAACATTGACTGTATGGTAAATGGTACTCTCCCGGAGACTGGTGGTTCATTATCATAATTATCAACAAATTAAAACTATCTCAGTAGTTATATGTAAAAAAAATTTTTATTGTAATACCATGTATGCTACAGTTATAATGTGTCAACTAGCTGACATTTCAAGTATAAATTGTTGAGATTCAATATCGTGTCATGTAGATGAGAAAACATATATATGTCCTGTCAAATTTAGCGGTCATCCATGCGTTGTACATATCAGTGTATGATTAGAAATCTCCTGAGACAAGACAAAAAAAGTATAACGGGACAATACTTTTCCAAAAATAACATTCAGAGCTAGTTTGAGAATTATTCCATCTTTTTACTCATGATAGTATTCCCAAACATTGCCACTGTCCATTTACAACAAACTCTGCTAAATCTGAGTCCAATCAAGATCACGAACTGAAGACTTTTGGTGTGACAAGTGTACGGTTCTTATTTGTATGACCGATTGTTCACTATAAACATTGGAACAAACTTTAGTTCACGCTGATCGATAATTAGAGGTTTCACTGTATACGAATATTTTGAATTTGTTTTTAGTTAATTAGATATGTTATTTCCTATTTTTTGTACTTCACAAACTTAATATTTCATACAAGTGGATGTAATGATTGTTTCACATTTGATTTAACAAATTCATAATGTCGCCACTAAAGGTCAAGCTTTGTAGAAAGAAAAAAAATCAGAATTCAGATTTTAATTTCACTTATTGAATATCTAAATATCTAATCGTCATCAATAATGATTGTCTCTGTTGTATTGCATATTGTTTCTGTTGGTATTTCACATCATTCAACGTGGGTATCATATATTGTTGCTCCTCGCTGTTGGACTTCCTGCGTATTTAAGTTGCAGAATTTCTATAAGCTACAACAAAGTTAGTCAGATTAACTTCATGTAGTTAGTGTTAAGAAAGTATGGATAAAAATAGGGGCGAAAGATACCAAAAGGACATTCAAACTCGCAAGTCAAAAATTAAATTACAAGTTTTTTGCTAAAAAGGAAAAAGATAAACATAAACAGACAAACAAAACTTCACAACATAGAAAACTCAAGACTGGGGAACACGAACCCCGCCAAAAATTAAGGGTTTAATAGCTTAATTAAACCAAGAGCTGCATATCGCTGTTCAATAGTCATAATTCGATTAAGAAATAACACATCTGGGTAACAAACTAAAACCGAGCGAAACATAAAAACTAAAAGAGGAAAGCAACAGAATTACAGAAAAACTTAACTGCAACAGAATCAAACGCCAGCATACATAGAAATGGAATGTAGATAACAACTCACATATTCTTGACTTGGAACAAGGTATTTTAAGAAAATAAATGGTGGGTTGAACCTGGTTGTATACAATAGCTAACCAAACCTCCCACTTATAAGCAATGTTTACCTAGAATGGGTATTGAAAAAGACTGTACGTAGGAAGGGAATGATGTGTCACCCAATAAATAATTTCTGTTTCTATTAACTAAAATCAACGAAAAGAAGAAGACTTGAATTATTTCCCATTGTTTCATGTCGGAGGCCTTTTATAACTGTCAGTCCACTATGGGCCCTTCTCATTGTTGGAGGTCGAACGGAGACCTTTAATTGCTTACACCCACTGCATTTGAACTCTATAGATAGTGGTCTCATTTGGAATTATAACATATCTCCTTATGTTTAAACTGTGTACATATTTAATTATTTCCTGACGCAATGATAAAGGCAGAGGTGTTGGGTAAATACCAATTAAACGCAACTTATAAATTGTCAGCAGCGAGAATAACTTCATGCTATTTTCCAATTTACTGAAGATACCATACATTGACGTTTTTGATAAGGGAAACCACAAAAATGAAATAAACTTTATAATAGAAAACTTGTCCGGCATTCCATCTAATATTTAATTAGTAGTAACATGTAAATGATGCAGACCACGGATGTGTATATTGCAAAGTCCATATTTAAAAAACTAAAACATCTGCATCATTGCCATCACATAGAAAACTGAATATTCAAAAGTATATTTGTAATATTATGTCATATAAAAGGAATTGGTATATTAAGGAAATTGCATTGGTTTCTTGTAAAAACAATTTCACAAAGTATCATGAATTTCTCCAGCAACATCTTTCAGATGCTTGCATATAATTTCAAACGTCTTGTTATTAGGAAAATAATGTAAAATTGGTCTTATTTCCAGATCCTCTTCTTCACATAATTCGAAATAAGCAAAAGGATTTTACCGCAATGATTTATTATAACATGTTAATGTCGTCAAAGTGTTTTATGAGACCAAATAATGGCTGTCTTATCATATAATCATATATCACTAAAATTAACATAGTTTTGTTAACATTGAATTGTCCTTCCACTGAATAATAATAGGTTGGTGACCTCTTTTGGTGAAACGATCGCATTGAAGTTGAATGATACTACTGATACAGTAAAGTGTGACATACAATTAAAATCGACAGTAACTTAGGACAAAAGAGATGACTTCAGTTTTGCCATTGTTTACTTTCCATTTTTATATAGCAGCATTCTAGCAGCACCTTCATAAGGAGTGCATATCTCCCAGTTGATACAATATTTCATAGCCTCCGTTTTCCAAAGGACATTTTTAATACTGTTTGGTTGTTGGCATACCTGTGCCGACATGAAATTTAATTGACACGTCATTTTTTAATTGTCTTTTCATAAGCCTTGAAAAACACTTAAAATACTGAGGGTTTTCAACGTTCCAGTGTACTAAATTACAAGTTGATGCAATCATCATTTACGCATGTATGACCTAATGTTGTTTATTGTGGATGTTTTACAACGGGTGTCTTCACATGATACCCTTCCAAAGTCAGGAATGTTGTGCAAACAGCCTTTGTTGGGTAAATTCAATGATTATCTTAACTCTTGGTGGTGATGTTATTACAATATGGACGCCGACGCCTTTTTTTTAAATTAATGACCGTATCTGAACCTCAGAGTTATGTTTGTTTTAAGATTTCTTACTTTATGACTTTAACCTTTTTTATACTTTTGAATTTGTTTTCCTTAATTCAGCTTAAATATAACTTATTACCCAGTTAAATAAAGATGTTGCACCAATGCTGATTTGTCGTATTTGAGATTCATCGTAGTCAACTACCAATTTCTGTGCAATTCCGATTTCTCTGGTGGGCACGTCGTCGAGTCTGAAGTTCTTAAAACGATTCATTATGTTATCACGACCCGTCTTCTTCATCAGACCTTTCATATAGTCCCATTCCTACAATATTTCATACTGTTATAAACTGCATAAACATAATGACATTTTTAGATAATTTATTGTATATTAATCCATTTTATTTTATTTAGCTCAAAAATTGATTGTGCAAACCTAATCTATAACTTGTCATGGGGTAGACTATATAATTATTATAAGTCAACATCTTCAAGAATGACGAAAAAGTGTGGAAAAATTACTGTGTGTGACCGGAATCAAAACTCTGCAAAAAATCATTCGAACCGAACAAAATTCAATTTTATTAGTAAATTTTATGGTAAAACTATACATCAAATATCAAAAATTCAAACTTGATCTAAGGAGAAAGGAAAAATATGTGGGAACTGATTAACAGGACTGACGGATGGACAGACGAAAAACGGACGGGCTGGTGGATACCAAACCCGTAGTCTCCTTTGACTTCGTCGGTAGTGGACTTAAAAACTAATCAATAGTACCAGGCTTGTGATTTTGTACGCAAGAAACGATTTTCTTTACAAAGAAAACATCAAATGCCTGAATCCAAAAGATTAAAGGCCAAAATAAGAACAAAGTTGGAGTGCGTTGAGTTATCAAAATTCCAAAAGGCTTTGCAAGAAACAGATACCGATATCTGTTTCTGTGGTAGAAAATCCAAAGTATAAATACATTCATCAAATATGCTACTTTTCCGATTTTAACAATAAAACTAACCACCAAAATGATATTACTTATACATTCACATACTATAGATTCCAATAATGAAATAATATTTGCATGCGACAGCATGATTTGAAATGCTAACGGTTTTATTGTAACTGACCTCACTACATTCTGTGACTCATATAATCGCAAATGTTTGCACACTGTAAGTGTCAGTTTGTGTCTAAGCTTTCAAGATAAGATCAATATTGGTTACTAGCCTTCTTATAGTTATCAAAGGTACCAGGATTATAATTCAGTACGCCAGACGCGCGTTTCATCTACATAAGACTCATTAGTGACGATCATATCAAAATATTTATAAAGCCAAACAAGTACAAAGTTGAAGAGCATTGAAGATCCAAAATTCCAAACAATTGTGCCAAATACGGCTAAGGTAATACCTTGGCATTCAAATGGGAAAATCCACATCTTTACTATCAACTTTTTATAGCAAGGTTTATGACAACTTTACAATTTAATTCGTTAAACTAAGCATGCTTTATTTTAAATATTTATGTGTTTGCAAGTGGCAAATTGTCATTTCTTGTGATAAATTTCGTTTTATGATGATGGCAGTATCTACCCCATTACTAAGTCTCGCATGTAAAGTTAAAAAGGAGAAATAACCTGCGGAGGTGCGGCTACAATTAAATGAAAAAAAAAATATATTTCATTGTGTTAACACTCCATTCATTTGCAGCAACAATTCAACAATGACTACATCTGATTCCCTTATTTTTAGTTTGCACCATTGTTTTTAAAATAATGTTTATGACACGAAAACCAATTCAAGGTTTCCAAACAGTAAGATTGACACTTTGAATAGTTTACTGAGGTACTAAACGACAAATGAACACAATGGCGTTATTTTGTTGTAGTGTGAATTTATATTTCCTCGTTCGATACTTTCTAGTGTAACAGTAAATATCATGAGAAATGAGATCATTGTATACATAGGTGCAATAGTTACTATTTAATACCGGTTAATAGCAAATTATTTCATTGTTGTTTTTATAGTGTATATCACGAATCATGATCGTATTTGTACTTTAGTAATGCATTTGTATTTAATTGCTTATTTTAAAATATTTCGTTGTTTAAAGTATGTCTCTGGCTTTGGTTTAAGGTTTCTGATAACATATTTTGAAATATCTTAAGTCTTCTCTTGTTCTATCCTACCTTTATATTCTCTTCTTTTTCTCCAAGTAGTATGAATGTAGCATAGGACATGTCATAGACAATTTGGTGAGGAACTTTGTAAGATACCAGCTCAGATATAATTTTCTTGTTGATATTTGGAATAGGATGCAATCCAAGCTTTTGTATTTCTTCTAATGTTTCCTCCGCTTGTTGAATAAGTTTTGCCAACTTTTTACTGTAGCCACCATCCTTTGCATTTTGAATAGATTTAATCAATAAAGCCTTATTTCTTGCGTTTATTCCATCTAATAAACCTAAAAAGAAAAAAATTAGACATTCTGACAATTAACAGATTCCCTTTTTAATTTCCTCACCTAGCAAAAATTGAATTGAACGTTAACACTATGCACAATATATCTTCATCCTATCAGAATTTTTCTGATCAGAGATCGTGTGAGTCAGTTTAAAAACTGTTGTTTAATTGTTTTTATTGAATTGTGTTTCATTGTTTTATTTCTAATCACCAAGGTGCACAGCAGTCATGAAAATGCTGATATAGATTTTGTCGTTAAATGCATTTCTAAACATCTTTTTTTGGTGCTTGGGCTTTGTTTTTGACTTTTTCTATAATATTCAAATCTACACGAAAGACTTTAATGATCGATGTATATTACATAACACAGCAGTTATACTAAAATATTAAGTAAAACAATAAATCGGTTATTTCTGACACATAAATATCAGTCCCCTACATGAAATTATCCAACCAAATAAAACTTCAAACATTTGTCTACTTGAGTAATTCAAATCGGGAAAGAGAAACAATTAAATACAGATGCTTATGTAACTGGTTTTAAACGTTATAGCCTTAAATGGCAATTACTTCTGGTGTAATCTCAAATATGCTAATCGTTTTCCAAATAACTAGTACATATGCATTTTCAAATACGACGTTTAAAATCGACTGACCTTGTTTGACCTCTAATAGCTCAAGTCTCACGCTGGCTTTTGTATATTCTCCTTTATCATCAAGTCCAGCCTTTTTAAATTTGATAATCGTATCTTTCAGGCGGTTAATGTCTCTCTGACTAGTTACATCTTTAACTGTGTTTCGTAGATTTCTTTCTGCTGCATCCTATCAACAAAAAATTAACGTGTTGGTTTTGTTCAAATGCAGTTTGCATGGAACTTTTAGTAAAATTAGGCATTATATAATTTCCGATCAGTATAACAGTATTACGAAAGCTCAGGAAGGGCATATGAAGATAAATTTCAATAATATTACAAATTTTGATATTCGTCATCACGGGTTTAAGTTGTAATTACAATTTTTGGTATTCCTTATTTCTTGTCAAGTTGAAGCAGGCGTGAAGGTCGATATTTAATAAGTATGTTTTCAATATTGCTATATTAGCGAGAGGTTTGGGTAGCTATAAAACCAGATTCAACCCACCATTTTTTCTTAAAATATCCTGTACCAATTTAGAAATAAGGCAGTTCTCATGAAATAGTTCGTTTATATGTTTGTTTGCATTTGTTTTTGTTGCACTTCAGTGTTTCAGTTGTTTCGTTGATATCCTCTTATAGTGAATGTGTTTCTCTCGGTTTTAGTTTGTAATTCGGATGTGTTTGTTCTCGATCGATTTATGACTTTTGAACAGCCGTATACTGCTGTTGCCTTTATTTAAGTACAGTCTGCGTTTTAATGCTAAAATCAAATAACACGAATTGATTCAATTTCATCGTAGATAGTGTATATAGCACTGTTAAGATTTAGTGTTTATATAACAAATCTTTCGGCTTATACATAAATTTACGAACAAAATGGATTAATCTCTCTTATTTTGAAAAAAAATACAACAGTTTACAACACACAACATAGACAACTAGATCCTGCTCCACATGTGACACCCATCGTGTGGTCATGCATGCATAAGTATAAACCCGGTGATTAAGTTTTATTTAGTAGGTCTCATTCGAGAAATAAAGGACTGGAGTTTTAATATAGATTTGAATAGGTGAATAAACATGTATTGTATCTGTCTGTAGTCTAATATTAGTAACTTATTCTACCTCGTAGCCTTTTCTAGTTTTGTAGATGGGTTCGTCAGTGGTAACCAGATAGTTGATACAGTTCCTGTATTTGCCTCTTGATCCTTTATCTCTTATAAATATTCTAATCACATAATCTCCAGCCTGTGGGATCTTCACGAACACGTCAAAACGAGAAGGAGACTTCTTCCAGGTAATACGATGTTCAAGCTCTCTTTGCTTCAAAGTATTGTGTTTGAGCTTCATCTCGATTTGAATTGGACGAGTCACATCAAAGGACAACACCGTGTCGTGAAATACTTTCATGTACAAAACTCCATTTCTTTCTGTCGGGTTAGCCAAACCACAGTCATCAAAAGCATACGTCACACCGAAGCCGATCCATGGTGCAACAGGTATTGGTTGAGCATTCAGTCTAGTTTTGTCACATTTAAGCTGGAAGTCAGCTAACCATGGTATCACCGAGTGTCTGAGTCCTCCACCAAACACAGAAAATTTGTAAATGCCCTCATGTGGAAATCTCACTAGAAATGAGTATCTCTTGCCATCATTGCTCATAATGACAAATCGATCTAATTTATATCGGTCGCCTTCAATGTTTGTAACGTTTTTCTTACTGTATAAAAGTTCAAAGTTCATTTGTACTTTCTCTTTTTCTGGTATACGAATCACTACTTCAATCTGTCCATTCATTGACTTTAAGATACAGGAATGTTGTGTAAGTAAGCGAAATCCCATTCTAAAATATGCTTCTTGTACGAATGGTAATTGGATATATCTTTTTGATGTGAACTGGTTGGCCAGAAGTTGCCATCCAGGATCATCAGGAAAACAGAAATGAATGAAATCCAATGGATCTGTTAGAAAGAAGAAATCGTTAATTTTCTGAACGGTCCAACCTTCTACATTTTCTTCTTCATTTTCAGAAAATGCTGTCCACGAGTTATAATCTGCCTTGCCTATGACAGACTTACAGGCCCACAATGGATGGATCAATCTCCAGCTATCTTTGATGTACACTGCATTCCATTTTGTTCTCAGTTTAGACAAATCCTTATCACCCACATTGTAACCCATACTCTTAGAGATACCTTTGATAACAACACATTTGATACCAGCTTTCCTGTTAAATCAAATAGGTAACCAAACCAAAATTATTGCACAAGTTTTTGTAAGGTGTGAGGTAAATCGCACAAAGAACGGTCGAAATTACAAAAGATTTCAAATTTAAAGATAGTGCAATTTGCTGCAATTATATAAAATATTTCATTTATAAAAAAAATTAATTTGCTGCTATTATTTTAGACACTACTCTTGAGTGTTTATAAATTCATTTTACTTTGTCCATTCATGTGAATCAATGGTCAATTACATTGATTGGAAGCTTTATGTATATCTCAGGATAACACGGTTATCAATCATAAAATCAGAGACATATTACCTGCAAAGAAGTGCCAGGAATGTGGCATATGATGCTCTCTTGTATTTAATCAATTTAAAGTATCCGAGAGGCGTGACTGCATGGTCTTGTGTTGTCATTTTGTCTGTGAATCCTTTGAATGACATGCCATCAATGTGCTGTGTACACACCCAAACAAAGATGGCTCGTAGTTTCTGCATTTCATGTCGAAAAGGATGTGCCAAATATGCGATAAGGTCATCGAATGATCGCTGTAAACGTGGTGGTGCCTGAAATCATAAAAGATTGCATATGTCCTCTTGAAAATATTATCAAAATGAATGTTTCAGTAATATTCAAATTAAATCTAAAGCTTCAATATACATTGAATCCGACTTATTCACCAAGAAATGTATGCAATGTGTCCAATGAAATTTACATTAAATGCAGAAAAATTTCATTGCAATTCGACAACTTACTTTCAGAAGAAGAAAATAATCATTTTCATTTATTTTAAATATAAAAAATGTACTTTTACTCTTCGTTGATTTAGTATCTTGTATGCTAATGCTTATAGATCTATGTTTTATCAATGTCTATAAGCAACATGGTGTATGTAAATAAAATAGATTTTTGAAGTTCAAACAAAAAAAAGGATAAAATATTGTGTGTTACCTTGATGACGTGGTTAACGACATCTCTGTACTTCCAGGATTGGTATATATCGTTCTTCTTTATAAGACTTGGGTGTGGTGATGGGTATATGTCATCCCTAGGAATATCTGGAACATTCACCTTAAATAAACATCTATCTGATCGTTAAGGGTTTCAACATAAAAATGCATGACAGATTTAATCAACGATCGGTCAGATAAAATTTTATGTAAGATTGGTACTTAGTAAACAATACACACATTATATCATTGACATACAAAAAAGCAGATTTTCCATTTTTAAATGTGTGACAGGCATGCCCCTTCTCAACTTAGCGTTTAGATTGTTGTATTTAGAACAAAGAAATAAAGAACAAAAAGCTGCCTACCTGTGTTGTGAAAACAATTATAATAGCGATCCAAGTATCAATGAAAGATTAACTGGTGCATTAACAGTAAAATAACTGTCAAATAAGATGGAAATAGACTTCTTGAGGTACAAACATAGTTCTACAGTAAAAAAAAACTAAGCATGAAGAATATTCATTTTAAAATCCCTCTAGTCAAAGAACACCGAAGAAACTGTTGGATAATTGAATCTAGGGTGATGTTTTGTTATCAATAAACAACCCTAGTTGATTACCACCACACATAATCAATTAAAGAAATTCCCCCAAACTTAACAAAATTAAAAGATTTACCTCAGAATATTTCACACATATTCAGTATGTTGTATAATGATATCACAACAAATAGATGTGTTTGTGTTTGGTGGGGTGGGGTGGGGTGGCTGTTTCATTAACAAACTTATATTTCTTTGAATTCATTTTAGTCACCTCAGTATCATCTCCCCACTAGTCAATATTTCGACACTTCTCGTTTTGTTTGATAAAAAGAAAAGAAGTGAAAGTCAATGATATAGAAACTTTGCGACAAATAGGCATAAGACATATATTGTGGGCAACATAGACATCTTCCACAAATTATGCTGTAAATTCGCTACGAAATGGAATTAGTTTTATATTTTCCTATGATGTGCATATAGTGTATTTAGTTGTATATGTATACAGGCTGCCTACCTGTATAGACAGATGCATAGGAAACCATTTGTCACTGAGTGTTAAACCGTCCGTCGAATTTTAACGTTGTTTTAAAAACAGAAACTACAAAAGATATGTAATCTAACCACGAAAATAACACGAAAAATGAGATAAAATGAAAGACGACCACTGACAAGGTGACGGACTTGGCAAAGAAATGTCTTGCAGGGTAATACAAGAAATATCTGGCACGGTAATACCAGGAATGTTTGTCAGTGTAATACAAGAAATATCTGGCAGGGTAATACCAGGAATGTCTGTCAGGGTAATACAAGAAATATCTGGCAGGGTAATACAAGGAATGTCTGGCAGGGTAATACTACTTTTCATAAATTCTCAATTGATCTATTCTATAAATTTTCAAAGGATATATATTATAAAGAGTTTTCCTTATTAAAGCTTTTTGAAAATGCAACTTCGACCAACTCGATTGTGATTTGAAATAAAAGTCTTATACTTTCACGAAATTTCTCAAAAATAGAAAATTTACCAAATCATAGGTGTATTGAAATGTAAAGATAATCTAATCATTCCATTTTCATAAATTTGCAATGCTGGATGTGTAGTTGCAAACGATACTGCTTTCTTTCCTACCATATTGAAACATATGTGAAAAATCTACAGGTGACTTATGGAGAGTGGAGTTTACGTCAGTGAGACCACTAACAAAGACACATAACATAAAAGACATCTACAGGTCAACATGTAGCCTCCAACAATATTCGACAGTCAGTCTGGTTTCTACGACAACATACTACTCTAACCTTAAAGAACACTATATTAATCCTTGAATGTACTAAATTAACAAAACGTTTGCTGTATTTACTAGATGACTTACAGGTTCATTGCACAGAATGATTGAATGATCGCTGTTTAACGTTCAGTGGCAAATATTACATGGATATAAGTACGAGAACATGTTGATGTGATATGATATATGCTTCCTTTAAGTATGTTAAATTACTGAAAGTTCGTATCCAGTCGTCCTGATGTAGTGGTTGTGTCGTGGCCAGCATATACACTGGATTTTTTCTACGTGAATTTTGATAGATAGTCTTTTCCGTATAATTGTATATTTAATTATAAGATTTATAGTGGATTTGACATTCCCGCCAAAATGTTACAGAACAAAGGAAAGCATGCATAACAAAGAAACTCAAACTGGGGTGATCTGGTAGGGGTGATCCGGCTCAGATCACCACTGTTAGAACAAAGGAGCTGGGATGTAAACTAGTATAGTGTATCTAGCTTAGATGATATAATCCGGTAGACTTAGATGTGACATAACTCATTTTCATATTGGAATTGTAAGCTTAATTTTAATAAACTTGACATAATTCATAAAAAAAAAGGGTTGTTCTTCTTTTATTCTAAAGTAAGAGCCAGTAAAGGGTCAATTGGTACCGGCAGAGAGGTATATAAGTTTTTTTCACCATTGAACTTTTCTTAAACTTTTGGGAATGTTGTGCAGTTTCTTTTTAGGGTTTCTGTTTGATTAGTGTTCTCGTGTGCAACTATGCATTATCACATCTATTTTATATAATATTGTCAATATTAAATAGATTGTTTCCACAATGATCTATATTGTAGGTGACTCTATGGTGTAACTATGGCTTAGAAAAGCAAGACTTAATTTTAACTGATATATTTTTCTTATTTTGATATGTATAAAGTGTTGTTAAACAAAAGACAGTTACATTCAAAATGATCGAATATCCATTATGATAAGGTAAAACTTCACTTTTTAAGAAAGTTTAAGAAAAAACATCTAAAGTCCAGGACTTTAATTATTTTACATCATATCTCCGCCTATTGGCCCACGAGGGCCTGGCTCGCCGACAATTCCAACCTCGCCTTTCTGTCCTCTTGTTCCTTGTTGACCTGGAAGTCCAGGCTCGCCTTTATTCCCGATAAAACCCCAAAATCCAGGCAATCCAGGTACGCCACGTTTTCCTTGTTTTCCTATTGGTCCAGGCATTCCTTTTTCTCCTTTTCGGCCCTCATCACCTGGCGATCCACAAAGTCCATCATTACCTCGAAGTCCTGTACCTCCCTTCTGTCCTTTCACAGCTGTTCGTCCTGCTATCCCTTTTTGTCCTCGGTAACCGTCCTGTCCTTTGTGTCCTTTTGGTCCTGTTGGCCCCTCACGACCATCTGGAGCTCTATGGCCTTGGTGGCCAGGTGTACCATGATGTCCTTTTGGTCCATCTTCTCCTTTTGGACCCTTCATTCCTATATCGCCACGATTACCTTTATCGCCTTTCAGTCCTTTATTCCCTCTAAGACCCTCAGTACCGGGAGATCCGTTCTTTCCCGTTGCACCAGGGGCTCCAGGACGTCCTAAAATCACAAACATGAAAAAAAATCATCTGACTGCTTTTAAGCGTTGAGGATTTCTAACTCCGTATACATTTTATGTGTAGCCTTTTTTGAATAAATGCAATGAGATTAAAAATCACAGGAACTCTTTCCTTTTATAAAGATTTTTGATACTTTTAAAAATAACAAAGAAAAAATTGGAAGAAAGGTTATCGGTTTGAAACCTTAATTTTTTATAGTATATAAGATTTCGTTATTTAGGGACTAACCATTTATCTTCTTAAAAAAAACAAATTGTTGGACACTTAATTTCTTGAAAAATAATAGTTTCAGAAAGAAAGAGATAAATTGTTTCAATTGAAATATATGGAAAAAATAAATACGAGTCGAAAAAAAAATGTTCCGCTAAAACAACAATGCTCCATCCCTTTTATTCGCAAAAAGATACAATAGGCGGTCCCTAAGAGTAAGTGGTACATCGAATAAGTTGGTTGTTGTCTCCCATATGCACATTTTTTTGGCTGTATTAGAAATCAGGTCAATGGCCTTTTTCGTTTGAATAGTTTCAATTTTAAGTTATCCAAGAGACTTTTTGAGCTTTGTATGGTAGTTCTAATCGATATAATTATATTCGAAAACATACCAGTAGAACCTCGTCGTCCTGGAGGTCCAGCCAAGCCCTGAGCTCCCAATAATAAAGCTGCTTCTCTTTTAGCTCTTCTGTGAACTGGAAGAGAAAATATTTCATACTGCAATCCAAATGTATTTCTCGGTCGGTTGAAATATTCTTCAACAAACGAGATTATCCAATTAGTCTGTACATATTTGAGAAATTTGTTACTATCAAGATACAGTGTGAATTACAAGACCGCATTAATTGACCATGAAGGCATCTTGAATTATTCCTTTGTGTTGTGTGAATAAAAATGTGTTTTATACTTGTATGATTCTAAATTTAATATTGTAAACATTGAAATGTTACATAAATATATCAAAACTCAAATAAGCTGATTGATTTTGACTAATTATTAATATCATAACACAGTAATTCAGTCTGTAATTGTAAACATTTTATACTTTTTTTTTCAGTTACATCATTATTTGAGTGTAATATTTTAATTGTCCTTAGAGAAATAAAAGGGAAATATTTTGAAAGCTGATAGTTTTATAAAATTTACAAAATAAAAGCGCAATTTGAACGGAAAAGTTGTCCAAAGAGATTGTGTATGTAGCATTCTCATTTTTATAAACCAAAAAGTGAACTACAATTATGACATTTATGTTAATCTATCCTTATCCACTCGCAAAGGATTGAAAGCAAAACGATAAAAAATATTCAATATGTTTTCAGTCTGTTGAATTGAACTAAATATGTATACTACTTATTCACATAATTTAAACAAAAATACAAAGAGTGAGAGAGAAAAATAGTCTTACCTGGTTCGACTTTTTTTATTTTCATATCATCCATATCAAAAGATAATTCTAATAATTCTGTCTTTAAGCTTAAAATTTCATCCTGGATGTTGTCTATCTGACATTCTTGTGAAGCTACACACAAATACAACACAGAAAGTACGAAGAGAAGCAGCTCCATTGTAAAATGCTCGGTTTTGCAGACAGCGCAACGTCATCAACGAAATTTAATCTCATTTCCGCTAAATACGCTCGTCTGACAGGTATTTTTTAAAGATGCTTAAAAGTATTGTACGATAAGATTGTTTCAAAATTTTATATGAAATTGAACGAAACACGACACACACAAAAATATAACACACAAAGACAAAAAAGACTAGCTGTAATTTCGATGGAAATTTTCAAATTATCAAAATTACGAATTTTTATTATCTGCTTTTCTTTAAATTTAAAGATTAAGAACCCCATTTTTTACAGAATTTTTACGGAAAGCTCCGTTTTTATAATCGGTGTGTTCTTAAAATAGCGATTTAACAGCATTAAAGCTAAACTTTTGGGTGGAGTAATTGGGAAACGAGAGCAAATTAATATATGGTTTCAAACACATTGCGTCATTACTATAGTATTAATTTAATGGGTGTTTTTATAATGGCCCTGTTATATGTCCAAGGTCTGTAATAATGGTCGAGGAAGTCTGTAATGGCCCGAGGCAACGCCGAGGGCCATTACAGACATCCGAGGCCATTATTACTGAACGAGGACATATAACAGGGCAATTATAAAAACACCCATTTCTTAACACATTTATTAACCAACTGAACAAAAGTATATGTGTTGCTACCAACTTGATGTACTCTTTTACTCTTTTAATGACAGTTTAGTTTGAAAAAAATAATTTGTACACTTCACCATGATAAAGCTTTAGATATACCAAATATCCAAATAAAGTTGAAAGAAGTTATGTGTTGAAAAACAGGATGAACAGTGATCCGTTTATATGGTTCTTTATAACTCTTTAATGTTTGTTGTTGGTTACTAAATTAAACAAAATACAAAAAGGTATTATACCCTTTACAACTTAATTTTATTAACTTTATTAAAAACCCTACTTGGGCTTAATACAGACAAACTGGGCATTAATACAGGGCCATTACAGAAAAACAGGGCCATTACAGAAAAAACAGGGCCATTACAGAAAAACAGGGCCATTACAGAAAAACAGGGCCATTACAGAACAGAAAAACAGGGCCATTACAGAAAAAACAGGGCCATTACAGAAAAAACAGGGCCATAACAGAAAAACAGGGCCATTACAGAAAAAACAGGGCCATTATAAAAACACCCATTTCTTAATACATTTATTAACCAACTGAAAAAAAGTTTATGTGTTGCTGCCAACTTGATGTATTCTCTTACTCTTTTTACGACAGTTTAGGTTGAAAAAAATAATTTGTACTTCACAATGATCAAGCTTTAAATATACCAAATATCCAAGATTTAATGTTGAAAGAAGTTATGTGTTGAAAAACAGGATGAACAGTGATCCCTTTATATGCTTATTAAATCTTTGTTGCTAGTTACTGAATTAAATAAAATACAAAAAGGTATTATACTCTTTACAGCTTAATTTTATTAACTTTATTAAAAACCCTAACTGGGCTTAATACAGACAAGCTGGGCATTAATACAGGGCCATTACAGAAAAACAAGGCCATTACAGAAATAACAGGGCCATTACAGAAAAACAGGGCCATTACAGAAAAAAACAGGGCCATTACAGAAAAACAGGGCCATTACAGAAAAAAACAGGGCCATTACAGAAAAACAGGGCCATTACAGAAAAAAACAGGGCCATTACAGAAAAACAGGGCCATTACAGAAAATATGTTATATTTAATAACCAGTCATTTTTGGCAATAATGTACTTAGTTGATTAATAAAAGTATATATTTTGTATTTATACCAATTTAGGTTAGCCCGGCTTTGATCTATAATTGTCAAATTTTTATACATTGTGACTTGGATAGAGAATGTGTCAGTTTTCATTAAGACAAACAATTTATATAAAACGGGGTTAAGCAAAAATAACCCAGCTAGATCAGTATAAATTTAACGATCAAAGAAATTGCCGTTTTAATTTCAACGATCCGACTGACAGATTGTTTTTTACAACACGTGAGTGTGTGGTCCAGCCAATCCAAATCATAGAATAGTTGACTTACGTCTTCCTCTTCTGGTTCCCGTAAGTTTGTTCCAGTTTTCTTGTCTTTTGGTAAGTTTTCCCCAACTGATGCCCCGGTGCCCATCAGTCTAATTGCTGGTTACTGAAACAAAATGAGCACTGAAACTGATTGTTCTATCGTCTATTATGGCAAGCCGTTCTCGTCAAAACTATGTTTAAACCCTTTTTTCGAAAAAAATACACACTGAGATTTAAAAACCTAAAATAACACACTGAGAAATCGAAATTACACACTGAGATTTAAAAAAATACACTGAGAATTCAAAATTACACACTGAGATTTAAAAAAATACACTGAGAATTCAAAATTACACACTGAGATTTTAAAAAGACAGACTGAGATGAAATAAATTGAAAAACACACACTGAGAATTGTTAATTACACACTGAGATTTCTAAAATACACACTGAGATTAATATGCAAATTACTAATGAATATTTATGAGATGAATAATTCAACAGATTAATATCTTGATCTGAAGAACTCTTGTCATAATGAAATGCGATTCCTTCAACCAACATTAGTAATAAATTTCAAGACTTAATTCCACTAACATGTTTAACCCAGCCACATTATTTATGTATGTGCCTGTCCCAAGTCAGGAGCCTGTAATTCAGTGGTTGTCGTTTTTTTTATGTGTTACATATTTGTTTTTCGTTAATTTTTTTTACATAAATAAGGCCGTTAGTTTTCTCGTTTGAATTGTTTTACATTGTCTTATCGGGGCCTTTTATAGCTGACTATGCGGTATGGGCTTTGCTCATTGTTGAAGGTCGTACGGTGACCTATAGTTGTTAATGTCTGTGTCATTTTGGTCTTTTGTGGATAGTTGTCTCATTGGCAATCATACCACATCTTCTTTTTTATATTAACATCGCTCATATTCATAAGTTTGTTGCCTATCATTCAGATCATTACTACCAGTATATCGGGATTTTTTTTTTACTTAAACCCGTTTAAGCATGGGTCCCTTTTCAAAAGTCTTCCAACTGTTACCCTGATTTCGCAAAATAATCTTTTATATTTTTGTTACGTTTATATGCTATAATAAACACTTGAGTAAACATTTCACTTCATTCTTTGTTTTTTTTTCAGATTGTTCCAATGTTTTCTTATAATTTTGATAAAGTTTTTCACCATTTGGTTATATTTTGTAATAAGAGTAAGTGGGTGTTTTTCTTGTTCTTGTATTTCTAAAGTTTTTTTATAAATAATTTGGAACCAAATCGAAGGACTAACGAGTTCTGTCCCCTAGCTGTTTTAAGCTTGTAATAGATTCAGATTAAGTATGCTAATTAGATATGTGCGCATAAAAAGTGCGCACAAATCTCAGTGTGTAATTTTAAATTCTCAGTGTGTGTTTTCAGTTTATTTATTCTCAGTGTGTCTTTTTGAAATCTCAGTGTGTAATTTTCAATTCTCAGTGTGTAATTTTCAATTCTCAGTGTGTGTTTTTCATTTTTGTAATCTCAGTGCGTCTTTATGAAATCTCAGTGTGTAATTTTTAATTCTCAGTGTGTAAATTTTTCGAAAAATGGTTTAAACATAGTTTTGACGAGAACGGCTTGCCATAGTCTATTACGTTCAATAAACTTGGAATCTTATAAATATCAGCGCAGTATCTAGTTAATCTCATTTCTTCTGTAAACAACTGAATTTCTGTATCATACCATGAAAATATATTATCTAGTGTTGAAGACTGTAGGTTGGGCGCCGCTCGATGTGTGTTTTTTTTTTTTTTTTATATAAATGTGTCATTGTGCTCCTGTCTGGATGACGGTATTTCCACCATCTCTGTTGAATTGAGAATTGAAATGGGGAATGTGTCAAAGAGACAACAACCCGACCAAGGAGCCGTAAATGGAAAGGTCGAAAACTGTAAATAAAAAACCTATGCGTTTCCTCAAGTATGTTTTTTCCATTTTTTCTGACAGTTTCAAAAACATAAAGTAGAAATGTACTGAGGATAAACAATAAACATATTTACCTTGATTCTCTGTTTTACTAATTGAAATGGTTTCAAAACACCTTTGTTTATATGTTTAATCAGTCATGGTTTTAATGTGCATATACCGGATCACCGAATTGAAAAGGACATTCTCACTTTATGATCACTGTAGTGATTACCTATTTCTTTCTTTTAAAACATATGAATATTTCTATTGTTATCAAACTTTTATTGTCAATCAAAATACAAAAGTTCACGCACTTGCATTGGTTTTCTTTTTTTGTTAATTATGTTTCGTACACTGCATGTGTTTTGCAACTGCATGAAACATATTAAATATGATTATTTATACTCCGTAGATACTTATTTGTAAGTATTCGAGTTCTAAGGAATTTTATAATAACTTTTCAATTTTACCCCATTTAATGAACAATGTCAACGGAAATTTCCCGAACCTATTTACTAAATCAAATAAGAAAATGTGGGCGATACGTCATTGAGACATATTTAACTCAACTACTAAAATGAAATAGTGGCTCTATAAACGGTTGGCGGGATCAAGGGCGTTGATCGAGTTTCGATTGTAAATGGACAATAAGGACTCAATGTAGGTATGATGACCCCCTGTTGCCTTACAACACTGAAGTCATCCACAGAACACATACGAGTTATTAAAAGAGTACTCTAATGTGTGCAAATAGTGGTATTGTCCTGATTCGTGAGCGTTTGCGGAGAAATTGATACAACAGATCAGCAATAGAAGTCGAAATTTCACTAAATCACGAGGCCCCCTCAGGTTTTATGAAAAATGTTAAAGTACAAATTAATAAATTATCGTGAAGTATCAAAAATCATAGAAATATGTGATTAATATTACAGTGCATGTTATAGGAATTATTCAGCATTTTGTTAGCCTGATGACGTTCTGAATGCCCAGTTAGTCCAATCTAGGTCTATTCCGGCATGTCCAGATCTACGATTTTTTGTACCCATTTACATAACCTGTAAATCAAATTTTTGTACCCATTTATATAACCTGTAATACTATCAATAATCTAACCAAAACTCACTCGAATTATCATGTTCCATTGTACTATATGCATTATTTTATTTACTATAAAAAAAATAAGTATGCGAATAGGTAGAGTTTCAACATTTTTATATTAATGCTTCACTTTCATTGACTTCGTTTATAAAATCTTTATTCCGAAAGATAACTGTATGTTTCCCAGGAATTTTGTTTTATCATTTCAAACCGTATTTTAAAAAATTCTGACATTTTGAAAAAATAAACAAAATGTAAAGACGGAATAAGTGAAAAGTATCAAAACGATGAGACTGGTGTGTATGATATAGACTATGTAATATTAACTTAAAATTCGCACAGTAAATATAGTCGACATTTTTAACCTTTGCGGTATGCCATTTGATTTTATTTAAACGAGCTTTAATTTTTACATGCATATCCGAAGCATTTCTTTTATAAAACATGGCCCGAATGGCCAATTTAAATTGTTGTCATCACTTGGCGGCGCCCGTCGTCGCAGTCCGTCGTCTGTTAATTTTTACAAAGATCATCTTACTTCTCTAAAACTTCCATAGTTGACTAATTTTAACAGTACTTGGTCGCAATCATCAATGAAACATCTAGATACAAAAAAGAGTGTCTGACGACCCCTTTATGTCTACAAATTTAGCCGAAATGGCTTATATTGGTCATATAGACGTAACAATGTAGTTTTCGTAGATATAATCTTGAAAATATAAATAAAGAATATCTGACAGAGCCGAAAAATGTCCAGAATGATAAAACTGTCATACGACTTTCTATAGGAGTTATTGCCCTAGAACACCGATACTTTTCACGGCAACCCATGCAATTTTGTATTTTTGTTTACTATTTTGAAAAAATATAAAAGATAGATAAAAACGATCAGCAAGACAAGATTGCATATTTTGGTGTTAATATTGATTATCTTATAGGGTCTTTGCATCGGAACTAAACACATTTATTATTAATAAACCAGTTGTTGGCATGACACGGGTTATGTTCTTCTCATATATGTTATGATGGTATGATACTAAACCCCTCACGGGGAGGATTGTGCCTGATATTCATATGATGAAGACATAAGTTTTCAATCAGTTAAATTGAAGTCCGGAGCTGGCATGTCAGTTAACTGCTAGTAGTCTGATGTTATTTATGTATTATTGTCATTTTGTTTATTTTCCTTTGGTTACATCTTCTGACATCAGACTCGGACTTCTCTTGAACTGAATTTTAATGTGCGTATTGTTATACATTTACTTTTCTGCATTGGCTAGAGGTATAGGGGGTGGGTTGAGATCTCACAAACATGTTTAACCCCGCCGCATTTTTGCGCCTGTCCCAAGTCAGGAGCCTCTGGCCTTTGTTAGTCTTGTATTATTTTAACTTTTAGTTTCTTGTGTACAATTTGGAGTTTAGTATGGTGTTCATTATCACTGAACCAGTATATATTTGTTTAGGGGCCAGCTGAAGGACGCCTCCGGGTGCGAGAATTTCTCGTTGCATTGAAGACCTGTTGGTGACCTTCTTGTTGTGTTGTCTGCTCTATGGTCGGGTTGTTGTCTCTTTGGCATATTCCCCATTTCCATTCTCAATTTTAAGATTTACAAATAAGTCAACATGACCGAAATCGTTTGTCAACTATTGAAATAATTGATTTTTATGTCGATTTTCCCTTCAATTCTTTTTTTTTTTTTTTTTTATTTTGAAAACTACAATGTATAAGTGATAGATAAATAATCAGCAAGATACAAATAGGCCTAATCCATCATAGTCAAAATCTCGAGTTGACTCGTTATTGTCAGATGACTTTTAGATTAATTCCCTTTAAATTATGAATTTTAATGAACACATGCTCTTTAAAGCAGAATAAAACCGCATTATACCATTTTAAAAATTTATGGTAGATTCATGGTATACCGCCATCTTGAATTGTACAATCGCAGTACACAATCGGTCTAGTTCTTTGTCTAAATCTGCAAATTTGGAGACAGATTTGCAACTTATAAGTAAGATGCCCGTAGCCAGGAATTTCCAAGGGGGTGGGGGGGTATTTGGACCCACGAACTTTAGCAGTCACCATTCGAACAGAACGTTGACTTTTACAGTGCTTTTTTGTTTTCAAAAAGTGGGGGGGGGGGTCGTCCGAACCCCTCGAACCCCCTGGCTACGGGTATGTTAAGACTGTTTATTTTTCGGTGAAACTATTTCTATGTTCTTTAAAAAGCACCATAAATAATCAATGCAAATTTAAGCAATTTTTAGACTTGTAGCTTGAAAAATTGCATGGTGACCCATACTTTTAAAATATTTTTGAAAAATGCATAGTAAAATCTTCATTTTGACAAAGTATAAGAAATTTTGTCTGAGGAAATACATACTGGCGATCCACCTTAATTTACACAAAACCCAACTAACAGGGTTTTTTTTATTGGCAGGAGGTAAATAGATCTAAACATGAGATAAATATACCAGACTGGGGACGAAAGGTATACCAGAGGGGCAGCCTCAAACTTAAAAGCGAAATGGCCAGTTGTGGCCATTTCGCGATTTCGAGTTTTTTCATATTACTTTCATGAGAAATCGAGAAATCGGAAAATTGAGAAATCGAGAAATCGGGAAATCGAGAACTCGAGCAATCATGAACTTTGATGAAAGAAAGCAAAAACGCGAAAACGTGAGGCCGCGAAAACGCGAAAGTGGGAAATAAATTTCTCGTTTTCCCGATTTCTCGGTTTCTCAATTTCTCGATTTCGCTTTCTCGATTTCCCGATTTCCCGATTTCTCGATTTCTTGTCACAGTTGCAAAGTGAAAGGAAAAAACGAGAAAAGGCGAAATGGCCGCATCTGGTCAACATAGATATATCTTTATTATATTTTTTCAATTTTCTATTTCTTGTATTCACGTTATCAATAGCGTTAATACTTATTGTGCTTTGAAACTGATAGCGTTCCATTTGAAATGATCGTGACGTTGGTAAACTTGGGATTGCATGGCAATCTTTCATAAAAGGGAAGTAATGCGACTGGGGCGCCACTCTTGGTGACAGGTAAAAACAATATGTCTGTCAAAGTTCAGTGTTTTCTTTTAAAGTTAACAAACTATCTGACAACACTCATCCTGTAACAACTATGTAGTGTAAAATCATCCTAACCTTATGAGACGAAAAAATACGAGTCACTATAATAAGCAGTCTAATCTGGACACTGTCAAAGTTTTAAAAAACCTTGTAGGCCTTGTTTTTATGTGGGTGTTCTGCATGTAATTACAATGTTTTTGCAATTTGTTTATAAATCTGAAGAGGTACACGTAGAAGAGTTTGCCCTTTTAAGTTGCAAACTCAGCATTACTGTCTGTATTGTTGTTCTGTATATGTACATCAGAAAAACTGTAGGCCATACAATTAAGGATCAATCATAACAAACGGACAAATATGGCTGTATATTATGCAAAAAAAATACTCTGAGTACAGACTTACCTGTGAATGGAAAAGTTTTTAATGCCTGGCATCCACTAGATATAAAGATAAATGCATTTTGTCACATTTTTTGTGTTTCAGAAAGATAAAATCTCTTGGATTTTGATGGGCATTTTTTATGCAGAAATTAACTAAGTTGTGGTACAACTATGAGATGCTCCCTCAGGTAAAAAAAAACGGTTTGTATTGTTTTGATTGACCTTAATTGACATGGACAAGAGGTATCTTCACAACTGTAGGGCAGTGTTCCAGCTAGGCCATTTTCAGAGGGCGCGGCGCCTGCCCTTTCCGAGTGCCGCCCTGTGCCCTTTTTATAGTTTCCAGAGCACCCTGCCTTTTTTAAAGATCGATTGTATATTATTGTGTTCGTATTGATATGATCGTTATAATTACTAAATTTTACCTGGCGAAAAGTTAATGACTTTGTTTACGACCCAAGCTTATCAACACTTACAGCTGGTGTCATAATCTGTTATCCGTTTAGCGGATGGGTCATTAATGATCATCAACATTAATTCATTCAAATAGAAACAGTCGGTCGGCAATTATCTTTGAAGAAATGTGCATACGACAACTTGGGCACATTTGCAATGTTTACCAAAGCATAATGACAGAAAGTTGAAAACCACAAACAACTCGAGGAAGACATCGTTTTACTTGTTCTCCGTGAAATAAATAGTAAATCCAGATGTATTTGTCATTGACTGCCCTCATTTTTGATACAAAATATCAAAATCGGCTGCCATATTGTTTATAATAATATTTACATCTTCTACGTACTGTTTATATTTATAATCCTCCAAAGAAGGAGCACACCCGAATAAAGAAAGATATCACAATCTACTTTTTTCCTAGCATTGAGTAACCCACTTAACATATTCTAAAATATGTCTACATACTTCTTGCTTAAGAATATATATGTTTAACTATTTTGAGTTATGGGAAAAGTTAAAGAGGGTCTTAGTAGCAGTGTTGGTAGGGTGCCTTGGTCATCTTTTTTTTATCTTCTTTATTTTTAATACAAATTTTCACTGTTGGTATATCCTAATATTGGGCATTTACTGAGCACAGCTGTTTTGTGCTGTATTGCCATTAAGCACAGCAGAGGTAGAAAGGTGAAACTGGTAAAATGTGTCAGAACATAGAAACAGAATGAAGCAGGACACCTTTCAAAACATGCTGCATATAAAGCTAAACTGTGTCAAGCAATGATTTAAAAAACTTGTGTGACAAGCTGCTTGACAAGCTTTTAAGCCTAAAAAGTAGAAAGATAGAGTTCTATATGGGCTAATGATGTACAGTAGTTCTTGTATAACCAGTGATTTTAACAAATAAACACAGTGTTTGATTAATATCTTTATTAAAACATGCCCTTTTCATATTATCATATCACACGTTAAATGCCCCTTTTCAGGGTTGGCACTCTGCCCTTTTGAAATCCTAGCTGGAACACTGATAGGTGAGTTAAAAAAAGTATCTGAGTCAGTGAGTGGACAGTATCAAAGTAATTCAGGTGTTTATTTATGTTTGCACCTTCTTCAGAAAGGAAAAAAAATGCCCATCAAAAACAAGAACGATTTTATCTTTCTTAAACACAAAATGCATTTAACTTTTATATATCTAGTAGATGCTAGCCATTAAAACTTTCCGAACAGCACAGGTAAGTCTGTACACAGAGTAGTTTTTTTGGTGAAAATATGTCCATATTTGTCCATTTGTTATGATGAACCTTAATGTAAATAAAAATTTCTGATTGCAATCACAAAAACAAACAAACTAATACAACTGCTCAGACTGTCCTGGAACATGCACATACTCTCATACCAAATTTCAGGGATCTCCATGACCTGTTATATGATTGTTAAAATATCTCCAACCACAGTCAAATGATTCTTACAGCGAATAACTATCCTTTATTTTTTTTTCATCATTGCGAATGTTAAAATTTATTTTACGTTTTTTTCTAGCGGTTGCCTTTTTTTTGCAAAAATAACCAATTGCACAATAACTTTAAGATTTTTTGTGGTCCTCCTGATTACAGTTTTAATACCTGAAGTACAAAAATGTATATCGGATTAAGATTGGTAATCACTTGTACAGGTAAATGTAGATCAACAAACCTGTCAGAACACTAATGATCAAGTTAAGACAATTGATTTAATGCATTATTCATATTGAATTACGTTTCAGCAAGTGCTAATGACAATTTAGATTAAATAAATAAAATTTAATTCAGTTTCAAAGAAAAAGTTTAACAAGTTGAACACATGCTTTTATATTGACTTACACCATCAGCATCCACCTTTTCAGACAAGAACATACATGTAATAAGCTGTATAACAGAACACAATTTCATGCGAAATAAATAGTAAAAATATGAATATTAACTACAACTTGATAATCTGAAGAAAAATATAATCATAATTCTTAATTCATTTCATAGTTTACAATCAAATTGATACATTGTGTACATCAGGTTTCCAGTTTACATTCAGATTTTAAAGATGCATGTTACAGTTATTAAAACCTTATATATAATTAGTCATGTAAACATTTGTGCTCAAAATCTCTCTGACATTTAAAAAAGGGGTACGAAACGTTTTGTTGTTGATGCTGCAAATCAGCCATACCAGTTCATGATTTCTGAATTTGACAGTCAAAAAAGGACCCCACTCAATTTTTATGCCCTATACAATTACAAAAATAGCGAGAAAACGACATGTAAAATCTTAAGGACAGGCTTTTAGTCATTCTAGACTAAGAGGAAACCTGCAGGCTTGATCTTTGAATTATAACAGATGTCAATGAAAAAATTGGTTATTCTATAATAAAAATTCAAATTAATATAATTTAGATACGCAATATATCAGCCTATTAACCATTTTTTATACGACCGCAAAAATTGAAAATTTATTTTTTGGTCGTATATTGGTATAATGTTGGCGTCATCGTCTGCGCCGTCGTCGTCGTCCGAATACTTTTAGTTTTCGTACTCTAACTTTAGTAAATGTGAATAGAAATCTATGAAATTTTAACACAAGGTTTATTACCACAAAAGGAAGGTTGGGATTGATTTTGGGAGTTTTGGTTTCAACAGTTTAGGAATTAGGGGCCAAAAAAGGGCCCAAATAAGCATTATTCTTGGTTTTCGCACAATAACTTTAGTATAAGTTAATAGAAATCAATGAAATTTAAACACAAGGTTTATGACCACAAAAGGAAGGTTGGGATTGACTTTGGGAGTTGAGGTCCGAACAGTTTAGGAATTAGGGGCCAAAAAGGGGCCCAAATAAGCATTTTTCTTGGTTTTCGCACCATAACTTTAGTATAAGTAAATAGAAATCTATGAAATTTAAACACAAGGTTTATGACCATAAAAGGAAGGTTGGGATTGATTTTGGAAGTTTTGGTCCCAACAGTTTAGGAATAAGGGGCCCAAAGGGTCCAAAATTAAACTTTGTTCGATTTCATCAAAAATTGAATAATTGGGGTTCCTTGATATGCCGAATCTAACTGTGTATGTAGATTCTTAATTTTTGGTCCCGTTTTAAAATTGGTCTACATTAAGGTCCAAAGGGTCCAAAATTAAACTTAGTTTGATTTTAAAAAAAATTGAATCCTTGGGGTTCTTTGATATTCTGAATCTAAAAATGTACTTAGATTTTTGATTATTGGCGCAGTTTTCAAGTTGGTCCAAATTGGGGTCCAAAATTAAACTTTGTTTGATTTCATCAAAAATTGAATAATTGGGGTTCTTTGATATGCCAAATCTAACTGTGTATGTAGATTCTTAATTTTTGGTCCCGTTTTCAAATTGGTCTACATTAAAGTCCAAAGGGTCCAAAATTAAACTAAGTTTGATTTTAACAAAAATTGAATTCTTGGGCTTCTTTGATATGCTGAATCTAAACATGTACTTAGATTTTTGATTTTGGGCCTAGTTTTCAAGTTGGTCCAAATCAGGATCCAAAATTATTATATTAAGTATTGTGCAATAGCAAGAAATTTTCAATTTGACAGTATTCAGCAATAGCAAGAAATCTTCTATTGCACAGTATTGTGCAATAGCAAGAAATTTTCAATTGCACAGTATTGCGCAAAAGCAAGAAATCTTCAATTGCACAGTATTGTGCAATAGCAAATATTTTCAATTGCACAGTATTGTGCAATAGCAAGAAATATCTAATTGCACAATATTGTGCAATAGCAAGAAATTTTCATATTTTCAATTGGAGTTATCTTTCTTTGTCCAGAATAGTAGTTGAATCATCTTAAATCATTGCTTTATACAATATACAATGTATATTCACTTTTACTACCAACTGATAAATTAAAACAATCTTTACCATTCAGTGATAACAAGCACTTTTTTTACATTTTAATATGTATTTAAATGAGTAGTTATTGTTGCAAACTCCATTAGAAATTTGAATTGAGATCAGTTTTGGAATAAGGGAAAGGGGGATGTGAAAAAAAAATTGGGGAGGGGTGGGTTCAATTTTGTTCATTTCAGATTTCATAAATAAAAAGAAAATTTCTTCAAACATTTTTAAAGCAATTGCTTTTATGCCGTCGCGTATGGCCATCTTTGTGACCCAGATCAGAGACTCCGCCCAGATCAAGCCATAGTATTTTGTTAAACAGGCTCCTGGTCAGTCATTCTTTAACACCTATGTATGTTTTCTAATGCAATACATAGCTTGAAACTTTAAAAAAAAGTTAGTGGATTTAAGAAGTTTCAGAATATGTTCTTGTAGATGTATTTTTGTATTTAAAGGGTCAACCGTTTGACTATCAAATAACATAGAAGTCCGAGTGAAAAAAAGTACATTTTAATAAATGCGATTCCGTTTTCCGCCGTTCGTACGATGTTTCAACAAAATATGGATTCATTTCAGTTGTTGATTTAGTATTGAAAATTTAACTGAATTATCTCCTAATAAATACGGTTTTTTATGTTTAATTTGTGTTTCTTTAAGAGGTCAGGTGCTCTTGTTCGTTCATAAAATTATCGTTCATTCATACATTTATCGTAAAATCAAAATCACTACACAGGTTAATGCGTATGTCAAATTATTACCTGTAATCTAAAAATAGACAAACTTTATTTGCGCAAATAATTTAGCGGAACGAAACCCTTGTTGAAAACACATAACAATAAGTTCGTTTTCCTTTTCTGTCAAAACTCCGTAATATTTATCGATCACCTTACTAATGAAATGGACCCGTCCAAACGTAGTAGATGCCAAGTCGGTCCAGATGAAGAGATATTTACAATTTGGAATTTTCTAGTTTATTAATACATAGATTGAAAAAAAGTACGTCTTTTTAAATATCATGATCAAAACTGGGTTTGCATAACAAATGTCAGATGAAACCATTATCCTCGTCTTTTCAGTGAACAAGTCTACTACGTTTGTTGACACTCGAAGGTCCACCGTGTTTGCAATTTTATTTCACATGTTTTCGAAATATTGAAGATCATTTTTTCGCAATGTTTCCTGAAAATTGATAAATATCAAAGCAACGTAGAGCTGTTTGTTCTTGTTCGTATAATAAAATTGAGAATGGAAATGGGGAATTTGTCAAAGAGACAACAACCCGACCATAGAAAAACATACAACAGCAGAATTAAGGTCACCAACAGGTCTTCAATGCAGCGAAAAATTCCCGCACCCGGAGGCGTCCTTCAGCTGGCCCCTATACAATATATATACTAGTTCAGTGATAACGATTTAATGTCATGTTTGTCTGTGATGACCCCCCTTTTCGGGATTGCATGAGAATTGTAGTTATCTCGTACCCACATGCACTTGTTTCTATCCATAGGAAGGTCGACTATCCATATAAAACTATTTATATGGATAATCGACCTTCCTATGGATAGAAACAAGTGCCTGTGCTCGTACCGCATCAGAAGGACACATATCAACTGAGCAATAATGTTTGGAACTTAGTTTTAAAAATGATGACAAAGTAACATTATGAAAATATTTTTATTAAGCTGAAATATACATTTATTCTTTACATGTTTATGTCTTGTAAGATATTTTATTTCTTTCCCGTTTTTTAACATTTGCGTCTGGAAAGTTGAAATGTTTTAACTTAATCATTTGTGTTAATGTTTAAATATAAATTAATAATGAAAATTGTTAAAATTAAATCAATAAAGGAAATTATTGCCAAGGAAGTTACAAACACTACCAGGGGATAATCCATGATGATTTCTTTTTGAGTTATATGTTTCAGCACATGTATATTTGACCCCAACTTTAGCCTGGTAAACGTGTTGTCTCCTTGTGAAATATAAAACATATTAAAAATGACTTTCTGCTAAAGTCTTTTATTTATATAAAGTTAAAACCTTCTTACTTTTAACTAGACAACACTCATGTCAGGTTTAATTCTTGTATATATGTGGATGAAAAATAAAAGTCCCCAAACATTAACATGGCAGCAATTGCTTTTACAGCCTTTAAGGCTTTGATTTTGAGAGGATTAATATTCAACAGCATAGTGAATTACTCAAAGGCAAAACAAATTTTAAGTTCATTAGACCACATTCATTATGTGTCAGAAACCTATGCTGTGTCAACTATTTAATCACAATCCAAATTTAGAGCTGAATCCAGCTTGAATGTTGTGTCCATACTTGCCCCAACCGTTCAGGGTTCAACCTCTGCAGTCGTATAAAGCTGCACCCTGCGGAGCATCTGTTACATGGAGGGATGAAATACTAATAGTATGTTTCTATAAGCATGATTAGAACACTTTAAATCTAAATCTTGTAAAATTGGATATTTCAGGTCATTCAGTAAAACTTTGTGTTATATATGAGAATGTAATATCAAACTGAAGAAAGCGTCCTTGTGATGGAAAGAAGTGTGGGGTAAGTATTAGTACCAAACAAAATCTGATCCAACATGTTGTTTACTGTTATATTGTACACTAAATAGACAAGTATGTTTTGTAGTTGTTTTAGATAAATGTTAAATTATTAGTGAATATCCATGTGTGTCCTTATATACAAGTTAACATGCTGGAATGTTTCAGAGACGTTTTTGTCGAAAACATGTTTGTAGTGTACATGTATACAGGGTTTGGCAAAGACAGGTTTATGGTGTACACCGTACATTATTTTGTATAGACAGATTTTTATGGTGTTCCAACTTCTGTTTATAGATTAGAACTTTCTTGGGAACTAAAAGTAAGAGTTTCCTGAATTTTCATGTCAGGCTTCATGTTTACAGGTTTTAAGATTTGTTGCTCATTAACTTTTTGTTAACCATATTCTAAGCAGTGATGTCATTTGCGTGCAGTAGCCAATTATACCTACTTATTTTGAGATACATGTATTAAACATGTACCAAGGAGTCAGAAACACTTTAACACAACACTAAAAATGTATATAAATGTACAATATGTCAAGAGCTTAAATGTACCAAGTCCCAAAAGATGTGAATAAACTTATCAGTGTCTAATAAAATAAATACTGTCATCAACACTAAAAATACAACATTTTTGGTTTTCCTGTTTACATGGTTTAACACTTGGTCATTTTTGGGCCCTTTATTGCTTGCTGTTCGTTGTGAGCCAAGGCTCAATGTTAAAGACCATACAATAAGGATGTTTAGCATATATATTGTTTGCACATGTTTACATTAAATTTTATTGCTATTGAAGGTCAAGACTGATAGGACTTTTCCAGCAGTTGGATAAGATTGGTGGAAAGGTTGCTATGCATATATATTGTTCGCACATGTTTATATTACATATAATTGTTATTAAAGGTCCAGACTGATAGGACTTTTCCAACAGTTGGATAAGATTGGTGGAAAGGCTGCTAAGAACCCATCCTCTACAGACGACCTACAACAGATCAGATATGTTACATCTAAAATATACCAGCTACTTAACCAACAAGGTATTGTATTCAAACATAGTATTTAAAAAACCTAAAATTTATTCATAGATATAAGAAGATGTGGTATGAATACCAATGAGACAACTTTCCATCCAAGTCACAATTTGTAAAAATAAACCATTATAGGTCAAAGTACAGTCTTCAACACAGAGCCTTGGCTCACACAGAACAGCAAGCTATAAAGGGCCCCAAAAATGACTGTGTAAACCATTCAAATGGGAAAACCAACGGTCTAATCTATATAAGATATGAGAAAAACTTATGAACCACATCAACAAACAACAACTTTTGAACATCAGATTCCTGACTTAGAACAGGTGCAAAAAAATTCAACTGATTTAACGATTTAATAGGTACCAACCTTTATATGAAACAATAGTGTAACATCAAGTCCATTTTATTGACTTTAACATTTAGATTTGAAAGAGGCATACTACATCCACTTGCAGTTTAAAATACAAAATTGGTGTTTTCTGTAAGCACAACATGTGACTTCATCTAAATGATGTTTATTATTTACAATAGGTGTAGAAACAATTTATATCGGAAGGAACTTTTATCATTCATTATCATACAAAAACTTTGTTCTGTTAACTATAGGAGGAAATTATATATTAAAAAAGTGTCAGTAATTTGTTACATGCACAAATCAGAGGAAAGGACTAAATCATTTAAGAATAATGTCTCAAATCAATTTAGTTAACATTTTTCATTTTCAGAAAAAATTCACAGAGATTCAGTTCTGAAGAATGCAGCACAGCTAGATTTAATCTTGTGTACTTTAAGGGTGAGTGTAACATCCATTTGAATCAAACACAATCAATCAGTTAAGTAATATATACTGGCATTTAATTCAGTATTTAAGTACGTTGTTTGTGTTTTGATCTCATACAAACAACCAAAATTGAAACATAATCCCAACAAAGCCTGTATTGTTGTCTTTTGCTGCTGTTTATTATATTATTTTCACACTGTGTGCTAGTTACATAACTAATAGTGTTGTCCGAAGAAGGATGTAAATCAAATGTATTAAATTAAATATAATGACACTTTCAATGGGATTTTACTTCCTCCAACGCCTTTTACGCCAAGACTCAAAACTAAAAATACCACACTTTTAATATTTTTTCTTTGAAAGATATCTTCAGCATTTCAATTATATAATTGTTTGCAGGATACATCTATATTGTAACCATCCAGTTTCTACACTATCGACACAAGGAAAGTCACAACAGCTTTTTTGGTATTAATCAATATTTAATATTGATATATATTAATTGTATCATTTCAGAATTGTTCAGATCGAGCAGTTGTTGTAAATATAATACATATTCTCTTGGAACTATTGGGAAAAACTCGTAAGTTTACAGTTCTATATGACAAATTTACTGGAGATTTTTAAAGTTACAATCAAATAAAGTTCTGGATCTGTTTGGAAAAAACAATAGTTCAGGTTAATATATACTAGTCTTGATTCTTTGCAGTTTGGAATAGTATTTGATTGGTTGCTTCTTATTTATTATTTCTAAAAAAAAATACCTGACAAATCCATGGCAAATTTTCGTGAACCTATCTAGTATGAATTCACATAAGAAGAGATTTTAATATAGAAAATTTGACCAACAGTGAAGAAACAATGTATGTCTGTTGAAATAATATGGGGAAAACATGAGTTCCAGTTGTGAATCTAATTGTTTATGAAGCCTTAGATGTCTGAATTTATATAGCTTATGAATTAGTATTATTTAATTGTAGTGGTTAATCCAGGTAGTATTGTTACACAGTAATAATTCCCATTTTGTTTAGGTCTTGTTTGGTCATTTTCAGTTGACACATATAAGACAATTTTCAATCAAATTTATGTTAAGTGTATCCTTAGCACCTAACCTTAATAGAAAGACCTTCAATGTCAGGTAATTTGATTAGAACATGCTTTCAAATTGTCAAAATGAAATTATAGAAAATACAATTTTAAGAGGTCCAAAAAACAGATATTATTGTGATATATAATTATTTATAGACTCAAGCCTTTTAAAAAGCAACTGTACCTCATGCTGGGGGAGGGGGTGTTTACTTCCTATATTTTTACTGGTACGAGTGTGCCGAAAAAACAGGGTTGCTTTTTCATGTTCTGCTGGTTAGAACAGGGTCCATATTTTAACAACTGTCATCTTTGTCTAGAATAGGGTATGTTTTTCAATATTTCTGTTTAGAACAGGGTATGTTTTTCAATGTTTTCTGGTTAGAACAGGGTATGATTTGGCAAGTACTGTTGGCACAGTTATACCTGAGCGGATAGTCAGTAACCCCCCGGGACCTCATGATGTAATTTAAAAAAAAAAGCATCAGTTTGTGACTAGTATAAAAGAAAGTCATTTGCTAGCTGGTTAATCAACTTAGAATTTAAAAGCCAAACTGCCCCCAAAGAACATGTGTTATTTTGCTTTTATTGTTGTTATCAGCACCTTTTGTTGTCTAAAACACCATTTTTTATCCACCTTAAAACATGAGCATTTGAAGTCATGATTTGTGCATCTTAAATATTGTATACATGTACTTTGATTATTTTGATGTTATACCATAACCACAAAAATTTTGAAATCTGTTATCATATGCTAAGAACATGAAGAATTGATTTTAGTTTTAAGAAAAAGCTTCTTCAAATACAAGTAAGTAACATTTATCAACAAACACAAACATTTTCCTGAATTGAAAATAGTTTCCAATATTATGCATTCATCTTTGTTGTCTCTTTGACACATTCCCCATTTCCATTCTCAATTTTATAGAACTCTTGTTAAGACATTAATGATCTTATCATTTGTTATTTATTTGTAGAGGTTGGAAAGAGATCTAGTGCCCTAGTCAGTGCTAACACTACCAATATTTTATTACAATGCATGGTGAGAGAAACTGAGGATAATGTTACAAATGATGATCTGTTGATCCTAGCTCACCAAGTGCTGGCAAAATTGTCTAGCAAAGGTAATACACGATTCTATATATATATCTTATAAATTAAATATTATGCAAAGTGAATTAAATTTTCGATTTAATATGTCAGAAGTTTGTTATTTTTGCACAATCATAAAAAACTGCAATATTACTTGTTATATCTTTTATTACTTAAAATGGTGAAAAAAAAGTTTTATTTTCATTTTAGATAACTATGAATGACAACAAAAAAAGTCAACATAATAATGTTTCAAGTTTAAGTTGCCTGCAGATTTTTCAAATCTTTAGGAAATGGTTCTCCAGGCTAAACATAAATTGGTACAAGCTGTAATTATCCCACATATATGAATTATATTTTCAGACAGAAAATTTTCGACCAAAGCTCGATTACACAGAACACTGCTGATTACTCTATCGCTGATAAAAAGTAATATATGTCAGTTTAAAAACCTGCAATGTTTGTTACAAGTGTTCAAATCATACACCAACAACAGTAAGTAATCATATTTTTACTTTTGTAAAAAAAATCATGTGTCAGGAAAAGTTCACTTTATATATTTTTTCCCTCTTTTTACACAGGAATTCTCTTGCTTTATTTTTCAAAGGATCTTCAGCTCTCTCAAAACTCATAGATGCTAACGTCAGTTGTCTCTGTAATTTACTTTTAACTTGTTGTACAGTGTGGATGCTTTGATTTAGTTGTCTGACTTTGTTGGTGTGCTGTCTCACTGATGTTTAACCCACATCTCCTTTTAATTATTTTTAAGACTAGATGTAGATTGCAATGTTGAAAAACAATTCAGTGCCAATAAATCAATAAAGGCTTATTATTAAAGATAAGATAGGTTTTACGATACAACCTTGTTGATTATGTTAGTTATCCACTCAAGAATGTTGAATTTTCAAATTTTAAAATGCAAGGCTTAAGTTTTTTTAATTTAAATATCCAGAGTTGAAAAGTCCAGTATATATTAGGGTTAAGAGAAAGAATTAGTTTCTTGAATGATTTATAGGAAATTGTCCTATCTAAATTTAACAGACTGGTCAGAACTTAGATATACAAGATAAACACAAATCCTTTTCGTCTATTCATAAAACCAAAGCACATCAATCATATTAAAAAAAGGAATTGTGGCAATATATTGAACTAAACATTTAAATTTAATTATTATGTATTGTAGGTGTAAATGCCTCATATTTGGGAAAGCACAATGCTATCCCTCCTATGTTCAGAGTGATTCAGCAGTGTGGAAGAAAACATACTACAGTCCTCAAATTAGCCCTGGAAATAGTATATAATGTAACCAAATCTAGTAAGTATTTTATATAACTTAACCAAATTTAATAAGTTATTTAACTGGTAAGCATTCATGAAAAGTGATGCAAAAGAATGTAGTATTCATGCAACTGCAAATGTTTTGTGGCTGTATAATGGTATTGTTATGACGTTGTCAGCGTCACTGTCATTGTCATCCAAAGACATTTGGTTTCTAGAGCAATAAATTGAGAATAAGTGTATGAATCTCTATGAAATTGAACCACAAGGTTTCATACTAAAAAAGCAAGTTTGGGAATGATTCTTGGGGTTATTGTCCCAACTGTTTTTGAATTAGTGGCCAAAAAGGGACCAGAAGGTGAAAATGGTTATGGCCTAAATAGTTTAAGAAAAAGGTGTTGAAAACGACTGAATTTTGCAGGTATTTATCATTTGATTACAGCTAGTTGATGATTTTTAAATATAAAATATGTGTACTGTTGATTATACTCTGTTGATTTTTTATGTGTTAATGTGAAATTTGTTTTATAATTTATAGGGAACAATGCTGCTAGAACTATAGGGGGAGAACATGTACCACATTTGTTGGGTCTGTACCAAGACTGGCACCAATTAGATACTAAACACAGACATGTTAACATCAGAAAAGCTATTCTGAATATCCTTAAAAATATCACCAACCTTAGTAAGTACATGTATTACTTAAGTCTTACTTAGAGCTGTTCCATGAAAAGCCCCATTTTGAAGGTACCTTTTGTTGGTAAAATGTATGTTAAAATTAAACAGCCTTTACATAGCTGAGGGACGCCTCCAGGTGCAGGAATTTCTCGCTACATTGAAGACCTATTGGTGACCTTCTGCTGTTGATTTTTCTATGGTCGAGTTGTTGTCTCTTTGACACATTCCCCATTTCCATTCTCAATTTTATTAACACAGACATGGTGACCCTATTAAGAAACGCTATCTTGAATATCCTTAAAACATCCCCAAACTCAACACTTGAATAGCATTCTTGTTGGCCAAAATATATATGATTAGGTGTATAGTACATAATGTGTGTTCAAATTTTCAATATATTTGTAATTTCAAACAAGCTCAAATATTTTACTACTCTATATAATTAAGGTGGTACCTAACACTACAGGGAGATAACTCTGTAAAATCAGCTAAACGTTTTAATTATGTTGTGTTGTTAAGGGAATATTAAGCTTCTCAATGATCAAAATTAGTGTTTGTCAAACTGCTATATAACCAGTGTAATTTTTCTGATAAAATGGTTGGTTCAAATTTTTTTCAAAATATTTATTTTTTTGTCAAAGGGTCAAAGAAAATTAAACAAGCCAAATTAATTTTAGTGAAGGTGTTGGGTACCACCTTAAAGACATAGTTTTAATATTGAAATGTTTCCCAATACATGTAAAAGCTCAATTGCCAATGAGATGCAAACAGGATGAGAATTTCATAAAATTTAAATCAGTTTGTCAGTGTTGTATTTTTAAACTTAGAAATATGCCAAGTTGATTTTTTTGAAATTTAGATACTGTGGATACCAATTTCATTGGTTTAGGTGAGCCAATAATTTAAATGTTCAATGAAATGCAAATTTCTATAGGCTTGTATGCTGACTTTGGCAAAACCATCAAATATCCAGAAAATATAATATTTCCTCAGTCCAGGAAAATTGGTCCAATAGAAATGAATGAATCCACAGCACAAGTCAAAATTTCTTGGTGATTTTAGCTCTTGGTATACCTTGTTCTTAATGAAGCTTTTATTTATTGACAGAATCTGGAAGAAAAGCATTAGCAGACGCTAATGGGATACAAATTTTATATGATACTGCCCAGGATGTTATAGATTGTCGAGAGATGGAAAGTTTGATACTGCTGGCCAGTGTGATAATGAGAAAATGTTGCCCTAGAAATAAACTACCATGTGATATTAGAAGTCCAGTCAAATTTGATTTGCCAGAATCTGAACTTTACCCTGAAAGTACCAGACAAGGTAACATAACAATTTTATACTTTATAAGTATATTTATTGAAATATGGAGATTATTTAATTACTCTTTTATTTAATATATAAACAACATGTCTTTTTTTTTCTCTTAAAATTATATTAGTGCAAAAACATGACATAGAATTAGCATTTCCTTAAAAATCCAATTAAACTAGAATGTTGTCTTGAAATTTATTGAAGTTATTGCACTTACATCAACGATATATTGGATCCATGTCTTACCAAATTAATGTCTCAGTTAATTTCACACATGAATTTAAAAAATGAAAAATCTAAAATTATGTATTATTTCTAACTCAGTACTACTGTAGGCACCATAGGTGTATGAAAATTTTAGTGAGCATTGTAAAAATGACTTTCCTTCAGTTTATTACTTCATGCAGATTCATTTTATATTTGCTTTGCAGTGAATTGTGAAATGGTATACTAATTGCATATAGACCAATTGTAAATTTTTGCAGGTATAGTTGTATCTTTATGGTAAACATTGGCATTGTTGTTTCAATTATGTTTAAATAATTCACAATGTAAAGTAGTTAAGGAGGGCAAGCTCTTCATTTTTGGGATAATTGTAATTACATTTAACATCTGAATGAGATAACTGTATTTGTAGAAGGCAGTATGAGTTATGGAAGTTCCAGCGAGACTCCCGACAGTGACAGTAGTTCTTTAGAGGATGATGACGATATCGACAGTGACGACGAGAGATTCAAGACAGATAACTCCGAAGAGACTGAGGATGATCAAGGAGAAGCACCACAGCCTTTCAAAAGAAATCCTGATGATCTAAGGATGTATGATAAATTCTTTCCTGAAATATTTGAAATTGAGGTACAATATGATATTACTGTTGGACAAATTATTTTTACTCAACTATTAAAGTTTAAAGGACTGATGTTGTCTATTGGTATCACTAGTGTTCCTTTAAATGACATCTAAACTTGGTTTGCATTGCTCATGTGAAGAAAAAAAACCCAAAAAACTGAGTAATTTATTAGCAATTATAAAAAGGGGTTATTGATCAAGGTTAACAACTAAATTTGTCCCAAAGCAGATTTCAAAGTGTGGAATCAGTTAAAAAGTTGTTTCCAGAAGTTATATACTAGTTCCTTATAGAATTCTAACATAACTGACCAGACATATGAAACTTTGCAGACTCATAGCTGATTTCTGATGTGAATTAGAGCTGTAAATTCATAAATTTTGCTATATATTTATTATTAGGAATGTAGGGATGGGTTTTTGCTTTCTCAATAGATTGCATTTTTGTATCCAGCATTTTATTAAATTATGATAATTAATTTCATTTCATAGTTCAATGATTAAAATTACAAAACCATGTAAAAGCTAATTAACAATATGCAATATCGATAAAATTTAATTACAAATGCTTCTAAATAAAAATAATTTCCTTCACCTTATAAAGCTAGGTTATTGCTTGTAAAGAATAGTTTATCATTATTGTATGTGATTAAAAACTATACAACATTATTTATATGAACAGAATTGCTAGATCTGTCTAATGACTTATATTTGTAGAATTTTTGAAAAAGATTTGCCAAAGTATCACTTTGATATTTTTTAGATTAAAGAAGATGATGACCTTGACCCATCACTTCTTCCACCAACATCTATTTATATACCAACTGGTAACTTTGAAAACTTAATGTCATCTGAAGCTCAACAAATTAAACATTCTCTGTATCAAAAGGAGGGAACTTTCTTATATTCTTCACGGACCAGTGGTTATAGTAGTTATGAATCAGACTATCCCGACAATTATCGAACGGGGCGGTGTGATTCAGCTACAGCTATAAACATGAAAACAGGATCTAGTCTCTTCTCTTTAGACTTGCCTCAAAAAGGTGCTATCAAAAAAACATTAATATCTCAACCAAAGACCAGCAAGAAATCAAAAGCAGGAAAAAAATCCTCTAACACTAATAAAAAAGTAGGAAAGAAAACAAGTACGACAAGCTATCCAGATTTACTAGAGTTTGAAAGTGAATTTGAAGGTATGAATATTTCTCAAGATCAAAAAGACGTTGATGAGACGGGATCGAGTAGTGGTGAAGAAGATGATACTGATTCATATTTCCATGATGTGTTAGTGTATCAGGACAAGGCTTGTTCTACTAAAGGAGCATATAGGTTTGAGAAAATAGGCTACCCTGATCTAATTGGAGCTAGAGGTTGTCCTTATTTGGAGCCATTATACAGGAGAAAATTTGGTGTTCAAAGGTATGTTGTTTTGTAAATGATTGAATTTGTATGTTAATGTTGATTCTTTGATAAAATATTGGTGTAGAAAACTTTCAAACTTTTAAGTCATAACATTTTCTGCAATTGAATTTTTCCATTTCAAATTAATAGTCTTTCATGGGAGATTTCATTAATTTTTAAAGGTATTAAATTAGTAGATGGCATGGTTTGTAGTAAGATTGTGAGTTACCTATGACAAGGAATTCCAATGATGTATATGTTTTGACAGAGCTAAAGTATTTGAGGATATAGACAGAATGATTCACCCAGAGCATGTGATAGATAGAGATGTTTATGATGTGGATGCTACCATAAAAAGATGTGGATCAACTTACTGTAATAGAAATTCTAATCTGAGTAACAGGGATGAACTTAGGTTAGTTTATTAATAGATCAGCGAGAAATGAGCATATAAAAGATATAAAAAACATTTAGAGGTAAATTATTTTTTCTGCATAATAAACATCTATGTAGATACAATGTGTGGAGTTGTAAATTTATATGAGTTCAGAAAATTTGTGCATAATTTTAACAAAGACTATCAAAGATGTCATGAATGTACATATTTTCTCAACATGTTAATACATGTATTGTATTGATACTGTAGAAAAAATTGAAATCCATTTCATTTTGTTGGTAATAGGGGAGTATTAAGGATGGAAGAGACTAAAGTGTTATGTTAAATGAATTTGAAGTGTCATTTTGTACAATTAATTAATCTAACACTTGTTTTTTCCTTCAGAATTGGAAGTCAGTTAGATGCAGTGGGAGCTAACTCTCTTAGATTTAATGCTCAGTTTGAATGTGGGAATCTTAGGAAAGCAATATGGGTAAAATTATTCATTTTCTTATTGTAATAATTAATAAAATATCTTCAGGATATATAGTGATACAATATTTCAGTTAAAGTAGAAATTCATTCACTATAAATTAAATGGTTGGGGGTTTCTGGCATTACATCAAAAGTATAAGGGCCATTAACATTCTCCTCAAGATGCAAAATTTATAAAACTCTTCAATCTATTCAAAATTGTGTAATTTATATTAACAGATGAAAAAGATGACATGATCTGAACACTTTTAATAGTTCAGAAATGTTGGTTGTGTTATCACTGACATACTAAACATTTTGAAATTGTATATTTCACCTAAAATGCCAAATTTATACAGTAAAATTGGCTTTTGCAAAATTTAACTGCAGTCATGTTATTAGATAAATATATTGTATTTTAATGCCCCAATTATGGCCAATATGACTTCAGTCTGTGCATCCTTTGTCTGTCCATACTTCTGTCCTGCTTCAGGTTAAAGTTTTTTTTCAGGGTAGTTTTTGATGAAGTAAAAGTCCAATCAACCTGAAACTTAGTACACATGTTCCCTGTGATGTGATCTTTCTAATTTTAATGCCAAATTAGAGTTTTGACCCCAATTTCATGGTGGGAGTGGGCATCCATATAATATGGACACATTTGTGTTTTATTTTCAAATTCATGGCCAGTAAATTGACCTTTTTGAGGAGGCAAATACTGTCTTAATTAAAATACCAGCATTGGTTTATTATAACAATAACATGTATAAGCATGGGTTAAGCACAATTATGTTAAAAATAAAAAAAATAGAGTCAAAATTTGTTTTCTTTGCATTTCTAGGTGAGGGAGTTCGAATATGACTTAATCTTGAACCCTGATGTCAACACGAACCACCACCATCAATGGTTCTACTTTGAAGTTAGTAACATGATAGCAGATATACCATACAGATTTAATATTGTCAACTGTGAGAAACTTAACAGTCAGTTTAACTTTGGTAAGTATAGATTTAGTACAAGCTAGATCTGAAAGTTAGCAAAGTGAACAACAAAGTATCTATCTACACATCAGTCTTCAAAGTACAATGTACCTACCAGTAAAGCTACTAATACGTTGCAAAGTTGTTTAAATACCAATTTTGTTTTGATTTATAGAAAAGATAGTATTTATTCAGATTAAATACACAGTGATTAAATATTGTAGAAATATTATTTGTAAGTTAATCTTGCATGACATATATATAGTTATGAGGTTGTGCCAAACTTGTTATATACCTGTGTCACTATAGGTGAAGGCAGGTCTAATAATGACTTGACTCTGTCCATCACTCCAAAACAGGTGAAGGCAGGTCTAATAATGACTTGACTCTGTCCATCACTCCAAAACAGGTGAAGGCAGGTCTAATAATGACTTGACTCTGTCCATCACTCCAAAACAGGTGAAGGCAGGTCTAATAATGACTTGACTCTGTCCATCACTCCAAAACAGGTGAAGGCAGGTCTAATAATGACTTGACTCTGTCCATCACTCCAAAACAGGTGAAGGCAGGTCTAATAATGACTTGACTCTGTCCATCACTCCAAAACAGGTGAAGGCAGGTCTAATAATGACTTGACTCTGTCCATCACTCCAAAACAGGTGAAGGCAGGTCTAATAATGACTTGACTCTGTCCATCACTCCAAAACAGGTGAAGGCAGGTCTAATAATGACTTGACTCTGTCCATCACTCTAAAACAGGTGAAGGCAGGTCTAATAATGACTTGACTCTGTCCATCACTCCAAAACAGGTGAAGGCAGGTCTAATAATGACTTGACTCTGTCCATCACTCCAAAACAGGTGAAGGCAGGTCTAATAATGACTTGACTCTGTCCATCACTCTAAAACAGGTGAAGGCAGGTCTAATAATGACTTGACTCTGTCCATCACTCCAAAACAGGTGAAGGCAGGTCTAATAATGACTTGACTCTGTCCATCACTCTAAAACAGGTGAAGGCAGGTCTAATAATGACTTGACTCTGTCCATCACTCCAAAACAGGTGAAGGCAGGTCTAATAATGACTTGACTCTTTCCGACACTCCAAAACAGGTGAAGGCAGGTCTAATAATGACTTGACTCTTTCCGACACTCCAAAACAGGTGAAGGCAGGTCTAATAATGACTTGACTCTTTCCGACACTCCAAAACAGGTGAAGGCAGGTCTAATAATGACTTGACTCTGTCCATCACTCTAAAACAGGTGAAGGCAGGTCTAATAATGACTTGACTCTTTCCGACACTCCAAAACAGGTGAAGGCAGGTCTAATAATGACTTGACTCTGTCCATCACTCTAAAACAGGTGAAGGCAGGTCTAATAATGACTTGACTCTTTCCGACACTCCAAAACAGGTGAAGGCAGGTCTAATAATGACTTGACTCTGTCCATCACTCTAAAACAGGTGAAGGCAGGTCTAATAATGACTTGACTCTGTCCATCACTCCAAAACAGGTGAAGGCAGGTCTAATAATGACTTGACTCTTTCCGACACTCCAAAACAGGTGAAGGCAGGTCTAATAATGACTTGACTCTTTCCGACACTCCAAAACAGGTGAAGGCAGGTCTAATAATGACTTGACTCTTTCCGACACTCCAAAACAGGTGAAGGCAGGTCTAATAATGACTTGACTCTTTCCGACACTCCAAAACAGGTGAAGGCAGGTCTAATAATGACTTGACTCTTTCCGACACTCCAAAACAGGTGAAGGCAGGTCTAATAATGACTTGACTCTGTCCATCACTCTAAAACAGGTGAAGGCAGGTCTAATAATGACTTGACTCTTTCCGACACTCCAAAACAGGTGAAGGCAGGTCTAATAATGACTTGACTCTGTCCATCACTCTAAAACAGGTGAAGGCAGGTCTAATAATGACTTGACTCTGTCCATCACTCCAAAACAGGTGAAGGCAGGTCTAATAATGACTTGACTCTTTCCGACACTCCAAAACAGGTGAAGGCAGGTCTAATAATGACTTGACTCTTTCCGACACTCCAAAACAGGTGAAGGCAGGTCTAATAATGACTTGACTCTTTCCGACACTCCAAAACAGGTGAAGGCAGGTCTAATAATGACTTGACTCTTTCCGACACTCCAAAACAGGTGAAGGCAGGTCTAATAATGACTTGACTCTGTCCATCACTCTAAAACAGGTGAAGGCAGGTCTAATAATGACTTGACTCTTTCCGACACTCCAAAACAGGTGAAGGCAGGTCTAATAATGACTTGACTCTGTCCATCACTCTAAAACAGGTGAAGGCAGGTCTAATAATGACTTGACTCTTTCCGACACTCCAAAACAGGTGAAGGCAGGTCTAATAATGACTTGACTCTGTCCATCACTCTAAAACAGGTGAAGGCAGGTCTAATAATGACTTGACTCTGTCCATCACTCCAAAACAGGTGAAGGCAGGTCTAATAATGACTTGACTCTTTCCGACACTCCAAAACAGGTGAAGGCAGGTCTAATAATGACTTGACTCTTTCCGACACTCCAAAACAGGTGAAGGCAGGTCTAATAATGACTTGACTCTTTCCGACACTCCAAAACAGGTGAAGGCAGGTCTAATAATGACTTGACTCTTTCCGACACTCCAAAACAGGTGAAGGCAGGTCTAATAATGACTTGACTCTTTCCGACACTCCAAAACAGGTGAAGGCAGGTCTAATAATGACTTGACTCTGTCCATCACTCCACAACAGGTGAAGGCAGGTCTAATAATGACTTGACTCTTTCCGACACTCCAAAACAGGTGAAAGCAGGTCTAGTAATGACTTGACTCTTTCCGACACTCCAAAACAGGTGAAGGCAGGTCTAATAATGACTTGACTCTGTCCATCACTCCAAAACAGGTGAAGGCAGGTCTTGTAAATGCTTGACTCTGTCCATCCTTCCAAAAGATACCGACCGTGTAAGGGCTGTATAGCCAGTCAAGGTTGTTAAAAACGTCCATCATCACCCTTGAAAAGACCTTTGGTAGAAAAATTTTGTCTTAAGATTTCTTGGCCTCTATTGAAGGGAAAGATTTTATATTCATTCTGCAACCTGATAAGCAATTTTAACATCCTCCATACAGCCACTTTCATGTTGGCGGATAGTTTGAAATTTTACCACACTTGTTGTACAAGAAAAAATTAAAATGTTCTTTCTTTCAATGAAAAGGAATGATAAGTTATGGCACTGAACCAGACACAGTATTGGTCTTGTAGACTGATAACAAATTGTTAGTAATACTGTAAACCAGCTTATTTTTGTGAGCAATTTATTTTTGCCACTTACATGAGTAGAAACATAACGCGAATATAAATTGTGGCAAAAAAGTAGAACTTGGATCTTTCTTTATCTAACTACATCAACTAATTTTGAAATTCGCGAAAGTAAATTGTCGCAAAGTCGACTAGAAAGAGCAAAACGTGAAATAAAGTATCCAGGAAAATAAGTTGGTTTACAGTAACTGTTACAAATTCTGCTTTTAAAATGTTTTGAAAAGTTTCAAGCAGAACATATATTAATTAATTTCAGGAATGAAACCAGTGATGTTTTCTGTGACAGAGTCTATAGAAGGACGGCCATTTTGGTCAAGAGTGGGGACAGATATCTGCTATTATAAAAACCATTTTACACGGAGTGCTCAAGCTACTGGAGGGGTTAAGGGAAAGACATATTTTACAGCAACATTCACAGTCAAATTCAAACATAACAAAGACATATGTTACATGGCATATCATTTCCCATACACATATACAACATTACAGGTGAGTTTAAGAAAAAAAGTTGCTAATGGAAAATCTTTTGGTGTATGTAGTCTATATTTATAATTGGGCAAATATTTTTATAGCAATTTCAATGATGATCTGAAAATTACACTAACATACAACAAGTCAAATGCATCTGAATTTTTATTTAAAAAAAAAAAATGGTGGACACCCTATAATGATCAGTCTGTGTGTCCATCCCTCTGTCTTTCCATCCGTACAAATTGTGTCCTCTATATAGGGAACCGATATAATTTCACATCCAGAGTGTGTGTCATAATGTATGTACAACTTCCTAGGTCAAAGTTCAAGGTCAAAAACTGATTTCAGTTGACAACCCCATGTCCTATAGTAAAGATGGTGTCCGCTCTATATCTTGGGAACCGTTATGATTTCAAAACTTATACTTGACATGTATATTAACCAACACCAGAGGGTGTGCCATAATGTATGTTCAACTTCCTAGGTCAAAGTTCCAGGTCAAAAACTTTGGTTTCAGTTGACAACCCCATGTTCTATGGTAAAGATCGTGTCCGCTCTATATCCTTAGAACCGTTATGATTTCAAAGTTTATACCTGACATGTATATTAACTAACACCAGAGGGTGTGTCATAATATATGTAAGACTTCCTTGTACAAAGGTCAAGGTAAAAACTTTGGTTTCAGTTGACAACCCCATGTTCTATGGTAAAGATCGTGTCCGCTCTATATCCTTAGAACCGTTATGATTTCAAAGTTTATACTTGACATGTATATTAACTAACACCAGAGGGTGTGTCATAATATATGTAAGACTTCCTTGTACAAAGGTCAAGGTCAAAACTTTGGTTTCAGTTAAAAAAAACATGTCCTATGGTAAAGATACACACTATTTACCACACGTTATTCATATTGGGGCCCACAGAGATGGCTTCCATCTCAATGATGTTTTTATTACAATATTACTCGTTAACCATAAAATGTGAAGACCAATGGTCTTTGGATTTGTAAACCTTGGACCGTTACTTTGAAATTGAGGTCAAGAGCTATACATATGTGGTACAATTTTTCTGCTAATAATTTTCATATATTTTATATTCTAAACATAAATACATTTGTAAGAGGCAATACTGTTCAATAATGTAATATTTTATCTTTCAGACTCATATCCAAATATGGGATAGATCCACTGATCATTCACAGATATTTTTCCGTAACCAAACATTTTGTCAGACGATTAGTGGTAATAATGTACCAGTATTAACTGTCACAGCTCAGCCAAAGTCGTATAGTAGAGAAAATGTAGAAGAACTTAGTAAGTAATAAGTAGTTATCATGGATATAGTAAGTAATAAGTAATTATCATGGTTATTGTAAGTAATAAGTAGTTATCATGGTTATAGTAAGTAAATAGAAATTATCATGGTTATAGTAAGTAAATAGTAGTTATCATGGTTATGGTAAGTAATAAGTAGTTATCATGGTTATGGTAAGTAAATAGTAGTTATCATGGTTATAGTAAGTAAATAGTAGTTATCATGGTTATGGTAAGTAAATAGTAGTTATCATGGTTATAGTAAGTAATAAGTAGTTATCATGGTTATGGTAAGTAAATAGTAGTTATCATGGTTATAGTAAGTAAATAGTAGTTATCATGGTTATAGTAAGTTATAAGTAGTTATCATGGTTATAGTAAGTAATAAGTAGTTATCATGGTTATAGTAAGTAAATAGTAGTTATCATGGTTATAGTAAGTAATAAGTAGTTATCATGGTTATAGTAAGTAAATAGTAGTTATCATGGTTATGGTAAGTAAATAGTAGTTATCATGGTTATAGTAAGTAAATAGTAGTTATCATGGTTATGGTAAGTAAATAGTAGTTATCATGGTTATAGTAAGTAAATAGTAGTTATCATGGTTATAGTAAGAAATAAGTAATTATCATGATTATTGTAAGTAATAAGTAGTTATCATGGTTATAGTAAGTAAATAGAAGTTATCATGGTTATAGTAAGTAAATAGTAGTTATCATGGTTATAGTAAGTAATAAGTAGTTATCATGGTTATGGTAAGTAAATAGTAGTTATCATGGTTATAGTAAGAAATAAGTAGTTATCATGGTTATAGTAAGTAAATAGTAGTTATCATGGTTATAGTAAGTAAATAGTAGTTATCATGGTTATAGTAAGTAATAAGTAGTTATCATGGTTATGGTAAGTAAATAGTAGTTATCATGGTTATAGTAAGTAAATAGTAGTTATCATGGTTATGGTAAGTAATAAGTAGTTATCATGGTTATAGTAAGTAATAAGTAGTTATCATGGTTATGGTAAGTAATAAGTAGTTATCATGGTTATAGTAAGTAAATAGTAGTTATCATGGTTATAGTAAGTAAATAGACGTTATCATAGTTATAGTAAGTAATAAGTAGTTATCATGGTTATGGTAAGTAAATAGTAGTTATCATGGTTATAGTAAGTAATAAGTAGTTATCATGGTTATAGTAAGTAAATAGTAGTTATCATGGTTATAGTAAGTAATAAGTAGTTATCATGGTTATAGTAAGTAAATAGTAGTTATCATGGTTATGGTAAGTAATAAGTAGTTATCATGGTTATAGTAAGTAAATAGTAGTTATCATGGTTATAGTAAGTAATAAGTAGTTATCATGGTTATAGTAAGTAAATAGTAGTTATCATGGTTATAGTAAGTAATAAGTAGTTATCATGGTTATAGTAAGTAATAAGTAGTTATCATGGTTATAGTAAGTAATAAGTAGTTATCATGGTTATAGTAAGTAAATAGTAGTTATCATGGTTATAGTAAGTAATGAGTAGTTATCATGGTTATAGTAAGTAATAAGTAGTTATCATGGTTATAGTAAGTAATAAGTAGTTATCATGGTTATACGGATTAGAGATTCATATCATCATACAGAAATCCTACATGTAGTTATATGTAATGTAAGAAGAAATGTGTTTTAAAAACCAGAAAACTTCTCTAAGACACCAGAGTAGGTGTGGGTATAGGGGATGTAAGGGAGACACTGCTAACAATTTGTGGTAGCTTTTACAACTAAAATCTATATGCAGTCTTTTTGTAGTTGTAAACCATTGCAAAACACACCAACCGAATGAAACTGATCATGTTTGATCATATAATGAAAATATAATCTATTCTAAGTATACAAACATTGCTTGTCGAACTCCATTCTGCAACATACCAAGATCAAATCTGTACTTAATTGAGTCCATATGAATAGTGTATAATAGTTTCCGTATATTAATACATTCTTTGCTTTTATTTCAGGAAGTAGACCTTATATATTTCTTTCTGGAAGAGTTCACCCAGGAGAAAGTAATTCTAGCTGGGTTATGAAAGGTAATTTGATTTGTGTTTTAAATGTTTGTGTACCTTTTACTTCCATTAATTGAATGAACACATCATGTTAAATGCAGAATGTATAAGTTGGCAAACTTGCAAAATGGGTTTAAAGTTATTTTACTATTTTATTTACGTTTAAAATGTGTTACAGCCAAAACTTAAACCTGACAAGTTTAATTCAAATCTTTAATTTTAGTACAAGATGTATGTTAATTTATAAAGCGTCATACTATTGTTTTGAGTGGCTAAATAGAGCAGCCAAAACTTATAATTTTACACTCATCAAAGATACCAGGCTTATTATTTTGTACTCCACACTCAAGTTTTGACTACGAAAAACTTTTCAGTGACGCTCATATAAAAAATGTTCTAGGTGTTTGTGATGTAAATGCTTTGCACTTATAGCATATCTGTATGGGTTGCTTGAGGATAAGATTTTTATTTTACGATTTCAGGAACCATTGACTTTTTGCTCAGTAAGAAACCAGCAGCTCAACAACTTAGAGAAAATTTCATTTTTAAAATTGTGCCTATGTTAAACCCAGATGGAGTCATTAATGGAAAGTATGTCTATTTATTAGTCATTCCACTATAAGTATCACTCTGCTCAGGTCTTAAAAAAATTGCATCTCTCTTCTTTGTGGCATAAAATACATTATTATACTTCACCTTAAAATGCCAGATTTTGATTGGCTAATGTGAGGGTGTTAATTTACTCTATCACATGGCTGAGCGGGTGACAATTTTTTTTAATGTTACCCTCTCGTGCAGAACAATCAAAAATCGATAATTAAAAGTACAATGAATTGAAATCACATCAAGTAATTAATTACAATGTTTGAGTTCTACGTTTTGGCTCAGATTTTTTTATTTGACTGTCAAAATGAAAATAATAAACATCTTTCTTTTTTTTTCTAATACCCGTAATGTTGTTATATACAGTATGCAACGTCATAGAAAATACTTTTAGAAGTATTTTTACAATAAAAGTAATCTGTAAAAGACAATAAAAAAAAAATATAATAAATTAAATAACACATAGCTGAGAGGGTGATAGAGCAGATTGATACCCCTCGAAAAAGCATTGTCAACCTTGGCCGCGGTTGACAATGTTTTCTCTGGGTACCAATCTGCTCTATCACCCTCTCAGCTATGTGTTATTTATATATTGACATAGCCTTGATAACTTTGACCTGGACATATCAGTGACATCATGATATGTGACCAAAGTTGATAAGTTTGACCTTACTTTATCAAGTCATCTTCCAGTCTGATGGTGAAACAAAGAAAACACTTGTTTATATCATGCAAAATACAACCTGATAAATCGATTATCTGGTTTGTGATATTTATATTGTAAAATATCAGCTGCTTGACACAATATGAAACCTTTTGGAACTTGTTTGATACGCTCATTTGACCAAAAAGCTTCAAATTGTGACTCTCAGCTGATATTTTATTATATCAATAAGCAGACAACCTGACAATCTGTATTTATATAATAAAATTGAGAATGGAAATGGGGAAAGTGTCAAAGAGACAACAACCTGACCATAGAGCAGACAACAGCCTAAGGCCACCAATGTGTCTTCAATGCAGCGAGAAACTCCCCCACCCAGAGGCGTCCTTTAGCTGGCCCCATAACAAATATGTATACTAGTTCAGTGATAATGGATGTTATACTAAAGTCCAAATTATACACAAGAAACAAAAATTAAAAATCATACAAGATTAACAAAGGCACGAGGCTCCTGACTTGGGACAGGTGCAAAAATGCGGTAGGGTTAAACTTGTTTTTTTTTTATGCCCCACCTACGATAGTAGAGGGGCATTATGTTTTCTGGTCTGTGGCTCCGTTCGTCTGTCCGTCTGTGGTTCCGTTCGTCCGTCCAGGTTAAAGTTTTTGGTCAAGGTAGTTTTTGATGAAACTGAAGTCCAATCAACTTGAAACTTAGTACACTTGTTGCTTATGAGATGATCTTTCTAATTTTTAAGCCAAATTAGACTTTTGACCCCAATTTCACGGTCCACTGAACATAGAAAATGAAAGTGGGAGCTTCAGGTTAAAGTTTTTTGTCAAGGTAGTTTTTGATGAAGCTGAAGTCCAATCAACTTGAAACTTAGTACACTTGTTGCTTATGATATGATCTTTCTAATTTTAATGCCAAATTAGATAATTACCCAATTTCACGGTCCATGGAACATGGAAAAGGATAGTGCGAGTGGGGCATCCGTGTACTTTGGACACATTCTTGTTTAGATCTCCCCCCTCCCCCCTATACCTCTAGCCAATGTAGAAAAGTAATCGCATAACAATACACAGAGTAATTATGGTAGAAGGTGTTTATCTATTTGAGAAATTCAGAAACCAATGTCTTTTAAAAAAAGGAACTATTTGTAGTATTGATCTGATAATTTTGTTTCAATACACTGTTTTGTGCAAATAGTGTTAAAAAACAAGAAGCTATTAGAAAGTCCTTGTTTCATTGAACGGACTTGGCATATATTAATTTGACTTTTCTAATATACAATCTAACTAAAATCGAATCCTTGAATTGCTCCTGCTCTGATTTGTTGTGCATATCAGAACGCGAGCAATACAAGGATTTAAAAATAGATTGACTTTTATATGGAATTTGATTGTGATAAGTTTTTTGTATTACTATTTTTAATATATTTATTGTATAAAGTTGTTTGCCATTTATATTGAATATCAATTTTGTTTTTATTTGAAAATATAATTTTCTCAAAATTGTTTCAATATTTCTAGCCATAGATGTTCTTTAGCAGCAGAAGATCTGAATAGAAGATGGGACAACCCCTGTCCTAAGTTACACCCTACTATTTACCATACCAAGGGACTTCTACAGTATCTACAGATGATAAATAAATCTCCACTGGTAAGTCAAAAATCATCTAATTACCAACCTTTTCTGTCATTAACAATATACATGTAAATGTGGCACATAGATGTTCATCCATTTGTCTATCTGTATTTTGTTGTTTTTGGGGAAAGATGGCTTCAAGCCGTCAATTCCCTAATGGGGTTGGCCAGAGTATCATTCCCTCACGTCAATCATTTTGTTTTGATAGTTTGGAAACCCCCTCAAAATGTCATACTGAAATTGATGACAAGGAGAACAGATTGACTTTAAATACATTTTTTACACATTTCCCTTCTGTTTCTCGTGAAATTATCGTATATTGAGCTTTCCCTTACACTATATACGTTTCTTTTACAGTCCGGAAAAATCAGTATTACGAAATATTCTAAATATATCTAACCTAGTGACGTCATTGTTGGAATGCCACACAGGGATATCCTTTATTCATTATAAAAATCATTCACAGTATTTGTATACTAATTTAAAATCCGTATTTGTTAAATGTAAACCTAATGATGTTTGCTGTAGTGTAGATCATTCACACACCAACATGCAATGCTTTAATCTGAGGCTATAATCAGATAATTTGTAGGTCAACTTTCGCGGTAAACAATGTCCATAGGGATACATGAGATAGGGGAGAGAAACGACAGTTTTCATTGTTTCTGTAAAGTTCTGTTTTTAGAATTTTCCTCCAATTCAGGAGCACCTCCATTGATGAGTAATTATACACTAAAATCAAAGTAAATGTTTCTGAACACTTAAAATGTGACATTTAGTATATGATAAGTAGTCTTCTATATAAAAAAAAATTTGTGTACCAACATAATTATTGAAATGGTTAAAAAAAAATAAAAAAAATTAAATGTTGCTTTTTGTAGTTTATATCTATTGAGATTGGGGAGAGCAACTGCAGTTTTCATTTTTTCTGTAAAGTTATGTTTTTAGAATGTTTCTCCAATTAAGGAGCACCTCAATTGATGAGTAATTACCCACTAAAATGAAAGTTCATGTATCTGAACACTAAAAATGTCACATTAAGTATATATATGATAAGTAGTCATCAATTAAAAAATAATTTTGCGTACCAACATAATTATTGTAGTGGTCATTTTTTTTTTCATTTTTTTTTTCATTTTTTTTTTTAAATATTGCTTTTTGTAGTTTAAAGCTATTTATTCATGAATTTTACAGATATATCAAAATGTGGGATCTGGAAACAAACTTCACACAGCTTATATCAATCATATTTGATTTTATAAGTACATGTATCCCTGTGATGAGAGTTGTAACTGGGAACTTTATCAATGGAAAATTAAAACTGAATAGATTTTTCAGTCCTCACTTTCTTGAGAATACTGTCACAAAAAATTGAGAATGGTCTTAGCCTGCCGTTCAGTTGTACATAATTAAAATTCTAAAATATATTGTAGTAGTTGTTAAATTCAATTGAATTTTAGATAATTAACTCCCAACTTTAATCAAATGTTTTGATTTAGAAGGTGCAGATCTCATTGGTCCAAATTGTCTCTATGATGAATTCTTGACTAAGGAAATGAAATAACAATAAACAACAATTAGTTTCATTATTGTTAGCCTTTCTATATGTTCTAGCTGTTCTTTTGCTCATTCTTTGTATGTAGACTATCATAAGATACCCCCCTAAAAATTGAAACAATGGCCGTCTTTTCCCTCAGAGCTCTTCAGCTCTTTGATTGTCTTTTAAGATTGATTTCCTAGAAATTATTATGGGTTTAAAAGATAGTTACCACTGCAATGTTCTTTTTTTAGTTTGTTACTGATTAATAACATTGAGTCAGGGATGAAATTTTAAATAAATTCTTCACAGCCAAACATCAAAACAGGTCTATCTACTATAAGTAGCTGTCCAGGTCACCATATTCTTAAACCCCTGTCCATGTTTGGGATGATTTTTTTTTATGGATCCTTCAAGAAAAAGAAGACAAAATTCCAATGCAACTTACAATTTTCCAAAGGAAACATATAAATGTTCACAAAAATGTTATACAGACCAAGAAAATGACACAGAATTTCTTCAAGACCATTTTAATCCCACACTTAGTCAAATATTTAGTATGATTTCTCCTAGGGGTAATTTTACAATGTGTTTACAGGTATATTGTGATTACCATGGACACTCAAGGAGGAAGAACATATTTCTGTATGGATGTAGTCCTACCATGTCATGGATACCAAATGATTCAGTAAACCCAGCAACTACAGGAAACAGAATGGAAGATAATGCTTATAAGGTAGTATTAATATTGTAAATAATGCCTCCTGGTGCATGATTTTCTCGCTGTGTTGAAGACTCAATGGTGACCTTCTGCTGTTTTCTGCTCTTTGCTTGAGTTGTCTTTTTGACACATTCCCCATTTCCATTCTCAATTTTATAGTATTTTGCCTACCATTTGTGTGAAGCTATCAAGTGTTTATTTGATGAACTAATATTAAAAAACTTACATTATGCATGTCAATAGAAAGTGGCATGAAATATTATGAGCAGTTGTTCATAGAGTAATGATCTAATGTTGTGTCAACTGAAATTTAAAATTATATATTATATTGAAAATGGATGAAAGGTAATATGTATACCTTTAAATATGTTTGTACTTAAAAGTTCTTTATGCACACACTTTTTAGCTCACCTGGCCCAAAGGGCCAAGTGAGCTTTTCTCATCACTTGGCGTCCGGCGTCCGGCGTCCGTCGTTAACTTTTACAAAAATCTTCTCCTGTGAAACTACTAGGCCAATTTTTACCAAACTTGGCCACAATCATTATTAGGGTATCTAGTTTAAAAATTGTGTCCGGTGACCCGGCCAACCAACCAAGATGGCCGCCATGGCTAAAAATAGAACATAGGGGTAAAATGCAGTTTTTGGCTTATAACTCAAAAACCAAAGCATTTAAAGCAAATCTGACATGGGGTAAAATTGTTAATCAGGTCAAGATCTATCTGCCCTGAAATTTTGAGATGAATCGGACAACCTGTTGATAGGTTGCTGCCCCTGAATTGGTAATTTTAAGGAAATTTTGCTGTTTTTGGTTATTATCTTGAATATTATCATAGATAGAGATAAACTGTACACAGCAAAAATGTTCAGTAAAGTAAGATCTACAAATAAGTCAACATGACCAAAATGGTCTGTTGACCCCTTTAGGAGTTATTGCCCTTTATAGTCAATTTTTAACCATTTTACGTAAATCTTAGTCATCTTTTACAAAAATCTTCTCCTCTGAAACTACTTGGCCAAATTAAACCAAACTTGACCACAATCATCATTGGGGTATCTAGTTAAAAAATTGTGTCCGGTGACCTGGTCAACCAACCAAGATGGCCGCCATGGCTAAAAATAGAACATAGGGGTAAAATGCAGTTTTTGGCTTATCACTCAAAAACCAAAGCATTCAGAGCAAATCTGACATCGGGTAAAATTGTTTATCAGGTCAAGATCTATCTGCCCTGAAATTTTGAGATGTATTGGACAACCCGTTGATAGGTTGCTGCCCCTGAATTGGTAATTTTAAGGACATTTTGCTGTTTTTGGTTATTATCTTGAATATTATTATAGATAGAGATAAACTGTAAACAGCAAAAATGTTCAGCAAAGTAAGATCTACAAACAAGTCAACAAGACCAAAATGGTCTGTTGATTTCTTTAGGAGTTATTGCCCTTTATAGTCAATTTTTAACCATTTTTCGTAAATCTTAGTTATCTTTTACAAAAATCTTCTTCTCTGAAACTACTTGGCCAAATTAAACCAAACTTAGCCTCAATCATCATTGGGGTATCTAGTTTAAAAATTGTGTCCCGTGACCTGGCTAACTAACCAAGATGGCCGCCATTGCTAAAAATAGAACATAGGGGTGAAATGTAGATTTTGGCTTAAAACTCTGAAACCGCAGCCTTTAGGGCAAATCTGACATGGGGTAAAATTGTTTATCAGGTCAACATCTATCTACCCTGAAATTTTCAGATGAATCTGACAACCTGTTGTTGGGTTGCTGCCCCTGAATTGGTAATTTTAAGGAAATTTTGCTGTTTTTGGTTATTATCTTGAATATTATTATAGATAGAGATAAACTGTAAACACAATAATGTTAAACAAAGTAAGATTTACAAATAAGTCAACATGACGGAAATGGTCAATTGACCCCTAAGGAGTTATTGTCCTTTATAGTCAATTTTTAACAATTTTCATAAAATTTGTAAATTTTAACTAACATTTTCCACTGAAACTACTGGACCAAGTTCATTATAGATAGAGATAATTGTAAGTAGCAAGAATGTTCAGTAAAGTAAGATGTACAAACACATCACCATCACCAAAACACAATTTTGTCATGAATCCATCTGCTTCCTTTGTTTAATATTCACATAGACCAAGGTGAGCGACACAGGCTCTTTAGAGCCTCTAGTTTACAACTGTCTGTGAACTGTCCCATTAAATTGAGCATGTTCTATGCAGGTGGGGACTTATGTTTTTATGTCTGTGTGTCAGTTTGTTCGTCCATCCATCCATCTGTCCCTCTTCAGGAAAAAGTTTTTGGTCAAGGTAGTTTTTGATGAAGTTCAAGTCCAATCAACTTGAAACTTAGTACACATGTTCTCTATGATGTGATCTTTCTAATTTTAATGCCAAATTAAAGTTTGTAACCCAATATCATGGTCCACTGAACATAGAAACTATAGTAACATTCTTTTGTGAAAAAAATTCCTGAAAATCTTTATCTTGATATAGAAAGATGAGACCTGTAATTCCATATAATTGGCAATGTTAGTGGACTAGTTCTCTCAAATCTAACAATTTTAGAAACTATTTTAAACATAATGTTTTTTTCCAGGAGTACCCGGTAAGAATTGTATTTTTAGCTCACCTTTCTTAAAAGGAAATGTGAGCTTTTGCCATCACTTGGTGTCCGTCGTCGTCCGTCCGTCGTCGTCGTAAACTATTTCAAAGATCTTCTCCTCTGAAACTACTGAACCAATTCAAACCAAACTTCATCTGATTGATTCCTAGGGTATCTAGAATAAAGTTTGTGTTTTAATTCCCATTTCATCAAAAAACATGGTCGCCATGGCTAAAAATAGAACATAGGGGTAAAATGCAGTTTTTGGCTTATAACTCAAAAACCAAAGCATTTAGAGCAAATCTGACATGGGGGAAAAATTGTTCATCAGGTCAAGATCTAACTGCCCTGAAATTTTCAGATGAATCGGACAACCCGTTGTTAGGTTGCTGCCCCTGAATTGGTAATTTTAAGGAAATTTTTGCTATTTTTAGTTATTATCTTGAATATTATTATAGATAGAGATAAACTGTAAATAGAAAAAATGTTCAGCAAAGTAAGATTTACAAATAAGGCAACAGGTCCAAAATGGTCAGTTGACCCCTTTAGGAGTTATTGCCCTTTATAGTCCAATTTTTAACCATTTTTCGTAAATCTTAGTTATCTTTTACAAAAATCTTCTCCTCTGAAACTACTGTGCCAAATTTAACCAAATATGGCCAAAATCATAATTAGGGTATCTAGTTTAAAAATTGTGTCCGGTGACCGGGCCAACCAACCAAGATGGCCGCCATGGCTAAAAATAGAACATAGGGGTAAAATGCAGTTTTTGGCTTGTAACTCAAATCAAAGAAATTGGAGCAAATCTGACAGGGGTAAAATTGTTTATTAGGTCAAGATCTAACTGCCCTGAAATTTTCAGATGAATTGGACAACCTGTTGTTAGGTTGCTGCCCCTGAATTGGTAATTTTAAGGAAATTTTTGCTATTTTTGGTTATTTTCTTGAATATTATTATAGATAGAGATAAACTGTAAACAGAAAAAATGTTCAGCAAAGTAAGATTTACAAATAAGTCAACAGGTCCAAAATGGTCAGTTGACCCCTTTAGGAGTTATTGCCCTTTATAGTCAATTTTTAACCATTTTTTGTAAATCTTAGTTATCTTTTACAGAAATCTTCTCTTCTGAAACTACTGGGCCAAATAAAATCAAACTTGGCCACAATCATCATTGGGGTATCTAGTTTAAAAAATGTGTCCAGTGACCCGGCCAACCAACCAAGATGGCCACCATGGCTAAAAATAGAACATAGGAGTAAAATGCAGTTTTGGGCTTATAACTTAAAAACCAAAGCATTTAGAGCAAATCTGACAGTGGGGGAAATTGTTTATCAAGTCCAGATCTATCTGCTCTAAATTTTTCGGATGAATTGGACAACTGGTTGTTAGGTTGCTGCCCCTGAATTGGTAATTTTAAGGAAATTTTGCTGTTTTTATGCCCCACCTACGATAGTAGAGGGGCATTATGTTTTCTGGTCTGTGCCTCCGTTCGTCCCGCTTCAGGTTAAAGTTTTTGGTCGAAGTAGTTTTTGATGAAGTTGAAGTCCAATCAATTTGAAACTTAGTACACATGTTCCCTATGATATGATCTTTCTAATTTTAATGTCAAATTAAAGTATTGACCCCAATTTCATGGTCCACTGAACAAAGAAGAAGATAGTGTGAAGCTCAGGTTAAAGTTTTTGGTCAAGGTAGTTTTTGATGAAGTTGAATTCCAATCAACTTGAAACTTAGTACACATGTTAACTATGATATGATCTTTCTAATTTTAATGCCAAATTAAAGTATTGACCCCAATTTCACGGTCCAGTGAACATGTAAAATGATAGTGCGAGTGGGGCATCCGTGTACTATGGACACATTCTTGTTGGTAATTATCTTGAATACTATTATAGATAGAGATAACCTGTAAACAGCAATAATGTTCAGAAAAGTAAGATTTACAAATAAGTCAACATGACTGAAATGGTCAATTGACCCCCTAAGGAGTTATTGTCCTTTATAGTCAATTTTTAAAAATTTTCATAAAATTTGTAAATTTTTACTAACATTTTCCACTGAAACTACTTGGCCAAGTTCATTTTAGATAGAGATAATTGTAAGCAGCAAGAATGTTCAGTAAAGTAAGATGTACAAACACATCACCATCACCAAAACACAATTTTGTCATGAATCTATCTGCGTCCTTTGTTTAATATTCACATATACCAAGGTGAGCGACACAGGCTCTTTAGAGCCTCTAGTTTTATCGATCTTTTTTGAAAAATTGAGTCATTTGTCATTTGTAAATTAAAAGAAGTTTCAATGAAATTGCAAAAAGTTGTTAATCAAATTTGCCTGCAGATATTGTTCTACTGAACTGGTACAACCTGATGGCAGTTTATTATACACAGGAGCTTAGTTATGATATTTTCAATTTATCAATATCAGTGTTCTATAGACAAGATAGTGATATTGTTCCAAATGTAAGGAATACAAGGAGCTTGAATACAATAGTTTTGATTGGTTGTTTGAATAATTAGCTACATTTATCAATGGGCATATTACATGATTAGTTCCTAGCTTACATTGATTATAATAAAGACATATTGTGTCCTCCATAGGATAGTGTGTTTAATGACTGAAAAGCATACATATATATAATGTTTTAAAACATTATTTAACTTTCAGACACTGCCAAGGATTTTACACTTAACATCTCCAGTGTTTTCCTGGCCGAACTGTAGTTTTCTTGTTGAGAAAGCTAAGGAAACAACAGCTAGGGTTGTGGTATGGAGGCAGATCGGGGTGCTGAGGAGTTACACCATGGAGAGTACATACTGCGGAATTGATCGTGATGGAAAGTTTAAGGTAATTTTGTATTTCTATCATGAAATAATGAAGTTTGCCAGTTAAAGATGTCTTTATTGGTTAATTTATTCTGTTGGGTTGTTTCTCATCAACAAATCTTTGAATCTAAATGGGTTTCTTATTTTCACCAAAAAAAAATATCATTAAAACATTAGTTCTTTTTGTAGGATCAACATATTACAACCTCAATGATGGAAGACATGGGACAAAAGTTCAGTGAGGCCCTGATCAGAACTCGTACCAAATACACAACTGAGAATATGGTATCTTTCCCACCATTGTCAGACTCACAACAGAACCTAGGGGCCACAGCTCAGGATCCAGATCTACTGTATGTATAGTTTGTATATCCCGTACAATTTATCCACTTTTGTGTTTCACTTTCTACTTGATTTATGATAATTGGTTTGTTGTGTAATTAATCATTGGTTTTAGATAATCCAAATATTTGTGAACTTTTGTTGGGGAAAAGATATTTTGTTATAATTGACAGTAAATTCTTGTTATATTAGAAGCAAACAGATAGAATTTATTTTGGAAATCTAACAACATATAAGGAAACCAAGTTGCTAAATGCAGTTTAAATTGTTTTATAAAAATGATATGATATGTTTAAGTAGTGTTAGAAGTAAAGCCTCCTAATAAAAAGGGAATAACTAAATTTTTTTAATTTTCAAAGAAGGGGAGATTATAACAAGAATTTACTGTAGATCAGTGAACTAATTGTGCAAATAACTCAAATAATTGATTACAGGAAGAAAGCAGACAGTAAGAAAAGGTAATATGGGTGTGTTTCTGCTGAACTATGCCATTACTTTGCATCTGTCATTTGTTATTTAGAAACAAACTTTTTACTGCATATTTAACATAAGAAAACAATTATTTTGCCTGATTTAACTTTTACTGCAACATCTTTAAGCTTAAGGCAAGTAAATTTTAGTATTTTTGAAAAAAAAGATGGTCTGCTTCTTATTTTCATTTAGTTCTTATACTGTTTTTACCAGGAACTTTTAAACTTTAAATAATAAATTAAACTCCACAAGACTCCTTTGAAATGAGTAAATTACATAATATAAGTGTGAGTATGCAATGCTTATGTATTTAAGAAAGAGAGATGACAAATTATGCTTACTATATATTGTGGATTCTTTATTTTCATGTGTATACATTTTTACGAATTTATGAAAACAGTTTTTTTTCCCCGATACTCAAATTTGTGTTTTTGAAAATTTTGCATACAAGGTATATATAGAAAATTTGTATTTTGTTGAAGTTTAAAATTCATGGATCACATTTACCTCAAAACTTAGTTTCCCATGAATAATAATGAATCCACAGTATCTGATATCTTTTTTTCCTAGACTATCTTAACTAATTCTCTCTAATTGTGCACACAATATTTATTATAACATAGAAAAATATATAGGAAGTAGATTTATTAACAAAATTATTTTCTGGATGTTTTCATTCAGTAGTGTTAGTAGAGTATTATTGACTTCACAAAATTAAATGTTGTGTTTTTCTGAATCTTTTTAGCTCACCTGGCCCGAAGGGCCAAGTGAGCTTTTCTCACCACTTGGCGTCCGTCGTCCGTCGTCGTCCGTCGTCGTCGTCGTTAACAATTTACATTTTGAACTTCTTCTAGAGAACCACTGAATGGAATGGAACCAAACATGGCATGAATTTTCCTTATGAGGTGCTGACCAAGTGTTGTTACTTTGTAGCCGATCCATCATCCAAGATGGCCGCCAGCGGGGGACTTAGTTTAACATAGGACACTATGGGAAATGCATACAAATGACTTCTTTTAGAAAACCATTGAATGGAATGAAACCAAACATGGCATGAATGTTCCTTATGAGGTGCTGACCAAGTGTTGTTACTTTGTTGCCGATCCATCATCCAAGATGGCCGCCAGCCGGGGACTTAGTTTAACATAGGACCCTATGGGAAATGCATACAAATGACTTCTTTTAGAGAACCACTGAATGGAATAAAACCAAACATAGCATGAATTATCCTAATGGGGTGCTGACCAAGTGTTGTTACTTTGTAGCCGATCCATCATCCAAGATGGCCGCCAGCGGGGGACTTAGTTTAACATAGGACCCTATGGGAAATGCATACAAATGACTTCTTCTAGAGAACCACTAAATGGAATGAAACCAAACATAGCATGAATGTTCCTTATGGAGTGCTGACCAAGTGTTGTTACTTTGTAGCCGATCCATTATCCAAGATGGCCACCAGCGGGGACTTAGTTTAACATAGCACCCTATTGGAAATGCATACAAATGACTTCTTCTAGTGAACCACTGAATGGAATGAAACCAAACATGGCATGAATGTTCCTTATGTGGTGCTGACCAAGTGTTGTTACTTTGTAGCCGATCCATCATCAAAGATGGCCGCCAGCAGGGGACTTAGTTTAACATAGGACCCTATGGGAAATGCATACAAATGACTTCTTTTAGAGAACCACTGAATGGAATAAAACCAAACATAGCATGAATGTTCCTTATGGGGTGCTGACCAAGTGTTGTTACTTTGTAGCCGATCCATCATCCAAGATGGCCGCCAGCGGGGGACTTAGTTTAACATAGGACCCTATGGGAAATGCATACAAATGACTTCTTTTAGAGAACCACTGAATGGAATGAAACCAAACATGGCATGAATGTTCCTTATGAGGTGCTGACCAAGTGTTGTTACTTTGTTGCTGATCCATCATCCAAGATAGCCGCCAGCCGGGGACTTAGTTTAACATAGGACCCTATGGGAAATGCATACAAATGACTTCTTTTAGAGAACCACTGAATGGAATAAAACCAAACATAGCATGAATGTTCCTTATGGGATGCTGACCAAGTGTTGTTACTTTGTAGCCGATCCATCATCCAAGATGGCCGCCAGTGGGGGACTTAGTTTAACATAGGACCCTATGGGAAATGCATACAAATGACTTCTTCTAGAGAACCACAAAATGGAATGAAACCAAACATAGCATGAATGTTCCTTATGGAGTGCTGACCAAGTGTTGTTACTTTGTAGCTGATCCATTATCCAAGAAGGCAGCCAGCGGGGGACTTAGTTTAACATAGGACCCTATTGGAAATGCATACAAATGACTTCTTCTAGTGAACCACTGAATGGAATGAAACCAAACATGGCATGAATGTTCCTTATGTGGTGCTGACCAAGTGTTGTTACTTTGTAGCTGATCCATCATCCAAGATGGCCGCCAGCGTGGGACTTAGTTTAACATAGGACCCTATGGGAAATGCATACAAATGACTTCTTTTAGAGAACCACTGAATGGAATGAAATCAAACATGGCATGAATGTTCCTAATGTGGTGCTGACCAAGTGTTGTTACTTTGTAGCCGATCCATTATCCAAGATTGCCGCCAGCGGGGGACTTAGTTTAACATAGGACCCTATAAGGAAATGCATACAAATGACTTCTTTTAGAGAACCACTGAATGGAATAAAACCAAACATTGCATGAATGTTCCTTATGAGGTGCTGACCAAGTGTTGTTACTTTGTAGCTGATCCATCATCCAAGATGGCCGCCAGCAGGGAACTTAGTTTAACATAGGACCCTATGGGAAATGCATACAAATGACTTCTTTTAGAGAACCACTGAATGGAATAAAACCAAACATGGCATGAATGTTCCTTATGAGGTGCTGACCAAGTGTTGTTACTTTGTAGCCGATCCGTCATCCAAGATGGCCGCCAGTGGGGGACTTTTGAATGAAATTAAACATGTTCCTTTCCTTATAAATGAGGTTGTGTTGTCACTTTTAGCCAAATTTTATATTTTTTTATATGATTTCAAAAACCAAAGTAGAATCAGGTGAGCGATACAGGCTCTTGAGAGCCTCTAGTTTACTTTTATCTTTATTACTTATGCGCTTAGCCTGAAAGAATTTCTCCTGTTTGTTTGCTTCTTTCTGAATCCTAGAAAAAAAGTTTTAGACAATGTCATTTTTATGCTCCTACTGTCTGTCTTTACATCCATCGATACATCCAAACTTTGGTTTCCGTTCTCTAATTTTAGTTTGACGCAACCAAATGTTATGAAACTTATGTACAATGCTTAAGGCTTTTCCGATTTTAATTGTATGGTGGGCACTTGCAAGTGAATAAATCATCATCAATGTTTCTTAGCTTAATTTGGCAACATTGAACCATACTGGCTGCTTTTAGGGAATAATTATACCCCCCGCTTTAAAAAAGGGGGGGTATACTGTTTTACCTCTGTCTGTCAGTCCGTCCGTCCGTCCATCAGTCCGTCAGTCAGTCCGTCCCACAAAACTTTCGTCACATTTTTCTCAGGAAGTACACATCCACCCTTTCTGTAATTTGGTATCAACATTTATATATGTCGGCCATACCGTGTGATGCGTTTTCAGATTCATCACTCGACAACTTCCTGTTTACCGAACACTTGCATATTTTTACACTATTAATATTATCCACTTGCGGCGGGGGTATCATCAGTGAGCAGTAGCTCGCAGTTTCACTTGTTATTTCACTATTTCACTTTCATTAATGATTGAACCAAAAGAAATCTTAATTAAGATTTTTTATATATCTCATAGCTAGTTCCCCTTAAAGAGTATAGATATATGACTTGAATTACACTGATAGAATAGACCTATAAAACATATCCATATTTCTGAACCTTATTAAAATAACTTGTGTTTATTATAGTGGTGACGATGACGATTTGGATGAACCAGTACATAGACGACAGACATTACACAGGAGAGATGAAGATGAAAATCTATATAGTGGTGGAGAGGATATCGATGATATGAACGAGGAATCATCTGAAGAGGAAATGTACGGAGATGACGATGAAGAAAACTATGCTGACGACCAATCATAGTATTAGTACAAAGAGTTATTTTCCTTGAACAGTCGATACAGTTTGGGATTCTAATTAAACTAGATAGTTAAAATGTATTTCAATGATATGTGTAAGGTATATTAGTCATTTTACATCAGATATACTGCTTTTTTAGTCCACAATTTACATTAGGACACAACTGGCTGTATTTCATTTATTTGTCTAAACTCTTTTCCTTATCCAACATATGGGAAGGCCTCAATAGTAATGGAATATTAGTTACTACTTGTTGGGGATGTTTAAGTTTAAATCTAGTTATCATATCACTTTTTTTTCAATTTAAATTAATTGCTTTATGATTATTATCAAAAAATTAACTGCACCATAGAGTTAATTTATCAAAATGAGATGTTATAAAAGTTACTGTTCTATAGAATTTTATAAACATTTATTTTTGTTTTATTATGTTGACATTATTTGTTAGTATAATTTAGTATTATACCTTATAAGTATTATTAGAAATCTCAGCCAAAACTGACTGACCTTATATCATATTTATATCAATTATACATATATCATATCTTTTATGCTGATTTGTTACTTGTACAAGTGTAATAAGATGACCGACCATTTTTATTTTTATTACGAAGTGTGTTTTTTATTTTCTTCTTAAAACTAGCTTTAAAATTGATATACCAAGTAAGGTTATGGGTATTCTTTTTCGTTTTGTTTTTCTTCTTTTTTTATATTTTCTTTGTTATACAAAACAACTATTTTTACCTCATTGCAATAGAGCCTTTAATCTTTAAACATTTTCTTATATATTTATCATAAGAGTAGCCTTTATTTTTATTTAGAAAATTCATCATCTTTATTTTATTCTATTGAAATGATTTAAAACTGCTGTTGATTAAAACTTGATGTAAATAAACAAGTAAGAACAAACAATTGCCTTTAAGATAATGAACATTACAAAAAAACTTTCAATTTATTGATTTACAACCAAGATCTGTGAATTCATTTGTTAATTTGAAACTTTGTCATATGTAAGCATCAACAACTGTGATAGTAATGAACTTCTTCAATATATATATATTTTAATTTAACAAAAGAAGTTTTAACTCTTTTGTATGAAAATATTGTAATTTATTTTAAGAGCTTCACACTGATATTGTGAAATCTTGGACTAGCCAAAAACTCTTTATCCATAATTTCTCAAATGTGTTTTCTGAAAATCTAGACATGTGTATATTAAGTATATTGTATTGTTTTATTTTATCATTGTAGCATGTAGATCCTGCTTGTGAAATAGATAATTCTCATAATCTGTGCACAATTTAAGATTATTGTACAACATGTATTTAGTTTAGACTGAAACTCAAAGAAGTTATTTATTCATTTATTATAGTTTCAAAAATACTGCCATTCATGGCATAATAGAAACATTTAAATCAGTCCGACTTTGTGTAAAGAGGGGGCATTATTTGTAGATTAATGTTTTGTAGTCAAGAACAAAGATTTATAGTTTATGTTGCTAAAAGAAAACTTATATATGAAAATTATTGAATTAAGGTGGTGCATCTTTCCCCAACATTTAATATAAATTAATATGGTAATTAGATATAAAAATGCCAAACACTTTGTATACTGAATTTCAAAAACAAATTAAACAAAAATTTATAAATACATGCTTAGGGTGAGTTATTTTGTTTATTTTTTGTCCAATGAAAGTTAATATCTTCTAGCTATATATACATATTATGGATCAAGGGTCTGGAAACGGTCATATTTATCAGTCATGTCCTAAACTGAATGTGTTTGTCCTAAATGTGGAATTGGGATTTAGGACAAATTAGGTGAAAAAAATGCCAGATCCTTGTTATGAATGAAACATTCAAAACTAGAATGAAATAAACACACAAAAAAGTTGTTGACAATTTTGTTCAAGTTTGTAGAAGCATTCTCGGAGGCAGATTTAGGGGTGTCTGCCACCTTTCAAGATCGGATTCTAAACATAACCACACACCCAAAAATAGATTTAGACAACAGAATACTACAAAAAATTTATCTTAGTCATGTTTGTCATCTATACATATCATTTCTATAGCATTTTTATTGTTGAATACATAATCAGTTACTCAGGATCAACAGATCAAAAGCTTTAATTCATAACAATATTTTCACCATTGGCATTATACAACAAATAATTATACAGGAATCAATCAAAAAGAACTGGTCAGTGCATTCACAACTTTTTGTATAAACATGTTTATTTTTTATAATGTGTTTTTTTAACTCATGCATTATCCAAAAGCAATATATTCATTTTTCTATAGGATAACTGATATTTTGGTAGTTAGTTGTAGATACCAGAAAATAAGTGCAGACATACAAACATCTCAAATTAATTTGTATGCATGAAATTTCATAGCCAAATATGTTTGGTTGTCTGTATATTATTTTTAATACTGAAACCAAATTAATCTTATTAAGGTTAAAGGTTTAATTCAGCTAACTTTTTCGATCCCCTTATTCTTAAATCCCCAAGTGTGTGATGTCTTTTCCTAAGATATTTAATGCTTGAATTATCTTTTTGGGGTTAAGGCTGTTGCTTGTATTTTGACCAAGTATTCTAATTATGCTATAATATGTTATGATAGTCGACATTTTTGCACTGGATCTGTAATTTTATAGTATCATAATCATTTGGCAATAAAAGTTGAATGGAATTATAATGATTAAAGTAATGTTTTTGGTGCAATGTTAAAGACCAAACTTGGGTCTTGTCAAACATCCACTGTGTTTAATAAAACTTTTTTTTGGATGTGTCTGTATTGTTCTATGTTGCTGAAGCTACAAATATTTGCAATGAATCATGATGCTTAAATACCTATAACCAGTATTTATTTTATAGTTTTATTTTTGACCATTATATGAATGTTTAGTAATCAACCTGATTGGTCAAGCTTGTTTTTCATTGTCAATGTCTCAAATGAATTAGATCTGTTTCTATACTAACTTGTTACTATATGTTGATGTATAGTTTTAATTCCAGGAAATCCCCATGCTACAGGTTTGAGAAAACTGTTAATTGCATGTAAAGGTTTAAAAAATATATTGAACTACTGTCAATTGTACAATATAAAAACTATTATAAGACAATTGCACCTTCACCTTTTATTGATGGAGCAAAGATTTCAAATAAACAATGAAATATCAAAGGGCAATGATATACTTTGACCTGACTTTAGTATAGTCTTATGTAGAATCTTAGAAAGGGATGAAAATGGATTTATAATAAAAACCAATACCAGTCTGCATGCTTGATATTTAGAAAAGGGAGACAAATAGTCATAATAGTTTGGCCAGTAAGTGCTCATTATATCATAATGTTTGACACAAATGAACCTGGAGTTTGGTAGAATTATATAAATATGTTTTTACATGTAGTAATTTCAACCTGACTCAAATTATATTGGACATGTAATTTTATTTTTAAAAAGGATATAGATATGATTTATTTTTAAGACTTTGGGTATATACACACAACCATAGCATATAATTATAATGGGAAGAGCAAAGTGCTCTAAAACATGATTAAAATAGGTTATTGTTTACAAAGCTGTACTAAACTGATACAGGGTGCTATACCTGACAGGGTTTGTCACTCATTATATTCAAATGTGATAATAAAATTTGTTTTTTCAGAGATTATCTTTAAATTTAGCATTTTTACAGATGTATACAGTTACAAATTATAGTTTTATTTATAAAAACCATACATCAAATTTTCAAATTTGGAAATTTATTTTCATGGTCTGACATTTAATCTTTTTAAACCAACTGACCAAAAAAAATCAGTTGTAAATTTTTGTTGGTAGCCCGATCAATACCAACTATGATCATTTGAGAGAAAATTACATTTATAAACATTCCCTAAAATGGGGCAATTTTATTTTTTTAACAAGGAAAAAATATGTTTAATTTACAATTTATTATGTTTTAATGATTTTGTTTTTTAATTCGATTTTGTATTTAAAAATGTACTAACTATTCAGATAATTGATTATGAATAAAATGCTGGACCATTGAATATCATTTCTTGTTCTAATTGTACATTTCAATTTAAAAATATTATTGATGAGTGACATTTTATTCTGCCAAAACAAGACATTAGTGGTCTGATTTATTTTACAGCGGTACTTAATAATTTGGAGCTTTTTTTATTTTTAAGTTATGGCATCAAATTTGGGAGCTCTTTCAAAAACATTTATGCTCTCAATTATATATGTGAAGTTATATTTTTCATAATTTTGAAGTAGGTTATATAAAAATGATTTTAAAATTTTAAGTTTCTTTTTAAATATTATTGCCTTACTGAATTTTTTTTTATATATAATATCTATATACCAGGGATATTTAATAAAGTTAACCAAAAGAGCTGTCAAGTTTATAGTTTATTGTACTCTAAGTGTATCTTTTCTGGTCTAACCTTGAACTATGAAATTTGACTGGAATAATTGTTAGGTGTACATGTCCATCTGTGAAAGGTAAGATTTTCTTGGTTCCTCTATTATTAACCTTTCATATTTTTGAAGATTTGATTTTGATTTTTTGTGTTTCAACGCCACTTTTAAGCACCGCTTTTGGGGCTTTTTTGTTGCGGCCAGTTTTTTTTGGTGGAGGAAGTTGGTGTGCCCAGTGAAAGCCACTGACCTTCGATAGGAAAGGTTAGTTTATGACTTTGTGAGACATACATATGCAAATATGGCTGCAGAAACGGCATGAATTATTTTTATGAAGCTTTATATTATACAAGGTAGAAGACCTGAATGCTTCATACTAAGGTATCCAGATGCATTATGTTTAAGTTTCTTTTCCGTCATATATCCATTTGTCAAATTCTATATTTTGGTTCAGCAACTGCTTCAAAAAGCTGATCAGTTTTATTATGCCCCACCTACGATAGTAGAAGGACATTATGTTTTCTGGTCTGTGGCTCCGTTTGTTCGTTCGTCAGTTCGTCCATTCGCCCTGCTTCAGGTTAAAGTTTTTGATGAAGCTAAAGTCCAAGTAACTTGAAACTTAGTGCACATGTTCCCTATAATATAATCTTTCTAATTTTAATGCCAAATTAGATTTTTACCCAATTTCACAGTCCATGGAACATGGAAAATGATAGTGCGGGTGGGGCATCCGTGTACTTTGGACACATTCTTGTTTTTCTTCATGTGAATTCCTCTCTGTAATGAGTAATAGGGTCTCAATATTTGGCAAAAAGGATCCTTATAAGGTCTACTTGTCAATTATACAAGGTTCACTCGACTTCAACCTCATTAAATAGATCAATATTCAAGGTTATTATAAAGTAATAGATACTTTTTAACACTTATAGCACAATAGCTCAACAGTATTTGGTGAATGACCTTGACCTTTTTTCTTTGTTTATTGTCAACGTTAAGCTTTGAAATTAGATTGGTTTCCCGTTTCAGATACTACCAACAATAGGTTTAATATATTTGGTGTCTGGTGGGATTGAAAGGTGTACATATCTGTCTGACCTTGACTTTATTTACATGGATCATTGATAATGTTAAATTTATGTGATACTAGTAGTAAAACTTTCAAATTAAAGACTTTCAACTTTACATCGATATGCGAGACAGTTTATCTGCACCGTAACAATTTGCTTAAAATAATAATTTTAGATGAAGTGTACAAGATCTTATATCATGGTTGAATTAGCATGGACCTCATTTTCATGGTTAAGCGATTCACACTCAATTGTCCATAACAATGTGCAGCAATTCTGAAAAGTGCTCTGTGTACAAAACTAGGTAAAGGTTAGACCAGGAAGTTATATCAGGTGTACATCCGTATATGTTATATCTGTGATATCATTATTTATCATTGACCAAACTATTACATAGGGCAGTTAATAGAATTATGGTCAACTGTGGGATCTTTTTTTTTTTTGTTTGCAAGTCCATGTATATTGTTTTGTAACTTTTACAGGATATTAAATTACTAAGTTGTCTGAGTAATATGACCTTTGATCCTTATTTATGTCGTAATAATCATATTGTATCTTTATTATTAGGAGGCTTGCCTCTAGCTTGTTTTGTTGATTTTTGCTTTAAAGAATCTTAATAAAGTCTCTACTATTTTAAAAATATTGGGTTGTGTTATTCAACTATTGTTATCTCGTTATTTCAGGACTGAATTTAATACTTTGTGACTTGAAAAAAACAGGCAAATTTATTGTTTACCTGCAAAATATTAGAAATGCCATATTGAAAAGTGATGCTAATTATGGGAAAGTGGGTCTAGTAACCGCTCTTCTCTGTCTGTTTCGTTTGAACACTTTTGTCCATTTTAAAATGATTTTGTTTGGTCTGGAGCTTGATTAGATGCGTTGTGGAAGGCAAGCATTTTTTACACCTGAATCATGAACTTGTTTACCAATGGTTAATTAAATTCCAGGGTTCAAACTCACAACCTTGGTGTTGACTGGCAAGTGATTACAGTAGTAACTTCTTAGACCACTCATCTGTATGTAGGCAATGTAATTCTGTTTTGATTTTTGAAGTGTGGAGGGCATTGGTAGCCTTCACTTGGTATCTGCTCTTTGGTTGGGTTGTTGTCTGACATATTCCCCATTTCCATTTTTTTTTCTAAGCATTTTTTTTTACATCTGAATCATGATCCTGTTGGCCAATAGTTAAAAAATTTGGGTAAATAAATTTTATATGAAAGGGAATGATGAATTGTTCTTTAGTATACATGTTCCCTCAATCAATTTGCATGCAGTAACACAGGACAGGGCTGTTTGTCGTCTCTTGCTGTAAACTACCTTCTAGGCATTTCAGAGGTTGCTAATTTCATCCAATTTATTCTATTTCAAGAATGTTGAAGGTATCAGTTTTATGTTTTTACCTCCAGTATGAAAATGCTCTTATGCATATCTGTCACTTTTTATATTGCCACTAGTTATTGAGGAATTCTTCACATTGTGACCAGTCTTATAGCAAAGCCAACGCCAAATTTCTTATTGAAAGCATGATGAAGATCAGGTCATCTGTGTGTAGTTTTGTTTTTGATTTTAATGTGTGGCCAAGTTTGGTTTGGATAAGATTAGCTCACTTGGCCCAAAATAAAGCCAATACAGGAATTGGAAATTATCAGTATTCAGTAACAGGAAGTTGAGAAGCCATTAATTTGAAAATGCATCAGACAGTAAAGCATGTCGTCATAAATGCTAATATCAAATTTCAGGAAGCTATGATTTGTAGTTCCTTCGAAAAATGTCAAGAAAATTTTATGGGACAGACAAAGGTGTAAAACAGTAGAGGAGAGGGGATATAACAATTATTATGATAATAAAACTCCCATACTACAAATAAACACAAATTGAAAAGAATGCATATCGTCAAGAGTATTTATTTGATGAGCAATTATGACATACAATGAATGACAATGTAAACACTAGCTGACCACACTATTATAACTAGAAATAATGAAATAGTCACCCCCCTCTTTGGACAATGTTACCATTCAGAAAAAACATTTAAACTAAAACATGCATTACAAGCAAATATGTGAGCTAAATGCAAATATAGGTAAGTTATAAATTAAAAGAAAAAGAACAAAATAAAAAATCCCCCCTTCCAATTGTTTAATCAGAGAAGGAAAACATTTCATACTTTTATTGGACTGACGGATTCATCGGTATTAACGTTAAATAACAAGCTTCTTGTAAGATTTACTTTTAAGTATCATCACTGAGATAAATATATTGTTTTCTGCATACTGGTATCTATTTACTTTAACATTCTATATATAGTGTGATTGATTGGATTGATTTTATTATATTTCTTCCAATTCTTGATAAATCCCAGTGTTTCTATATTTTGAAGGTCAGGTGATGATGATGTGAGCAATAACTTACAGTCTTACTGTTAAACATTGACATGCAATAATATTACAATAGAAGATTTTATAAATAATAGAATGGACTGATAATGAACACACAAAAACATGATAGTTGCCAGTAAAGAAGCTACTGAAATATAATTACAGTTAATTTCTTAATCATTGTAGAGTAAAACTTTGGTTAGCTCGCTGGCTTATAAACGTTTAACTCAAGCTTAGAAATTAAGATAGACATCCGTAAACGCTATAGATAGGCAAAGTAAAACTTGTTTATATTATATTTATATTTGATAGGACTTGATCTCCTTTATACAACTGTACAATATACAAACAAAGCAACCAAGCTAACCAAAGTCTTGCTCTACATGCATTAGGAAATTAGCTCTAAAACCAGGTGCTCCGCAGGGCGCAGCTATATACGACCCCAGTGGTCGAACCCTGAACAGTGGGGGCAAATTTGGTCACAATATTCAAGCTTGATACTGTCTGAATTTGGATTGTGATCAAATTTTTTACATAATATGGGTTTTTGTCACAAAATTAATGTGGTCAAAGATCTAACAAATCTATTGCACAATACTGTGCAACTGAATATTTCTTCTTGAAACTTTTCAAAGTTTGAAATTTGAAAAATTTTGAAAAAAAAGGAATCCCTTTAAAAATGGTAAACAAAAAATCCCCCCCCCCCCCCCACTTTTTGAAATTCCCATTGGATCAATAACCCTTAAACTCAATCCCATGCTTTCTTTTGTAGTATTGAACCTTGTAGTACAATTTCAGAGAGATCCATAGACTTAAACACAAGTTATCGTCATGATTGTTTGGAAACTAGAAACATGCTTCTTTTTGGCCCTTTTTAGGCCCCTAAATCCTACATATTTTGGGCAATTAACCCAAAACTTAATCCCAGCCTCCCCTTTGTTATATGGTACATTGTGGTACAATTTCAGAGAGATCCATACAATTACACACAAGTTATTGTCTGGAAACTAGAAAAATGCTTGCTTAATTCCTAAACTTTGGCACCATAACCCTGAAAATGAATCCAAACCTTCTACTTGTGGTTTTAAACATTGTGATATAATTTCAGAGCAATTGAAATACTTGTACACAAGTTATTATCCTGAAACTAGAAAAATGCTAGTTTTGGGCCCCTTTTGGGCCCCTAATTCCTAAACAGTTGGGACCATCATCCCCAAAATTAATCCCAACCTTCATTTTGTGGTATTGAACCTTCTGAAAAAATTTCATAAAGATCTATTCACTCAAACTAAAGTTATTATCCGGAAACCAATGTGTCTTCGGACGACGATGACGCAGACGACGACATCATACCATTATACGATCCCAAAATTTTTTTGGGGTCGTATAAAAATAATTAAAATTTTGTTTTATAAGAGTAATGTCCACAGCAAGCCAGATTGTAGTATATCTATCACATGTGTTGTACTACCTTTGTATGAACTTTAATTTAAATGTCAGATGGATTAGGATATGTGGAATTCAAAAAGTCAATAATACATGATGGATCAAATAAAGTCTGATCAGAATTGTCTTATGTCTTTCATATACCTTCGTGTAAAGTTCCATTGATATCCATCTAAATGTTAAATAGGGGTAGCGTTTACGGGGTGAAAGGCAGACAGGGCAAGCTTTAATTATTCATCAAACTTTTGAGTACTAACTTAAGGGCACAAATAATGCATACATTATTGGGAACTTAAATTTCAATATTTTTATACAAAAGAAAAAAGACAAAACCAACCCCCAAACATAATGAACACCTACAGCCAAAGCTTGATAATCTACACAATACCTGAATATGGCATGCCAAACAGTAATCTACATAATACCTATACATGGCATGTCAAACACAAAGCTACAAAGACATCCTATTTAATAGAAGTGAATAATGCTAAAGACACAAAAACATATTTCATATGAATGTCCTAATTTCTAATGCAAATTATGAAAACAAAAAAATCATAATGTCAAACACAGAGTCAAACAAAACAAATAACAAGTTTAAAAAGTTTGGAATTTCATTCTGTACAACATTCTATAGACAGATGTACAATAGTTTCTACAGTATTTACACAACCTTACAATTTACCCATAATTACCATAAATACAATTATATTATTGATTACATTCTATTAGTGTCAAGTATATATGGTTATGAGTCCTGTGGCTTGTAACAATTCAGGTTTATTTATATGTTCTCCTATTATAACAAATGGAAAACTTGCTTTTAAAATATTAGAGTTAATTATTTGAAAAGAGAAGATCATGTGAAGTTTACTTTATTTAATAACAAAGGTGATCACTTTTACTTACAATTAATTTTGATAATTTAAGATGCCTTAGTACCACTATTACATGGAATATAACTATTAAACTACTACATATTTCTAGAATTTTTAATAAAATTCTTTTTTTTTTCTTTTCACAATTAAAAGCTACAGAAAGTTCAACACTCTGATCAGGTATATATATAGATGTTATATACATTTGAAGCCATGATTGGAACTTATATTGTTTAGCATACCACCAAAATAAAAAGCACCACAATAAAAAACACTATTTCACAACATATAATACGGCAAGTCGTAAAACCACAGCAGGAAAAGTTTTATCACAGATCAAATATATTGCTACCAGTTCATAATAGTTCCTGTTATATCTATCAGAGTCTAAGTATATGTTATATACATCTTTTGTCACATGATCCTTACATATTGAAGAAATATAAACAAGAATTAACAGCCGAATCAGATAAATCAAAAATAGTGAATTTACAATTGTCTGAGAAAAATTATTTATTAAATAATTTGCTCCAGTATATTTCAAAATACAATATCTTTCCCTTTAAACATATTTAGCAGTTTTGGAAATCATCTTCATTTGTATTATCCTTCTATTCTCTAAACTTCTAGTTCACCAAACACTTTTCTACACCATATGACTTTAGTTTTTCTCGGTCTGTCATCTCTTTGTGTTCTTTTCATTTCCATCTGGGAAAGTTTGAGGAATGCAGTACGAAATTCACGGTCAAAAGCATCTGAAATGAGTACATAATTAAATCAATCCACCTTATTCAACAATTTATAGACAGAAAGTTCAATAAATATTCTTCAAACAGCCAAAGATATAATGGACTAATGGTATTCTGAATGAAAATAGGTTCTGAATATAGAACATTTAAAGCAGTCTTAAACCAATGGTCCAAAGTTAATGATATTTTCTCTCAAAGGGTAATCTGTTGAACAGAGGATCAACTTGCCATACAATAAATTTGGACTGGATATTTTTCCATTGGATATCAGTTATCTTTGACTTATGACCTTGATATCAAATAGGAATTCTATCCTTTCATAAATGTCTGGTTAAGAATGCAAGAGACATTATAATCATACATTCAATAGTGTGCATTGTTCCATAGGGTAATCATATGACTATGACCAATGTTTTCCCTTCAGGGGGAACAATACAAAATTATTATATATTTCAAAATAACATTAGCTGTTAAAGGGATTTACTAACTGACAATACATGACATGTCTCATCCATAACTTTGTGACCGTCAGGGGATTGGGGATAATTTAATACTATTTGAAACTTTGATCCAAAGAATTACATTGTCATACTTTCTTTTATCAATACTTTGATGCCACATCTATTAACTCTTGCCAAATCAGTTTCATAAAGAATTTCATAAATAAGGTGTTCTTACCACAGTCAATATTTTCCCGACCACATGCCACTAAAGCTAAGAATAGAATATCTCTGTAAATACTTCTATGTCGACTTCTCTGTATACGGAGTCGTCTACGACAGTTCATCACCATCTTTATTGGACTAAGTAGATCATTACATTGTATACTGGTAATTATCTGGTGTAAAATTCTGTAAAACAAATAAACAATGAATACTATGTAAACATTCCTGGTGCAATACATCCAGTTATTTTTTTTAACAAATCATTTGTGGGGCTGTAAAAATAGTGATGACTCTTCCATAACCCTTTTGAAACATTCTTATTATGGTATTAAAACACTACTGACCAAATTAACATAAAATCAATCGTTTTATAATAGAAAATCCCCTCCACATCAACAATTGAAATAAATTGCCTCTCTACATGTGACAAGCACAAGAGTTTCACTTACAACTAATTGACTATTAACACCATATCTTACTCAACATCATTACTTACGCTCTATTAAATGGTTTTGCTTCAGTAACCAATGCATCAACAATGTGTGAGCTGTAACCTGTAGAAAAAAAGATTTAATCTGGATTTTTAAAATCATTTACACAACGTCTTAACTTACATGTATGTATACAATTTCAGAACATGATGGTGGAATTGATGCCTTGAATTTGTAACATAATTCAATTAAAATGAAAGTTACGGTGCTACATTGGTATTACCACATGTATAAGACAATGTTATTTCCAGTAAAATAATAATATTTTTTATTTTCCGCTTTTGCATACCTTCATTCCAGGCTTTGTACATGGGTAATCCAACTTCTTCATGTATCCTAAGATTGTCCCACTGAGGTCTGAATAAAACATGTTGACTAGTGTATACTCCTTCTGAATTCTGAAATAAAACCACAACTATCAACTAGTCAAAAATTCTGAATAAAACATGCTGACTAGTGTATACTCATTGTAAATTGTGAAGAAGAAAAAAACACCACAACTGTCAATCTTTTAAAAGAAAAATTCATGATGACTGAATAACATTAGCTTTTAAATACATTTTTGCACATATGTTAAAGATGGCTTTTTTCTTCTTCAAAAAGTCTATAACTTTAAATTTTAATCATTCTAATAACAATAAAACTACATTATAAATACATAAAACAGTACAAAAAAATATTACTTCTTACCTTAGGAGATTTGTTAATAGATTTTGCAGTCAATAAAAATCCTGGTAAATGACTAGGAACTTCTATTCTTTTAAAATACCAAACCTATAAAAGAAATATATATATGGAAGTGTTTAACGACCTTGACTGGCTTTTCAGCCCTCGCACGGTCGGCTCGGTGCCCGAAGACGATTGGTGAGCATTTAAATATTTTGTGCCGTGGGTCAGGAACGGGTAGCAAAGGACGCCGAATGGAGGCCGCCATCTTGGTTTTGGTGAGTTGATTTTACTTTTTGACTATTTTTGTTGTTTTCTTTACTTCACAACGGCTGCTTTCAGGGCCAGTTTGGTCAGCTTGGCAGCCCGCTAGCCTCGATGATGGAGTACTGGTAGATGAATCGTGGACGTAGTTCTAAAGATGACAGGAAGCGTTATCAGGACCCAAGCCGTGAGGCAGGAAAATGAAGGTCGTATCACCCAACAGCCTAGGATACAGCCCTCGGACGTTAATCGGCATGACACTCCCCATAATAGACAATGGTTTTGGAGGCATGTTAACGCGGGTACGCCAACTACTACGTCTCTCTGTACGGCATGGATTGGTTTCTGTCATCTTAGTAGTATGTCGTTGACCATCTAGCAATAAACCCTCATCGAAGATAGCGGGTAAAGGAGAGCTGACCCAGCACGTCCGTTCAGCTGTAAGGACTGAGACGTGACTGAATGATGTTGTAAAAGAAATAAAGGATGTGTGATGTATATTTATAATAATTAAAAGTTATTTACCTGTATGATTATTTGGAGGAAATCACAATTAACATTTCTGTCTTGCTGTATTCACAATTTGCACTCAACAAAATAAGACAAAAGTGGACTCACAGAAATGTTTCAACAGCTTTACTGATTTTGAAAGGCTTACTAAATGTATCCTTTACATTTAAATTATCAACAATCCAAGAAATTGTGGTGAAATTCATATGAATCATGTCAGGCAAAACTGTGCATCTTGTAACCAATTATCATTCAATACACTGAATATAGGTGACTTATTGCTCAAAGTATATGAGAAACAGTTAATCCAAAAACTAAATGTTGACCAATGACCTTTGAAGATGAGGTCAAGTTCAGATGTTAGATACATACAATTTACAATCATTCTATATCAAATAGTTGTCAAATTACTCATAACAGACAAAAATCATATTATTAAATAACTATATGTTTTAAGCAGTTGCTTAACCATGACAATGCAGGTAAAATAGAGAACTGACATTGCCAGATAGAAATTTAAGAACATATATAATCTTATAAGATTAAAATCATCCAGCTTTCTAACTTCTGAGACAGTTTGGACACAATATTCAAGCTTCATATTGCCTGAATCTGGATTGTGATCAAATTGTTGACATAATATAGGTTTCCACATCCACCCTAGATCAGAATTTCAATGTCATACATTCTGAGACATCCATTTCAGACAAGACAAATAGACACTGAAGTTTCTTCTAGTTTAAAGCCTTTGTTAATACTTACTAGATTCCAGAATATGATTGGATGTTCATCAAGAAAGTTATCAGATATCAAAGACAGATCACCCTCACTGGACAGGATGTTCTCCAATTCCTTTCTCAATACGATAGGACTAAGGTAGGGTACACTTATAGGGTCTAAACTAGATGTACACCTGTAACAATAAGTCTATATAACATACTGTGAATAATCTAGCTTTCTCTGATTGGTATTGCCATTTTTTTATTAAAAATATAAACTCTTTTGAATCCCTCTCAAATAGTAACAACAACTCTGCAGGTTTACTTAATTAGCAGAATAGGCACCAAGAACACTTCTAATTACAATGTCGTAATCACATTTAAAATAGTTTTTTTTTTCAATCAATCTTCCAAACAAACTTTAATAGAGCAAATATATTTAATTCACCAGACGGTCAACATTATAAAAAATATTTGTGTAGTTTAGAAAAGTTTTGTTCAAATGTCAAATTAAGTCACATCATATTAAATTCTTACATATCTCAAATGCAATATTTTTTTTAACTGTTTTAAAATATTCTTTAAAGTTTAATTAAAGCAGGTAAATTAAAGCTGGTACGATAAAATAATAAATGTCTGATCCTACCTGTCCATAAAATCCCTCTTCATTTCTGGAATAGGATCTGGCCCTGATGGAAGCACTTCTTCTTCACCTATAGATATACGTAACGGAGACCTCAACAGTCTAGCCTGAAAGTCATCAGTGGAATCATAGGACGAACCATACATCATATTGTCTGTAGCACTTGTAAAACATTCACTGGCACATCTACGTCTCAATCCTTTCTGGGCCATGTCTTCTAAATTAACAGAACCTTTGGGAGAGGAAAGTCAATTACAAATCTATGTTAAAATTAGGGCATCATTATAATATAAAAGATTATTTTATAGTATCTATATGTTATATATTCTATATATTATAACATATGTTGTCAATAGTAAATGTGATAACTTGGATTTAATAATTTTGTGGATTTTGGAAAACTGGCTTAATGATATGAAATAATTTAGTTTGTAAAGGAATGTATAGTAAAATTTACTGCACCTCAAATTATATGGTTTATGGTGAGGAAATCAAGGGTTGTGCTGGAAATCTAAGGGTTGTGTGCAATAAAAATCATTGGTGGTGCTAATAAACTGTGGTGATCCCTGTTACAGTAAAAGGAGCACCACCCTCAAATAAACTGTGATGATCCCTATTACAGTAAATATACATAATTTTTACATGTAACAAAAACTGACAATTTACCCCAATTCAATTTTTAATTTTGAAGGAAACATTATATATTATCTTAAAAGTTTTTCATTGAGTTCTCTTTCTCTTACATCATGGTGAAATCCCCATGTATATCCTTACAAAGTCAGACAATTTAACATAACTTAATAAGCTTGATTTTTTTAATTCTTTTTTTTTTTCAAACTGACATGATAAAAATGACAATATAGCAGAAGTATGACGATGTTGTTGAAAATTTTGAGTCCACGTGCCCCCTACCCCCATCACATATCTACCTTAAAAGAAACATCAATGTGTCAAAATAAACAATATAAACCTAAAGAATAATAAGTTGGAATTGTGAGTGTAAAGGGATGCAAAGCAAGCAAAGCTTTTGAGGAAGGATAAACATACTATTGGAGGAGTCAGGGCTACTAGGACTTCTAGCTGCTGCTTCTGCCAGGTGACTATCTTTGGTAGCCTGTAGGTGCTTATGACTGGATTTCCTAACTTTGGAAGGAGAGAGGGAAGGACTGGGAGACATACTGTCATCATCTTCTAACTGTTCCTCTGGGAAGAAAAATGCATTCTGGTTGTCAAGACTAGATAAAGATGATTGATCACCATCTTTTTGATCATGTAAGACCCATGGGTCCTGTCCACTGTGACTAGAAAGAACATCACTCTCTTTATCTTCCTCATTTTCTACCAACTCTGACTGCTTTTTTCCTCTCCAGTCCTACAATACAAATCAATAATGTATAATATAAAAATGATTGTGGAAAAAAATATTCATAAAAGTTTCCTTTTGATTTTTTTTTACCTGATTATCTACCATTCTACAAATGGACTAATATCTGCTACATACATGACATATACATGTATTATATATAATATTTTGTATTCAAATTTCCCAAACACAGTAGAACAGGAGACAATAAACCATTGAAATTATGTGATTGTCTAACAGTTTTTGAAAACCTTTACAATTACAATACATTATTTGACCTACCTTTGTATATATCTGTAAATTAGGTACTAGTTTGGTACTACAGAATATACATCTGTCAAAATAAAATCAACAATTAGTACCAATTATCAGGCAAAGCAAGAAAGGGCAGCTCTTTAACACATGCAGGAAAATTTCATGTTAAGATATCTGTTCATACTGTTTTTATTTCTTTTTTATCTTTAAACATTTTTCAGGAGAATATTCTTTGAATGGTTATTGCCAAAGTTTATTTTTCATTTTATAAAAAAGCCGTCCAGTCTGTCATTACAATAGCAATAGTAATGTTGGTATTGAGATTTTAGATATAAATTGAAAATGTCCATTTAATTTTTGATTGTATTGAAATATTTATTTGGAATGATGACTTGTAGATAGGACTTTAGCTATTTAATTAAGCATCATAAAATTGAGAATGGAAATGGGGAAGGTGTCAAAGAGACAACAACCCGACCAAAGAGCAAACAACAGCCCGAGGCCACCAATGGGTCTTCAATTCAGGGAGAAACTCCTGCACCCAGAGGCGTTCTTCAGCTGGACTCTAAACAAAAATGTACACTAGTTCAGAGAAAATGGACGTCATACTAAACTCGGAAATATACAAAAGAAACTAAAATTTAAATTCATGCATACGTGATAAAAAAGTTCTCAGCGGACTAATTGAAACTTACGTGGTGTTTAAATTTGAGTCATCAGCTGACCAGCCTGCCATTATTTCTTCATCATAAAGTAACAATCGACATTTAGCACATCTACATGTACTACATATTTCTACTTCCATTGCAATATCACTCATTTTACTCTGTAGACTGACAAACTTAGCTTTTCTCTGTCGTTCTCCAAATTCTTTAAGTGGAATGTATTGTTCAATGAAGGATGACGATGGAACTAAACTCCCCAGTGCCGCTGTAGGAAAAAATGATTTCATAGTAAGTATAGTAAGAAATATACATTTGACCCAACTAGTTATTTAGTGAATTAAATTTACAAACATGAATTAAAACTATAATCTATACAGTATACTACATTGTCTGATGCAGATTTTGTTCAGAAGTTTCAATACATAATGTTATGATTTGGACCTAAATATGAATTTCATTAATGTATCTTTCCTGGAAATAAGGTATTTTATTTATATAGTTCTGTTTGCCTTTTTCAAAGCCCTGCTTAAAAAGCATTGCCATAAAAAGTATTTGCCTTTGTCATAGATAGCTGGAACTTTTCAAATACAGTCTATCATAATTACAGACTAGATGTGTCAAAAACAACACGAATGGCCCCATCTGAATAAGTTGAAAAATCTGCAATTTCAGCAACACATGTGGACACAAACATTATGGTAGTATGGTAGTCTCACATATCAAAAATGTGCTCAAAATCTTCAGGCTTTAAAAAACTCCATATAACCGTGATTTCAACAATTTATCACAGTTTAAAGCCTGTAATTTTGGCAAAAATCAGCAGACCCAAACGAAACTCATACTTGATCTGTAACTCATCATGGTCAACTCACATACTAAAAATCAGGCCAATATCTGAAGGCGTTTAGAAAAAAGCCTGTATAATGGTTTGTTGTAGAATGACAGAATGACAGAATGACGGACCAGGGTAAAATTATATAGCCCCAACAACTTTGTTGCGTTTGTTGCGGGCCATAAAAATATAATAATTCACTCATTCTTTAATGTGAACAATGGAAACAACTTTTTTTTTGTATTTCAAGACTTGATATGTATAGTACTGAATACATAATATTATAAGTGAAAGTTAAAAATTTAAAGTGATGAGCACTGCAAAACACATGGTTGGACAGGAATATCAAACCTTCTGGCTTCAGAAGACAACAATCAATGCTTCCTTAGCAGTTATTGTATTATAAGATAAAAGAAAGTTAAGCAAAATAATCATGATAATGACAGTTATTACAGAACATTTAAAGGACAATTTTAGTACCTACATATTAAACTCTACACTGTCATTTAAAATATATACTATAAGTACTTGATACCCATTTGAAAAACAAAACTATCTTCTAATCATATAAAAATTGTACATGTTTTCTCTTATTTTCCACACTTCACTTTGAGGATGAGCAGGAATGGCACAATGAATGATGTCATGTAAAACCAAAATCATTAGCAAACCATTAGTTTTTTTTCAAAGAAATATAGTTAAAATACACAGAAAAATATTTTACATTTATAAAATTATTATGTATTTAATTCAGTTATTTTCATGTAATTCAACATAAATAGAAATAGCTTTGTCATTCTTGTCAAAACGATAGTGTCTATTTTTCAGTATGTTCTGACTTTCTTCTTTCTAAAATTAAAGTGTTTCTCAACCACAGCACATGTTCATGTGCCTGTCAAAAGTCAGGAACATTGTCAGTGGTTTGTTTTTGTCATTTCTTATACTGTGGATTCATTTTTATTCGTGGTATACCAATTTTCGTGGGTTTCGTGGGTCACAGCGAACCACGAATTTAAGAATTCAACGAAGAATAATCCCGAGAAATGTGTATGGAGTTGGATGTTTATTTCCGGTTATGTTATGCAGTTCTAGTATAGTGTTGACTAGCGATAAACATTGTAACATAACACGTGATTTTTATTGAAAGAAGATACAAGTTTTTTGATTAAATCTATAATAAATATATCGAATATCAGTTATAATTTACTTTTTAAAATTGATTAAAACTGTTCATGGAAAATAACTGCAAGTTGTTAATTACCGTGTCATAGTTTGGTTTACCTGTGATTAAAAATCAATAGGATTAAGTACGGGGATATTGCCCGTAGGTAATATTGTTTATGACAGGAACATTTATTTTCACACCTTATACTTATATCGCTGTTTATTATATCGTGATTAGGGAAATTAGCTTTCAATCATAAAGTTTTGAATGCCTTATAGAATTCAGACAAGAATTTATATAAATTGTAAAACAAACAAATGATTAGTTGTCTCTGCCCATTATTGTTATCAATGAACACTTTAACCTAGAATGACCAATTAAGCGAGGATTTTGACAATTCAAAACTTTTTCAATGAATTCCTTCTTTTTTGGTTTTTTTTTTATTATTGATCGAACCAAGGATGTTATATGATCTCCTAAATCAAAAAGAAATCCACGAATTACGTATCTAATTTTTTTTGTTGTAATCAGTGATCCACGAATTTACGTATACCACGAAACGTCTTTTTTTCTCTATCCTCGAAAATTGATACCCACGAAAATAAATGAATCCACAGTATAGAGAATTTGGAATATCATTATGATTATCACTATCTTTGGTACTTTGTTTGATTTATAACTTCAGGTATTAAATGACAAATACTGCATGTACTGTGACAACCAATATACAATGATATATATTGTGTACAAAAAACTATAAATTGAGAATGGAAATGTTTACAAGGTGAACCTATGCATGTGTCTAATAAGTCAAGCAAAACTCAGATAAAACTGAAAAAGAGCAAACTAGAATGTAGGAATTCTAATGACTGGCAAAAAAGTTTATTATCATTCTTCAGAGGATCAGAAAACTTTAAAACGTACATATGAAACTGAGCACCTTTTTAAAAATCATAGACTAAATATGTTTCTACTACATACTGCAGATGTTCAAACCACACAAAACTGCAAACAGGAACTCATAATTCACAAAAAAATTAGCATGGGAAGAGTGATGACAGCTTATGTTATGGAAATGAAACTACATCTGTTCTTCACACAATCACCATGATTATAAAAACACAACTGTTATACTACAAAATGTATAAAACCAGAACTGATCTCACCAAAATCTGTCATTGCTGTATAATGTTCTAAGAACGATGCAGTCATGGAAGTGGGCAAACTACCAAATAATTCTGGAACTAGGTACAATAATTTATTTCTCATTTATTGTTCAGAAATGAATATAAAGTATACATTATACATTTTATACATTGCATAACCAGTTTTAATGTTTCTGATGCAAATGCATCCAGCATTCAGTTCACATTTCAACATTTGTCTTTCCCTTAATCATAATAATTGGCACTTTAGCTATTTGTATCTTGTTATTTTTACAAACCTTGTATTCATTTAGTTCGTCTTTTATCTTTACCTACATTTTTTTTTTAAACAATTTACAAAATCAAATATGCCCAGAAAATAGTCATGACAGTAGAGGTTGATATAAAGTTTAATGCACTGATAAAGCAATTATCATCTTGCAATACCAATTATTATTCCTAGTCCCATAATAAATAGGATTTTTATCTTATATGTGATTTTATCTTTTAGATAACCAACAAACTTTTAATACACTTGAAAACCTGTCAATATTAAAAATACCTTATGTTCTATCTGTGACATGCAAATTAACCATTGATTGAATTCTATACTAACCTTGTCTATTTGGTACTGATTTTACACCACCATCAACTGTATCTTTCATACTATGGCGTTTTGGTACGTCGATCCCTCGTGATTCATCTGTTACATCAATGGAAGAATTAGATCCAAACTTAGTAGGAGTTGTAATTGTCTGTTTTAACTCGCTGAATTTATTAGCTAAAGCACCTGCTCCAAACTTGAATGCACCACTTAATCGTTCTTTATGTTTACGGAAGCTTCCTAATCGTTTAAATCTTGATTCAGAACCACCTTCCAATTCTGGTGTCCCATCTAATGAATCGTTAGACTTTTTTGATGGAGAGTGTAAAGAAGAAAGATATCCTTTCACAGGCCATAAATTAGATTTTCCACTTTTATCTTCCTTATCTAAACCTCCTGGAGAAGAATTTGTTCTTCCTACATCTTTCAAACGTTTTCCCACTCTTTCTAATGGTGATAATGGCTGTGAGTCAATTGTACAATCTAAACTATGAACAGAACCTAAACTAAACGTTCTCTCTCCTCGACCTTCAGTTTTATTGCACTCTGATTTGTCCTGCCCTATAGTAAACATTGGTTGATCTTTATCATTTGCATCATTGTTAATAAACAGTGTACAAGAAACAGCATCAGTGCTCTGTTGAGGCCCTGATAATGAATATTTACCATTAACATTGGAATTAGTTTTTGTACTATTTTCTTCATTTGTTCTTGAATCATCAAAAAAGCCTAATGGATCATTCTCAGTTACAGGAGTACCAATTGAATTTCTAGAGATTGGACTTTCGAGTTCGAGTGACATTGAATCCCTTGTAGGGGTGTCGATAGGAATAGATGTAGGCCTACTTAACCTGTCGTTTGTTATGTCAGTATCTAGCACTACACCACTATCTTTAGTGTCATCAACATTTGTACTTTCATCATTAAAAGAACCATCTAATTTATCTGATTCCTCAATGAATAAATCATCTTCTTTTGCAGTCAAATCACACAATCTGACTTGCATTTTATCATCACCACTAACATGCCGAGGTCTCCAGTTTGTAAATGCACCATTTGTAGACCTAGGTTTTGTGTGATAATCACCAGCACTTTTATGTCTTTTTCGTGAATTGTTACTTTTTCCTAAATTCAAACTATTATGCAAATTTCTATCCAAACTATGGAGAGAATCTTCATCTTCTAGATGTTGAGAGCTAACCATTAGAAGTCCGGCTGAAGATGTTGACACTGCAAAAGACAGTTCCAGTATTAAAACATATGTCAATTCTTGAAATACATATTTTTAGATTCTTATGAAAGAAAATTACTTCAAGTAATTTCAAGTCCTATTTCCTCTGATAATTTCAGATTATTAGCTTATCTTTCCTAAAAGTTGTGGTTTACAAAAAGTTGCCAAACATTCCATTTGATATGGGGAAAATTTCTATTTTTAAAGAGCTAACTGTTTTCGGAATTACTGTTACTGACATTTTGTAGTCTATTGAGAAAAGAGTTACATTAATACAAGGCCATGACAAACATTTCTGAATAACCATATTTAATTATTTGGTTTGATATAATATAATTAACCACAAAAAAAAGACATCCTTTACAATGCATTTTCAGCCAATGATGGTGTGATTTTATTTTGCTGTATGAAAAACTAAAATAATCAGTCACCAAAATTCTAAATAAGCGAATCATGCCACTGTATAACTAATTACCTGTACTGCCTATCAAAGTTTCTTTACTACCAGAACTACTAACACTTCCTAGAGATTTCCGTACTATACTTCCCATCCTTTGTCTGAATTCTTCTGCCATGCTGTGATCAGCTGCTGGAAATTTCATTTCATCTCCTTCTTCCCTTTCTTTAAAATATGAATGTATTACAAATTATGCATGCAATGTAAAACACAGTATTTTGATCTCTGCTTATAAAATTATTCAGTTTTGTGAGGATTCCAGTTACACTATATTGTGTGGGTATCAATCCAATATTGATGGCAATATTTTTGTTGAACTCTTTGATATTGAGTTTCTGTATAGTTCAAGTATGTTGCATATCTGCTTTAATAGTAATTTGTTGTTCTGAAATTTCTAGAAAACTTTATAGGTTTCTCTTAAAACTGAAAACAGGAAATGAGTTACATCAGTTCCTGCTCTACAGGTTAATGTCACGAATGATGATGTAAATATCTCAAACTTAACAGCTCCATGGTCATGTAGCGGAACTTTGAGTATGAAGGGTCATAGGCTCCAATCCTGAGAACAAGTTTAACCAAAAAAAAGAAATTGTAGTATGAAGCATTTTAGCTGTCAGCCAACAACTAAGGGGAAAACCTTAAACATGTTAGTTTTGGCTGAAGACGTAAATGTGCAAAGGGATGAAATGACCTGCTAAAGTCTATTATATTGTGTGATACAATGTTTATATCAAGTTAGTATGAAGCATAATTTGTATCCCTACAGTTCTAGTTAAAGAAAAAATAGAGCTATTGCTGATTTTTGTAAACTATATTATGCACAAACCATCATCATTGCTGGTGATATTTTTCTGTTTCTTTGGTATGTTGAACCTCAATGATCCTTTAACTTCTTTCTTGACCTTTTCTTGAGGTGGAGTTATCTCCTCCTGGTTGTTTACCTCGGTTATGGTTTTTAATTCATCATGAGTCATAGAGCTATATCCTCTGTCTGATATTCCACCTAAAACCAAGATCAAATACAAATTAAAGGTTTTATTATGTACATCTAACATAAATCAGCCTGTTGATTTTATCACTTGAATTGTCTTTTTTGTAATGCAAAGTCCTTTCTTAGCTTACTAAACGTTATGAGTTTTTGGTAATTGTTGAAGGCTATACAGTGACCTTTTGTTGAATAGATCACCATCCTTTGGTCTCATGTGAATAGTTGTCCCATTGGCAATCATGCCATATCTCATTATTTATCTAAATAAAGTACAAAGATGTATCATGCTCTTTTTCTAAGTACATATTTCAGGTAAATTGTGTAAAACTATACTGTGGATTCATTTATTTTCGTGGGTATCAATTTTCGTGGAAAGAGAAAAAAAGACGTTTCGTGGTATACGTAAATTCGTGGATCGCTGATAACAAAAACAAAAAAAAATCCAGATACGTAATTCGTGGATTTCTTTTTGATTTAGGAGATCATATAACCTCCTTGGTTTGATCAATAATAAAACAAACAAAAAAGAAGGAATTCATTGAAAAAGTTTTGAATTGTCAAAATCCTCGCTTGGTCATCTTAGGTTAAAGTGTTCATTGAAAACTTCCATTACAATAATGGACAAAGACAACTAATTATTTGTTTGTTTTACAATTTATAGATGCTTGTCGGAATTCTATAAGGCAATCAAAACTTTTTGATTGAAAGCTCATTTCCCTAATCACGATATAATAAACAGTCATATAAGTAAAAGGTGTGAAAATTAATGTTCCTGTCATAAACAATATTACCTACGAGCAATATCCCCGTACTTAATCCTATTGATTTTCAATCACTAGTAAACCAAACTATGAACCGGTAATTAACAACTTGCAGTTATTTTCCATGAACAGTTTTAATCAATTTTAAAAAGTAAATTATCACTGATATTCGATATATTTATTATTGATTTAATTAAAATACTTGTATCTTCTTTCAATAAAAAACATGTGTTATGTTACAATGTTTATCGCTAGTCAACACTATACTAGAACTGCATAACATAACCGGAAATAAACATCCGACTCCATACACATTTATCAGGATTATTCTTCGTTGAATTCTTAAATTCGTGGTTCGCTGTGACCCACGAAACCCACGAAAATTGGTATACCACGAGTAAAAATGAATCCACAGTAGTTAAAGATATTGGCTACATAATTTATGACCAGAGATGCCTTCAGAAAAAAAGTGATGGGAATACTGGAATCCACAGTATTTAAGTTCTCTGTGATCACAACATTCTTGCATCTAAATACTTTGCAAGACTTTAATGCTATTATTGCAATTTAATGAATATCAAACATATAATGTCAGTTCAATCATTTTCAACGATATAAAACAGTTGATACAGAATTTAAATACACTTGAGAAGAGCAAGGTAGGAAACAATGACATTACCAGCACTAGCACTTTCCTCCTTGTTACACTGTGACCTGACAAGGTCATGCTCTTCACGACCTTTGACTGTATCATGGGATACTTCCTTCCTCAAAATAGATATTTTCTCATCATGTTGATGCTCTTCTATTAAACTATCTAAACTTGTACCATCATATTCACTATCATATGAACAGATTGAAACACTTCTCCGACGAATCCCCCGACGAAACTGTGCAACACCTATGATGACATTTCTTATCTTTTTCCACATGACAGAAGCTTTGCTCCTAGTTGTTGGCCATGTACCTTCGAAAACAGCCTGGAAAATCAAATATTATTACAACTTAGTAATTGAACATTCACATAAACACATCAGCTTTGGCTAGAAAACACAGTCAGTATGATTTGATAATAAATTAAACCATAATTCCATATCAATATCAATCTATCTTAATTTGTTTGTTATCTTGTTGTAGGATATTAGATTTTGTAAGTTGCAGAAAACATGAAAGTTATGAAATGATAAGATAGAGCAAAAATCACACAGAGGTATTCTCATGATTTGTAACTTTGTATAAAGCAAATGTTGAAATCAAATTGAAAATAACTTCACATGTAAACTGTGCAAATCATACAAAGTCAATGAACCATGACTGAAGGTGCAGTGCCAAATAACCTCCATGGAAATGTGATATACCAATGTTAACTGGATACCAAATACCATTGACTTATCATAGGTAAAAGTCTTGATCCAAACACCTTAAAATTATTAATAATATCAATGATTTAAAAAGTCTCTGATGAGTTTTCTATTGTTTATTGGTTGTACAAATTTGAGGGGTGATTGAAGTAAAGAAAACTACTAACTTTATTGTAATATCCATATGTTATAGCATTAGGTTGTACACCAGCCCTCTTCATCTGATACAAGACTTTTACAGCCATTACTGGCATGTTATGTTGACCACACAATTGTAACATTACTCTGTAACACACCTACAAACAAATAAACAACAGTGTATATTGTATATATCTAGGTAAATAACATTTAAAAAAAACATTAAAAGCTTTTATTTTCACATATTTATTCAAATGTCTGGTATCAATATATTTGTTTTTGTCTGATTATAAGAAAGTTGCTTTATCCAAAGTGCTTGTATAGAAGATTACACATAAGTTTCATATGAAAACAAAATGTACCCACCTCATCTGGTGGTTGAAGTTTTGCTAGCTGCATTTTCTGTAGGACATCATAGGCTACTTTCATGGCATTGTCTGTGGAGTCACTCATGTCCAAAAAGGCAGGCAAGTGAATAAACCATAAGCTGTAACAATGACTCAACAAGCATCTGTCAAAAAGAATATGTTATACTGTATGTTCACTGTAACAATGATTTTAGTAAGAATTTCACAAACAAAAACTATTATAAATGATGTAACACAACTAACAAATTACACATGGTAATGATTTTCCCTGACTGCTAATGATATTTTTTCACTTAATCCATTAGATGTTGGATGTTTACTGATTGAGACTTTAGTCTTAGATATATGATCTTTCATTAGTTGTTATAGACTTTGAACAAGCTGTCAGTGACTGCAAGAACTATCAGATCTATACTTCGTGTCTTTGTTTTTGGGATGTACAAGAACTTGTCCAAATCCACTTTGTGTTTTTGTTAGATGATTTTCTATTTGTATCCATCTAATGAGTTAAGCTTTTTTCAACTGATTTTTATAGTTCTTATGCTGTACTGTTACTCCACAGTCCCAGAAAAACATGTTTAAACCCACCATATTCTTTATGTGCCTGTCCCAAGTCAGGATCCTGTAGTTCAGTGGTTCTCCTTGGTTGAGGTCTGTCATAAATGTTTTTCGTAAACTGTTTTGTTTAAAATCAGGCCATTAATTTTCTCAATTGAATTGTTTCATTTTTTTCATATTTGACCCTTTATAGCCTGCCATTTGGTATGGGTTTCATCTTTTTCATGACAATTTTGATTTCTCAAATTATCTGCACTATTGATACAATTATCATATTAATAATTATCATTAACTCATATTAAGCTGTTGAGAGTTGTAATATTTACTTACTTTGCCCATAGCATAGCATTTGTTGCATATTGTTGTGCCATCTAAAAAACAACAAAACGCATATTAGCTGATGAAATCAATTTTATAAACAATTTGTTCGAAAGAAAATTTAGTGCATTTCCCACAATTTAGAGAAGACATAATCCCAAATCATGTTACAGTTTCAAGTTTTAGATAATCAACAATGACTCATTCGTTCCCTCATTTAAGGCAACTGACTTAAAGACTATAAAATCAAGATCAACTTTATATTCTTATTTTCTAATGTCATAAGTATTGTTTTTTAGTTTGAGGTTTTAAGATTAAAGGTCAGACATCTTCATAATCAGAACAGTTTGTAATTATTTTATCAGCAAATCTTTTTAAAATACCAGATTTCGGCATATTATTTTGAAAATTATATTTGCTCATGTTGAAAGATGTGTTTCCTGAACAACAGTCATCTAAGAACTGCTACTCTATATAATAGATGAACTGTAGTATGAAAGTAGCAATGAAATGTTATAAGTTGTCCAAAGTCTTAATGAAGATGTTTATATACACTTAACAAATGTAAATTGCTTTACCTTCTGAGATGACCTGATTTCTTGTTTAGACCTTCTAGATATGGGACTGTTTGGACATAAAGGACCTTTTGAGGGTAACGATAATTCTGACTCCTTCTTTCTTAAGAATAACTCTGTTTTTAAGGTTGGAAAACCGTTGTAGCTGAAACATAACCAGTTACCATATATCAATCAAATTTTAAAGTTCTTTAAATGTAAAGCAATAAACTATTGATCTAAAAAAATGATGTAAAAGATTCTAATTAAATACTTAATGCATAAATACTATTCTCCTTTGTCCTGTAATTTTATCAAAATTATTTTGCTGAAGATCCAGATTATCTCCCTTTTTCCTACTGTTTTTTTCCTGTCAAGTTATGTAACAAATGTTGTGATATACCCAATGGTTGTCTCAATGTTTGTATTGTTTGCATGTGCCAGATTTTGCTCCATTTAAGAGGTGGCACTGTGACCAAGTAATCAACAGCAATAAAAGCAATGTTCTTTTGATTATTTTCATCAAGTATAAAGAGTTATGATTTATAATATATATCAACACACCATATCCATTCTTTCTCAGTACTATAAACTGGGAATCCGTGTGCAGTCTTTTTAATCTGGTTATTCCAACTGAATTTCAATTTTATCCATTTTGACTTCAGTTATAAGTTTATGTATATACCTGTATTTAGCTCCTTCAGGTAAGCCTACTGGTTCTGGAGGCATTATATATACTGTTCTTTCACTGTAAGAAAATAATGTAACAGTTCATTTTAAAGCAGATTTAGCTGTGAAATCTTTACAAACGCTCTATGAGTACACTTAACTGTTGCAACTATACACTAAATATACATTGGTACTCTAAGTTTTAAAAATTAACTACTGTTTCTTCTAATCAAAGAGCTGAAAGCTCTGAAGAAAAATGACGCCACTATCTCTAATATTGGGATAGTTTTTATGCAAGTCTTGATTTTCACATACCGTTATTAGTTTAACAATGCAACATGTCTCGTAAGCAAATAATTGATATTCGTATATGTGTGTGTGTGAAGTGAAGGTGACAACTGGCTGAATTGTACAAATGAATACCGTAGAAAGGCTTGTATATTTCTCAATGGTACATAGTCTGAATCCGGGTCCGTTCGCCCTCTTTCACTTTCACACCCTACATGTTCGCACCCAATCTTAATTGGTTTTGTGTTTAATAACTCTGTAAGCAAGTGTTTTCTTATAAGTATAATTGTTGTCATTGTCTTAAAATAAAGTGAGACAGCATTTTTGTTTGTGTTGATTGATTGATTGATTGTTGGTTGCTTAACGTCCAGTTGCAAATATTTCATGCATATTCAGGACGAGAACAAGTTCATACCCAGGGTACGTTGATGGAGTACCCAGGTCGACAACGACCCGTTCAGCACAAGTTCACAATAAATACAATAGGTAGGTTGATACAATAGAGGCCATCTGGGATGATGGTCGGAGAAATTTGGACTGCCACCGGAAAAAGAGGGTATATTGGATAGGAACAGAAATTTGGCCTTGGAACAGGCCACCTACGGACCCCTTAAAAAGTTGTTGCAAGGGTTCTTAACGTGCAAAGAGCGTGGCACTCTCTTTACACGAGGCATCAGATTTAACGTCCCCCTTCTGACCGTACGTGACTGCGAACTTGATACATCCCGCACAGCCAAACGGACACCCCACTTCAGCAAGCGTTTTACTGCAGGTCAGGAGAAGACCAAGTGACCATATTTCTATTCCCCAGTCACCCTTGGGGAGTGTTTGTGTTGAATAAATCTTAATCATGTTTTGGATAGCGTATTGTTATTGCAATTTAAAACAACAATCATGATTTTCCAATTATTCAACTTGAATTTGAATTAAAATTGGGCGCGAATGAGTAGAGTGCGAACGGACCTTGGGTGTGAACGTGAGAGGTGCGAACGTGTAGGGTGTGAAAATGTATTGGGCGCGAACAGACCTGATACCACATAGTCTGAACCCCCTTCTCCCACAAAATATTAAGTAAATAATCTTTGTGTTACTGTTATCAAAGGTCTAATGAAACTCAGGTAATTTCAAACATTTGTCAAAGAATTCTAGTCAACCGGCACCTGGTTAAATTGGCACCTGGACAAATAAGCACCTGGTTAAATCGACACTGGATATAGTCAATTCGTCACCCATGTTAAATATATATTTTAACAGTATTTTAAGCAAAAAGAGTAAAAATAAGAAAGGGGTTGCCAGAATTTTTTTCAGTATTTACGCAAAAAGAGTTTAATACTAACTTTCACATTTTTGGGTGTTCATGTACATTTTGTATATATTTATTTTTCTCAAATTAATGACTTTTTTGGCTTATTTTTAATGATATATATATGAGTAACCGTTACGGTAGTCCAAATAATTATTACGTCTGGCAAGGCTTTTTAAATTTTATTCTGGGACACCTTCTTATGACCGCAAGGCTATGTTAATTTTTTCAGGGAAGCCTTCTTACGAAGCCTTCCTACGAACGTCTAAGGAAGGCGTCCCAGAAAAAAAATAAAATAGCCTTGCCAGACGTCATTATTATTTGGACTAATACATGAGATATTGGATATTTTTATGCATTATTTTAACCAGTTGAGCATTTTACAGGATTGTTTGTTTAATGCTGTTTAAACTTTACTGAAAAAAAACACCTAAAATTTGCTAATTATTTGGCATGAAAGTTTGATTTATTGAAAGGGACTCATAGTTTTCCATTTTATTTTAATTATTGTCTAATTGTTAAAACAATAGCTTGGGTAAAGGCTTCGTTGTTTACTGTACCCTTATACACAACAACATATTCACTTTGGTTTCGTTGTTTACCTAAATACACAACAACATATTCAGTGAGTGACAGTGGATTTCACAGTGAAATTCACTATGTACTTGGTACCTGTTATTAATTAATTGAATAGAAAATATTATAACAAATATTATTGGATGCCGAATTGACGTCAAATAGGTGCCGATTTGACTAGATGCCAATTTATTCAGGTGCCGACTTGACTTGTACGTTTCAATTCCTCTGCGATCGTTTGCGGTATTTTCTTGAGAAAACATATTTTCCATCATCAAAGAGAAAAAGAAACTGCTTGAAAATGATTCTGGAACGCTTCATGATTGTTTCAATAAGTTTAATTCACTCAAAAAATAATTTTAAAACTTGCGATGTTTAAACAGGAAGTTTCAAAAGCACGTGTAAAAGAAGAAATTAACGGTGAGAGTGGAAATCCGTACATAACAGATATCACTATAGTACGACTCTGAAAGCAAAACAGTTCCATCCTTTTGTAAAACAGTCTTTAATATACCTATCACATTAATGTTTGAAAGGGCTTAAGCTTATTCAAACCATATAAGTCGGTATGAAACACCAAAACGGAATGATCAATAACCGATTACGTTTTGTAGTTTACAAATTCTAAACTGGTTCCTGTCAAACTACAACACTTTGTTCGAGTGTAGTGAAATACAAGCAGAAACCAGTTAGTTTGTAAACTGGTTCCTGGCTGATTACTACACAATGATCATGCATATGATAACACAAGCAGATTCCAGTTTGTATGAAAAATAGTAAATATGAAACCAAGCGCGGTAGGCAGAGAAATGTAATGAAGTTCAGGTCGCCAGTAATGGAACAATGACTGCGTCATTTTCCAAAAAAAAATTCTTTCAAAAATAGGTTCAGTTTAGACAGGTTTCAAATTTATCACAAAGAGATTATATTCACTAACTGAAGATTTCAATGAGGGCTATGTTGCAATGCAAAAGCAAGTGCAGTTGATATAGAAATTAAAATAATGTTATTGCAGGAATATAGATGTTTTTGTGTCCTTTAATCTATATCTCAACTGAAAACTCAATTTACCATTACTAATTTTCTTCATACATTTGATAATAGTTTAGCCCTTTATATAATTAACACTATATTATACAAGTGAGGCTTTTTCTTTCAATAGTCTGATTCCTTTTCTATTACTTTACATTGACAATATTTATACTATAACTACCTGTGTGAACCATCCAGTTCTATCAACTTGGGTTCATCTAATGTTTCATTTACCTATAGATACAAAAACATGTCAATCTTAATAATACTGGTAGGGCAAAGATAATATAAGAACTAAAGCAATCATCTACAGCTTTTTATAATATGTTGTTCTGATAATATAAGATTCTGTTTTTCTAAAATTCTTTGGCAACTTTTGAGGTGGTACCTAACACTACAGGGAGATAACTCTGTAAAATCAGCTAAATGTTTTAATTACGTTGTGTTGTAAAGGGAATATTAAGCTTCTGAAAGATCAAAATTGGTGTTTGTCAAACTGCTATATAACCAGTGTAATTTTTCTGACAAAACAGTTGGTTCAAAATTTTTGAAATTTTTATATTTTTGTTAAAGGGTCAAAGTAAATACTTTGTCAAAATTTTATCAAAATTAAACGAGCCAAATCAATTTTAGTGAAAGTGTTAGGTACCACCTTGAAACCTTTTCTGGACCATTGTTTAAAAAAAATTAATCAATGTGTGGTTGATGGTGATCTCAATGGATAATTGGCAACGTTCTCACTGGAAGAATCGATTGCCAATAGGTGTTAAAGAAAACTTTACATTCCTATAACATAGAAATCTGGCATGTAGAAGGCACTTGAGAGAGATTTTCGTGAAATGAACATTTATTTGATAATCATTAGAGAAACAGATGCTTACCTAGTTACTCACTGATTATTAGATTTATATAATATAGATAGTTAAATTTTTGAGATTGGAGAAATCCAAGAATCCACTTGTACCAATGTAATAATATATATTTATCTACATCAAAGTCAAGGTGATCAAATAAAACAGACCTTTCTTTTTTTTTTTAATGTTATTACCAGTGATTTTTTTTGTATTGCTCTTGTAGCTTTTGTGCAAACATTCATCCATAAAACTAATTATACGAATACTATAACAAAAGCATACCTTTTCTGTACATTCATCAAAAAATGCTAAGCTAGCATCATTGTCTGAGACAAATGATCTCTCTTCTAGAAATCGGATAAATGTCTGAGTTTTGGTTAAATTCTGGTAAAACTTGGAATTGGCTTTGTCTCGACTCTTTAGAAAACCTGGAATGAAAAATTTAAAAGATTTAATTTCAAACATGCATGAGATGAAATCCATATATCTTTATTTCTTGGTATACAATTTTTTCAAGATTTTCACATCAAAACTGAAAGCTTTAAGACCAGTTCTCTGTAACCACCAAAATTTCATATATACAGACTGGCAGGCATGGTACTGAAACTTCATGAAACTGTGTATACTTGATGTAAACATCATGCTAACTCAAAAAAAATATTCAAAATTTTGATCATCAACATGGTTGCCATGGCAACCACACAGCCCCCTTAGAGGTGATATTTTACACTGAAAATATTGAATTTTTCAAGGTTTTATGATGTTGACAGAATTTTTATAGCTTCACAGGCAATACAATGACAACAAACTACTGAAAGAATAACATTTATTGAACAAAATTGAATGGTACCTATATCAGTCCTGATTGAAAACATTTTTTTTTATCCAACTTCAAAAAGCATGTACTTGTGGATATTTTGATACCCATTTTTCAGTATTTTGTTCATGCCAAATATACGAAAAGCAGAGGACTTGTGTCAAAAATACTATTACTTCATGAGACAATGTTGTTTATGTTATCCAAAAATGTAAAAAAGTCAACGGGATCTGACTAAACAAAATTTTCAGACATTTTCAAAAATTGCCTTTTTCAAAGGGAGATAATTACAAGAATCCATAAAAATTGATTTTTTTTAGAGAGTAAAAATCTTGTTTTTATATATATATCTTAGATATTTGATATGCTGCTGCATTGCCAGTTAACTAATGTGATTAAATATCATAACCTTGAATGACCTTGACCTTTGACCTTAATTTCAAGGTGAAATCTTCTTTTTTTGCCATTTAGTTTTTTGGGTCATAAATTAAGATAATTAGTCAAAGTCTTGCGGGAATATTTAGTTACATCATGCTTTGGTAATGAAAATGTCTCAAAAGGATATATACTTTATGGACTTATTCAAGATTTAAAAATAAAACAAAAAATAGCTATTGAACAATTCATGTTATTATGTTTTACCTCATTCATAAAATGAAAACCCAAAAACTGAAGGTCCACATGAATTGTTACGGATAAAGATGGAAGGAAAGATTAACAGAATGATCACTTCTAGTTTGAGTGGGCTCTAATTATTGATCAATATATGTAAACTCTATGCTGGAGGTGACATCAATTCCAATCATTTACAATAAACATAGAAATTTCTTCTTGTATTAACCTTCATGTGAATCAAATATATGACAAAATATTGAGGGTCAATGTCAATAGTTAACCATAAACAGCAAGCCTTTATTTTGATGAATGATAAACTTTCTGTTTATGGTTGTATACGAAATCACCAAGTTTTGAATAAGGTCATAAAAGTTATCCTGTAAATTTTTCGTTCTTGAATGCCATAATCATATCAAAACATATATTTTAAATTGAATAATAATGAACTGCATAACCATTATGAAACATTCTATGTTAACACACAAGGCATTATATGAAAAATCAGACTGTAAAACATACTTCATATATCATAAAACCAAACATAAAAAAAATCCATGTAAAGATATCAGAGGAGACATTTACAAAATATTTTGTTACAGATGGAAATATTCGCCGACAAAGTCAATGCAACATAAAAAGGAAATATTCACTGGAGAACACAATGTATTTGGTAGTCATTACAATAATAAGATGAGCAAACATCCTTATGAATTGTTTTGTCATTATTTGTTCAATTTGTCCATTATCTCTTTTTTCAGTAATGTTTTCTGATCTTCTTCTTTGGCTGCAAGTATGTCACCCGGATCTGCCTTTCTATCCAGCTGGGCTAGTCTTGAAAAATAGCTAGCAATTTGCTGACCAGAAAGAAAGGTTTTCTTGTCAAATTGACTAAGCTTCCTCATTTCTTCAGCTGCAAAAAACGGGTCAACTTTCTTCCCTGTTCTTTTTCCTATGTCAAACTGTTCTTTCATGTACTGCTTTTGTGCAGTAGAGAAAACTGTCTTTTTCCTTTTGCCTTTTAAAGCCCAACCCATTGGATTTATATAATCACCCTCTGTTGAAATATTATTTCCACACTCTGATCTCTGACCATGCTGACCTGATGTTGATGATGGAAAACCATCATTGATCTTTTTAGAATAAATTGTGATGGCAAGATCTGTCAAACATTGTTTTTCAAGTTTGTAATCACAATTTCCCAACAGTAAATGGTTGTCTAAGTTTGAGTTTGTAGAAAATTCCCTGACACAACCTTCTACTGGACACATAAAAATAGCCCTCTTCTTTATCTGAGTATTCATGTCAGTACTTTCATTCTCATCTGAAATGAAAAAAACAAAACATTTGTAATAAGTCTGTCAGCAGCATATGATTTCTGTTTTATACAAATAAAACTATCACAAAGAGTCAAAGACCTATATATAGTTCTGTAACTTAATTTTTTTTTCTTAATGTTTGTTTTTACCTTGGCAGAAATTTACTTTGCTTGTAGAACTGATATGGGGTTTTTTGGCAATTAAAATTATCCTATTTTTCACTTTAATCTAAAAATTTCATGTGATTTTATAACATACCAATTAAACAAGGTGTGAAATGAAAAATAGTGTTTAAGAAATTGTGTTCTTGTATTGACTTCAAACATGACATTCTTAGTTGAAACACACATCTTATGCACTAATTTATACCACTTGTCAATTCCTAATCAATAAGTAACTACCTCTAAAAATGACACCAACATATGAAATTTGCAACATAAGTTTATACAGGTGTTCAGCAGTAAGACAGGTGCTCAATGTAATGCAGGATCTGGCTACTTTTCTAGAGCATTTGCAATCTATCCATTTTTTTGTGGAGTTCTTGCTGCTCAGTTTTTAGATTGTTGTGTTATGTCGATTTCGATTTTTAAAAAATGTTTTAGAGTCATTTTGTTTTCTAAATAAATTTTTAAAAGTTTGATTGTGTTCCATTGGTATCTATCACCCTCTTTGAAAGTTCTAAATATAACATACCTTCTTGGAATCTAGTAAGAGCAACATCTCTCCAGTCTAAAACAACAGAGAGTTCTTTATTGCTATTGCTTTTGAGTTGTGTCCATAGAATCCTTTTACCTGTGTGATAAAAGTAAATGATGCATGTAACTCTTTATATCTAAGACCATTATCAATTCTAAACAATACATTTTTCAAATTAATTCACAAATGGAAATCAGTTTGCTGGTTATGGAGAAATGTCCGATCAGGAAAAAAGTGACAATAAAGTAAACATAAAACCTTGTTTTTGCTATTCTTAAAAAGTTATATAAATTTTTAAAACATATTATATTTATTTACAAAAATGATTTAAGAGGATGTGTATAAAATATACAAACTTGTAGTTGATGAATTGGCAATCATACCACATTTACTTATTTATTCTCATAATGTTAAATGCCATTTTGGGTCCAATTTCTCCACATTAAGAAAGATTTCTCTACTATCCTGAAACTAAAAGTCTGACAAAAGGACAATCAAGTGTAAATTCCCTTTTTTATAATGAAGATTTTTAAATTTTAAATCTTACCCTCTCCAATGTTATATGCTTTCCAAACAACTAGAGCATCTTCTGTAAACTTGAAGTTGTGCAAAGAAGTAATCTCTGGAATGTTACTTTTTACAATATTGGCTCCACTATCAAGGTTGGTCACAGCATTCACAACTTTCACTTTATATTTCCCTTGTTGGTTCCGGTCAATTGCCTATTTCAAAATTAATTAAAAATATAATTCAAGAGTAAACTTGGGAATGTGTTTTTAAAACATTTATTAGTTTTCTCACAAAGGAGATGACTGTAGGATCACCAGCTGTATGTTGAAGTAAAATGGGAGGTAACTCTAGTTACGGTAATAAGGGATAACATCAAATGTATAAGCTTTTGAAACACAATACCAAATCTTATTTTGAAATTTATTATTGATACAAACTAGATACTTGTACACCAATAAATGATGACTGCAACACCATTTTTATATAATTGGTTCAGTTATTTACTCTATAACAATTGTAAATGAGTGATAACAAATGCATCAGAGAAGGAATAATACAAACTGAAGTGAATAAAAAAAAAATATTATTTCATATCGGTTGAGAATAAGATTCTCTTATTGGATAAAAAGGGGTCACATGACATTCATTAATCTTCAGTAATAAATTCCATCGGTCATTAACAGAACAATACGGACCAGAAAACCAGTCGTTAATGAACTTTTACATGATATGGACCGGTTGGACGTGCACTAAAATGAATGGCACGGTATTACTACGACTGGTATTCACTCTTAGCTATAGAAATCATACAACTACTCAAGTTTGCTTTACGCGTTTTGAATTTATGAGAATTTTCCAAAAGATGGTTTCTCAATGAAATAAAATTAATAGTTCTTGAAAAACTGGTCATTATCCTGATACATGGACTGCCCGTAGGACAGTGGTATTGACTGCAACAGTGATAATGACCTCGCCTTTGGCTCAGTCATAATATCACTATCTTAGTCAATACCACTGTCCTGTGGGCAGTCCATATATCACGATAATGACCAGTTTTCAAGAACTATTATATAAGTATATTATAACAACCTGCTTCATTTGTTGTGCAGTAACAACATCATTCCCTTCGTTCACATATCTTTTTATTGAAGACTTGATGTGAGATGCCTTCCTGTCACAGGGACCTACAAAACAAAAATAAAGAAATTTTAAAATCTTGGCAATTCCAATGATGTCATGCTTTACATAAGTTCTATTAAATTTTTAAAGGTTGTGTATTGTAAAATAGTAGACACAATAAAGTATCTTAGAACTGCTCACTCCAATGTTAAAATAAAAAAATACATTATTACTAGTGTTTTAAAATTACTGATAGCTGTTATAAAACTATCATTTTCTATATTCAGTGGACCATGGAAATAGGTTAAAAATTCTATTTTGGCATTAAAATTAGAAAAAACATATCAGAGATAACATGTGTACTTAGATTCAAGTTGATTGGACTTCAACTTCATAAAAAAACCATCTCAACCAAAAACTTTACCCTGAAGCTGAACAGACGGACAAACAGACCAGAAAACATAATGCCCATAAATGGAGCATAAAAAACCTTTCATATTCACAGCACCAAATATTACATTGAAAGCTGGTGACACCTTTCAGATAAGCATGTCAAGTTCTACCCTGTTTGTGAAATGGATATTCTACTGAATATTTTTTTAGGGATTGGATGCCATTTCCTATTGACCACCTAGAAATCTTCAGACACAAATTTTGCTTGCAAAAAAAAATTTGAAATGGTAATTTTATTAATTTTGGTATTGACTGGTCTCCTAAAATACTTAGAAATGGTAATTTTATTAATTTTGGTATTGACTGGTCTCAAAAAATACTTTGAAATGGTAATTTTATTAATTTTGGTATTGACTGGTCTCAAAAAATACTTTGAAATGGTAATTTTATTAATTTTGGTATTGACTGGTCTCAAAAAATACTTTGAAATGGTAATTTTATTAATTTTGGTATTGACTGGTCTCCTAAAATACTTAGAAATGGTAATTTTATTAATTTTGGTATTGACTGGTCTCAAAAAATACTTTGAAATGGTAATTTTATTAATTTTGGTATTGACTGGTCTCAAAAAATACTTTGAAATGGTAATTTTATTAATTTTGGTATTGACTGGTCTCCTAAAATACTTAGAAATGGTAATTTTATTAATTTTGGTATTGACTGGTCTCAAAAAATACTTTGAAATGATAATTTTATTAATTTTGGTATTGACTGGTCTCAAAAAATACTTTGAAATGGTAATTTTATTAATTTTGGTATTGACTGGTCTCAAAAAATACTTTGAAATGGTAATTTTAATAATTTTGGTATTGACTGGTCTCAAAAAAATACTTTGAAATGGTAATATTATTATTTTTGGTATTGACTGGTCTCAAAAAATACTTTGAAATGGTAATTTTGATAATTTTGGTAATGACTGGTCTAAATTTGACTATTTTGTCTACTTGATTCAGCTTTATATGTATTTTACTTAATTAAACAGACAAATAAAAAATGTCTTGTCTCACCTTTTCCATTTTGAGCTTCTGAGAAGTTGTATGTGTCTAATAAATTCCCCAATCCACTGTGAAGCTGAGTTAATGTTGTTGAGGATTTGTAGCATCCAGCGTTGTCAGAAAACAGGTGGAATTTATTTAAAGTTGGAAGCACTTTTACCAAATCAGTTACTACATCTACCATTATTTGAGAAGTTACGTCGGCATCTTGGGAAGTTGGATTTTCAAAGATGTGAACGTGAGTGATACTATCAAATGTAACACCTTTCTTCATGAGTGACACACTGATATGCCAGTTCAGGCCACGCTTGGCATACCAATCCACTTGACCTTCTCGATATTTTCTTGGCAAGAATTTCATAGCCCAGTCAAATGTTATTAAGGCCTCATTTTCTTTCATCTTATCAGTTAAATTACGCCTTGCTTCCTCTTGATTACGTGCCCTGACAAGGTGTTTCTTCCATTCCTTGATGTCGTCTAAAGCTTTTTCAACCTACAAATATTTCAAAAGATTAAATATGAACATCAATCTTTAATATACATGTACATATAGATTTGGAGCTAGGATACTTATTGCACACTTTTACAAGGAGTTACAGATCATGTTTGACACTCTTTTAAATGAATAATGGCCCTTGGACAAAGAAAATTTCATGAAACTCGCTAAAAGCGCATACATACACCTTGTTTCCTAGCCTCATACAAATACAGCTGATATTCAAAGACACTAAACAGTTATTGTCTATGTAGGCAAATGAGTTATAGATCTATGTTCACATACTGCTAAAAAAGCAAGTGAAACTGGGAGCTACTGCTCACTGATGATACCCCCGCCGCAAGTGAATAATATTAATAGTGTAAAATCTTACAAGTGTTCGGTAAACAGGAAGTTGTCAAGTGATCAATCTGAAAACGCATCACACGGTATAGCTGACTTAGATAAACCCTGAAACCAAATTTCAGCAATCCTTGTATTGTAGTTCCTGAGAAAAATGGGACGAAAAATATTCATGGGACAGACTGACTGACTGACGGAAGAACAAACAGAGGTAAAACAGTATACCCCCCCCCTTTTAGAGCAGGGGTATAATTATATCCAACATACAATTTTTTATTTGAAAAACAAATACATTTTTATTTTATGTTTTACCAGAAAAAAATCAAATTTATAGTCCGTTTAACTCACTATTAACTTTTTTCTATGTGACAAACGATATATTTCGATTATAAAATTTATCTGAAGTAAAATTTCCTATTGGTTAACTTCAACATATCTAATTCTAATTATACATAGAGATGGATTGGAACTTACTGTATAAAGCACTGAATCTCTATTCTCCCATGTGTTGGCAATAACTTTTGTTAGTAACATATCAAACAGATCTGCCATATCTGAGCAGCTGTCACATCGGCTGTCATGTTCATGGTCACATACTCCTCTAAAGCATGGATCACTTGTGCTCAAAGCATATGGTGCACAATGGTCAGCAACTGTTGAAGTTTGCCTCACATGAATCTGAAAATTTAAAGCTAAACTATATGTTCATGATAATATTTTGTGCAAATAAATTTCCTAAAATACCTTCAATGACATTTATTGGTTGTCTAGTGTCCAGTGGCAAGAAAGGTGCATATATATAAAGGACTTTGTTATAATTAATGAATAATAGTCATGCTTTGTACTAAACCATCAAATATTGATTAAGCCAGATTTTTAATTTTCTGACACAGGACAACAGTTTACAGAAACATGTCGAACAAATCAATCTCTGGGCCAGCAGTCTGTTTTTTCTCCAAAATGCTATGTTAAAAGTGTGGAATTTTTTAATGTGCTAACACATAACAAAAAAGTTCACAAAAAGACATATCTCCTCACTTGGACCTGAACACATTATTCAAAATCAGTTTACCAGTCTTTGTTCTTTTAATCCTTGAGGCATGTATAAAGCAGATAATCAGCAAAAATATTTTTTTAGTTTTTGGACTGACCCTGACAGGGTTTGAACCCACAATCTCTTGTATTTAAGGTGGACATACTAACTATTACATTATCGCAGCTGTAATTTTAAATAACATAAGAAAATGCTTAAATTATTAAAAAAAAACACTTACTTTCATATCTGTTTTTAGGTACTGCTTTGCCTCCTGAAGTCTTGCTTTCAGTGCTTGTGTATCCTCAGGTAATAGCACAACTAATTTCTCCAACTCAACAAAAGCCCTGCCTCCCTCTGTTATGTAATTGTCAAGTCCTTCCATACTTTTTCTCACTGATGCTGCACACTCATCTAAAAGTTTATATAGGGTGCTTGTGCCTGCAAACATAATCAACATTTTAAAGATGTTATTGATAAATTTAAATCAAAAGCACATCAATGTGAAAATATTTTTTAATCTAATAAAGCCCATTGTACACTGGTAATGCAGATTTAGAGTAAAATTTTTACATGTTCTGCATATGCACCTTACATGTATTATATAGTCTTTTTGTGCATAGAAAGACATATTACTGTAGTCTGTATAACATAATGCATCCTTTTGTGGCATATAAGACTACATAATATTTAGAATGACAATAATAAACTTTATTTTTTTACCTTATGTGTCTCAATTGGTGTGTACCATTTTATGACATGACAATGTTCCATTTTTTATCAAATTATTTCCCACAATATTCTGACAGAGGTCAAGACTTCACTGTTTTTCAAATTGTGATATAACTATAAAGCATATGTCATGTATGTGGACGAAATCTATGATACTAATTACATATATATGTCAAGTTCAATTGTAGGCTGAATTTGCATTTACCTTTAAAGAGTTATGCCCCTTTGTGTCTAATAGCGGGGGGAAATTGGGTATCTGTATTATAAGGATTGAATTTCTTTAGTTTAGGATAAACTTACCTAAAGGTTTAACCTGATCTTCTTCACACAACTGGTTATACTGTTTGATGATGGAAACTGGTGCAATGGATCGAACTACATTTGGTATATTTCTGATCTCTCCAGTTGATAATCTTAGAGTTTTATCCCCAAATGGTAGGTCCTTAATGATTTGATTAGATGTTATAAAATCTATAAAATGTTCTAAACATTTGGCATCAAACTTCTCTCTCTGTTGTTTTGAGGGCTGAACTGGCTGTCCTGCACCTGACTTGTCTGTGTGTCTTTTAGCCTCATAGTACCTCCATTGTGTAATATTGGGAATCATCTATAAAAAAAGAAAATAAAAGCACTCACTTAGAAGTTTTGCCTATTTCCCTTGCCTTATCATTGAATTTATTATAAAAGTCTGTAACATGAAGGTTTTGCAACTAACACATTAACTAAACTAAAAATAATGTACTCTTAGATGCATGATTTTTTTATTTATAGTTGAACTAGTGGATTTGAAGTAGCTGTTGACGATTTTAAGTACTCGCAGATCAGTAATTAGGATATTTTGTTGATGGGATATAAGATGTGCACTCTGTTTTTGTTTAATAGATGTATGTTATTTGTATCCATCTGAAAAGCCTTTTTCAACTGATTTTTATACAATTATAATGTTTTTCTCGTAATTATTATGTATTGGTAACATTTTGTCGTTGCAATGGTATTTTATCTTGAATTCTTGGGGTTCTTAGATGTTGACTGTAACAAAGTACTAAGTTTTTGTATATAAACTAGACTGTTTGTTTTCTCCTTTGAATTATTTTACATTTGTCATTTTGGTGTCTTTTATAACTTTGAAGTATGAGCTTTGCTCATTGTTGAAGGCCATACAATGAACAAAAGTTGTTAATTTCTGTGTCATTTGGTCTCTTGTGGAGAGTTGTCTCACTGGTAGCCATACCACATCTTTTTTTATAAACAAAATCAATGTTGTATGATATATATATAGTCAAATGAAGCAGGCCTGACAGACATTTGCCCCTAACAATTTTTCAAAACACTAAATACAATTGACCTGTTGCTTAAAGTATCAAATATAATCTAACAAACTGACAAATTTAACAAAAAATTTCAATGACCAATTAACCATGAAAATGACTTCAAGTCAGATAATACTTTAAAGACAGACATGTACACTTTACAATTATATTAATTGTTCCATACACTAAACATAGCTGACCTATTGCTTTAAGTATTTGGAAAACCGACCAAAACACAAAAACCTAACAATGATTGAATGAATAATGAAATATAAAAACGAGGTCAAGGACAGATGATATTAAATATAAGACATTTAGTCTTAAATTAACCTCCACAAAAAATATAGTACATGTAATTCTATCTAACATGTCTAAGAATAATCCTTACCTTTCTTAATCCATCATAGTTTAGTTGCTCAGTGAGGATAGACAAGACCTGTCGTCTGAACATCCATGTATCAGCCTTAGTGTATATTTCTAGAAGAGTCTTCATGGTATTGTCTTTCAATGATTCTGGATAAAGTTCAGCTTCTAGAAATGGTGCCTCACCTGGACAAATTGTTTCAAAAACAGAGTTAAGGCACTGCCTAGCCTTGAGTTTATATCTCTGAATGGTTCTTGCACTAGCACTCTCCAAAGGTCCCTGGATCTTCTTTATTGGACTAATTCCAGACAGGCTTAAAAATTCATTAAGTTTATCTAATTTTTCAATCACACAAACTGACGCCTCTGAAACCTGACTTCCCCCTGCAAGTGACTGGTCTGTTTCCTGACTGAGGACTAAATCATCTAAACACTCTTTCGCCTGTAATTTACATTGTACATTAATTGACATTGATCACTGTAGTGTTAAAATAAGGTTGAGTGACTAATAAACTGATCTTTTTATGAAAAAACAAATCCCAACAAGAATGTATCCATAGTACACTGATGCCCCACCCCTTTTGCACTGTCATTTTCTATGTTTAATGGACAGTGAAACATCATAAAAACTCCAATTTGGCATAAAAATTATAATGATCATATCATAGGGAACATGAGTAATGAGTTTCAAGTTGATTGGACTTCAACTTCATCAAAATATCTTCATGTATCTGGAACAAAATATTTAACCTGAAGTGGGACAGTCAGACAGACATGACAGACGAATGGACACACAGACCAGGAATCATAATGCACATTAATGGGGCATAATTATTGTTTTACACGTTCAGTTGTATGTTACACATGTACATGTCATCATGTTTTTTTAACTCAGAGGCGGATTTAGGGGGGGGGGAGGGTCCAGGGGGCCCAGGCCCCCCCTTTTTGGGAAAAAATTTGGTTGCTTATATAGGGAATCATTGAAGCGTGACTGGAGCGGGCCCCCACTTATGAAAATTCCTGGATCCGCCACCTTTATTTTTTTATACTCCATGTTCCTAAATTCAAGAGTATTTTATTTTCAAGTAACTTGACATATTTTTAAACTTTTGCTATAATCTAACACAGTAATGCATTCAACTACATTGACCTTGACCTATTTGTACATAAATTAGGCTGTTAATTTTCTCGTTTGAATTGTTTTACATTGTCATTTCAGGGCCTTTTATAGCTACATGTCTATGCGGTATGGTCTTTGCTCATTGTTGAAGGCCATACAGTGGCCTGTAGTTGTTAATTGCTGGGTTATTTTGGTATCTTGTGCAGAGTTGTCTCATTGGCAATCATACAACATCTTCTTTTTTTATTTTTAACATATTTTTACTTAACACTGTTACAAGATGAACATTTTTTTTTATAACTTTGTAGATAATCACAGATTTTACTGATTTAACTACATGTTACATGTAGCTTGAAAAATTTAAGGATGGTGGGGCTAGTTGTTTTTAAATAATAGCTTATTTGTAAAGCTAAATATGGAAAAGTATGACATGTTTGATCTGATATACAATATTAATCATATCTTTCAAAAACATTTCATGGTATTTACCTTTCTTTTTCTCCTGTTAGTAATAGACATACATGTATGCTCTTCATCTGCTTCAACCTGCAAACATTCAATAAAGAAATGCATTTACTTTTAATATCAGGCTCAAACTTGCAAATTGTGTTGTTGTTGAAGGCCTTACTTTGACCTATGATGGTTTAGTTTTACAAATTGTGACTTGGATGGAGAGTTGTCTCATTGGCAGTGACTGGCACTCTTCCATTATCTAGTGTAAAGTTTGTTTGACCATCATGTACATGTATATGTATATGCAAGAATTACAGCTAATTTCCAAATGCTTGTAGAGTACAACTTTGGCTAGCCTGTTTGCTTTGTTTGTATAAATGTTAGCTCAAGCATTGTAATTAAGATTGACATCTGCAAACAATATAGGCCTGCATTATCAAAGCAGTACATATCATATTTAAATTTGATTGCAAGTAATTCAATTAAAATTGTCACTATACAAACAAAGCCAGCAAGCAAACCAAACTGAAAGTCTTACCCTACATGCATTAGAAAATTAGCTGTAAAGCTTTTGTTTGTCAGAAATTGGATGTGTCACAGTTATAGTATTTGGATTTGAAAGTATACAATTGTTAACATACATGGTTAGGTTGACTATAGCTATCTACTGTAGTTCTGCTGCTAAATTCTGGTACATTATCTGTCATTTCATGGTCAGATATATGTGTCTCTTGTCTCCAATAGGAATGCTGATCACCCTGGAAAAATGTGTATATTTTAAATGACTTCCCTCTAGCTATTTTTAAACATGTATATCATTGCAGTTTGACATCAATTTTGTAAAGTTTTATAATTGTATACCTGGCATGAAGTTTCATAGAAAAACTCAGAAATTAGAATCATGTACTGTCTCTGGTGGCCATATTTTATAAATTTGGAATTGGTATCATTATCTGCCTAAATTTCATATTTTTTCGGACATGCAGTCTATATGTATATATATATATTAATGTACAAAGATGTACTTAATATGCATAGGTGTATCAGGAAAAGGGGGGATTTGGTTGATTATGTGGGGAATCACTGAAGCATGACTGCAGAGCCCCTCCCCCTTAGGTCAGTTCAAGGGATTATGAAAAGTTCTGGATCTGCCATCTGATACTAATATGAATAAAAGTGATTTATAAAAAGTTAACTTGAAGTAGGTGTTTCAACATAAACAGTACTACTGACATATTAAAATTCCTTGAATTAAAAGTGCAGTGAATACATGTACATGTATACATTTTGTATACCACAGACAATACTCAATTGTTGTTTACTTTTACAAGATTTTCCTTGAAAACATAGTTATATTTGATCTTACCTGCACTATTTTAGAAACATCTAAAGATAATTCCTCACACTGAGCTTGTTTCAATAGACTTTTTCTGCACTTTGTACAAAGACCTGAATTAAAAAAAAAATAATATCATTGAAGTTGCCTCAACAAAATCATAGATGAAAATATTGTCATGATTGTGTATTTTTGAATGTACATGTAATCTGAGACTCCTAAACACATACCCTGGTACATACATGTATGTGTAAAAAAAATAGATGCACGAGTACATACTATTGTATGATATATAATTATTCTTTTAGACTTAATCAAGTTTATTAAGTTTTGTAAGTGATTAAAAAGGCCAATATAAAATATGTTGTAAATGTAACATGCTGAAATAATTTATCTTCATTTCATTGATTTTTTTATCATATAAGGCATTGTGACTTTATACTGAAGTAAATATAGTGAAAAATACTTTGGGTTAGATGGAAGGCAAGCTAAATGCATACAGGATGAATACATAATACATACATTTGTAATGATGATAAACAATGTATGAATAGGCCATACATTGACCTATAATGGTTTACTTTAAAAAAAAAAATGTTATTTAGATGGAGAGTTGTCTCATTGGCACTCACACCACATCTTCCTTTATCTATATAAAGACCTACTGTAGACATTGTAGGCATTGACACACTGAGACAGATATTATAATTTGAAAGTTTACTCCAAATAAGTAACATATATGGTATTGGCAAATGGCTGTTGGTTTATAAAATTTGTATTTCTAGTAAAGAAAAAGGCTATTGTGATCACAAATGTTTTGCTTAGGAGTGATGTCCAATGCAATATCATGGCATATGGGACCACCATAAAAATCATTGTGATAGAAAGGAGGTGCACAATGACAATTGTATGCTTAAAACATGAAAGGTTTTATGCAAGTTTCATTGAATTTTGTTTTTCTAGGAATTTGCAGGTACATTTAAGAGAAAGTGTTATGATGACCCCCTTTTTAATGGTCACCCCTTGAAAACCTGCATTAAATAAATTTCGTACTTACCAGTTCCAACAGGTAAAACAATTCCAGTGTTGTTAAATATAGTTTTCACTTGAGGAGATGATATATATCTTTCTGTTTTGCAGTTCTGGCCTGAATGGTAACATACATCACTTGGTACACTGCAGAGTCTTTTCATACATCGTTTCTTGTATGCATTTCGAAATTCATGTACGTGTGAAGAACAAATGTTCTTAAACAATAAAAACCCAGTTCCTGGTGAAATACCACATGAAGTCAAAAACATAGATTGATCCTCGGTATTGAAAGTGTCAATGGTATACAGTTCAGATGAACATTCCAAATGGGGAAAATCTGGCAGGGAAGATTTAGAAAAATTACAAGTTCTGCACTCATTCAACCCTGCCATCATGCATGGCAAATCATACAAGGGTTGTTATAAGTTAAACCACAGTTTTTAAATGCTACATGACAATCACCATCAACAGTTTTCTCTGTAAAACTAAAATAACTGGATCTATCATCTGCTGGAACTTTGTTTATGTTTTCCCGCCTATTTGTACTTCCAACAGGAGAGTTCCAAAATTGTCAAAGGGAGACAACTCAAACATAATTTTAGAGCAAATTTGAAAGAAGACTGGTTATTTAAAAACCAGTTTTCTCGAAATGTTTTGATGATCCCATTCTAATTTTTTTACAGAAATAAAACCATATTTTTAGAGAACAATTTCATATAACTGATAAAGGCAAATGCCCTCTGCTTTTTTAAATATACTTTCATATTTCAAGATGGCAATATGACATATACTGATATAAATTGTCTTTTATTCCTTTCATGCAGACAAATCTTTTGAAAATCTTATTACTTTTTGCAATCAATATGCAAGGCAATTTAATAGAAAAAAATAAGTGCCTTAAAATTTTCCACAATAACAGAAAAATATTAATTTTATTGTACCTGTACTTTTCAGGTACGCACATATATATATAATGATTGGTAGCCATAGCAACAAAACATAACAAGAACAAAAAAATTAAAAAAAAGTAATTTAATGGTTCATGAATTATTCCTGCAAATTTTTATGCATTTTGCTGTTATACCCTGGCATGGTTTTTTTGGTGGTTACATAGAACTGGTCTTAACTAGTATGATAACCATCAAAATAAAACTCTTAGATTTCATAATGAACATTTTTTTTTCACTTTTTCAACAATTTGAATTTTTCTATGATCGCTAATGCATGGTTAAATGACAATTCAGTGACAAGAACATAAAACATGTATTTGTGACCTTTTCTATTTTTTTCTACTAAAAACCCACCTTGCATGAAAGAGGTAACATCAGTTGTCCTGAGGGTAGGGGCTCTTGTAATAGGTTTTAAGTAACTCTTACCTTGCTTGTCAAACAAAGAGGTAACATCAGTTGTCCCCAGGGTAGGGGCCGTAGGGGCTCTTGTAATTGGTTTTAAGTAACTCTTACCTTGCATGTAAAACAAAGAGGTAACATCAGTTGTGCCCAGGGTAGGGGCTCTTGTAATTGGTTTTAAGTAACTCTTACCTTGCATGTCAAGCAAAGAGGTAACATCAGTTGTCCCCAGGGTAGGGGCTCTTGTTATCGGTTTTAAGTAACTCTTACCTTGCATGTCAAACAAAGAGGTAACATCAGTTGTCCCCAGAGTAGGGGCTCTTGTAATTGGTTTTAAGTAACTCCTGTAGCCTTTCAAAACACATGCTTGGAAACGTAGAAAGGCTTCTTGTATACGTAACTCCATTAATGTCTACAAAAATAAGATGAAGAAAAAAATTGATTTAAATAGAAATATCTAAAACATATCTTACAAACTAACTATAGTATCAAAACAATTATGATACATCTTAAATAACACAAGTGTGCACACACTGAAATGTCTCACCTTCTTTACTAATTATTGATATTATGTTGATAGTCCTAAATATAAAGCTTTATTACAACTGTCACATAAACTCAACATTAACAAAGAAAACTACACACTGATCAATGAACCATGAAAATGAGGTCTGGGTCAGATGAACCATGCCAGGCAGACATGTACAGCTAACAATTATTCAATACAACAAATATAGTTGACCTATTGCTTATAAATTAAGAAAAAAAGACCAAACACAAATACTTAACACTTAGCAATGAACCATGAAAATGAGGTCAAAGTCAAATAAAACCTGCGCGACTGACATGTAAATCATAAAATATTTCCATACACCAAATATAGTTGACCTATTGCATATAGTATTAGAAAAATATATCAAAACTCAAAATCTTAACTTTGACCACTGAACCATGAAAATGAGGTCAAGGTCAGATGACACCTGTCAGCTAGACATGTATACCTTACAATCATTCCCTACACCAAATATAGTTGACCTATTGCATATAGTATAAGAAAAACAGACCAAAACACAAAAAACACAAAAACTTAACTATAACCACTGAACCATGAAAATGAGGTCAAGGTCAGATGACACCTGCCAGTTGGACATGTACACCTTACAGTCCTTCTATACACCGAATATACTAGACCTATTGCTTATAGTATCTGAGATATGGACTTGACCACCAAAACTTAACCTTGTTCACTGATCCATGAAATTAGGGTGAGGTCAAGTGAAAACTGTTTGACCAGCATGAGGACCTTGCACGGTACACACATACTAAATATAGTTATCTATTACTTATAATAAGAGAGAATTTAATGTTACAAAAAATTGGAACTTTTTTTTCTGAAGTCACTGAACCATGAAAATGAGGACAAGGACATTGGACATGTAAAAGACAGAAAGTTCGTAACATGAGGCATCTATATACAAAGTATGAAGCATCCAGGTCTTCCACCTTCTAAAATATAAAGCTTTTAAGAAGTTGGCTAACGCCGCCGCCGGATCACTATCCCTATGTCAAACTTTCTGCTAAAGTTGCAGGCTCAACAAAAACTATGTAAATCAATTAATTATAGTTTGATTACTTTTTATGGTTCTTACTTCAAATACATAAAGAGCTATCTTTTATACTCAATGTAGCTTTCTAATTCAACTTTAAACAGAGTATAAATACCTCTTTCCTTTTCATTCTGAAGTCATGTTCCATGGGAGCAAGTTCTAGAACAATTTCATCTACCATCTGAGTACCAACACGAGTTGTACATAATTCATCAAATAATTTATGCAATGTCTCTTGTAAAACACGAGCTGGTTTCTGAAAATAAGAATTCAATGTTTATCCTGCATCAAATTTATTAATAATTAAAGAACCTTAGTGAGCACGCTCACATACCCCACGTCCCCACATTGTCATTGGAGAAATTAAATAAGTATAAGAAAAAAAAATTGTATAAGAAAAAATATTGAATAATAATTTCCTGTCAATATACATAGTATGTCCTTATTATCTACAAAATTTCATGAAATTCTGTTGTGTGTTTTCAGAGGAGTTGAGATGACAAACTGTTGCAGAAGTACATTGAAGCAAATAAGTTCAAAAGGGCATAACTCCTAGAATAAAAATTGAACCGTAATTTCCTGTTGATATGCACATCTACATAGTATGTCCTTATTATCTACAAAGTTTCATGAAATTCTGTTGTGTGGTTTGAGAGGAGTTGCGATGACAAACTGTTGCAGTAGTACATTAAAGTAAATAAGTTCAAAGGGGCGTAACTCCTAGAAAAAAAATTGAATCGCAATTTCCCGTTGATATGCACAACTACATAGTATGTCCTTATTATCTGAAAAGGTTTCGTGAAATTTTGTTGTGTGGTTTGAGAGGAGTTGCGATGACAAACTGTTGCAGTAATACATTAAAGTAAATAAGTTCAAAGGGGCGTAACTCTTAGAAAACGTAACTCTTAGAAAAAAAATTGAATCGCAATTTCCCGTCGATATGCACAACTACATAGTATGTCCTTATTATCTGAAAAGGTTTCGTGAAATTCTGTTTTGTGGTTTGAGAGGAGTTGCGATGACAAACTGTTGCAGTAGTACATTAAAGTAAATAAGTTCAAAGGGGCGTAACTCCTAGAAAAAAAATTGAATCACAATTTCCCGTCCATATGCACAACTACATAGTATGTCCTTATTATCTGAAAAGGTTTCGTGAAATTCTGTTGTGTGGTTTTAGAGGAGTTGCGATGACAAGAAACAGGACTGACGGACTGACGGACGGACGGACGGACTGACGGACGGGTCAAAAACATTATACCCTCCGCAACTTCGTTGCGTGGGGTATAATTAATAAGGCAGTAGATTTTTTTTTCTTTTCACAAAAAACATTTCTAATCTAATTTTTTTGTTTATACCATTAAATAAATGTATTACATTATATGGATATCTATGTACTTTTTCATCTGTGATTAGAACAGACAATTTATATATGTTACTGCATATTTGAATGTCTAAAAAGAAGAATGAACTTAATGTTTGGTTATTGGCAAAGTGGACTAAGAAATTAACATTAACTTAAATATAAATGGATTTGTTAATGAGTATTGCTTTTTTTTACTTTGATATTTGGTGAATGTTCATGTGCTAGCCATTTAGAAGAACTAGATGTTACCATGTTATTAAGATACTATTCTTATCTTTTTATCTAACATGTACGTACCTTTGGTAGATTTCTGTAGTTTATGTTCTTTTTATCATCAGGTCTGTAAAATTTCAAAACAATCATTTTTAATGTGCAAAGATATATCCTAAAACATGTTCAATACAAAAATCATCTAAATATTGAATATAATGACTTTTAAACTGAATTATTTTTTAAAAGAAATCATTTATAAAAAATAGATTGTATATAACAATTTATAAAAAGATTGTTTATATTTGTTTTTATTAATTACTTTATATACTTACAAGCTGATTGTGATAGTATCTAAATCTACACACACAACATCTGAAGGAGGGTCATACAGGTCAAAATATCGGGAATCTATACCTGTTAATTAAACATACAACAATTGTATTTTTCTCTTACATGACACACCTATTAAGAATTTTGTAGTGTTTACTTGTGCTATTTTAAAATCATTATTTTCTAGAAATAATCTTTAGTTTTGTGTAGTTAATAAAAATCTTTTCTATGCACTTTAAAATGAAGAAATGATATCTGAGTGTACCAACATATAAAAGTGGGTTTTTTTTTTTGTGTTCCTTAATTCTATTCCATTGAAGACACAAGAACTTAAAGAAAAACTTCAGTTATTTATGTTCTACAAATGTACCAATCAAAATCATACTTATATGTACTAATAAGCTTATAAGAATAGTTGACGGTTTTATGTGTTTTTACATAAGAAATATGGAAAAATGTAAAAATATGTGCCATTACAGTCTTTTTTGCATTTTTGCGCCTGTCCCAAGCCAGCAGCCTCTGGCCTTTGTTTGTCTTGTATGTTTTTTTTTTAAATTTTAGTTCAATTAGGTTTTGGAGTTTAGTATGACATCCATTTTTACTAAACTAATACACATTTTTATTTAGGGCCCAGCTCAGGCAAACCTCTAGTTGTGTGATTTTCTTGCTGCATTGAAAACCCATTGGTTGCCTTCATCTGTTATCTGCTCTTAGGACAGGTTGTTGTCTCTTTGACATATTCCCCATTTACTTTCTCAATTTTATTTGCATACAAAACAGATTTCACTTACCAACAATAAATGGCACAGGAGCACTTAATACATAGGACAGACCTAACGGACATAATGGAATGTATGGACACTGCCAGTGTAAGGGAAATATCATCTACAATATAATCAAATAATTAATAATCAACATCACAAAATGAAATGTATAGACAATATGTATGGATATTTTTCAATGTAAACTGTAAACAAAATATTTAAGTGGTTTCTGCTACTATGGGTATCAACCTGAAGTTTATATTTCTTAACAGAGATCACATTTTGCAAGATTTTTAAAATAAATTTTCAGCAAAATGGCAGCCTTCAAGCAAATGATCAAATATGACTAAGATTAATAAATAAGTCAATGAACTGAGGTGAGCAATTTATATTTCATACATTCAATTCAATGAAAGAACCAGTCCTGATTAAAATTAATTAAGTCCAATAACTCTACAACAAGCAAAATCTTAGAGGGAGCTTCTCTTCAAGAAACATCTACCTAAATATATGATTGTCAATACTTACATTTATGACAGCTTCAGCAACACCAGTTAACACAGCTGGTCGAAGTGAATGTATCAATACTTTCTGTTCATGTAGAATATATAACAATAAGTTCATGCAGTTTTCTGGTCCTAAGTTCTTTAACATTGTGATAAATGAAGCTCCACTGAAAAACAAAACGAATTTGACATCTTAGCAAGATATCATATAAATATTATATCCGTTTTGTTTTAGTAGGCCTGCTTTCATAAGAGATGAATGTTAAAAAAAAATGAGATTTAGATTCAGGTATTATACATCATCATAAAGGATAAGAACTAGAAATTTTAATCAGTTATACAATTCATTAATTAATTTACAGGACTTGGAATTCAAAAAAACATTATTTATCATGCATTTATCCTTGTGAAAGATACACACAAGTGCCATAGTATAGGACCTTTTAAGCGTATAGTCTCAAAAGATAAATTTTCTATGATTATGAAGACTTTTTTAATTTCTTTACTTACATAAACTCTCTAATGTATAATTTTTCATTCCCCCAAAAATTGTTTTATATTGTTTTTACATGCTGTTGATAGTATAGTCAACATGAACATAACAGATAAAAAAAACACTAATCATTCCTCATACTCTATCTCTTCCAATAGAAAATGAAACAATTCTGAGTAATATATATCAACCAACCTTTGAGGCAGTGGTGAATCCTCTGGCATGGACAGTATTATGGCTTCATGGCTGAGCTAAAATACACAATGTAAAAATAAATTCAGAAAAACTTTAGGTTTAAACTGTTTATATTTACTTTGATTTGAATTCAATAATAGAAAATCTTTAAAATTATACTTTTTTGTATGAAACAAATTACAGAATCCATTACAGAACCCATTACAAATTAGTTAAAATTATGAGATTTTCAAGAATGATTTGCACTCTTTAATTCAATTACTTCCCTATAATTATATTTTTCAACAGTGGAATAAGGAATAACTTACCTGAACTAATATATTGGGTCTTTGTGGTGAAGGGTATGGTACATCATACATAAAATGTGATATATGTCTGAAAAAAACACAACATCTGATTAATGTTCTGGTCATTATGAATGAAAAAAAAATCTGTATTTAATAATGCATTTACTCATACTAGGATGCAGACAAAAATACCTTTTCTGCACTCAATTTTAATACTCTGAAAAAGTTTATTTTGAAAAAGAATGAAATTTACAAATATAAAATACTGGATTACAGCTGTTTGTAAAATTTTTAAACCTTTATTTTTTAGATCAAGTGAAGTGAGTTGTTGTACTATAAATAAATCTACAGGGACTCTATATATCCCAACTGATACTAACCTTTCTAATGGAACAGTATGTGGACCAGTTATAGAATTCCTATATAAATATGTAAGAAATAGCCGGAAGGCATCAAAGAATGGCCAGTGTGATAGTAAACATATACACTTATTAGAATGAACAGTTTTCAGTATTCTATATTGTTCTCTTATGTGTTTATTTTTCAGTCCAAGATGTCTCATTTGTAAATCTGACAATTTTTCCTCTTCAAATTCTTCATAAAACTGTACTGCAGCTCCATACACCTACAAAAAAATGTATTTAACTTCTTAAAGTAAGAAATATATACATGCCAATTTTATCAATTGATAGAGATGTAATGCCATTCTTTGATTTCATATGTTTTCTTGAAGGTCAGTGTTATTGAAAGAGGAAATCAAACCACAGAGGACTATAGACCTTCAAAAAGATATTTACTACTTCTACCCCAGGGCTGTTCTAGAATGTGTATAAACATTTAATTCATAACTACCAAACTATTGCTTTTCAAATAAGGTGACAGTAGATTAACAAAGCTCTAAAATCTCATAAAATCATTTGAAATATACCAACCAATCAAAAAGCACACTAGTAAAATTTTCATTTATTGATAGACTTTTACCTTTTCTCCATCTGATCCTGTTAAAACGAAAGTAGAAAAGATAGGTAGAGGATGCTGAGCTTTAGCAGACCAACACTCAATTGATGCTCCCATAGGTAAACAGAACATAGGTACCGAATCTGGCAAAGGGAAACTTTCATAATCTTCTATGGGATATCTGTCCAATATTGCTGTAAAATACAAATACTTCAGATGAATACTAAAATTATATGAAGTTCTCTATTCTGCCAAGTTGGTAAAATTGTCACTATCAACTATGACAAGGGCTCAGTGTTGAAGACTGTATTATGACCTTTAATGGTTACTTTTACAAATTGTGACTTGGATGGAGAGTTGTCTCATTGGCACTCATTCCACATCTTCTTATATCTATAAACGATGGAACTCTTAATTAGAACCAATTGTTAAATCAACAAGTACACAACATTTTTTGAGAAAACATTACAGGGATTGACAAGTATATTCAAAGTTGAATGAACAGATATGTGCAGTTTGAGTTTTATTCCAGACCATCTCAATTACAGATATTTAGCTCCTGTCATATCATTCCTCCCAACAGATAAGTATGGTTTAGTATACTGTATACAAACCTGGCTTATATGCTAATAGGTCTGCTTTGGTTACAGCTTTTTTGTAACATATGAAAACATCTGAACCAATCTGAAAAGACAAAATCATAAATATACATTTTGTACTTATGCTTTAATATATATATTTCATCTATCCAAGTTTATATAGTATTAAACATTTTAGTGATATGTTTTTATCCTTATTCACTGAGAAATAACAAATATTTTAACTGAACAATTTAATAATGCAAGTATTGGAACTGCAATAATCTGTAAGCAAGAAATGAGCTGTCAAATTGACATTTTTTTTTATTGTGAAGGTAACTATTCATAAACTTAGTAAGGGGGCAAGTAATGTGAAATGAAATTCCTTTATTTAATTATTACCAAAAGATAATAATTTGATAAGCATTGGTCAAGTGGTTTATAAAATACTGCATACTAAAGTCAGAAAACTGCAGTCTTGTTATTAAATTTGACCTCTTTTTTTCACCAGTAACAACATAAACAATTTTGATATAAAGTTGTTCAATGGTTCCTGCTTTATTGCAGGAAACCAAAATAAACTGCCATTTTGCAATCAATCAGGGACTGTACCTCCTCAACAACATATATACAAGTGAAAATTGATAACATCCAACTTGACTTACATTTGTCAAGAGTAACAATATAAAAACTAAATTGGTTGAATGGTTCATAATTTTTTTCGCAGGAAACAACTTGAAACCCCATACTGCCATTTGATGGCGATCTTTTTATTATTATTCAAACTTTCATGAAAATGTATGTTATATTATCCCCAGTTTTTAATGGGGGTTGTGTTGACAAGTCTTTAAGTTTTTATATTGTATTATTGTCAGTCTGTTTCTTTTTTAGCCATGGTGTTGTCAGTTAATTTTTTATTTATGAGTTTGAATATCACTCTGGTATCTTTCGCCATTCTTTTATAAATCAAATATTGTCTTTTGTGATACATTTCAAATATATGACTTACCATTCCTTTGTTTAGATTTTTCTCTATACAATGGTAGGCATGTGGAGGATTTTCATTCTGTAATAAAATCATAGCCATTATCACATAAATATCTTCATACATCTAAGTGTAATTACCATTTATGTTTCACAGTGCAGTAAAATTTCGCATGATTTACTCTTGAACATAATGAACAAACAGAATATATTTGTCTTATTTTATTTTTCTGACAAAATAGCAGAAGCATTTTTTAATTTCTAGAGATTCATTTTCGACAAAGTGTTCATTCCTTTTAGTATCACTCATTTTTTTGGAGTATTTACCTAAATCACCAACAATGCAGTTGGTTGTTTGGCACCAGATTTTTTGTGCCTATGACATACCTTATTTGACAGAATGACACATATATCAACCACAGATAGTGTATCACTAGCAGCTTCTTCTTTAGCCCTCCGGAATGTGATATATATCCTTCCATTATTAGAATTGTTAACATTAGCAGGGCTACCCCAGGCTGTGGTATGACAAACCTCACATCCAGGCATTAATCTTTCCTTTCCTTCATACAAAACCCTAAAAGACAAATAACAATGAAAAAAGTCACACATATGATTATTTTCATGTATGGTGTCAAGGCATTTATCTTTTAAAACATGAAAACAAGTAGATAAAAGACCAGAAATTCCATTTCATACAATGCAATAACTAAACAATGTAGACCTATGATATGCAGTTAGGCCAATAGGCCCATATGTCTAGTGTTAACACTATATGTGAGGCAATCCTTACTAATAGAAACAATATAGAAGTGCTGAGGGACTGAATTATTTAGATTCCTTGATAGAACACATCACTCTAGCTGGTCAGCAGGGCTCTCATGATGTAACAATTTGAATTCATACATGTAGACCATATTCAAATATCAAATAAATCCACTTACAAATGTATGCTTTTCTAAGATAACCTTACCCAACATCAATAAGTGGAGGTTTCTCTCTACTTCGTCTGTAACAAATGTACAATTCATGGCACCGTATACTTCCATGATTTAGATCTGCAGGAAACCCAGATGAAGTCTTAGCTATACATGTATAATTCTTCGGTAATTTCTCTCCCAATGATTTGTTTATAATACAAATATCAGTGATAGGATCTTGTTTATACGATGATTTTATGGCAGCTTCATTGGATATTTCCTCTAGAGGAAGTGGATTGTCAGGAAGTCCAACTACCACAAAATAATCTGCCACTCTTCTCTCATCCATATCTACAATTAAAAAATATATTTGTCATTGATTTCTGTCTGTCGTGTTGGTTTTTAGCTTTACCATATATCAGACTTTTTTTTGTTACGTACATCAAATTCATTTGGACTCTTGTGGATAGTTGTCTCATTGCCAATCATACAATATATCCTTATTTTCATATTTTAAATATATGAAACTTGTATGCCATACTGTAATTGACTTATATATCTATTTTCTCGAAGGAGTGTAATATTTACTACATGTACTACGACCAAAGTGGATTAATCACTGTTTTGTCAGCCACCTACACAAACTTGGATGATTCTTTTTTATTGGAACTAATTAATATAATTTGTGGCAAAGAGCATGATGTAAACCACAGACTTTCTCAGAGTAACTGACCAATTTATTCTATATTGATAAATCTAAGTCTAAGTGTACATTCGGAGATAGCTGTATTGTATTTAAAGCTCAATAGCATCAATTGGTGATTTGATAGTAAATTAAGTTTATTGGAGATGCGTTAGCATTACATTTAAAATCTGTCATTCATCGTCTGTGCTTGCGCAATCAGTTTCATAGCATCATTTGTCATTATTGTGAATTGATGTCATGAAAATTGGTGACGTTCATCATGTTCATAGTCCAGATCCTGTCTTTGAACCTTTTTACATCCTTTCTCAATTACTGAATTTTAGATAATGGTCACTACTACATGTATCAATAACTACTAATATTATAAATCTAGACAAAAAGGGCATAGTTTCTTTCATGTCTGAATTAGAAGAAAGTTGATGAAGAAGGTTTTTTTTCACTTTCATTCATCTGGAGTACATTTACGCTGTAATCATATAACTAAATCTTGAATTTGAACAAAAATCATTCACCTGGTAAATGACTAATCAATACTTGTACCCACCTATGGGTGTTGACAATATGCTTTTAAGAAATAATTCTATTTTACAATATTTTTTTCTTTTCATTAGTACTTAGCCATTACAACTTCAATTTCCACATTAAAGATCAATTTATAACCTAATGCCTAGACCATTAAATTTTTTAACTTCTTTAAAATGAAATTTATACAAAAAACAAATGACTTACCTACAAAATGTACTTCATTGACTTTTCACAACTTTAATTTAGTTAAAAGCAAACATTATATTTTTTAATCCTATATTTTTGTCAAATGCCTAGTTTCGATTGTGTACTTACAATGTAGGTGTACATTTGTTCTTAACAACAATGCTATGTATTATGTAACATATAATAAATTGTCTACCATCAAGCTTAACAAATTCACAGAAAATTTAAAATAAGACTAAAAATTTACACATTTATTATGACTGTTTTTTTAAATGATCACAAATTATTTCCTGTTATCCTATTGATTTTTTGAGCAATTTATAAAGAAATAATGTGCACTAAGCAGTGGAAGTTTCCTTTTTTTAGCTAAATCATGAAAATATGGGATTACTAGTTAATCCTAGTGTCATTTTCATCATGATGGCCTTATTTAATTTTATAACAGCAGAAAATAGCTTGACCTCTGTATGACCTAACTTAATAATACATATTTGTAAATCATAGTTGCATAAAATGTAAGTCAAGAAAGTGATACCATGTCATCTGAACATGTTATGTGCATAATCACCACTCTCATTTCATAAATATCTTCAATTTACTGTTATCTAAAAACAGACAAAAAAATACAAATTTCTGGTCCAAAAATCAATTGTTCCAATAAATTAAATCATAACTAAACACAATTACCATAATACATTGATTACTATGAAAACTGGTTTGTACTGTTTACCATCATAAATCAATATTTTCAGTACTGAATTTGACGGCCAATTTAACTTGATTTAACAACTAAATATTAAAACAAAGTCTAGCTACTTGATTGCCCCTTTGAAAATCTGAGCTGCACATCCTTATCATCCTTATTACATTTGTATTAAGATAGAGTAGCTTAGATTAAATATAAGATCACACATCCTGTAATGTTCAAACAAATTAGTAAGAGCCTTTATTGGTCAAAACATTTGGGAATAACCTTAAGCTTCGGTAGTACTGAGCAGGGGGAAAATTTTTACATGTGTCAATGATCAATTAAAATTCCATTAAATCATTTGTATTTCACAACTTGAACATAATCATGATAATGGGGTAAAACTATTGTTTGAGTTATGATAATTTAATAAATAGATGGAATTGATATATTTCCTGTTGCATTTATATTTCAATGAAAATTTTGAAATTCTTTTTTTTTGTGTACAAATAAATGTAATTAAGAGTTCTCAAAGTACATAAAAATATGTTAGTTTTTATATTATTAAAAAAAAGTCTTATATAACATGTACAGGACTACTAAAATTACATAAGATAAAACTAGCCGTTTGGTAAATATTCAAGTATTTAAAAAGTCACATGAGTTAAACTTCAGCAGTATGGCTATGCCAAATTATGGTCAAATCTACAGCATATTGTGGAGAGTCGATGAGGAAAAAAAACTTGTTCAGTACAGGTTTGCCCTCATCTAGATCAAAATTTACAATACAATTTTTTCAAAGTTCCGTTTAGATCTTACCTAAAAAAGTTGCTCAATACTACAAATACTATATTTTTCAATTGATTACATTAATTTATAGCTTTATGTAAAACTCACCAGTTTCAGAAAGGACAATACATCACTATTAAGGAACTGTCATCCTATTGAGATTTTCCATCAGCTTTCAAATAATCCTAATTGATCTCTTTCTTCCTACATTATGCATTTACACAAATGTCAATATATCTGCAAAGAGAACGAACACTAAAGAATTCATCAATTCCTAATTACAATTTAGAATACATAGAGAATAATACATGGCAAAATCCGTATCATATGTCGTATCATCCCGAGACATCAATATCAGCCCAAGGGCCTTTAGGCCCGAGGGATGATATTGGTCGAGGGTGATACGGCATGTGATACGGATTTTGCCATGTATTATACGCTTTATCATATATTTCAACAGAAGAGTATTATATTATATGAACTGTTTTCTGATCCCGATAGATTAGCACTGGGTTACCTTTAGTTCTGCTTTTGTCTTGGTTCAAAGCCTTAAAATAACTGCTTATACAAAGCACCTGGGTTACCTTACCATTTGCCTGCTGCTGTTTTAAAAATATTTTGTTTATTATTGTATTTATTTGAGTGTTTTGTATTTTTTATAGTTGCATTTAGTGTGCCAAAAAATATGCAAACTTGATGTTCGTGACGTCACATACAATATGAAAACTTGACGTTCGTGACGTTACATACCAAACAATGACGTCATTAAAAAAATGACCTATTTTGAGGAAATTTTTTCTTAAGCAAAAAAAAAAAAAACAAAAAACTTTATGTAAAAAAAAAAAAAAAAAAAAAAAAAAGGTATGCGATACGGGTTTTACCATGCGATACGGGGTATGCGATACGGGTTTAGCTATGCGATACGGGGTATGCGATACAGGGTAGGTGATACAGACTGGAAAAACAACCTTTATTAGATATACAAAATAGCTGTATTTTGTACTAAATATATGATAAATGTAATTAAAGTCTGAAATCAGTGTGTATTTTTAGAATAATTTTTATTGTTTTGTTTATCATGTTTATATCAACATGGTTATGATGCTACTTCTGATGCATCCATCTAATACCTTGAAACCGTGACAATTGAAAACTATCATATACAATGTATTCACTGTATAAAAATGAAACAAAATTCTTAGGCTTTCTTTTTTTTTAAATAGACTTTTGTCTCCTAAAGACATAATATAGGTATTCACCTATTACATGTATTATCATGCTGATTTTTCACCTTGTGACAATTACCTGTAAAATCTATAAAATGAAGATATTTGTTTTCGCGAAAAAGGATAAGAAAAGCGATGATAAATAATGAGTTGACAAGGAATTGAATGATACTGTAAATAATCTACAATAATAGATATTGATTCACTTACACATCTGTTATAACTTAGTCTTATATGTTATATTTTGTAATGTCAAATCTGATTGGATAATGTTCTAATTTAAAAGCCTCAATTCCATCATTGATAAAAAACAATGACTGAGATTTTATTTTGTTCATACATAGGCTGTCATATTACTATTTATAAACTTAAACTTAACATTTGTACTTATTTGTTAATATTGCATAATGATATCAAAATTCAGTATGCTGATAGTAATGCCCTGTTGAGGTGGAATTGTAGGAGTGATGTAATATCCCGACTACAAAAATATTTTCTGCAGGAAGATTTGCTAGAGAATCTAATTTTTATATTGCTTTTCATGATATATTTTGCATGTTTATATACTATTGATATATAATATTTTATACAATCAATATAATTTAAGTCAAATAAATCAAATTTTCATCAATTTGAATTAATAAGCTCATACAACATGTCAGGTACATGTAGGACACACATGAACAGGACTGTGTAAACACAACATGCACAAGAGTGCATACACTGAAATGTCTTGCCTGCTTTAAATTTCCTGAATATTGATTTTATGTTGAAAGTCTCAATATTTTTACATGTACATCAAGCATCACATAAATTAATCTTTTTATTAATCCAGGACAATGAGATCAAATGCATAAATATCCTGTACGACAGGCATGTACACTTCACCATCATTCCATACACCTATTATAGTTGACCTATTGCATATGGCAATTGAAAGACAGATCAAAACACACAAACTAACATTGACCATTTCAATGAACTATGAAAAGGAGTTCACAGTCACAATGAACCATGCCAGACAGACATGTATGCCTTACAATAATTCAATACACCAAATATAGTGGTTCTATTCTAATAATTGTAAGTTGTTATTTACAAGACATGAAACACTTCTTATTAAAGGTAGTTATATCGTGAATTCCCTGCCAGGGGACTATTTCAATATTTTTTTTAAATATTGGATGGATTGATTGATTGATGTTTTTAGTCACTCACAGTACAGTTAGCTAATTCATGACAAGTCAGTCATTGGTGGAGAGAGTTTCATTGTAACATGTACATGATGTATAGTGCTGAGAGAGAACCATGACCTTTGGCAGGAAAATTGACAATCCTTGTAAAACGTTGGAAGGCTCCCACCAATGCAACAACTGGAAAGGTGTACATATCCTAGTTGTAGTACCCTCAAAATTGTAACATTCCCTTATTTTTAAGTAAATAAGAATAATATATTTTTTCAAAATAAAAGTTTTCTAAAAATTCCAGTTAGAAGATTCTGGCAGCTTGGATTTCTAACTTTAAATACACCTCAATAATTTAAAGTATACAGTTGCTGTCCTTTGCAATTGTTTTGAAATATATATGTAAGTTATTAAGAGAGTAAATACTGTGTTTTACATGTTTTAAGAAGGTGCATAGTATGCATGTATATGACATTTAGCAAAAAAATGGCTGATCTTCACATGGGCCTTCAAACAACATGAACAATTGCAAACGAAGTAGCAAATTAAATAAACAGATATTGTAATATATATAAGAAAATCTCCACTACATGCAGCTTGTGAAATAAATGTAATATCAAACATTTTTTTTGTCAAAGGTCTACAAACGGCCCAATTTGCTACACATGTTCAATGAACAGAAATTATTTTGGCGCATTTCTTTGAAATCAGAGTTAATAAAACATCAATAATTTCAATTTAGAACTTCATCAAGAAAAAAATTAATTGTTTTACATCTTCATGATCTTACAATTTTTTTTACTGATACATGTAAATGACAAATTGCTGTGTCAGGCCAAAAATAAAATATTGTTTGTTCCCCACCCCGACCGACCCGGTAAAATCACCGCGACTCGAAAATTTTTATTGGCCATTCTTGTCCAATATTTTTTTTTGCTATATTGGTTTTTGGTGATATCTTTCCGATGCTGTAGTCAACGAGCGTTGGTATTTTGTGATACCTTTAAGATGCTGTAATTAACAAGTGTTTTAAATCATGGCATTTTTGCATTGATTCGGAATCAAGGAAAACAAACATAATGCCTTGCCACAGGATTTGTGTTGTGTGCAAGGGTGATCTTTGAAAATAAAATATCTGAAGCATCTTTCATCCCAGGGGCGGAGGGGGTTCCCAATCCAGGACAAAGAGAGGTTTAAACTATATGTCCCCATTCAAACATTCAAATGCATTGATCTTCCCCAAAAAAAAGGGGGTTACAACCCCCGGAACCCTCCCCCCTGGATCCTCCACTGCAACCCACTGAGTGCACCTTGATTTGCCTTTTCTTAAACCTCTATTCCTGTTGAAAGGATAAAATCTTTGAGTAAAAATGGTCTGAATCGTGCTTTGAAATCAATCAAGGTTGGGTACAAGTCAGGAAATATATTTTTGTCATCTCATAATTGGAGATCAAGGTATGAATTGGTTAACAAAGGAATTGTTTTGTTGTGAGTTATGATCAAATTCAGACTTGAAATAAGCTTGATTTTTAACTTGCTATCATTAAACATTGTTATCACATGTAGGCAGACTTGGGGTAATTGTAATTGTAATCGTTAATCAGCTGTAATTGATTACAATTTTTCAAGTAATCATTGTAATCATTAATCAGCCAAAAATCTGATTACATGTAATTTAATTTAATCAATTACTTTTCAAAATACCCTGTAATCCTGATTACTTTATGATTACATTCTGATTACAATGAAAACAATCTTAAACTGTATTTATGGTCAATAAATGAACCTTTTTGTTTTTCTTATTTAATTACTAAAAATATTTAACATGTTAAGATAGTTTGGTTTACTTTTTTTTATAAAGCATAATTGGTTTGTATGCTTCAGTAAATTATAAACTGTTACAGTATTGAAAAGTGAAAATGATGTAGCATGTGCCCTTTGGTAGATTTCATGCCATAAAATGAATAGGAAAAAAGGAGGTCTTTGTAAATGTATACTGTTTTAAACACCAGTGTGTACACTGAATACAGGGAATACCCCACTTTTACCTGTTGAATTTTGTACAAATTCAATATAGAAAAATTATATCAAGAAATAAAATAAAATAATTTGCCTACCTACCTACCTACTATTTTTAATGTTGGCCTCATCAACTGGCTAAAATGAGATAAACATGTAACAAAAGTGACTGTTGTGCGTCCCGAGTGACTAGATATAAATATGTAATTAAAAACGATCATATAATTGTCTTGGTGCTTTAAATGGTGTCAAGAAATATATATTTTATTTCAAGAATTTTCTCTTATATATATTAAAACATATTATATGGGACATTTTGTCCTATCAGTATCAAATTTGTGACTTTCTGTCTGTTTAACACAGGACTCAGTCACAGTACTTAACTATATACATTGTATACATGATTGATATATCGTCAATGTTATGCAAAATTACAGCAAAACCCTTGTATCTAAGGTTTTGATAATTTTACACCAGGCAGTAAAAACTGAAATCTTTTTATCGATTATTTAGAATTAATTATGTATGTTCCATTGTATGCGAAAATATCTGATTTTCTAATCAATCAATAACCAAGACAAGCAAAAAATTCTGCACTTAAAATTATATTTTCAAAGCTTTTCATTATTTTTAATTATATTAGCTTTGAGAACCTAAAATTGATAAAACTGTACCTGTTATAATGTCAGTTGCCGTGCAATGTGTTTTACTTTTGAGATACGATATTTTCGCACAACAAAATGTCTCGTCAATCGGACTACACTTTTTCGTCACACGTCAGAATCGGTTAATGATTGGTTAGAAGATCAGATATTTTCGCATACAGTGGAACATACATATTGAATCCTAAATAATCGATAAAAAGATTTCCGCAAAAACTTGAGATACGAGGTTTTTGCATAACAGCGACGATATATATAAAGTAAAATAACAAAATACCGAACTCTTGGGAAAATTCTAAATGGAAAAACCGTAAGCATATGGTAAAGTCAAAAGCTCAAACACATCAAAGCAATGGTTAACATCTGTCATATTCCTGACGTTGGTACAGGCATTTTCTTATGAGGAAAATGGTGATTAAAAGTTTTATAGCTAGCTAAACCTCTCATTTGTATAGTTGCATAAAATTCAACAAATATATGAATATAATGACAACGATGTGTGAACGAAACAAACACACATGAGAGGTAAAAATTTCAAAAATAGTACAGGCAGCAGTGTAAATTAGTCGTCGGAGGGTGGGTCTTTTCACCACCGAACACCACCGCACACCACCGAACACCACCGAACACCCCAAAAAATGCTAATCACTATGAAAAACTGTGAAATTGTACAATAATACGATGAAATAGATTAAATAACGCATAATATCATCATTTATTTTTATTTTTATGAGGATCTATCAATGTGAAAGTCGATAATCTATATATAAAGAAAAACGTGGGTTACACTAATGACGGGAGGGTCTAAAACGCGGAAATGGAAAACGCGGAAATGAAAAATGAGTGTATTATAACTAATATCTTTGGAACCGCTAAAGCTAAATTAATAAATAAAATTGATTTTGAAAGCTCATATAATAGTCTATAAGATAAAATTTTAAAAATATATATTTGAATATGTTTTTTTACCGAAAAGTTGACCGGAAGGCTTTCTTAGTGCGACTCTGGCAACACATTTTTGAACATTAAAACTTAAATTCACGAAAAAGCATATAACCCGGTCAAAGTCTGTAAATTGACTCTTAAAGACATTTAAATGACAAATAATATGATATAAAGAAAAAAATAAATATATTACTATAAAAGGACAAAAAGTTGACCGGAAGACCCCCTTGAACACAAATATTGAAGTGAAATTTTCAACTTTGAATTAAAATTCACAAAAATATAAAAAGCCCGGTCAAAGTCTGTAAATTGACTCTTAAAGACATTTAAATGACAAATAATATGATATAAAGAAAAAAATAAATGTATTACTATAAAAGGACAAAAAGTTGACCGGAAGGCTTTCTTAGTGCCACTCTGGCAACACATTTTTGAACATTAAAACTTAAATTCACGAAAAAGCATATAACCCGGTCAAAGTCTGTAAATTGACTCTTAAAGACATTTAAATGACAAATAATATGATATAAAGAAAAAAATAAATATATTACTATAAAAGGACAAAAAGTTGACCGGAAGACCCCCTTGAACACAAATATTGAAGTGAAATTTTCAACTTTGAATTAAAATTCACAAAAATATAAAAAGCCCGGTCAAAGTCTGTTAATTGATTCTTAAAGACATTTAAATGATAAATAATATGATATAAGAAAAAAATAAATAAATTACTATAAAAGGGCAAAAAGTTGACCGGAAGTCACCCTTGTATACAAATGATGAAGTGAATTTTCACTTTGATACTAAAATTCACAAAAATATCTAAAGCCCGGTCAAAATCCTGAAAATGATTCTGAAAGCCAATTTATTGACAAATAAAATGATATAGAAATATAAATACATACCTCAAATTAGCAAAAAAAATGTTTCCCTTATCTTGTGTGTAAAATAATAAATAAAAAATTCAACTTCAAACTAAAATTTACGTAAAAATACATAAAGGGGACTGAACTAATGCTAGAATTTATATAAAAAAAAATAGATAATAAATGATATGTAATAAAATTAATGAGCAAAACATTCAAATAAGATAGAAAAGTCTAGACCGACATTCTCTTGACTGCTTTTAAATCTATCCCTTAATATTAAATTTTATAAAGATTTTCAACCTTATACACTACATCATATAAGGTAATGATTATTATTTATTCTATTTTATTTATGTTTAATTGCATTATTAAAGTATAAATTATTATATTAATTGATTAATAATTAGTTTTTTTCGCTCGCATCATAGTATATAAGGAATGTCGGCGTGTGGACTAATTATGTTGTCACAAGTAAGCACGTGTCACCTTTACTGAATATCGGCGTGTTCGAGATACTTTTCCAAATTGTCCGATTATGTTTTGTTGGAATCATATAAAAGAAGATTTTAAATTCTGGTTAAAAGGCAAAGTGGATAGTGATAATATTAAAATTTATATAGATCATTTGAATCAGATGTAACATTCTGATAATGAAGAAGAATTTTTGGAAACAAAAATGAAATTGACATCAAAATGGACTCCCGTAGTTTTAGAACATTTCAATAAACATATATCTCCGGCAATTCAAAATCACTCTGGTAAATGGTTAATTGAAAAATATCCCGGCATGTTTGATCCTTA